>NC_054063.1:34845766-35475494 GCF_017639655.2 Falco naumanni | reverse complement strand
TGAATATGGTAAACAGAGATGGAGTGATTATAGCAAGAATGAATGTAATAGGGTTCTGAGTTGCTTTGAATTGCCTCGACTGACCACAATATCTGATAAAACCAATGGAAAAAGTTCTGGTTTCCTCTTGCATATAATTGATTATCTTACTGAGATCTACTGTTTTATATACACACACACTCACAGCCCTCTGAAATTCAGTTACTTGGGGATGCTGCCAGAAATAACCCCGAGCAGGAGCAGTTAGATGGTGTTTATTTTTGTCTGGGGTCACAGACCCCAGAAGTGAGAAAGGATGCAAAGCCCTCTCCCAAAATAAGCACCTGGGAGGTTTGCTCCGAGTAGCTGAGATGTAACGGCTCTGATCCATGCACAACCAACACAGCTCCTCACTTGCTTTTAAGACAGGGAGGGAATAATCCCTGGTGAGGGGGAGCATGCTGCATGCCATTAATTAGATCTACCTCAGGGCTCTCTTCCTAGACAGAGAAGCACTGGCTTCCATTTATTAAAACAAAAATAGATGCAAAGGTGTCATTGGAATTTCCCCAGCACCAAGAGCTGGCAAATGAAGATGATGGTGAACAGAAGAAAGTGGCCCTGGTGCAGACCTGTGCCTGGGGAGGGCTGTGGGATACAGCCGGGTGATGGGAGGGCAGTGATTTGGGATTGAGAGGATGGTGAGGGCATAGGAGCATCAGGTCTGGGATGACATTCCTCTCGCACAGCTGTGGCACAGGCCAGAAGAGTTTTGCATAGGCCAGTTTAGACCTTTGCAGCATCCCATGGCTGCTCCCACCGCAGCCACGAAAGGCATCACTTTGCCGTGGCTTTTGCCAGAAATTATTAAAGAACAAAACCAAAACAAAAACAAGCAAAAGAAAACTCAACAGGACCTGCAAGCTCTGCTTGCTGCGGGAAAGGCGAACACTGCAACCAAAATGTGCCAAAAAGCCTGGCGGGGGTGGGGGGGTGGCCCGGGGCTCGGGGGGTGCCGGGAAGCACGGCGAGCTTGCCCGCCAACAGTGGGAAGGAGCCAAATATCCACACAAACAAGTTTCCCGTCTGAAATTAATTTACTTACTGAAACAGCACTCAGCAAAACCTGTGATTAATATTTTCCTCCCCAGGCTCCTAACATGACAAAACAATAATTAATGAAAGATGAAACTGAATTCGAGTTACAGTAAGTGTAAAAATATTATTGTTTCTTTCATCTTCCTTCTCTTTATTCCTCCCGGTGGTGGGAGACACCGAGCCCCGTGCACGCTGGGCGCCTGCAGCACGGGGTACGCTCGCTGCCTGCCCTGCTTCCCAGCACAACGCTCTGCGCTTGTGGGAACGTGGGGCTGAGTTTTTGGCACCTGCCCCTGGTTATCTGGCAACCTGCGTGACAGAGGAAAACCAGCGGGGAGTTCAGGAGGAGGGTGATTGTGTAGGGGAAGCAGCATTGCAGGCACAGCAGGGAAAGAGCCCGTGCTTTTTGGTACTGCGTCCATCCCTGCGGCATAGCAATTAAATGTGATAAAACAAGTGAATGGCAGTTGGAAGATTCAACCCTAAATACCATGTGCTGTGTTATTTTGCCCAATGTTTTCAATACCCAGCTTCCTTTTCCCTGATCCCCTCTATGGCACATCACCCCCTGGCCATGCTCAGGTCTTCTTCACACTGCCTTCATCCCACAAGGACTCACAAGCAAAGAGTAAACTGGGTTTCTAAGGGACCACTCACCGCTGGAATAAACCAGCGGAAGAGGGTTTTAAATAACAGCTTTAGCAGCACAAAAGCTCCTCTCTGGAAAGCTGAGTGTGGACATGCTGGGAGAGGGTGCCAGCCCCAGGAGCAGGTGGTGGCACGGCGCCCACGGCCACTCCTGCCACAATCCATGGCACGGCTGGGATGCTCTCTCAGAAAACCCTGTCCTTCTCAACCGGTACCTTATCAGCCAGTATTACATCTCACTTTCCTACAGCTCGTGCTTTCCCTGAGGTGATGGAGGGATGTTCGTGGAGAGAAGTGCAGTGGGGTCCAGGCACAACTCCTGCGCACAGGGCTGCCCACAGGGTGTTTTGGTAGCACCATCCCTGCAGGCGTACGCACCAGGGCGGCATCCCCACATGTGTTCACAGGGATGTCAGCAAATGCACAGGTAGATGACAGATGGAGGGGAAAAAAGTATTGCTTCTTCCTAAAAATATAAGGTTGCCTTGAATTCTGTTTACAGAGCAAATGTTCAAATAGATCATTTGCTTAAGTTTTTCAGCAGACTTTCTCAAATTGTCATTTTTCTCTGTCTCTCCAAAGCACAAATGTATTGTGTTTCTACAATTAGAAAACACAGTAAGTGAGGCCGGCCAGAACGAAAAAATATTGTGAAAGTTACACATGCATACACACACACACGTGCATGCAAATTCACACACACATTCAGTGTTATACACTTACATATTTATGTCCATATATATATAACACCATACCCCCACATACACACCTGTATACGTATGCATGCAAACACCGAGCCCCCCGTTCCCTCCACTCCCCACTGCGGGGGGAGCAGGAGCACAGGGCCAGGCAGCCCCCTGCTCCCACCGGCCCCCCTCAGCACAGCTGCCCCTGCCCAGAGCAACAAAGCAAACCTGGCTCGTGGGCAGCAGAGCAGACCCCACTGCATTGATCCAGCTGCAAAAACCAAGGGAAATTAACTATAAGGGGAAAAACCCCAATTCCAGCTCATCTCCTTTTTTTCCTTACAGTTAACATCATCTGTGGAGGAGCACAACCCATATTTGACTCACACAAATAAAAGCGTCTGTTGATGCATGTTCTCCTCTGTGAGGGTTGTACAAGGCAGGGGGACATGTCACTGTGATGGCTTGTACTTTCACTAATGACTCCAAGATCAATGGCACAGCAGATGAAGAAGAAAGTGATTTAATTTTCAGATCAACAGATTACACAAGTACACAAAGTATTCCCTGTCAAACAAATGTGTTACCTTGATTCCTTCCATCCTTCAGCTGAGGTAGTAGCAAAACGCTATCACATTGCCCATTTCTCATTCCTTCACCACCTCCAAGACCCTTGGCTACATGAAAGGCCCCACCAGACTTATTTTTTATGTAGAAGACACAAAGCTGATGTAGTCAAAGTCCCTTGCTAGTAGGGGACTTTAGTTGTCCTGATAATTGCCCAGACTTGCAAAACACTTGGGAAAGGAGCACAAAGAAAGAGGAAAAATAAAAACTTTAAAAAATAAAAAGATCCATAGTAACTAAACCTTGACATATGGGTCCTGGGGAGCACAAGGACCAAACCTAATAATCAGAGGCACATATTTGAAAAAAGTGGAATTAGCAGGGGCAGACTGCACCGGAGAGCTCAGGAGAAGAGCAGGACGATGAGCTGGATGCAGGGAGGCAGGGCTTCACCCCCTGCCTTTCGCGGGACCGTTCAGTACTGCTCTAACTCAACCTGTGGCTGCAGGAGGGGAGAAGCAAGGTGAGGAACACAGCCTCCCTCCACCCTGAGCTTATCATTATCATCATCTGAGTGCTTTTTGGAAGCTCATTCAGGAACAGATTCAGCTGAAAACATCAGCTTCAGCACCCAACTCTTCCAGTCAGCACCAATTTCTACTCAGCATTGGGTTAAAAGAAATTTTGAGCTTGGTAATTAAAGCCCACTTAAAAGAGTTTCCTCCATCCTCAAGAGCCTCATGATTTACTGTATCTCTTACTTGAACTCACATATGTCTTGTATTTCCAGACATTATGTAATGAGGTTTTTGTGGTCCATAGAGCTTTCTTACTCATCCTCTTGCTGGTGCAGCCAATAACTACATGCGCAAACATTTCTAGGAAAGTTTTCAATATTTTACACCAGATACTCCAAAAATTGTCACGTCATACGCACAGGCACAAAACCCACCCCAAGCTATCTTAACATTTCATGGCAAGCCAAGGTTAAAATGGTCCAGACACAACCAGTTTACATTCTGGTGGCCCCAAACTGCGGGAACTGCCTCAGCCTTGTTTCTTACACCCCTCAAACTGCGTTTTACGGCACTAAACCTCATGGAGGAGTTGTGGGAGATCACACGGAACCCAGGAAGGTGATGGTTACCCAAAGGGTCCTGTGCCTGTTTAAGGTCACGAGGAGCGAGGGAGAAGCATTTCATGCTCGCCCTCTCCAGCGGCACAGCTCACGGCAGGGCAGGGCCACCACGGGCTCACAAGAGCAGGCAGTCTCCTATTCCCCTTTTAGCCACAGCTGCTTTTTCTCAGAGAGCATCTAAGACTTGAGAAAAGCACATAAAACTCTGAAACTGTCCTAGAGTCTACTAGGTCACAAAAAGAGAAGAACACAGACACAAAGATACAGGGTGACAATTGCAAGTACCTACCGATACCAAAGGGTGCAATTCAGTTTGGCCAGTCTTTCCATGTACAAACACTCGGCTCCCACAGACTCCTACATGCCCCACTGGAAACCAGCACCTGGCACGTGGAGATAACTGGGCTGATCTGGTCATGATTAAACTGCACTGAACTTTCTGCATCAAAACCAACAGCATCGCCATCCAACACGGACGGGCCAGTTTTATCTACACTGTGATGGACACCTTGTGCGAGGCCGCTCATCTTTTTGCTAGCAATAAGAAGGATCTAGTTTTCATAAGTACTAAAAGCTCAGGCTCCACTGAGGCCAACACGCACAGCCAAAGTTCCTAACGCCTAGGAAAGAGCTTGCAATTAAAGGGGTTTCCTAAAGTCTGGTCTCAGTGTACCCACTTAGACCCCCAGGCACAAAGAAAAGTCTGTGCATCCACTGCCATTTGTGGATCTAATTAGCTATCACTGAGCCCTATTAGGACCTCAACACTATCGCAAATCAAATGCTCAGGCAAAGGCTGTGAACTGCAAACATGAAAAGGGAGGCCAGGGTGGCACTTTTGACCAACATCAGACATGAAGCCTTGTAACACACAGAGAAGGGCCCTTGCCCGCTGACATACTTGAGGAACCACCAGGCTCATTGCGCCTCACCTTGCACTGGCCAAACTGGTGGCTCCCCACGCTCCAGATCTTCCTTCCAACAGGGGAAAAGCAGCTCTTCCTATAACTGTGTGTCAATAAATACATAAATAAAGTCCTTCACACATCTCCCTGCTGGAGGAATAACCAAACAAATAGCTATTTGGTGTACATGGTGTCTCTGCCACGCCAGCCGTGATGGCTCTAACCAGTATGGCTGCTGTCAGGTGATAAATCAGGTGCCCTTTAACTCCACAGCTGAGCGACGCACACCCCACAGTACTGAAAGCACAAGCTATAACCGATATTTTTACTGACAGGTGATAAATCACATGCCCTTTAACTTGCATGTACCAGTTGCAAATTTAGTTAATTAGAAATTCATACTCACTTCTTTTCATGTATTATTTCCCGCTTGATTTACATGAGCTGTTGTTCTTTGAATGCTTCCTGGGATTAAGGCACTCGGATGCTGAGCGAGCACGAAGCACAGAACTTCGCTGCAGAGCACCACGACCTCTAGTGCTTTGCAATCTGGAGAAATTACTGGCAGCGCAGAGAATAGCAGCAATGAAGAGCGACCAAAATGTTTTACGGACACGCCATGAGAAAGTGGCTCCCTGCCAGCAAGCCCAGCAGGTATGGCTTGCACACGTAAAACCAGTGCTACCACCGGGAGCCTTCCCTGAAAGTATAAAAGAGACTCTTTCTCAAGCCTGTAGAAACACAGCTTTTGCATTTTCACACGTTGCATTGCAAATAGCTTTAAAAAGCTCATTCCTAGTTGCTCCTGGAGGTCTTTTGCTAACCCCTGGGCAGCCTCAGCCTCTCACAGCACCACCACCATGACACTCGGTGAGCCCAAAGCGCTCTCCCACAGCATCAGTGAGGGAGAGTTTGCCAGTGCCCTTCTGCATCCTCCAGCACCCACTCTGCCGGGTGCTGGTGAAGGAACTGCCACCCACTCCACTCACCCTGCTTTACAAAATCCACACCAGAATTTGTTATTCTCCTCATTCTGGCAAATTATACCAACTCCCATTTCCAACTATTTTGTCCGCATTTTTCTATGAACGCTTTTGTGCTACCAATAGTATTTTCAGCTTTGCTACAAAAGGGCATTTATTAAAATATTCCATGACTGCAGAAGATTCATAACAGATTCAGAAACCCAGTGATAATCATAATAATTTTTTAGCACTTGTCTGCCAGACAGAATTATCAGTAAAAGTGGGGCCCTGTTATCTGCAGGAGTGGTATATGATACATTCATTATTTTTTTTTACCCTCTATAAACTTCAATTATTAATGATGGAAATTTTTCCCCGCCTATTCTTCCCTTGGTGGGAAAAACAGCCATTACTGACATTTGCTGATTTAAATCTAATCCTCCTCATCTGCATGTAGATGAGGCTCTGCTTGACTCTACCCATTGATCCAGCCAGGAAAAGGTACTCTATAACTTAATCTGATGTCAAATCATGATGTGTCCTGTAGGAAACCAGTGCTGTAGATCTCCCTGCTATAAATATGTCACCAGAATTAACTGAAAGCACTAATAAGGTCACTCAATGAGCTCCGCGGTGCACAGGGCAGTGTGAGGCTGCTGTCTTGATACTTGTGATTGATGACACCAAAAATTAGCCAGAACAGAGGGTTGTCAGCCAGCCTGGAGGCAAGGGACTCACTAACACGCTTTGCTTTCTGCCTGTGCTGGGTCCCATCCCAGCCCTGGCACTTCTGAAACATTTTACACACTTCACATTAAAACAAACAAATATTCCTACTACTAGCATAAAACAATAGAAAAGAATTAGGAGGTCTTCCAGTTCTCCCTTCCTGCAAGTTTATCCTGCTGCACCCACTGTCTTTGGTGAGCAACTAGAGCCAGGACAGAAATCCTGGAGTCTTGTTGCAGGCAAAAATCCCCACGGAGGATGGCAGGCATGCTCAGCCTGCACAGGGACGGCATTGGGTCCTGAAAACGGAGCCCACGCTGCTCCGGGGATCAAAGTGCTTATACCTTGCTCGCTCTGAGCTGGTTTCTGCACACCACGCTCCAGCCAAGACATGCCAACCCAGGCAAGAGCCTTCACTGGCAGCTTGTACCCTCTTCTGCCCACCACCTCTCTCCTAACA
The DNA here is from genome assembly GCF_017639655.2 of Falco naumanni. Lineage (NCBI taxonomy): Eukaryota > Metazoa > Chordata > Aves > Falconiformes > Falconidae > Falco > Falco naumanni. The sequence goes on along the minus strand of NC_054063.1, from coordinate 35,468,319 downwards.
CATGCAGACATGCTGTGGGTCTGTGGATAAAAGGTTACAACCCCCCATGTTCCAGTTTTCCTAATGCTGTCTCTCATCCTGGCTGGTTCAGCTCTGTGACCATCGCTGTTGAGTTGCTCATCACTGCCAAGATGGCCAAGGCACCAGAGCTCTCCAAGGGGTCCCATGGTGTGTCACCATACCAGGGATGCTGGGCCCACCAAGTATGGCCATATAAGCCCCTCGGTGCCAGGACTAATGGTGGAGAAAATTAAGCAGGAGCCAACTTCTGAGTGACCGCTCAGGTGGTCTTGCTCTAACGAGCACTCTGAAAAGCAGCAGCTTTTGTCCCCAGAATGTCTGCGATTCTCACAGGGGTGGGGGTATCCCTCAGCCCCAGGCTATGGTAGCCTGCAGAGCTCTGGCTATCAGCAGGTCCAGAGATGCTGTACAAGATGCATGACATCTCCAGCAGGGGAGTCCCTGCTTAATTTTCTCCATCATTAATCCTGGCACTGAGGGGCTCACATCCAGCGTGAACCAAGATTCACCACGGAGCTGCTGCTACCCCCATTCATTAGGGGTGACAGAGCTGCACCACTCAATTCATCTCCTGCTACCAAAAGACCACCAAACTAACCCCTGAACTAAAACTTGTCCTCAAATCCCCAAGAAATCCCCAGGAACACTCATGACTTTCCAGAGCACACCAGAGCTGCTTAGATTTCTTTCCACTGTGGTCCTTTTCAAACAGATGATGTTGCTTTTGGCGCCTATCCCAAGTCCATGTGCTTCATCTCACTGTGGCCATGTCCAACCCATGCCAACTGCTGGGAGAAGTGTCCACCACAGCTTGGAACCTTCCTCTCGCTTCCCAGGTGGAGGCATACCCCCACCCCTGCAGGAATCAAAAACATTTTGAGGACAAAAGCTGCAGCTTTTCAGGGTGCCGGTGAGAGCTGGCCCACCCCAGCTATGGCTCAGAAGACTGTTCCAGTGAGCAGAAGCAAAGGGACAGCTGCGTTGGGGTGTTCACCTCATGCACGGCTCTTCCAGTGCAACGCTGTTTTCCTTTACACATGAACGGGCCTCGCACGTGAACAAAGCACTGGGAACGCATCTGACCAGCCCTGAATAACTGCCAGCCCCTGAGCACATGGGTCAGCCCCATCCTAGCCACCAGGCACTCGTGACACAGCTTGGTTCTCTGCCCGAGAGGCAACTTGGACCAAACCGTCATTCCTACACCTGAGCAGCTGAGACAGTGCCACTTGGTGTATCAGCAGGGATGCAAGAGGCAGAGCTGCAAGCCTGTCCTCCAAAGCCATACAAGATCCCACGTGTCCCTGGAAGAGTCAGGAGCCTGATCCACCTCCAGTTATATTCACAAAAGTCAAAGCCAAGCAGAGGACCTCAGAGGTCAACAGGACTGCCAAGTCCAACCAGCCCGACCCTCCCAGCACTCCTGTAGAGCAGGGCTCCCTCTCAGGGTTATTCTCCTGGCTATACATTGTGCTGGATGCCTACAAAACGGAGATGTTGAATCAGTCCCTCCACTCAACTGAGTGCAACCAAAGCCATTACCGGATAGGGTCTTTTAGAGCCTCTTCAGCTTGTGAGCTGGGTCTCCTCATTACAAACCAACCAGCCAACCCAAAACAGCTTCAAGAAACATCAGAGAACCAAAATCCGTTCAGATTTCAAGCCTGACCAGAAATAGCCGGATGGGGCAGCGAGCAAATTAGAACAGAATCCAGACTTGAATTTACTGGAATCTTGCCCATTTTAGAGGGCTCATAAACACAACAACTCTTCGGTAATCCATCATCCTTAAAGCCAAGAATGTGGGTTATCCTCAGAGCTGCTGTTGCGGGAGCGGTTGTGGTGCCACAGAGCAGTTAATGCTGGGAGCCAGGTGTTCAATAATCCCCGACCACAGAGAATATTATAATTGTTAGCACTGTAATGATAGCGAGCGATTTTAACAGGCGGCCTGTATTAACAGACTCACCTTAAGCAGAGGAGCAGGCAGCATTTTCAAACAGCATCTGGACTCATCCTCATTATTTACCTGAACAGATGTTCACTGTGATACTTCCTGAATCCTGGAGCTGGATATTTGTCAGCGTTAATGGGATTTCCAGGAGCTAGTTTGCTTTAGGAGCTCATTTTCTTATTCAAATTGTAACCGTCACCATTTTCTGTTTTGTGTTGCCTCTTTCGCTCATGATTATCTTCCTGGGTTTTCACTTTTCTCTGGGTCACTGAGTGCGGATCTGTTCTAATTACTGTCATTTTAGCTTTTGTGCCGCACTCCGTCACACTGGGATCCGGGCTACATAAATAAGTAATACAGCTGCTCTTTGTAGTCTCTGCTAACCAAGACAGAGCCCCGCTCATCTCGTCTCATGCTGGGGGGCTGTGCCAAGAGCTCACCTGAACCCCAGCCCACGGAGGAGCCCACTGCCCTGGCCAGTGTTTGGCTTCCCCCCACGTGGGTTTTTGCATCGTTTCAGTCGCCTCTGCTTAGACACGGATGCCCGACTTCCACTGCAACTCCCTGGTGCGGATGCTGCTCTGCCTGCCCGAGGGTATGAAGTTATACTAATAGGGATCACAGGGTAGCAGTCACTCTAAAGGTTTGCTAAATTAACAGTATCATTGCAAACACCTCATGCCTTATGGAAAGGCTTAAATCAACACCGAAATGCTGCCTAGCTGGGGAGGCTGCAGCCCTCCAAGTCCAATGCTGGTCCAGAGCCATCTGCCGTACACAGAAGCATAAAAGCTAATTGTCTTTAAACCCTCAAATCCTCTCTGTTTGGGAATTGACAGCCCTTCACCATCAGAACTTGCATTTTTCTTGTGCTCTCGCAAATGCTATCAGAAGAGGAAGGCAGCAGTTATGGGATGCGATAGAACTGCAGGATAACAATCTGCACGTGATTACTTCAAGTGTTTTGTGTGTGTGGTGGCCAAAACAATGAGGGTGCTGCTGCCCCGGTCCCTCTTGCCGGGTGCATCCTTCCAGCTTCAAGAGAGAACACATAAAGTAACTGCAAGGCAAGGATGTGCTGCTGCATCACGAACTGAAGGGGCACAGAGCTCCTATCAGGGCTAATGCCCGAACACCCCAGCTGACTACAGAGAATTGAGATGTGCCCCTGACCCAGGGGAAGGGCTGGCAGAGGTGCCTTTTAACAAGACCCAGCTCCCGTGGCCAGGAGGACAAGTCGTTTGAGAGTAAAGGGATCAGAGCTGTGTCAGCCAGGTGCAGATCCTGGTGACTGCAAGGAAGATAGGACCCTACCAGAGGGAGGATGCTCAAATATTTGGTAAGCAAGTCAAGGATGGGCGTACACATGATGTGATGGCCTCAATACTGCTAAATTTCTTTAACATGTGTTTTTTTTCTGTAATAAATAGTATTTCCATTAGGAGAAGCTTCACAGGGCCAGCACACACAGCCACTGCTCCCAGGAGTGGTACACAACTGCTGTCATGCACCATTGGACCTGCTGCGGCTGTTAGTGCTGCCCCCAACATCCTGGGGTCGGGGGGCGACAGCCACGATGCAGCTCAGGGCACCCGGCAGCAACACACCTTTGCCCACAGCAGGCACCCCAGGAGGGGCTGGCAAGGGCTACAGAAGCAGTAAGCTGCATCAGACACCTTAAAGTAAAAAAAAAAAAAAAAAAAAAAAAAAAGTATGAAATTGCAAACAAGACTATTTAATGATACCTATTTTTTTCTTTCCTCTTTCCAGGAAAAGCCTTTGCTTTCACCTCTCCTGATGCAGCTCAGGACAGCTGTCAGGATGCAGAGCAACGCTTGAGGCTGCTCATTCAAGCTGGCTCCAAAGCTACTTCTTGCAGACACTTGAAGGAATGAGCGTTCGTTTATTCAGCTGCACACCAGTCACGCAAAACCCAATAAATAACCACACTGAACCGCTTGCAAACACCCAACAGGTTGGAATTCAGTCACACAAAACGGCTCTTCAAACAATACCTCCAGGCACAGACACTCAGTAAAACAGAACAGTGTTGACACCCCATTTGTGAACAGGCAGAAGAATCACAGTCGCGCAGGAACCTCGTTCACAATTACAAGCTCAGCCTGTCCTGCTGGCAGACGAACTGGCGGCAATTCGGCATGTCCTTCAGTTGGCATCTGCCGCTGGCCCGCCGTACAGGGACCTGCTGCCTCGCACCACGCGAGAACGGTAGAATAAGCTATTTTCAGAGAGGCCTCATAATTCAAGAGAATCTTATCTAGGGACTTTGTCTTTATATCTTTACCAGAAACATCCTCCCGTTTATCTGATAAGGCGCAGATACATTTCTTGTAACGAGATGCCACGGCCAGCAGGAGCTGGCACCTCAGCAGGTGAGCGCAGACCCGGCCAGCAGGGCCAGCTGCCCCCGGGCAGACCTGGCCTCACTGGGGGCAGGACAGGGACCTCCCCGTGCCCTGCTCCGCCGCCAAGGTGGGCTGCCTGCCCTGCTCCAGCCAGCCATGCTGGCAAAAGCTCCAAGGCTGAGCAGCAGCATGGCACGAGCGGCACGACCAACAAACCAACGAGCAGCATCTCTCCCAGCGTGCTCAACGCCAGGCATGAGCAGTGACTAACACCGAGCGTACCCCCACCAGAAAAAGGCCAATGCAAAAACCACAACCAAGCGTCAGAAGCATTAAACTAAGAGTCAACGCTCCATCGCTTGCTGGCAAAACGGGAGCCAAAGGTTTAGACGGGACTTACGCATTTTTAATCCATTTTTTCTTATCCTGGTAGTTTGGTAGTGTCACTTGAAGACAGTGCAAGGCTGCAGAGAACAAAGTCGTCTTGTAAGGACAACAAGAGCTAGACTATCATTTCCCTGAATCAGCAAAAGCTGCTAAACCTCTTTCTCAACAAGATCTATGCTTGCAACAACATAAGTGCTTGTTGCATTCCCTTTTTTTCCAGTAAGAGCGTCACCTTGTTACCATCATTTAATAGCAGAATATTGGAGAGGCCACATACCTCCCATTTTTCAACTACAGCAGACCTTGAATTTCATCTTCCTCTCTGCTCTCAGATTTACTGTCAATACCCACATGCCAACTTAGTCAAGCAGTCATATCATTCTAGTTTCAAGTAATCCTGTGCTGTAGGATTTGCTGCAGCTGGTCGGACCAATTAGCTCAACACCTTTCCTTTGGAAATAACCACTGTGTTGTGACGCTTCAAAAACAGCTCAGAACACCCCACAGCAGAAGGCGAGATGTCTGGATAATGACACAAATTAAAAACACATACTGCCTGGAAGTGCAAACGGCTGAAACAGCACCAGGGGAGCAGCTCTGACAGGCTCTCTCGCTGGGTGTCAGCAGTCCCTGGGCTGACACCCCCAGTCACAGTGCACGAGCAACAGGAACACCAACAGTGTGTCCAAAGTCACGTATCAACGAGGAAAAATAGTATGAAGCAGAAACGTTCCTTGTAATGACCAAATATAAAACCCAAACCCATGTGTCAGTTACTGGTTTGTCCCTCTGAGTTGAGCATAGTGTCTCTCCAGTATTAAGAGTGACCAAACATTTATTTACCTCCCAGCAGAAGACGGGACAGCACTTTGTGCCCATACAGGAGGTACCAGACTCCCACAGGCACTTGGAAATCCCAGCCCAGCTGACCGAGCACAGCAACCTGCCAGCCTCATCCTGCAGCTCATGTTATAGCCATCAGTCAATACTAATGCCAAACCCGTGGTGTGTTACACACGCACTACTGCAGAAAGGCTTTTAAAAGTCATTTAATATCCTTGCTGGAGGTCACATTCAGACCTGGCACGTGCACATGGGTTCGGAGCACACTCGCTTACGCCAAGCAAGAACGCGGCCACTAACAGCACAAGCTGGGAACAGCAGTTACAAACTGGCCAGAAAAATTTCTGTCTTCTTTCATGCAGGGCAAATAGAAAAAAAAATAGAAAAGAACAAATCAACAGAAACGGTTCATCAGATAGTTATAGCTAGCTAGAGACAAAAAACCACAGCCACTGAAAGCTCGTGCACGGTGAAGCTTCTGGGGCACTCACCTCCTGTTTTTGTTTCAATTAAGACAAAAGCAGAGGGTTTTTCAGTTTCTGTATAAAAATAAAAAGAAATTACCAAAGGTCAACCTAGGGCCCTGGCCGAGCAGACTGCAGCACATGGCTCGCATGAGTGGGCACAGCCACCCTGTGCTTTACTGGTCTTACTGGACGCTACCCCGATGTGTACAACACAGCAGCCCCCTTGCACGGCTCTCCTCACAGCCCGTTCAGTCCTGCGTTTGCTGCAGCAAAGTTCCTCCCTCCCTGCCAGAGCAGAGCCTCCACAGCCACCTTCCTTCCATCTGGTTTTCTCCCCTTTGTTCCCCAATTTCACCACGGTCACATGGATGTTGCTTAATACCCCACAAAGTGGCTGGTCCAGAGGGATCAGGGTGTATCCTTTTTTTGGAAGGGGGAAGGAGCATCCAACATACTTCTCTTCAGGTAAAAAAAAAAAAAAAAAAAGAGAGAGAGAGAACTGTGATGGAGCGAGGTCCTGGCTCCCCAACCTGCCACCTACATCACCAGGGAGAAGCTCCCTTGCTGGCAGGTTACAGATTGGTATTAAATACTCAGCATCTCTGTTGACTGCAGAATCACCTCACATGCACTGTGCTCCATCTTTAGTTACACCTGGGAAAGCCTCAGCCTGCCAGGGCAGAAAATTGGAACTGGCAGAAAGACCAGGCAGGAAGAAAAGGCAGAAGCAGGCTGAGCAAGAGCACAAAGGCAGCCGTGCAATGAGTCTAACACAAAGGTAAATGCAGCTTGCTGTCCCAGCCCCTCGCATCTCCCTTCACCATCGTTCCTCCTCAGTGCTGCCTGCTCAGCTCACTCCTGCATGCTGGGCTTTCCCAGAGCCTGTCCTACAGGGGTGCGAACCAGCTCACTTGCCGAGCCCAGCTGCCAAACGAGTGGTGCTCCGACACCCCACACATCTGCCAGCCCTCTTCTCCCAGGTAAGGGCTGGGGCTCAGCCTGCAGCCGCTGCATGCTGTGTGCTGGGATCGCCCTGGGGTCTCATCCTGTGCTGGAAGGATCCAGGCAGCCCAGAGGGCAGCTCTGCCCATCAAGGAGTCCATAGGGTTTTATGATGCTTTTTCAGTTTTTCTTACAGTTTGATGGCACCAACAAAGACAACAGGAGCAGGACCACACTGCAGTTTGGGGCACTGAAGACCAGCTGCGCTGGTGGGGCAGCACAGGTCAGGTGTGGTTCCCTCTGCTGCTGGGACACCCAGCACAGAGGCACAGGCCAGCGCATGCTGCCGTTCGCCCAGCACACATCTGCCCTGCTCTACCATCCATGCCCAAACAGACCTGCCAGCACCCAGCTCCAACTTCTACCAAAGGCAGGGTCTTACCAGAGTTATTTCAAGCTGCACCAAACCCACTTACATTCTAATTCTAGAAATTCTGCAGAGCCTCTACTTCAGCCTTGGTCAATTTTAGAATCAAGATGTGGCTCTTTCTGTACCTTCCACCTGAAAAACAAGGAGAGATAGGGACAGAAAACGAAGCCTTCCTTCCTCCTCCCCGTCGATGTTTTATCACAGCAAACACCTGCCATGCAAACAGCCCTGGGAGAAACAGGAGGTTCGTGGAACTGCCTGAACAGCAACACAGACACCACAGGAAACAAAACAACCTGCACGAGGAGAAGAGCTGCACAGCAGCACAGCCCACAGCGCAAATGTTTGCGTGCTCCGGAGACAAGGCAAATTCTGCTTTTGCTTACAAGGGGGTGCGACTGCTCTGTCCCCACCAATTTCAGTTACAGCTTCTGCAAAGGGCCTTGCAAGCGGTGCAGAAAGCTTTTCTGAATATGATCAGCTTTGGGGGTTTAGGTCACAGGCAGATGCATGGCAGAAAAGTCACCGCCTGCACTCAGTGCAGCTTGTAGGTTGGGCGCTAGGAACCCCCCTATGAAAGCACCTGGATTCACGGTGAGATGGTGCATGGGGACAAGGGACATCAAAGAGCAAGAAATGTGGGGAATCCTTCATTGTTTCCTCTGAAAGATTCGGATTCAGCTTGCGAGAGCTAATCAGCATCCCTCGCCTCCCCCTCCCCCCCCCCGAAGTATTCTTCACTTCCTTTTTTGTTTGGTTTTTTTTTGGTTTTTTGTTTTTTCTTCTTTTTTTTTTTAACCTTCAGAGAACAGAGCCAAGACCAAAATAAATCCTACTACTACCAACTTCTGCAGAGTAACAGGCTCTGTGAGAAACATCCCAATTCCGACATCTCATCATTGAGACATGTTCCTTGACGCCTGCGCTCCCAGGAAGCGGCTCTGCTGCTGCCGGGATGACACCTCTGGGGAAGTCACCATTTGTTTATCACAGAGCACGCAGGGATCAGAGAAACTGGAGGTTATTATTTCTATTTGAGACGTGATTTCAGGCTGTGAGACAATTTTAGACTGTGCAAGCCTGAAATAACTCCCTAGGCCAAATTTATACCTTGTAACAGTCAGAACTATGACACCTGCTTGTCATTTTATTAAAAACCCACATGACCCCCTGACTTACCTGTGCACCAGAGCTGTCAACCCGGGAACCCAAAGCAGTGGTGTCCGAGAGGCCAGGCCCCCTTCTCACCACATTGGTTTGGTCTCAGTATGGTTCAGCCACTAAATGCCATGGTGGGATGGCTCTTCTCCACGGCAGCGTGCCCCCGGCTGCCTGGCAGAGCCACACTGGGTCATCCCCAAGAACCACCACCAGAAAATCCAGAGCACCTCCAGATGGTGGTGGGCAGGAGGGGAGGCAGCAGCCCCTCTGGAGCACGTTGGTATACACCCCCCGCAACGTTTCAAGCATCTCCAGCTGCAGAGGACATGATGATGCAACTATCCACCTCGACCATCTCCCCCAGCCTATTGCCATAGCTGGTATACAGCGTAAAAAAATGCCCACGTTGAACAAAGTTATAGAGAAGGATGTGAGTAATACCAGATCATGTTCTGCCGAGACGCTACGCACTCAGCAGTGCTGATAGGAGGCTGAAAGACCATAGTGTGTTTTGGGCAGAAACCTGCCCCTTTCTGGGAACTGGAATTTTACACCTCTGAGGACACAGCCTCGTGTCACGGCTGGAGCCATTTCACTCGCGGTTCTGTGCAGGCTGCAAGCAAGGACTGACACCACGGACACCCACAGCACTGGCTCACACAAAAGGGTCTTTTTGGGTCCACCATAGAGATAAGAAAAAGTCCCTCCTGTCTCACACTATTTATTTTACCTTCTCTATAACGATAAAACAGAACACGAAGTTGCGGTCGTCGACTGCACTGCGTTCGCCTGCAGCAGGAATGGCCACTGTATCTGTGATGCCCACCCTCCCCTTGCTGCTTGTCAGGACAGACCCTTCGCCACGAGATCGCCTCTCCCTGGCCCGTGCAGTGTGAGGAGAAGACCGAGTTATCCTCTACAGGAAATATTGAGAAATCCAGACTCTTTGGTAAAGTGATCCTTCCTAAGCGTGAAAACCACACACCCATGATTGATGGAGCGGCTGCACTTTCTAACAGTTAGCTCAGGCAGGCAATCCCAAAAGCCAGAAACAGCCCATAAATGAGCACGTACAACCGTCTGCAGAGACAAGGGTTAACAGTCTTATCTGGGGTCACCAGAAGAAATTCCAAGTAAAACCCACAGCACGCAGATTTCCTGCTTTCTAACCCAATGCCCTATTTATACCTCTCTTTCTTCACAATGCCAGTGACAGCTTTTTCCTCGCTTGCAGGCATGTTTCCTGCTTTTTGAGTTGTGACTTTCATTTGTAACTCATTTCCATAACCTCAGAAATATAGTTTCAGTGGAAGTGTTAAATGTACTGATAAATTCTTTGCGAAACTTAAAAGTTATTGGCAGAGAGAATGGGGGCAATTTACCCTGTACCAGCCAGTTGAAAATTATATATTTCAGGATCCTTTAACGGAAGGCAGCAAGGTTTATCTCTGACTGATAAGGTAACGCCTTGCTGCTGACAAATAACAGAGCCTATTTCCAAAATACAAAGTCCCCAATATGATAGCAAATAGGCTCATCTGTGCACAGTGACCTTCACAGTCTCAGCCTTTATCGCAGGGTACGGCGGCTAACTCCGTCATCACGTGCAGCCGCGGCCCCACGGCAGCACCCAAACAGCCCTTGGCGTTAACTTTTCCATCCTTCCATCTCGTCGGGCTGCACTTTGATTAACTTTGATTAGCATTTTTCTGCGTGCTGCTTGCACATTAACGGGGAGCACAGCATGGTCCTGCTGTATGGCACTCCTCTTATTTCTCTATTAAAAAAAGCAAGACAGAGAAAGAAGCGGAGGGGGTGGGTGGGGGGTGGGGAGGAAGAGATAAAACCCAGTCTCATCCTATCCTTCTCCCCTTCTCCCTGCCAGAGCACAAGCATCTTCAAAACCATTGACTAAACGAGTTGCACTAAATAATCAGGACACATGGGGGGACTAAAAGGAAAGCAAGACGAAAGCGCAGATTTGCTGCAACGTTTCCACTTCGCTGGAGTTAGAAACAAGGCACAAGTTGCCTGTTCAGGAACCAGATGCGGCTGTAACTGAACAGAACGGTACTGACACGAGGCAAGTGGGGAAAAAAAGAGAGAACCCACAAAAATCACCATGACTTACATTAGAATCCAAACATCGGACATGGAAAGAGAGAGGGATGGGAAGCACCTTGCAGGAGTGCAGGGGATGCTGCCTGGGAAAGGCAAGACTGCTGCAGGGGGATTGGTGCAAGTTCAATTACGGTGAAGTTAAGGAAACGTGTTATCAGATTCACCAGCACAAAAAGTATCCAGCTAAGGAACTCCGTCAGTGTGCAGCCCGCCTTCCCCCCAGGGGATGTGGGGAGGGAGAAACCAGGGACTGAGGCACTCCAAGTGAGATAAGTGCCAGAAGCATCCTTCAGGAGCTGCTCAGCAGCCCGGGCCAGGCTGATGGACCTGAGGACTGTGCCATCTCCTCCATCACTAACAGTGGATGCGACTCGTTCAGAAATACCCATGGCCAGGCAAACCCTGACAACAAAAGCTGCAGGCATGAGGCCCCTGCAAGCACACAAGGTTCCGTATGGTGACACGTCCTCCTGGCACAGCAAGTCCAGACCAAGGGGCATGGACCCCGCAGCAAGTCAGCCACCTGTCCTCACCCTTCCTCGAAAGCTTTCAGGGGTTACAAACTCAGGCACATTCATCACAGTCATGCGTCACCGAGACCGAAATAATGTTATTTCAAAAATTAAGTTGAAAACGTTAACAACCAGAGGAGTGAGGGAACAGGACTGGACGATAAAGCAGCCATCTGACCCCAGCAGAACTGCTTCCAGCCCCTGCCTTCCTACAGAAACACACACAGCTCTGTGCCCCATATAAAATATTTGTGCATCCTACATAATTTAGAATCCTATTAAATAACTTGACTCCTGTATTTTTCATAGCAGCAAATTCCATGAATTTTACATCGAATAAAAATTTAGCAATCATAGCAGTTGCTAATTTCTGTGCTGTGCTCAGAGCAGCCTTTCACTTCCCCATAATGATTTTAAAACATTATCCTGCTGTTTCCTTTTTTCTATGCCTGGCATTGAAGAGCTCTGCAAACTATTTGAATAGCGCTGCTCTGAAAAAAAAAAAAAAATTGTAAGGGAGAAAAAATTAAATTCAATCATCACTCTACCCTCTGTGAACTGTGAAAGTCTTGGGAACATGAAAAGGTGCTTTCTAAAGGATGTTAAGCATTCAAAAGATTAGACTGCAATGTGCAATTAAATGTGTTCCACAAACCTTTGTCAGAGTACCCAAAACCTTACTTCTGCATGAACTTAAAATCCTCCCACAGGGAGCTTGTTCAAGTGGTTTACTTTAAACCTGTACTTTAGATATTCCATACCTTTCACTTTTATAATTCTTCAACATATGCTAACACTGGCAGAGTTAATATAACTGACTAATTTTAAACCCTATGATTACTGGAGCTGATTTATATAGTAGCTTCACTTCACAATACTGCGAATCATGCACGCAGTAATTGCCAAGTTCAATTTTAGCTCTGTCATACTGAAGCATTAGTTTTTATGCCTCAGCTGTTGCCTCCTCCATGCTATAGAGGTAAGTTGATAATGCAGTAGGTTTTGCTGTTAAATATCATAATATTATGATACCCCGTGTCAGATTCTTGCAAGCTTTGTGAGCTATGCATCATCTATTAACTAAATACTTTATTAAAGGAACAGTTTGAATAGGTTTCTATTCTAATTTAGCTCAGCGCACTGAATACCGGAGGCAAAAAAAACCCCAAAGTAATGATTTAATGACTGTGTAATGATTCACCACCAGAAGTGACTTGGTGGAGAGAAACACTCCCAGTCATCAAGGCTCCATGGCAAGAGCTGCAGAGGGGTCAAACTGACACCCGTACACGAATACCCTGGAGGCGATGCCCCTCACCCCGGCTTCGGGCTGGCAGTACCTGCAGAAGCAATGCCAGGACCTGTGTCACCCCCAGCACCCGGAGCTCGGGGGGCTGCAGGGCCCCGGCCGTGCCCAACAGCCGGCAGCAACGTGACCAAACCCACCTTCCCTCCCATCGCCATGGATGTGGCTGGCAGCGCGCATGGAGCAAAGGTGGGACAGGCAAAGAGGGAAGGGTGGAGGAGACGGGAGAAGCCAGATGCCCCTCGCTACGAGGGGACAGTGCTCCACAGCCCAGGGATGAGCTGCACCTGCAGTGGAAGTGACACAAGGCTGCTGAGCTGCTGCTGCCTCTCAGCTGATCCACATACACAGCTGGGCATTACCAATAATCTCTGAATAGTGCTTCAATTCACCCAGCTCTTGGGCTTCAGGTTTTCAGATTTTATTTTTTTTTTAATGAAGTCTGCTCATATCAAATTTAACAAACGTGGGCAAACTGGAGCTGCCGCCTTTTCCCATTCACAGATGCCATTGATGCCTAAGATCAATGAAGACAGTAATGCAAACTGGAAGTCCCCATGTACTAGAGAAAGCTTCATGTCACCGAGGGACACCCAAGACACAGCTCCAGGATGGAGACTGGGTACCCCCTCTGTATTGGGGAGGAATTCCCCATCAGATGTGGACAGGGCAAAGGAGTGAGGTCTCCGCGATGGTCCAGAGCTGATCTTTGCAATCTTTTCTATGAAAACAGCATGATGCAACAGAAAAGTGTCTTCACGCCTACATGCCTATGGCTGTTGGACAGTCTGTATTCATTTTAACCCCCTTCTCTCCTCCACAGCTCCTTCATCCCCAGGCAGATGCTGAGACCCCAACCCAAGCCAAGGTGCTGGGAACCAGGGGACTCTCCTCTGATGCCACTACTCAGCAAGTGTTTGGCTATTCACTGGATTGTGGAAATTGCCTCCAGCGGCACCGTCCTTCCCACATAAACCACAGCTTTCACTTACACAGGACAGACATGCAATTCATGATATTCGCCAACAACATGGATCTTGCTCCAGTGCTAAGTTTGTTGCTTCAGAACTCAGCAAAACCCTTGCAGACAGCGTTACCAGTTCAATGGTCTCACTCCCTAGAAACCCTCTCATCGCTGTAGCAAGGCGATGAGCATGAAAGTGGATGAGCTCCACTTCCATCTCTTTTTTTCTCCCAGTTTTCCAAAAGGAAAAGAAACAAGTTGACATACTAAACATGCTAAATCTTGCAGGCCTGGAGAGCTGCAGCTACATCTGGTGCGGCTCAGGGCAGTGCCCAGGGTGCCTGCACCACAGGCAGCCACCTGCTCTCTGCAGCGTTTCGTACAAGAACGTGGGACATTTCATACAGAGAGAAAGAGGAAGGAAGAATGTGAAAATTTCTTCAAGTGTGTGGTCACTGGGAGGAAGGAATAGGACTGATTAATTTTTCAACTTTGGTGAGTTTGGTAAAACCATAAGCCATGTGCCTCATGCTTCGGGAGACTACATCACAAATTAATTAACCATACTGCCCAGGGAATTCAGAGGTGGAATTGATTCTTTGATTTCTAAGATTCCATTTTTGCAACTCACCAGGGATGTCTAACCAGTCCCATTTGCTTTAGAGCCTCTTCTGAAGTCAGTGCTCTTGAAGCCCAGCAGTCTGATGCAAACCGCTGGTGGCTGCATCACATAGTTGCAGGACGCGGATGGCATCTGTGTCTCCAGAGGCGGTCTGGAGCTAAAGATGAGCTTAAACCACTCTTTCTCTCTTGCATCACACCTGTACTTTCTTACAATCATCTAAAGATTTCCCAGTGTGCAAACACCCCATCAAAGTGAAGGAAGACATCACAGCCCAGCAGCAATCTCACCAAGCGTATGACTTGCAAGAACAGCAATTTCCCAGCAGCCGGCCAGGGAGGACCAGTCCAGTGTCGGACACTGGCCCCTCAGCACACAGTGCAGGGCCATGCTCCGGTCTTGGGTACCATATACCAGACATGCTGGTAACACGGAACTTGCATCACTGAGATTCTTCTAAAAAATAAACCTGGAAAGAAATTCTTTGGTAGCAGTATCATTTTTGGGGGGGATCATCCTTTACCAGGTGTTTGCTCGGCGCTCTGTAGAACCCATTTCAGCTGGGGCCTTGAAACTCTGCTGGACCACATGTCATTGTAATAATACCCTACCCTAATTTTTGCAGTCTCCTAAGTTTAATCAAAGCCTCATACCCACATCAGCCACAAAGGAAGCCAGCAGAGCTCACACAGGGCTGGGGGTCTCCATTAGCACCACTACGCGCTTGCCCGTAAAGCAGATAGGGAGGTTTGCATCCTATGGGCACAGCCTTGCCACATATGCAAGGACTGGATCTTGCACAGCACTTTTAGCACACATAGCTTTGTGGTTTCACACCAGCTATGAGCTTTGTTTCACTTTTGGACAGAGAAGGGGCATTGCCACATTGCCACTGGAAACCTGTGTCCAGGGGGGCTGCAGACCAGGAGCTCCAGAGCCCCGACCTGCATGAGCAGCACATCACATGCAACCCTTCACAGAAAACACCTCCCTTCCACAGTCGAGAATTAATCTTCCAGCAGGATATGCAAGTCATCCCCACCTGCATTTTACAATTTGTAGATAATGAACTAACTGCAACACTAAGCTTAAAATAAAAACATTGACACCTTTGCACAAAGAGATCTTGACTTCTTTTTCTAATTCATTTAGCTGCTTTTAAAGTGTCACTTATTGCATCGGGAACAAAACCAACCAAAAAAACCAAAAGCCATCCTCATTATTTACACAAAAGGAAAAGAGGCAAACAGGTGGCCTTAACTGCATGAGTCTCTTACCGCACTGTTATGTGACTAAACTGAACATTTACACAGGTCTGAAAAATTGTTTGCAATGGGCACACAGACAGCAGAGCTACCAGATGTTGTTCTCCTAATACTTACTATATTACATCATTGGATACTGCTTGAAAACCAACCTGTGCCAAGTTTTCAGAGGCCTCAGCTCACTTTCTACACATGCATCTGCAGTTCTGGTGAGCCGGTTCCTGGACGCAGCTCGGATGTGGGTGCACAGAAGCCTTTTGCACCCAGGCTGTGTGTGCAGAGGGGCTGCTGTTTGTGCAAGCCGCCTCGCACGCCCAAGAGCTATTTATCCAATTACTGACACATGCACAGCATCCGCAGGGAGCACTTCCCTACTGCATCCCATGCCATGCTGTCAGACTTTGATATATTTAGGGGAAAAAAAAAAAAAAAAGAAACCCAAGAAAACTCCCAAACTGCAAATATAAGTTGGTGTTCAGATCAGAAAATAAAAGATATTTCACCAGTACTCATGTACTGACACATGGAGATGCTATGTTGAAAACATTTTAAACTTTTTTCAGCTCCCTCCACCTCTGGTTAGCACTGCTGCCCTGTCCCCTCCACTGCCTTCCAGTTTCAGATGTACGTGCTTTAACCAATTTGCTGGGGTGAGATGCTGCTTCATTGAGGTGAGTGAAGGGAGGAGGGAAGAGAAGGCGCATGAAGAATTACATCAAGAACCAGCCCCCGGAGACCTGTCTGCGATGCACATCCCCACATCAAGCTGTCAGCTCCCAGCATTCAGCCCCACTGGGGTTTATTTGCTCCAGAGGAGAAATTCATTTTGCACTCAACTAATGTAACCCCGAAGTGCTTTAAAACAATATTCCTCTGACAGAGGCATTACAAAAGCCGTTATTTCCCTGTTTAGAGTGAAGCTAAGCAAATACAAAGGTAACTTCATTTTAAACAAACTACCATCATCACAAAAAATGGATACCAAATATTCTCCTCCACCATATGGTGAATTTAACTTTATTATTTGCTCTTCTTGGAGGAGACAAACTCATTGGCAAACACCAGCTTGTGCAGCAAGATGATAGAGACTGGAAAACACTTCCCTCAAAATCCTTTTGCTTAATGACAGTTAAGAAAGCTCTGTTAATATATTCAATTTTAAGTTCTCTTTCCCTCTGCTTTCTAGAAGAGCGTATATTCCAATGACGCACTTTAAAAAAAAAGTTAATGTGTAGGAATAATTCAGAAATAAGTTTTTGAAAGTATTCCTCATTGTCTGTGACTTACCACTGGGCTTCGGTTTTCCTACCCATCCCACCAGCATCTATAATGATCGGGAGGGGTCTGTGTTTTCTGTCCTAGCTGTGGAAGTCCAAAGCAACTCGGGAGCAGCAGATTTGCTCCACGGGGAGCAAGCCTGATCCTTGTATCTGCCATGCCACGATCCTACTTGTTAAGACCGTCTCTGACTTCAGTCCTATTTTACAGAGCCTGGAACTTCAGATCACACTCGGGATAAGTGCACCTGGCTGGTGTGGCGTTAACAGCGCCTCTTTCATGAGACATACAAGTCATCAAATTACAGAGAGCAAAGAGCTCTGCAGCAGCAGCCAACTTTCACTGGATTCCCTCAGCAGCTGCAGCCTAACGGGCTTTGAAGTGAGTAGACGTATCAGACACACACCAGCTGTCTCTTGCACCTCCAGAGTTACCACCAATTTACTCTGCGATCACTGTGAATTTGTAAGTTGGGTCCACCATGCTCTGAGGTTCCCCAGGCCTCCGCAACAGGCTTTGCAGAAGCATATTTGATCCCTTTGGGCAAAAAGGTCTATATGCATCTTTACATGCATCCATGTGATTTCTAAATGTCATCTTTGCTAAGCAGCATGAAGATACCTGCCACTTTACAGGCTCACCACGCCTGAAGCACCCCAAAGCTGCCACTGTTCCTACCCTGGTAGTTATTTCTTTGCAGGGAAACTCAGAGCCGAGGCGGGCCCAAGTTTGCAGGTGGCATGAAATCCGGAGACAGCTGAGCCACTCCGCAGCCCGCCGGCACGGGCAGTCCCAGGGTAAGGGCTCTGAACAGAGTGGGAGGCGTGAGCTCTTCTCCAAAAGCCAAACCCGACAAATCTGCTTTGCACAAAGCTTGTTCCTCTCTCTGCCTCATTGTGTCCCATGGATGCCACAGGCAGGACAGATCTCCAGCAGCAAATACCCTGCTGTGTGCTGCCCTAGCTTATAACGTTCTTCTGGGGTGGAGGCTCCAGTGACGCACCCCCTGTGCTCCCAGCAGGTCTTTTTGGTCCTCAAGAATTTAATTTGACTATACGCAACACAAAGAAGTAGTGAAGGCTATTATAGTTTCTCCCACTACCAGGACAGTTGCTCGGTGCTGTTGCTGAGCCTTGTGCTGATATGTCCTTGGAACTGCTGCCGAGGTGTGCTCCCTCCTGCAGCCCCAGCAGGATGCCCGGCACAGGGCACTACATATTGCTGGTGTGAGTCACAGCACCGCTCCTCAGCCCAAACGGCAACATCGCAGGGTTTTTTTCAGTAATTCAGAAATGCCCCTCTGAAGGCAACCTGTTTGGTGCTGGGGTACCTTGTAGGAGCACGCTCTGGAGTCCCGCTGTCCCCATGCTTCTGCTGTAGGATGCACGCAGATACACCAGAAGGTCCAACCGCTGCTGGAGGCTGCCAAGCACATCCTCTTCAACCTCCAGTCCCTCTGCAATGCACCACAGAAAACAGCAGCCAGGACACCAGCACAGCTTGGGCTGGATCTAGCCCCTAAACCCCAATGCATAGCTGCACCCACTGTGCTTCATCCTGAGGTTGGCAGGCGGCATTTTTTAGCTGAATCTCAAGTAACACATAAACACAGCATCTCGCACATGCAGGTCAGTTGTTGCGGGGCATCTCACAGCCATGCTGCAGTTTTCCCCAGCCAAGGAGCCACTCTGGGCACCCTTTAATTCTGTGGCAGCACGGATTAATCGGAAGCTGCCACAGGAATAGATGTGCAGTTACCTTAAGTATTCATCAACCTTATAAAGGTTAACTTGTTAGCCTTTCTGCTCCAGAAACAAGTTCTGCCTTCATTTGCACCTCTGCAGATTCACCAGCTCAGAGGAGGTTTCCAAGACGTGATCTGGGCAAGTTTTATCAATGAATTCAAATCTTGAGCTAAATCAGAAGGAGGAATGGATTTACCCTAATCCCTTCCAAACATTCATCAGCATCAACTACCAGCTCAGCAGGATTTAATCCCTTTTTAATCTCTCAAAAACAGTGGAATATATGGAGAAGAGGTTGGGCACACAGCAGTGGAAGATCTCTCTTGGGTTTTGTTTCTTTAAAAATAATTCTGCCTGCCAAATCACGTTGAAAATTCATTAAGATCTTCACTAATATCACTTTCCGGTAAACAACCGGTTGCCACCAAGAGAGCACGTACACCAGAGGAGGGCCCACGCTATTTGGCACAGCAGAAGAGATGCCCATCCAGCAGCCTCTGCAGGAACATAGCATCTCCGTGAAGATGCTCCAGGAGCTCAGATCCCATTGGCTGGCTGGCGGTGAGCGCGGGGACCGCACAGGCAGGCTTTCCCGGCGCCGTGGGCAGCGATGGGGCGGAGATGCAGCAAGCCACTTCTTGGTGACAGCATGGAACCACACACGTAGCATCCACCAACGCTGCTGCAAACCCAACAGCAGAAACACAGACCCCAGTGCCAAAAACCAAGCTTTGCTCTGCAGGTACCAGGCTCTAGAAACAGCTTAAATCCCAGCCCCGAGTGACTCACAAGGTGTTTTCATGCCTCCCACTAAAACTACCAGCGACAATGGCAACGCAGGCTCAGATGGCTGTGGGTGTCGTGGCCGGTGGCATCCCACCCCCGGTGGCTGCTGAGCCAAGGGGAGCCCCAGTGCAACGCGCCTGACGGCACCAGAGTCAGCGCGGGGGCGAATCCAATCCAGTGTGTTTAGGAGCACCCGGATCAGAGCGTTAGTGCGCGATTCTAGGTTTACATAACACCACCAAATGATTTTGGCAGAAACAATTGGTATTAGCAAGGAAAATGAAGCATCAGGAACAGCCGGCAGAGCAAAGAGACACCTCTCGCAGCAGCCCCCGGGCTAAAAAGAAAATAAATAACAAATGCAACAGAAGCAACACTTGGACAGCAGGGAAGAAGAGGGGAAACCTTCGCAAGGGGAAATGAGACTTGAATCATGGCTGAGATGAGCAGGGAATTAAGCTTTCCTCTTTCACCCCCTTCCCAACCCCATCGGACTAAGCTTTCTGCTTTATTAAGACACTCCAGTCAAGCCTGCAACACTCCAACAGGGCGAAGCGAAAGCCGTCTCACACAGGGCTCCAAGCTGTGAGGTCTGAGCAGCTCCTGCCGAGCCGCCTCCGGCCCTGTGGACGCTAATTGCAGAGCTCAGCGATGCCTGGGCAGGGACCCAAGGCACTGATGTGTTGGCTACCCAGCCCCGCCGAGCCTGGCTCTGCTGCTGCGCCAGGCAAAGCACCGACAGGCGTCGTGCTCAGAAACGCGCAATCACACAAACTTCACGTTGTAACTTCTAAGTCAATTCAGTCTGGATGCTGCTGGGTTAGCAGTATCGGAGGTTTTGTTTATCCCCTAAGAAATACACCTGAAACCCCAAAGGTGGCTGGATCTGCCCCTTGGTCTCTCTAGTGGCTCTAGCTCTGGTCAAAGGGATGGGGCCACCAGTTCCATGTGGCCCAGGTAGCCCCCGTCCTGCTGTACGTGCCACACTGCCACCGGGAGCAGCTGCGATGCGTACGCTGACACTCCCAGAGCAGGACAACAACCACCAGCCCTATGTCACAGCATCTGAGAACATCTGGTCCCTCGGCGCTCCAGCCTGGTGACCTAGTGATGGGAAAAGGCACACCAGCTCTTCAGAAACCTCCGGGTCCCACAGCCTTCCCGCTGTAATGGTGCTAAGCAAGGAGGCAGCCTCGAGACCTTTTTTTGCCAAGCAGAGGATCCCTTCCAAGCTGGCACCATCCCTGTGCTCATGGCACGATGACAGTGACACAAGCTAAAGCTCCAGATCCAACAGCATGTTCTTCCTGCCTCTCAGCTACTCAAGATTTCCAACTCTGGCGGCAAATGAAAAGCCCCAGTCAAGCTTCGGAACATCGTAAGACAACTGCACGAGGCGACAGGATGTTGAAATCCACATTTCCCCGACACAGAGCAGCGCTTTCCAGCAAAAGGGAACCACATCTACAGCTTCACACACAGCTTGTGGAGGACAGCTCTGGATAGCAAGACAAAGTTAATCAAACTCAATTCTGAAAAGTTTCCATGACAAACTTGGATTTGCCTGTGATACAAGGATCCTGCTTTGTTAACAACTACCTCATCTTTATATTTAGATCCTGCCTGTATCCCCTGAAGTTCAGCACTCAGTCTCTGCTCTGGGAGCTTGCAGAGGAGCCAGCAGTTATACTTGAAATGGGGTACGCTCTTCTCAGTCACACAGGTTTGGTGTGCAGCACCTCACATTCAGGAAGTTTGCCCTTAGACATTATCAACATCAAAACGAGAACAGGTTGTCAGTCCAGCTGGACATAGAAAGGGACTTAATGTGGCTCCAGCAGAGCCCGCAGCCTCGGAGCAGGGAAGCTGCATCGTGGGGTGGCATCCCACTGCCACGCTAGGCACGGGAAAGTGCAAGGGTGGGAGAAGTGGATGATAATTTTGTACGAGGCTGCCCTTGTTCCCAGCTCTTCACTAATTTCCTCTCAAACTTACACACTGTGACCTTTCCAGGCAAAAAATAAAACAAGTGAAACCTTGCAGTCTAACAGGAATAGTAACACATGCAGGGAAAGGATGCCAGAGCCAGCTCTGGAGCCTGCAATCTGGATCCCTGCTCCTACAGGATGTGTTTCTAAATCTCAGTCAATAGCGCCTGTTTTCCAAGGAATGAGGCATTTCACGTATTATTAACTCTAAGGCCCTTCTTGCTACAAACTTCCTATTTAGCATTTGATTGCAGCCATCACCACCGAGAGCCTCATCGTATTAGAGCAGAAACTCCACAGCCTATAGCTGGTGCAGGCTGTATACTGATGTTTTTCCCTCCTGCCATCTCAATCCCAGAGGGTGCTGTTGGAATTATCTGAAACACACTTCCAGAAGCCCCTTCCAGCCTAAGCTATTTTATGATTTAAAACATGTATTTGTTTCTTTTGCACTCTCACTCAAATTTGGTACCCTGCTGCCACAGACGGCTGAAGTTACGCGTTGCTATTCTCACTGGGGTTTGGTCTCCCCCAGACAAAGGCCACTACGTGCCGACCACGTCACTTACAGTGCCGCAAGTTTACAAAGCTTGAAAGACCATTTCAGCAAAGTTTTTCTCCTTTTCAAAGCCCAACTCTTAAGTGGAAAAACTGATTCAATATAGCTTGCAAAAAACCTACACTCCGATCTGATTTAAATCAAATAGTTAAATACTCCACATGTACCGCTTGGCACAGCCATGACAGAACTATCTGGTTTGCAAACAGATGGCCACCCACAATTAATTTGCCACCTCGACACAGAGACGCAGGTTGGCAATTCATTAAAAAGCACACGCCACTAGTCTTCAGTTCACTTTATGACCTGCAGCCTTTCCTCCTAGGCAGACTCTTTATCTTAAGGGGGGGTGGAAAAATACCAAACACCCAAACCACAACTACCACTGAATAACGAAAACATGACTGGTTTTCTTGGCATCTAATAAGTGTTGTTCTCAGCTCTAACAGATTTATCAGGTTTAAAACTACCATGTCGCCAACATCCGTCTGGGGTAGAGGAGACCAGACCATAACTCCAGTGCAGGTTCCTAAATATACACAGATTGAAGCCCGCGTGACCTCACTGTCTGGCTGCAGGGTTAGATCCATGGCGTTTGTTGGAAGGTTTTTCTTCAAGGGCTGTTTGATCTTCAATCAACAATGCTTATCAGTGGTAAAGTCTGCCAGCCATTCCCAAAAGTTTGATATTTTTAACAGAACATCCTTCTCCTTTGAATGCTATTTAGAGACAAGATAACACATCAGGGGGAAAGTTGCCTTCCTGGGTTTAACACGGACAAACAGAGCAGGATCCTATCGGGGGAACACGTATTTCCCAGTGCTACAAGCCCCAGCTTCTGTGGTTCATGTTTCCCCCACAATACTTCTATTTTTTCTTTTTCAGATGGCACCCAAATGCTTTTTTTGCGCCCATCGCCTAAGCTGGGACAAACCAAGATGATTCAATTAAGCGTTTCCATATAAAACTTTCTCTAAAGTTTTCATAAATTTTATTTCCTCACTGTCAAAGTTTCATTCCTTTTGCTAAGGAGTCCAGGGCACACTGCCCCTCTTTCTACACTAGGGACTAGCACTCTAATTCCTTAAAAACACATCATTCTTCCACAGCAGGCACGCTGTGCTGAGATGCTCATGGTCTAAAAACCCACTGCTCAAAGCAGCACCCATGAAGAATCAGGATCATGGAATGGATCTAAACTGTTCTTTTTTGACAGAGGGGGAAAAAAAATAAAATGCCTTTATTTTAGGATTCAGTAACTCTTAAGCGATGAAACAAAATGTCTTTGAATCCGGAGCTAGTAAGAGAGAGCCAGAGAGCTCCCGCCAGAGAGAGCCGGAGCCCAGGAACACGGTGGCGGGTGCAGCAGCCCCACGCTGTCCTGCAGCTGTAGGGTCCCCAGGGTGCTGGCAGCACCCTCCTCCCTGTACCGCAAAGGAAAGGTAATGGTAGAGGAGGAATGGAACAGCTCATCACTGACCCAGGGATCAGCTTCTGGGGGAGGAAGGAGCTCATCCTGCACACTGCTAGGAGCGGGACCAAGGCCCCCACCAGCCCCACACATGGACAGCAAGCTGCTGTGAGACCAGCACCACGCGAGGCCAAGCTCTCCCTTACACCACCTGCCCCATCTCCTCCCATCAGTCACATTAAAACAGTGGCATCTGAGGGTTTTCAAATGGCTTAACAACTCCTAAGAGCCAGACAGCTCTACCACCTCCCCAGGGAGAGGGAGGAGATGCTCGGAGAGTAAATCGCATCAGGCTGGAAGGGTGAAACTTTCATAGGTATAAACATGGAGATCCACATCGTTATAAGAGAGGTGTCTTTTGGGGTGCCTCAGGTTGCTTGCACCTCTCCACAGACCCAGGTCTCCTGCAATGGATGCTCAGCACTCAGGCTGGCTCAAATTATTCATACAAATAATTCCCAAGTGCCTGGGGTACCCCAAAATGACCTGCTGCTGCTGGAGACAGAGACCTAGGGCAGTTCATGCAGAGGATGAATGGCAGAGCCACAACACAGCCCTTATCTCCCAACCCTGACCACAGGCAAGCACAGGCTCCACCCTGCAAGCAGAACAGGAGGAGATTAAGGGGAAGATGAAGAGGAAGACAACGGTTTTCTCTAAAGCTGAGAGGAGGAGCATGGCGCACAGGCAGACAGCCAGGGAGAAAGGGGATGGAGCCTCCCTGATGAGTCCAGACGGGAATGGAAACTCTGAGTCATCGGTAGGTTTTGTGGGAAGAAAAACCCGCTAATGTGATCCAGCTAATCTGATAAAAAGAGAGCTCCACACCACTGCCAGGGTGGAACAGGATCAGCGAGGCATGGGCAGCCCAGTCTCAGGGTAAAATACAACCTGGGTGACAGAGAGGATGGTGGTACATCACCAGAGGTGAGGGTGGCACGTGCCAGCACGCCTGGAGCTCGCCCCTCCATCTCCCAAGCATCCCGGTGCCAGGGCTGCCCGTTCTGGAGCCGGGCTGGCAGTTCCAGCTGCACAGAGACCAAGATGCACATCAGGAGTGGGCAGGAGAGGCTCAGGGCAGAGCTGCAGCGAGATTTACTACCCACTCCGCTTGGGAATAGGCCACCATCCTGCCACCTCCCTTTTCTAGCTCTTGCTAAATTACGAGTTTTTTAGAAACACAGGGGAAATCCCCCCCCCTACACACACCATTAGAGCAAGAGGCTGGGTCCTCAAACCAACAGAAAAACAATGAAAATATCTACATTTTAAACACTCGTGCAACCCAGCCTCCTGTGTCCAAGCTATAACTAGAGGTCAAGAAATTTCCTTAGACCAAGATTTCTGCAGATAAGGCTCCTCAGGAGCCACACGTGGCAACCAGCACAAACCAACGCTCAAGTAATCTTTCCATAATAACAGCTACTAGTCCAGGGCCCTAATTTAACACTTGCCTCACAGTTACATTCGCCACAGAGCTGAACTAAAATCACAGTTGTCAGGAAAAGATTTAATTCTATCTGCAGAGGTCAACCAATCTATGCAAAAGATTACAGCGGAGGAGAGAGATTCTGTGGCACAATGCAAAGATTTCGCCTGCAGGCGACGCAGCAGCCAATGCCATTTTTCAAAGAAGAAATGGCATCCATCCGAACAAAACCACCAGAGGGAAACAATAGAAAGAGGGGGGAGATGCAGATGATTAAAATATTTAAATCTGGTCATATAAGTGCAAAACCAGACAATTTAACACTGCTTTCAATCACTTTTTTTTCTATAGTGGTTTGATTCGTGCTTGTTTCAGTAAGTTTTGTTGTGAAATTTCTCCCCCCTGCAGCTGAACTGCACATCTCCAAGTATAAGCTTTAATTACATGAAAATGTGTGTGTAAAAATCACAGAAGTGGAACATTAAAGCTCAAACCTCCAATTTGGAATTAATGGTATCAAAGCTGGAATCACGCTAACACTTTACCCCGACTTTACAAATACAGAATAGAATATAAAGAAGTTGCAGAGAAGATGGTACACAACAGCTTCAGACAGAAGCTTCGCACTCACTGGATGGAAAATTGTCAAGGAAAACACATTAGCAACACAATAACTTATTTTTAATGTAGAGCTGTTAGGAAAACACAATTATATGCTTCATTTATACTGAAAGATATAATCCAACTTACGGTAAAAGCATTTAGAGCTTATTTCGTAAAAAAAACAAAACAAAACAAAAAAACCACCAAAAAAACCCCCCACCAAACCAACCACCAAAACAAAACTAAAGAAAAGGAGAGAAGGAGAGATGAGCACGAAGGTAATAAGGAGAAATTGTGCATCTAGGGGGGATAAGGCTCCCTGCCATAGCACACCCCTGCTCAGCCAGCCTGCCACAGCACCAAGTGGTCCTCACCTCCCGCTCCTTGCATCCAGCAGCAGAGAGATGCAAAGTGAAGGCAGAATGCAATAGAGCTTTTTCTTCAAATGCAGCAGAAATGCGACGACAGTGACATCAATCACCAGGAAAGGAGCCAGCAATGCCCATTCTTACAAGCAACAAAAGCAGAGCCCAGACAAAGCCCTGCAAGGGTTACAGGTGCTCTCCTCACCACCCCCGGCGAGCAGCAGCCACATGTTGCGCAAGCTATAGGATGCTCCGGCTGCTACAAGCAAGATACAATTTATCACCAGAATGTTTCCTCCATTACGGATGCACAGACTGATCCCGGTGCTTGTTGCAAGCTCAGAGGTCTAAGTCCAGAGATGTACATGGATTTACCCTGTGGTTACGGCGTGTGACACGCAATAGGCTTCAGACCACTGACTGCAGGGACGACACTTAGAATTGATATGATGCATCATAAATAAATCAGAGAAACTTGTGAGATTTTGTTCCTAAATTTCTGGTCTCTTGATGCCTCCTCTGCTACAGGAACTTCCACGGATCAGGTCCTTGACAAGGTTGTTCAGAACCAGCCCCAACAAACACGCTGCTTTGTACAAGTCAGACTGGTCTTCAAAATATCTCCCATTGTTCCAAAACAAACCAGATTAAAGCCTCCCCTCTGCGCATACAGAGAACACAACAAGTTCTATGAATGGATAGACATTCATTATTTAGCTCCCAATCCCTGTCTTAAAGCCCAAGGCAAAATGGAGCTTCAAATGCTTTCTGCCATGCAACCCACCAAAGATCGCTCTGGAGAATGCAGGGTTGTCCCATGGAGTAGCTCAAACACTTTTCCGTGGAAGCCCTTGCCATATTCAGGGCCTAGATAAATAAATAAATAAATAAAAAATATCCATCTTTGAAAATCAACAGGAGCTGCCTGCCAAACGAGAATAAAATAGGCCCCAAATTAAAAATTTGCTGGACTTTGTTCTCCATCCAAAATCCTCCATCTCCAAAGAAAGATTTATGCTACTTCAAAACAGAGTTGGCTTAGAAAGTAGAAAGGAAAAGAATACATTTTATCTTCCAGAATGGCAAAGCAGTTCTGGAACGATGAAAAAGGGACTGTGTTTATCACTGCAATGTACAATTTATGGTAAAAGTCAAAACAAAACAGAATGTTCCACAGAAATGCATTCGCTACATCGACCTGGGCTCATATCAGCAGCTCAGATCCCATTTCTGAAGGGTTCTTAAAAGAAGAAGAGAGCATTGGTTGCAGATTAATACTTATCTCATGACTAGTAGATTTTAATTATCCATAATTTATGGTGGTGTATTGGCAAGGTAGTTTTTGTCAATTTATCAGCCTAAAAGGCAAGGCACAGGGCACGTTCGGGGATGCAAAGCCACGGAGCCCTGTTAGGAAGATCCAGGACAAGTTTTGATGGTGCTGTTGAATCCTACCAAAGTGCTACAGGGTTAGCAGAGCTTAGCAGAGCTCCCCAGCACGTATCTCCCAGTAACTGCTGGAGGTCCCCAAGGACCACAGGCACTCCCAGTGTCACAGCAGCGCGCTTGCTCTGCAAGGGTTAGGTATTCCCAGGCTGGGTCCTTCTCCTCCTCCCCGTCAGTCATTGCCCTAACTGGAAATCAGGCATCGTACTAACCAAGCCTGATCATCTTAACACCAGAAGCAACTAAGAAGAATTTATATTTAAATTTATTTCTGCAGGAAGAATAGAGAAATGTTAATTCACTCCCTAAAGATGCCCCTGGAGTGCAGAGAGCAGGATCACTCCTCGCACAGCACAGCATCGCTGCATACGCTGCATGGAAGAGCACACAGTACCGTGCTCGGGCAGGATTCCTGCCATACGCCTCCCTTGCAAAAACAATGTTGCCTGGTCTAAGAAGAAAAACTGCCTCCCATACTCTGGGACCCGGATTCAATTCAAGATCCGGAAAAATCCTTCCATGCTGGTGAATCAGCTAATGTACCAGACCCTGTTGCTAAAGCTCTGCTAAGAGCAGAACGAGCCCCTGCGTTACTAACCTGTGTTTTTTTCCATGGTTTACTTATTGTGAAATACATATGCAAAAAGTTTCCCCAGAGTTTAAGAAGGAAAAATCCCCCAAATTTTCCACAGAGCAACTGGAGGGATGTGAACATACCCACCGAGCAGCACACCCCTCCTGCAGTGCAGGAACATGCTGCCTCTCCCCCAGACACCATCACAACAGCGAGACGCCATGAAAGCTCAGCTGCCCCAGCAAGGGAGCAGGAGGGGGGGTCTACAGCAGGTACCAATGCCGCAGGGAAAATGCCAGAGGGGACAGAAGAAGGGGCTTTAGACCCAGGTTTAAAAGAGGAATCTGAAATGGAGGTAGGTGCTCCCTTCAGCAGGGCTCAGGTGGCCGATGACAGAGACGAGTGTCACAGTTTGGACAAGGGCTCCTTGCAGAGATGGAACCCTTCCAGCTGAACCTCGCCAGTCCCCTGTGGGTGCTGTGCAGACACAACCTAACGCACAAGCAGTTCTGTGCAGTCCCAAGGATGGAGCAGGTCCTGGATCCAGCCCACAGGAAGGAGACGAGGGGCCAGCACATGGGAAATGCTTGTGGCAGCTTGCCCTAGGGAGGCTTTGGGGTGGCTCCGGGAAGGCGGTGCTTCTTATCGCCCCTACACATTGGGCCAAGCCCATTGCAACCCCAAAAACCCTGCCAAGGAACATCAGTCCTCCAAGGTGTGAGCAGCAGCTCCCCGGGCACTGGGAAGTTTGGGGTTTGCTCTGCTTCCAGCTGCCACAGCAAGCTGCTCCACATGGGACCACCCATGATGGGGACTGGTTTATCTGGGGAGCCCTTTTTCCCCTCTCCGGTGTCACCAGCATGCCCAGTGCATAAAGACTCTGTCAAACACAGTCAGTAGAAGGGAAGATTCGTCCTCACCCTGTCTGCTGGGGCACGAGAGACCCTGTTCTCCACCCATGGGTGTCCAGCTCCTCGCTCCCCCCCCCCCCACCACCACCTGTCCCCTCTTGGTGGCCAGCCCTTAGAGGAGGAACAGGAATGCTCTGAAAGAAGTTAAAGGAATGGTGCAAATGCCCCCCTTCTGGGGAGGCCTCGGCTGAACATACACTCCTGTTTCATTATCCCTCTAAACATCCCTTGTCCATTTAAAAATGGAAATGCTGATAGGCAATAGGCACCTCTTTAGCTGCAAAGAGAAAATGTGGCTTACGGCAGCATGCAGATGAGATCGGAGACCTCAAGGTAATGATACCATGTTTGGTAAGCACACAAACTATTACACTGACATTTCAGCATGCTTTGGGCTAGAGCACATCTACCTGGCAAGCTCGCTGGTGATGGGTGCGCAGGCAGAGCGCTGTGCTGTGCTCTCGGCGAGTTAGTTTTATCCAGTGACACCGCACACCCTTTCCCCGGCTTCTCTGCCCCCCCCCCCCCCCCCCCCAGTAAATAAAATTAAGCAGCCCTTTGGGGAGGGGGGAAGCAGAACTGAAGAAAATAAACCCTTTAAATCAAAGGGCTTTAAAGCCCCTCCATAAACTTGGCAAAGCAGAAAAGCAAAGAGCCTGTAAGCGCACCTTGCCCAGGTCCTTCCTAGAGACTGACTTCACCTGGGATACCTGCATACCATAGAGGGAGAACTGCTGATTTTTCCAGTCCACCCTACCCTCCTCTGCAGCTTTTTAAACTGGCCATGTTTTGAGGCAGACGCTGCCCTAGCCTGACTCTGGGCTGAGCCGCCAGCACCAGGCAGGAGCGGTAGGGCTGGGACTGGTGTCAGGTTTTGGAGTTTCCCAGAGGCTCCCGTGTGGCTCTGAGAAGTGCAGGATACCAGCACCGGTGGCGACCCGCAGCCACCCCACACGGCCAGGGAGGCTCAGCGCAGCAAAGGCAACAGGCGACGCTGGGCCACGGTTTGATGCTGAAGTTACAACCGTTATACCAGTGTTCGGCTGGGAAAACAAAGTCAACCCATTTCATCTCTGGCTTCCCTCCAGCGGCCTCATCCCACAGACAAACATGCACTGCTCTGCATAAGCAAATGGCATTCGATAAATCGGAAAAGAAAAGAAGAAAGAAAAAAAAAAGAAAGAAAAAAGAAAGAGCCCTGAATATCAGAATAGGGTAAGTCACTTCCTTTCTTCTTCCCGCTCCCCCGTAGCAGCGACAACAGCAGCATCTGGTGGCAGTGGTCAGTACCTGGGTGCTCCTCTCCAGTGTCCCATCCAGCCCGGCCAGCACCAGCGCCTTCTCCCGGGCCGGGCTCACTGGGGCCGCAGAAGCAGCGATCTCCTCCAGCCTCCCCATCCGCAGTGCCGTGCGACAGCAAGGACCCGCGGATCAGTTGCGACTGCCTAATCCGGGACTAATCTCAGGGATTCAGGCCACGGATGAGCTGACGACGTGGGGCCCCACGCGCCCCAACGCTGGGTGGGCGCTGCTGGGGGGACGCGGGGTCCGGGCACCCCACAGCAAGGGCCTGCGGCATGGCAGCACCACCGCCTGCCTGGAAAACTGGAAGGCAAACTAAATGGTGTTCGCATCTAACAACTTCTTGGTAACATCGAGTTCCTAAAGCCCGCAGGATCTGGGGGTTGCTGCAGTTCCCACAGCACACGCTCACACAGTCCCAGACTTCCAGCTTTTGCACACTTCATCGGCTGACGTTTCGGCAGCACGGATGACCTGCTCCCAGGTGACCCGGCTCTTGTTAGTATTTTAAGAGCATATTTAGCATTTGAAGAGCAACGGCAACGATAATAAAACAATTTGAAACTAGCAGTAGGTGGATACAGAAGAAATCAATTCAAGTTGCTTCCTTTCAGCACGATCAGGCATCTCCAAACAAATGAGAACTATTAGGTTTGCTACAACTTAATAAAGAGAGATAAATAACCCAAATGGCAGAGAACAGTTAGATTCATACACTGATACGTAACGATTAATTTGCTGCACCTGGGAAGCCACACCGGTTTCCCGCGGCTTGTTTCTAAAGAGTTTGATATCGAAGTACCACAACAGCAAGATGAGCCGGGGGCACCCTGAGCTGCAGTCCCAACGCAGGGGAGAGGTTTTTCCCTTTATTAACTTTTTTCAACGCAATTACCCGAATTTGGCCCGGGAGGACGCAGCCAGGGTTATGTCTCGGAGCTTATCGTGGCGATGCTCCCTCCCTGCAAGCGGGTCTGCTTCCTACGGCTTTGTGCTGGGGGATCGGGGGTATTTACCCGCTGGCCAGGCAGGCGAGCCCCGCAGAGAGCTCCCCACCCCGGAGCACAGCACCCCGCACCCGGCACCCCGCACCTAGCCCCTTCGCTCCTTCTCCAGGGTGAAGGAAATTGTCTACAGCACTTCGGGCGCTCTCAGATATCCCGCTGCGATCCCTCTCCCGTTACAAGAACAGGGTGCTTCGCCTTGCAGCTGCGGCGAGCGGGGGAAATGTGGGTTAGGGGGCTCTCCCGCCGCGCCGGGGGGCTGGGGGCGGGCGCCCCCCGAGCGTGGCTGGCGGCCGCGCGGGAGCATCAGCGCCGGGGCCGGAGCCGCAGCCCCCCGCCCGGGACGTGCCGGCGGCGCCGCAGCTTTGCGAACACGGTGCAAAACAACCGCAAACAGCCCCAGCAAAGTGCCGACACCAGCCACAGCAGCACCCCCCACCCCCCCGAACAGCGCTCCGGCCCAAACGCTCCCGTAGGGAAAACATGAAATAAACACAGCGCTCGAAAGGGAGCACAGGAACAGCCAGGCCCCCCCGAGCCGCGACCCCTCCGAGCCGCGTTCCCCCCCGAGCCCCGCTGCCGCTACAGCCCGCCCCGCCGGGCAGCGCCCCCCCCCCCCTCCCCGGCCAGCGCAGCCGGCCGGCCGGCCCGGCGCCCCGACGGCTCTCCCCGCTCCGCTTCCAGGCCACTTTCAAAATTCCCTCCCGCAGAAGCCCGGCGCTGCCAGCGCTGCCGCCCCCCACCCCAACACCGCGAAGTTGCGGGACGCGCCGAGCAGAACCCCCCCGGGCAGCCCCCCCCAGCCCCAGGCACCGCCGCCCCCCCCCTGTACCTTGTTGCAGTGATAATAATCCAGCGGCCCGAGGCAAGTGGGGTCGGCGCCGGGCAGGGACCCCACGGCGGTGGGGGCGGAGGGGTAAAACCTAACGTCCATGCCGGGGCTGCGGGCGGCGGCAGGCGGGGGCTCCAGCGGGCATGGACCCGGCTGCGGCGGCGGCGGTGCCTCTGGCGCGGGGGGCGGGGAGAGGGCGGGCGGCGGCGGCGGGGGGGCGGGCGGCGGCCCCCGGCCCGCCCCGCTCCGCACCGCCCCGCGCCGGGGCCGCTATTGTTTGCGGCGGGGCCGGGCGGCTCCCCCCGGTGGCCGGGCCGTCACCCCGTCCCGCTGCCCCGTCGCCGGGACCGGTGGGCGCTGGGGGAGCCCCCCCCGGGGGCGGCTGGGGAGGGGGGAGAGCGGGACGCCCCCCTGTCCTCCGTCCCCAGCCGGCCCGGAGGGGAAAGCATCAGCAGCCGCCGGGGGACCGGCAGCTCGGGTGTGACGGCGGGTCCCGCTGGGGACCCTGTTACATCTTTGCCGCCTACACCAAAACACCGTGGCCGGTTTTGCCCTCCTCTGGACACAGGACACGGTGCCAGGCAGCCGCCTTTTTCCCCCACACAGTGCCTGGTCCCCACCCCTGAAAAAAGATGCTCTCCGTCGCCCTGATCCCCCCACCCCGAAAAAGGATGTTCTCCATCACCCTGATCCCCCCACCCCTGAAGAAGGATGCTCTCCATCGCCCTGACCCTCCCATCTCTGAAGAAGGATGCTCTCCATCGCCCTGACCCCCCCACCCCTGAAGAAGGATGGTCTCTATCACCCTGATCCACCCTAAATCCAACCCTGGCAGAGACCCCGCTGCTGCAAGGCCTGCACGTCCCCACGCACTCTTCCACCCAGGAGAGAAAAGCCGGTCTCTGGTGTTGGCCCCCACTCCCCAAGGCATGGGGCCCTACAGCCCACCACCACCCCAGGCTGCCCGGCTCTCTGCACCTCTCCACCCTTACAGACCCTCCCATCGGGGAGGCAGCACCCACCCATGGCCAGCCAGCAGCCCCTCTGCTGCTGTCCCCCTCTGACTCCCCACGGCCGGGGTTTGCAGGGCAGAGCAGGCACAGAAAGCCCAAATCCAGCCATGGGAGGGAGGATGCCCTGGGGTGCACAGGTTTACCCCCTTTCTGCCACGCCACCACAGGCTCTGAGCTGTCCTGCTCCCCTCTGCGCACCTCCAACAGGCCCCTTAGGAAACCAGCCCGGGGAAGGATAAGATTATATATGGAGCGTTTTTGCAGTATGTTATTCCATTCCCAGATCCAGCGAGTTACCGCAACCGGTCCATATGCTTGCAGACAACTAGGACAGGGCTGATAGAGTCAGTTTGCTGGCAAACCTGTGATGGAAACGGCCTTTGTTTTTTTTAATATAAAACATCATGACTACGAAGACACATTCGCAACATGCACCCTGCAGGACTCTCTGTAGCTGGAAAACTGAGCTAAATAAATGCTGAGTTCTTCCACAAGCATCTTTCATTGCAAGAGTGTGGCCAACTCCTGCCAAATTCAGGAGGGGGGAGGCAGGCTGGGGTTTCGAGGCAATGCCAGCTCCGGGAATCAAGCGATTATGTAAAAATCGTAGCTCTCATTTAAATTAAAAACAATCTTTTAGCCCTCGTGATAGTAGAAAAAAATTATTTGAGGATAAAAATTGATTTGGGCACAAAAACTACTTCACATTTATTATTATTTTTTAAACCATACAATTTTTCTGGAGAATTGGCATCAGTCCTTCTGTGTTCGGCAGCGAAGCAGGCTGGCTTGCAGGAGTGCTCCGAGGGCTCCCGGTCAAAGGCATTATGGAGACTTATAATGTTTTGCATCACAACTTTGAAGATCTGCGTTCAATTGATCCCTGCTCTTCCTGATTTGCAGACATCCAGAAAGGGCTGGTTTTCTTCCTTCCTTGTTTCAGCAAATACAGAACTGGCACGTCAAATTATTAGAGCTTCATTATTTTTGTAAAACCCTCCCAAGTAGAGTGACTAGTATATTATGAAGTATAAATAATTAAAACTAAACGAGAATTGTCAAAATAATGGAACAAAGTGTATTTTATGATGCATTATTCTGGCTTGTTTATCCACAAAATTCAGTAATTAGTAAGCAGCCTCTGAGTCATTAGTATGAATTAGCAAGGTTTTACTGTATTATTATCTTTATTAATTATCATAATAATTATATTCCATATATTGTGCAGTCATTGCTAGCAGCTTTACAGTTAAGGCTGAATGGGCTTTTTCACTTAAAGCAGGATTTAATTCTGTTGTTTCCTACAAAAATTAACACATTTTGTCACTGAACGTGCAGCATCTCCCCAGCAGATACAACCCAATTTCTTTTCAGTGCCTGAGACACCACAACGGTCCCATTCAAACCATTTTAAAAGCTCATCTTTCCCAAACGAAGCACCGCTTTCTTAATGCTGCCTCAGATCCCCAGAGCACGAGATTTACAACAATCAGCCCCGTCAAACTTTGCACATTCATCTGCCTTTGTTAGACCTCAAACAGAGACTGATCTGAAAAACCCGTCGTCACAAAGTGTTATTGCTATTAATATCCATAAATGCTTTTCTTTTTTTTTTTTCCCTTATATATGCCAAGGGAAGCTGGCAGAGGAAATGCTCTTCATCAAACAAATGTTCTTGCGGCTCACCTCGTGCCTTCAGTGTTTCTACTCACTAGTCTGTCAGAAGAAGACAACCCGGGGGAGCCGAACGTCGGTCAGCTTCCCGGCACCATCCCGACGGGGCCTGGGGGCTGCCATGTCACAAGGTGCCTCCAGCTTCTGCGGCTCTGCCCCCGCTGCCTGGGGGACCTGCCCACGCTCGCCATCTCTTCAGGAACCCTCCAGCTTGTACCTGCTGTTACATCCTTCCTCAGCCTGTTTTTCCTCGTGTTTCAAGGCACCCTGTCCCTCGTGGTGGTCTGGTGTCCACCCTGCGGAGCAATAGCGGGTGTCTGTACCAGGAGATGCAGATTTGGCTGGACTCCTGCTTTCCTCCAGCACTTTGGTGTCCCTCCCTGCATAGGACCAACATTTTACAGCCCTGCCCAGGCAGTGGCACCACTGGGGCAAAGCTTCTCCCCCGGCAGGCGCAGGGCTCACGGTGCATCCCACCCGAGCAGCAAGGGATTTGCCCAGCTGCCCTGAGGGGACCACGAAGGTGCAGCCAGAGCTGGCCAAGGCTGCGATGGGGGTGGCTGCAGCTCCTGAGCCCCACAGCGTGCGCAGGCTGCAGGTGTCCTCCTGCCATGTCACCCGCATCTGGACTGCAGCAGAGCTTAGGAAGGAGCAAGGTGTCCTCATGCCCCTGGAAGGTCTCTCTTTGGGATCTCTGTTGTCCACACCGAAGGAACTGAATGAATTCAGGCACCCACTAGGTTTTTCCCAAGTAGGGGAACGTCCCATGCATGAGTTTGAATGCAGGTATCTAAATCACACCCAGATCCCGTTTTTTGGTATCCTGTTTCTGAGCCTTTCCCCGCAGGTCAGAAAGCAGCCTCTCCTTTTTTTCATAGCTGGTGATCTCAGAAAGAAGGCCGGAAAAGCCCAGCTCCGTGGGAGCTGTTGCAGCAGACGGATGCTGAGCCACATGATGATGATAACAAGCTTCTTCTCCCTTAGTGATGTCCATGTCAGACAGCCCTTACCTGCCCGCTGTGGAGACTCAGCTCACTTTTCATTAGATATCACCAGCTGGGCAAGGAGCACCCCAACAGTGCAAAGGATTGCAGGGAGCAGCCCCAGCCCACGCAGCCCTTATCAGCACCAACGTAACCTGTAGAAATAACTCAGGTCAGTTGGACCTCAAAGGACCACCCTTGGGGGATTGCTCACTGCAAGGGCCAAACCTCCAGGCAGGCAGAATGTACTCACCCCGCAACAGTGCATATGCCTGCTGCAGGCACAGCTCTGCCCGTGGGGCTGGGGCAGAGGCTTTTCCCATCCGTGACATGCCGTGGCCCTTCCTCTGGGGCTAGTGCAGCTCCAGCAGAGCTGGGCAGTGTCCTCCATGAGGGAGAGCCAGGTGCCAAAAGGGACAGGGAGAGGTGGTGAAGGCCCTCGGCAGAGGAGCAGCTTCCACTTGGCTCAATGGGTCAGCCATCCATCAGCAAAACACCCCCTGGGTCCACAAGTAAAGAACCCAGAAAAAAATGAGTCAAGACCTTGTGTTTCGGCCAAGCATCAAAGAGTGAAAGGAGCGGTCCAGGACAGCCGAAGGGGCAGCAAAGCCAGCAATGCCACCCGAGCCGCAGCGTTCACAGCAGAGCAGGTAAACGCAGCAATGAAAAGATGCTGGTTGTTTTGGTCTTTTCACAGCTGACTCCTCACAGACCCCAGACTGTTTGTAGCTGCTTTGGCCGCGTCACTGAAAGAGTTGCTTCAAACATGACAACTCACATTTCATGCCTAACATTAGCCCTGGAACAGAAACAGCAGAGTGTGATTATCTCAGCAATCCCATTCAAGCCACACGGACTCCTCACAAAGAAAAGAAAACTCCACAGTGAGTATTTCTAAATATTAGACTAAACCTGAACAGTCATAATTTCAAAGGCATCTTTCAGAAGCAGAAAAAAAGTGACTGAATCTGTCAGTTTCATTATTTGTTTCAAAGTGGTCTTCCTCCTCCCAGCATACCATCTAAAATGCCTGCTGAAATGATTTTTAGAATAATTTAGCACAATGCATTTTATTACCTTAAAATACTGATATCATTCTTCCACTGTATTATGCAGCTATATTTTGACATTTTAGCCTTATTCCCAGTTTATGGCTCAAAACTATTTAATTCAGAGCTACACTCCTCATTCCTGCTAGGAAGTATATAGATCTCTAAATATTCAGTAGTTTCATTGGTCATAAAAAAGATGAGCAAATGGATAAAACCAATTGCCAATAAACACAATGAAAATGTGTACATTAAAATGCAATGAAATTGGATTAATTAAATCCACATTGCATCTGGATTTACATGTAATACAAAACAAAATTAAATGCAGCACGAGAGCTTCCTATTACTTTAAAATTTTGAAAGCATGTTCGTTTACCTGTGTGGGCTCTGGGTCAGGAACTGTGCTAGTAAATAAAACCATCCACGATCTAGATAAGCTAGATTTGACCCACAAATCAAGGTTATGAATTTGGTGTTTCATGTAATTTAAAATCTAATGTAAAAATGTACCTCTCCTAACAAAACAGATGGTATTAGGCCTTCTTTTTGGCATTGGGTTTTGGTACCTGTCCAAAAAATCTTCTTGACATCCTTTAAATGCAGCTATTTAGCCACCTGTCACTTTGCTTTAGATGCCCATTGAATTTCTGACAGGAAAAACATTATTTTGTCTACACATTATTTCCTGACACAAGAAACGTAGCACATATACAGCAAAGTTTACACATTGTGTGAAAATCTATTTAAAAAAAGAGGAGAGTTGTTACATGCTACTAAGGCAATTACTCCATAATTAATGTCACTGATAGGATAAAACATTCCAGAAGCCCAAATATAACAAAACAAAACAAGCTTAAACATCACAGGGAAGCATTAAGGATGCTCACACATCAACTTACACTGTTCTTCTGCCCAAGTGAAAATATCTGCTCCTTTTTCATCAAATATCAAACCAGCTGATGCTTGTAAGCAAATCATTTCCCCCTCAAAATCTCCATAAATATGAATATGTTGAAGAGCAAATGTGCCAATACTGTAAAATATATTAGTTTCTTCTCATGTTCGAGGTGATGCTTGGACACCCTGATGTATCAAACTCAGGCTCTGTGCTTCCTCCTAACCTTTAGGGTGTTAGCCAAAGTCGCGGGTAGGTGGAACCCATAAGATCCTCATCTGGCTTCCTTTTTACTAAACGGAACGATAAGAAATCTCAAGTTTAGCACATTCCACAGAGGCTAGACGTAGCAAACGGAGCCACCCCAGTTACCCAGTCATTTAACTCTATGAAGAGATTTGGCAGCGCACGTGAACAACCTTGGGAGTAGCTGCTCAGGTCTCCACCAGACAAAGGTGACAAAACCCTCGGAGGAGCCGCCCGGGTCTCCACCAGACAAAGGTGACAAAACCCTCGGAGGAGCCGCCCAGGTCCCCACCAGACGAAGGTGACAAAACCCTCAGAGGAGCCGCCCGGGCCCCCGCCAGGCGAAGGTGATGCGCGGGGGCAGCAGGGCCAGGTGCCCACGCAGCATCGCGGGGAGGCGGCAGCAGCGTGCGGAGGCACGAGCGTTTGCACGGGACCCCTCTCTCTGAGCTTTCCCCTAAAGCTGTTCTTTGGGGCAACATCAACACATTGGCTTGAGAATGACAGCTGATGGTTTGCAGAGCCAGCTCGGGACTGTGTCGATGGCGTCGGAGTGCCAAGGCAAGTTGGTCTTAGTTTAGGAAATACGTGATGGAGCAGAAGGAGGATATTTTATGGTTTATTAGCAGACCTGTCCTCTCAAAGATTATATGTATTGTTTCTGCAGGCCAGAAGTTTCAACACACGAGGTGAAATCCTTTCACTAATAAAGGCAGAGAGAACCTTGTCCTTCACCTCACCTCCTTAAACCCATACCCATGTTCATTCCTGATTATTCAAAGGACGACCCAAGAGCTTGAGGAGATGACACAACCCTGACAGTGACACACTGATCAAGGGCAACCAGCCTATAACCCAGCCCACAAATTCATAGACAGCGAAGTTTACACATTGTGTGAAAATCTATTAAAAAAAAGAGGAGAGTTGTTACATGCTTATGTTACATACAAGACCTGTCCCTTCACCAAGGCAGCCACGCCAAGGTCCATGTTCCTTCCCTGATCACCCATCACCTGGTGGAGGTATTTTTTCTACATGAAAAATCAGCAAATTTTAGCGACTTGCCACCTTTCATCCACGTGAACAGGGCGGGAGTCACCCCGTGGGCTGCGATGAGCCCAGCATCCCTCCTCGGCGAGGTGGAGCCACTCAATTTTGCACTGTGGGACATGGTGAATAAGGTTTCTGTAACTAAGTGTTACAAAAAACATTTAAAACAATTTGTCAGGGTCTTGTGCCACTTGTATAATAGAGGAAATTAATCCCAAGCGCCTTCCCGGCCACTGGCAGGAGTATTACACCAGAGATGAATTTGGCTTCGTATCTTTAATTTTACTGTGCAGTCGCTGAGAAGAAGTATTGCTTTTGATTTCAAGGATGTCACATACTGTGACCAAGTTTAACAGTTTCTTCAGTGTTCTTCCTCCTAAAGTAAAGGAGTCATTTCTTATAACTAAGCTTTGAATGAATGTCTCAGGCTCACGCTCTGAAAGTGATGCAATTGAATCATCTCACCGGTTCATTTTGAGGGGTGAAGCCAACGCTCCCCTTGTCTACCCAGAAAATTAATCTTTCTGAGAGCAGCTTTCGGGCTCTTCAATGCTGAGGAGAGTGATTTTTGTTTTATAAATGATCTCCTGAGCTTACAATAGTTGTCTTCTTTTTCTAAACTTAGGCAATATTTTGGTGGTGTGAGGGGTCTCCCAGCTCACCTTCAGCCCACTGAGAAGATTGGTGGCTGATCTTAGAAACTAAGTATATTTAAAAAAAAACCCAAACCAACCAGTTTCTTATGGCTCTGCTTTGCCAGGGTGTCAAGAAAAAAATATCTATTGTGAGATTTGCCAATTGATCTAGGATTAAATGTCAAAATTCATTTTAGCTCAGCTTTAGTGCTGCAGTTTTTCCTAATGTTTCTAAGCCTCTCCTTTTGCTTTCACCCAACATACTATTGCTGGGCATTTTGTGGCCGGGTGGGAATTCCCCAGGGTAGCCTCTGGTCTGAAGTTAGGTACAGGTACTACACTTAAGAAATGTTTTTTGCGTGTATTCCCACACATGAAGACATGCTGCACCCCTACTTGACAACCCCAAATATTATCACCTTAAGAATCAAGGTTAAAATTAGATCCCAGCTTCCTCTTGGCATACCTATTATACTTTCCTGGTGACAGAAAGTTACCTTTTTAAAAACAAAACTGATAACAAACCTGGAGATTATCAGTGGTTCCTAGCTCTTTCAGCCTGACCTGGGATGACTCCTGCTTCTTCAGATGGTTCATCATCGTCCTTGCAGGGCTAATGGAGTGAGGGAGAAGCGAGGTTTGACACAAGCCTAACATTAGGCAAATGTAATGGCATTGCTAAAGCATCTGAGAGTCTGAAGCTTTGAACATGAAGAGGAACTCTGACTCCCCGGGCTTTTGGCAGCCTTCCTCCAGGGTTTCTGCTGCCCATGGAAATGCCGGTCAGTGTTATTAGCTGAGCCGGACAAATAATGGATTTTCATTTCAATGGCAGAACTAAAGACTCCAGCAATGCCAGGGTGGGTGCGGGGAATTATCACGGCTTAACCCCCAGCATGTCCTCTGTCTGAAACACAACTTCCAGCTAAGTCTCAGGTTACTTCCTGTCCTCTGTATTTTAAGATAATTATGTTAGTTGGGAAACAGAAACCTTCTTTCCAAATGAAAACTGAAAATGTCTCATTTTTGAAAACATTGTAATGAGATATTTTGAATATTTTCAACCAGTTCCCCCCTCCTCTCTTTCTCTTGCAGAAAGAAGTTGCAAAATTAACGCAAATCACAAACTGTTTAACCCTGATAATTTCAGTTTTCACCAAAAAGGTACCTCCTGCCACCAATGCCCAGTGACAAGCCCTGTCTGCTTCAGGCCCAGATGCAGAGAGACCTTGGCTCTCAGCTCTGGGCACCTGGTAAATACCCCAAACCACACTCTGCCTCCTTTTAGTCTCTGCCCCTGTTCTTCCACCCGTACCCCCTGTCACCACCGCAGTAGCACCCCAGTGCCCTTCTGTCCATCGTGCCTTTTGCTCCTGCCTCCTCTCCTTGGTCTTCAGGCTTGAGTTTCACCTTGGCCAGCTGCCTTCCACAGCTATACACGACCTCTGCCCCCCCCCCAGATAAAAGCAGCAAGTATCACAAGACTTGGCAAAGGGGTTTTTTTTGGTAATTTCCTAAGTTCTGTGGACTTGTACA
The DNA here is from genome assembly GCF_017639655.2 of Falco naumanni. Lineage (NCBI taxonomy): Eukaryota > Metazoa > Chordata > Aves > Falconiformes > Falconidae > Falco > Falco naumanni. Next base: position 35,427,581 of record NC_054063.1, on the reverse strand, counting down.
ACAGGGATTTCATACAGCTTCTTCCATGCTGACTTTTTGCTTTGACTCTTAATAAGCTTCATCCCAGATTCTGCCATTTTACCACTATTTTCCTCTACAGTTAAAACCTGCAGAAACTCAGTCCCTGAGCAAGGCAAAGAACATGAAATCACTGTGGGCTACACGGGCTGCACCACTCAGCACATGCTTGGGATCAAACAAAAATACAACTTTCAAAAAACCAAACCCACCACTACACAGCTCATGTTCTGGCCATGGCAGCTACAGAAAAACCTGCTCTGAGACATGGCATGGGAAATGTCCAGAGAGATATCTGGAGGAATTTAGACTGTGGATGATGAAAAATTCAGACTCCTAGAGGGAAGAGAAGGTAAATATAAATGAGAATTGTTCCGGTTCAGCAGCACCTGTGTGCTCGTTGGCATACAGGCACGCTCCCCAACTCAAACCACACTGAGGGTCTGAAACACCCAGCCACTGCACGTCCCACGCTGCTGGAGGACTTTGCACCTGAATGGAGCAAGGGAAAAGAAAGGTTTACCCCACCCTGATATTCCAGAGGAGGCCACGTCACACTGACAGGACAGCCGTTCAGCATCCCGTGGGGCAGGGGAGCAGGGTGCCAGGGTTTGCTGCCGGGAGAAGTACCCTGGGGGCACAGGCTGTGCCAGGCACTGCTCCCTCCCTGCATCCAAGGAGTCTTTGGAGAAAAGCAGAATTTTTGCCACATAGGACCACCTTAATAAAATACCAGTGAAACACAGCACTTCATTATCGTCATGAGCTGGGGAGAGGGATTCTCTATAAAGGAAGTTTTAATGGTTAAGTATGTTTTTTAAAGCAGATAAATTAGTTTCTGCAAGTTAAATACAAAGAAATCAAAAACCCCAACCCTGAGCATGTTTTCCCTGTGGATACATTGCTGCCTTCGCCGGTGGGCCAGGGGCTGGCTGAGCCCCCCAGCTGGCTGGCCGAGCCCCCCAGCTGGCTGGCCTGCCATGGCATGTCCCAGGCCCCGGCAGCCCCAGCACCATGATGCAGAACAGAGCCCACACCTCCCGGAAAGTCATGTTTTCCCCTGAAAGGGGAGAGTCTCGAGATTTCAAACAAACCTTTGCCAGCTGACTGTGCAACTAAAGAAAACACTGATGTAATTCAATGAACAATGAGGAACCCAAACTTAGCACAATGATCATTCTGGCTTTGTTTTCGATTTCAGCAGCTCTGCACAACATTGATTACATTCACAGGGGTCACGTTTGCAGAAACCAAAGTCTGCAAGGGAGTGCATTCTTCGCCTGTGTTAAGAATACCGCCCTGCTCCATGCGAACGCAGGCACAAGCAGACCTTAACCTGGTGAAACCCACTTGCACAGCACAGTTAAATCACATCTGAGTGTGTGCCACAGCTCTCTTTAGTCCCGTTACCCCTTTGCTCACAAGCACAGCCCCAAATGATGTTCAAGGGTGCTTGGTTTCAAGGCAGGGCAGTGACGCCTGAGGTCTGTGGGAGCTGGAAAGTGTGGAGAAACCTGCTCCATCCACTGCTGGAGAATGAGATTACAGTAGTGAAATCATTCACAGCCTGGGTTTCCAGAGCACCCACTTCATCCAGCTCTGGGCTTCTCTCAGTCTGGTTAATAACATGTATTTCGGAATTTCTGCAAGCAGCACCCTTCAGCATAAAGGTCCTTGCATTCCTCAAAGGCAGGGAGCGAACAGCTCTGTGCAAGAGCCAGCGCATCACTCTGGCATTCGTAGGCGTAATCTGCTTTGTTTCAACGCTGCTGAGCGTGGCTGCAAACACCGGCCACCAAACCCATACTAAAAACAAGTAAACCAAGAAAATCCAGCAAACTCAGTCATGAGTCTTTGACTTTAGTACACATACAGTTGGGTTTTGGTGTTGTTTTTTTGTTCAAGGAAATGTTTATCCCTCTCAGATTTTAAATGGGGGGGCGGGGGGGGGGTTGGTGGTGGGGAGTAAAATGAGCTGATAGCATATCTTTAAATAACAATGTAATCCCTGTGTGAGTTTCTTTTCCCTGGCTGGCAAGACAGGGCTCCCAGTCTGACCAACTATTAAGTGTGCTATTTCAGGTGCTTGGATCAGTACCAGCCTTTCAGCATACTGAAGACATGGCAAAAGATGATGTGAGAATAACAGAAAAAAACATTTATAATTGTTTAAATATTTAATTCTGTTTCTGAGATCCCTGGGAGAGGCAAACACACGCTGGCACTGCGGGCTGCTAGCCAGTGCCCTGGGCTGAAAGAAGGTTGCCTTGCAGAGCTGGATAGTTCCGAGATGGGAAACCAAGCACAGGAACAAAGGGATGGCCTCACCTGGGCAGGGGGGTTGCTAGTGGAGCTACCCCAGGAGCATGGGCTGTTCAGCATGCTCATCAGCAATCAACACAATGAAGACATTTGCAGACAGTGCAGGGTGCTCTCGGACTGCACGAGGCCAGCTTTGCTGCTGGGGGGAAGGTAGTGTGGAACAGCCACCCAAACAACCGGGCAAGATGCAATGCAGGGGGAATTCAGCAGCAAGAAATGCCAGCTACTGCAAGCTGGAGCAGCAACACCAGCCTTGTGTTAGAGCTGCGGCTGTGTACATTGCGTATGCTGCTCAGGAAAGATCTCAGAGCCATGCAGGCAGTTCTTCAAAAACATCATCAGCTCAGCAATCAGGGACGGTCAAAAACGTAACAAGGATGCCAGCGATCGTCAGATGAGACACCGAACAGAAAAAGTCACTTTGCCAGTGCATAAATTCTTGCTGTACCATCTTCCTAAATACTGCAAGTAGCCCTAATATTTCTCTTTCAGAAAGGATGTTGGAGAACTGGAAAAATCTATAAAGACAAGTTTAAAGCAACAGAATTGTGAGACGTTTCTGTAAGAGCAGCTACTTATCGGATAGGTAAATACATAAGATCCGTAGCTTGGAGAAGAGAACACAGAGAGTTCCGATACAGGCTCCTAAAGTCATGAGCAGGAAAGAGAAAGATGGGACAACCATTTATTATCTCTTTTTCCATTATAAGAGAGAATAATTTCCTTCACAAAACAGTAGGACCTGTATTAAGTTATCCAAAAATAAGCAGTTGTCCATCCCACCGGAGATGAAATTGTGGAACTCTTTGCCATAGGGTGCTGTGGGACCAAATGCACAGGTGGGTTTATCCCTTTATAAGTCCTTGAAAGTAATTAGTTGTGATGACCTCGATATGTAACATCAGGAACTCCTTACATTCACATATTCCTAAATCTGAGATAATACCCTAGGGAAGCATCATTCCATACAAGCTTTGTCTCTTTTACACTTCCCTTAAGCAGTCACTGTTGGAGATAGGATATTAGGCTATATGAATATTTAGGAAACTTTTGTGGCTTTAAAATCATGGAACCAATAGGAACAATTTTGCTCATATGGGCCCTGACCTCAGAAAATGAACATGAGGCAATCAACTTCAGCAAGTTCTGGCTCCAATCTGACAAGAAAACAGGAGGTGAGCATTGAATATGGGAAGTACTGCAAAAACTACAAATACTGTGGTTATTGGTGAGTGTGGTGGTGGTTTGTCAACACTGGAGGAATGTTTGCATTAGCCTAGTGACAGAGCTGACCCAGTAACATACAATAATTACTTATGCTCCGATGTATTCACTAAGCAGCAAGAAGACCATGAAGCAACCTTCCAGCCACTGGGCTCGGGCAAAGCCCTAGGAACGGCACTTTCCCTGCACAAACCACTTCTGCAGAGACTGGGCCAAAGGTCTCTCCTGCACAGGAGTTTGTATATCCCGGTTAGCTGGGAGCAGCTGCAATGCTTTGCAAAGCCATGCCTCCACGCCTCTCCTGCCGAGCGTCCCCAACAGAGGGTCTTGGCCAGGGACAAAGACCAACAGGTTTTACCAAGGTTCAGGTGATGTCCTGAACTAAGCACCACTGCTGCGGGAAGCCTCTTTCCCCTACATCAACGTACTTGGTACATCTGTTGTTTTAATATATAAAAAATGTCTTCATTAAAACCTATAGACAAGATCATTTCCCCTTATTTATTGAGTGACAACTTAAACGTTTGTGTTGAAAGTGTGGAAGCAGGCATGGCTCACGGTGTAAATTCTTTGTTCAGAGCTGCGCAGCATTTACCCTGTGTTAATCCCGACGTGCCATCCTGAGCGAGAGCTGCTTGCCATAGCAGAGAAGTGCTTGGAAAGCGCAGGCAAGGCAAGACCTCAGAAAGTTAAACCATTAATAAATCTACAGGTAATTTCCTGACTGAGAGAGTTCACCATCACAGAAAAAAACCCAAAACCAAAACCCCCCACACATCTAAATTACACCTCTGGTATTAAGAGCAGTTCAGCATTGCTTATGGTCTTTGAGTCACAGAATAAACAAGGAGTCAAGCAGGAGCCGCGCGAACCTCGCCAGGTTTGCATTTGCAGAGCTGCAGATCTGAGATGAGACTTAAGCTGGGCATGTGGAGGGATGCAGAAATCTTTAGATTTGCATATACAATATTGAGATCATGAGAATGTCACATTTAAATGCAAAACTCACGTGTCTCATGAATAAAACATGAATGGTGGCAAGATTGATTTATTCCTTCTTTTTTTCTCCCCTCCCTCCAATTGTCACCCCCACCCCACCCGCTGAAGAGACACTGATCTGCAAAGCAGACAATTCCTCCTTCTCTTCCCAGGGAAATGCATTGATAGATGAGAGACTCGATAAGAAGCTGAAAGCTCTTCCAAAACAAAAACATGTGCATGTGGTTTTTGTTTATACTTGGCTAGGAAGTAAAGAAGCATCATTTCCTTTCGCTCTCTCTCCCCCGCTTTCTCAAGAGATACCTTAATACCATGGCAACAGCCTTCAACCCTTTTCTTGTATGACACAACCAGATTTGGAAAAGGTTAGCCGTGTGTTGTAATCAAATCCAGGCAGGTCAATCATGTAAAGAGATGACTTCCCATGCGCAGTGGAATAATGAATGAACAGATCACACAGGTCCTCCTTCCTTCCCCTCCTTCTCCTCTCACCATTTGAAGTGCCAGGGTATTAGCATTTTGTCTCTGGTGAATAAAATTGAAGTGAACAATTTCCAGAGGTTACTAGAAAATGTAGAGTGCTGCAGAAATGGAGAACTGGTGGTTATAGCCGCTAAGAACAATAACAACAACAAAAAAAAAAGTCTCCAATGTGGACATGCACCTCCTTGTGCCATTAATGAGTGGAGAGGTTTTAGGTGTAAAACAACAACAGATAAGACACGTTAGTGCTGTGAAACATGCCCTCTCACAAACTAAATAGGTCCCACTTCCTTTTGCTGCACGTGTATAATTTTCAGGCTTAACATATCACTGCCAATTTCGTGCTTTGAGAACAGCGATTCGGATCTCATTAATATCAGGCTGCGATTGGTTTTGGTTTGTTTGATGACACTTTCTAAAAAAAACCCAGACACTTAGGATTTATCCAAATGTTGGGAATGTATTGATTCTGACAACATTTGCTTGAGAAAAATGTCTCTGGTCAGCAATGAAATTTCAGATCAAAGCTGGGAAAATACAGCACAAACTATCCTGAATGAAGAGACTTGGGACATAGGAGCTCCTGATGTACAGTTCTCCCCGTATCTCCTGGTAAAGCATCTCCACATGGTAAATATAAAGCCTTCCTTGACTTGGTGGCTAGACAGTCAGCCTGACCCGACTCCTGACATTCAAGCCCCACCAATGCACCTCTACTGAATATTAAGCTTCACGGGAAACACCACACCAGCAGAGACAGCCAGCAGCCCTCGGTCCACCACACCCAGCACAGAGCTGCTCTGTGCATCACTTGGGTCCAAGTTCCTGGCCAGCTGGTCAGAAACATAGTTGACCTAAGGTGTCACATAGCTTATAAGCAAATACATGCTTTCTGAGGGATAGTCTCTACCTTCTTCAGCGTTACAAATACTAAACCCAATAGTGTTAGTAAAGCTCTATTACTTGTCTCGTTGCAAGAACATTTTGGGGAAGCGGGAAGGCTTTGTGGGACAGGGACGTTCCTCACTGAGCTGCACAATATTCTTACTGCCCAGTATTCACCAGAGCAGCTTTTAGCAACACAGGACATCACAGGCTTCCTATACACCTGGCACTTGTCACAGCTGTACTTTGATTTAAAAAGAGGCTTCATTCTGGGTGTTAGCTTCCAGGACTATTTACTGCTTGTATCTGCAACACAGTGTTGCTAACATGCTGCGATTTGCAGCTGGAGACTGGTTGATGGAAATGTTTTCATGGCTGTAGCCACGAAGGGCACAGCAAGCGGGCAGGATCCCACAGCAGTGACCCACAGTGGCACTGATGGGCAGGCAGAGGTTTGGCACAGTCCTGCTGCCATCTGAGTAGGGACAAGGAGGACTCCAGCTGCTACCACAGCTGTTTCTCTATTGAGCAAGAAACAAGCAGGCCAAAGGCAGTGGGTTTGTCCACTGGCTACTTGCAGACACTAATCCCAGATTAGTGTCCAGCAGGGAATGGAGGAACAGGGTGATGGAAAGCTGAACCCCCAGACACCCCCTGAACCATCACTCCGTCCTTGGGTTAACACTCCCCTGGTGATATGAAAGATGCAGTGAATTCAGTATTTTGTATTAAACAATATATCCTTCTCTGCATGCACAGCTCATGGGTGTGTGTGCGCACACACCATCACGGATGCTTTGTTTCACCCCAGAAAGGAACTAAAGCAGCCAGTGCATGAACAGAGCAGACCTTCCTCCCTCTGGCCCCCTTCAAAACACACGTATTTTACTGAATCTGTGTTATGCACATAGTTTCCTACTATTTTGATTCAGGAATCTCCAGCTGGTGACGCTGACCCAGCTATTGACTCTAGGGAAACTATTCCAGTTCATACCCACCAGAAAATTACACTGGGCCAATTCATTCCATTACACAAGACCGTTTCTTCCAAACCCTTGGACAGATCTATTCAGATCGTAACTGTAAACATACAGATCCCATTACTCCAATGCAAATGGCACTGAAGTCTGCTGCTGAATTCACAAAGGCAAGTGTCCAAGGCCACTCGTGCATCCTCACTCAGTCTTCCTGTAAGCGTGCCTGACAGCCTCTGGACGTGAGTTGTTAAACCAGGGAAACTTTAAGCATCTTAAAACAGTCTTACAATTAAACCAGAAATCAATCTTAAACGTAAGCTCACCTACAGTTTTCACACCTACTAGAAGTTTCCGAGACCTCGTTTTGACTGAACTTTAATTATAAAGATAATTTTGATCTCTGGATGTTAGCTACTATAGAAAGACAATACTGAAAACTAGAAACTTAGAATGAAGGAGCCTTGGAAAAGTATGAGCTGCTGTTTCAGGAGAAGGCCTTTTAGCTAATATGCTTTATTCAATCTGCAGTAGGAAAATATCTATAAAAATTGCAATATTAACCAATGCTTGAAATTGAAATTCATCATTTTATTTTGAAACAGCTTATCTTCCAGCATGGGATCCAAGTTCTGTGTCGGAAAAATTTTTATCATTTCCCCCAGCAAAGGATAAGAATGGAGAGTGTAAGAGGGATTAGGATGAAACCATTGCAGGCTTGATAATGGCAGAGAGGTTTTTAAAGATTGACTTTGAAGTGAAAAATTAAGCAAACCTTTAGAAAAAGACTTCTTCTTAATCAGAAAAAGTGTATTTATAAAAGCCATCAATGTAAACAACAGAAATAGAAGACAGTCATTCAGCCCGGCATTTAGCTGTCCTCAGTAACCTGGGAGCTGGGTTCATTTTTCTTAATTTACATCCTGAAATGAATGGAGGCAAAACAGAATTGCTTTGTACTGAGCAAAGCCAGGCACTAAATGATCTAGTACCTGTGCTCCTGTCCCATCCCGCCACTGTCCCCTCACTAGCAGCCAGCTGCAGCTTCTCCCAAGCACACTTCTCAAAGGAGTTACTGTGGAAAAAACTGATTTTAGTCCAATTGCCACAGGATGTCCTGAGTATCAACCAAAGACAGGCCATGGGATGAAGAGTTTTCCACCACTGAGCAGTGCTTCAAACCTGGGTGACATCAGGTGGGCACCATGACTGCATGGGGCTGGGGTCATCCCCGTTAGTGTGGCAGGACCCAGCCCAGGAACCGTCTGGCCAGCCAGGCTGCCAGGTCCATGACCCACGGATAGCTGGCCAGCCTCAGGAGGGAGTGCATGTCAGAATATTTTTTAAATCCTTATGACTGGACAGCTCAATGACATGGAATTTGTTTTAGTCTTTAATTAGATGGCCAAAATGCCTTGATGAGGAAAACTTTGTCCCTTCTTAAATTACCTGCAGACAGTCCTAATTTTTTAGTATTAGTCCATTGCATGACTCAGAGTAGTAGCAGAGAGCTTCGCATACTGGCTGAGGAAATTCTTCCAATCCAGACACTTAGGGAATAAATATTCCTAGTATTCTTCAGAGACCTCTTCCCTTCCATGAGGTCTGGCATACTAAAACCTCCCCTCAGCTCTCCATTCCTGAACTTACTGTTCCAGCCCCCTTGATCATTTACAGGATCTCTTTGGTGCTCACAACACTACCCAGGGCTGCCTGCCCAGGGCTGTTAAATAGCAGCCTGGTGATCCCCAGCAGCAGGTGAGCCAGGGCTCACAGGTGAAAGTTTTGGGTAATACAGTAATAAAAGCTACTAAAAAGCCATTCTTGCTGTTTGCATCCTATTCTTTCCTGTGCTTAATCATCCATTACCTTTTCACTTCAGTTCGGTGCTTTTAGGAACTACTCTATGTGAGTGACAGTTTAGTCCCTTGTACCTAATTAAAAAGACTTTGTCGTTTCAGCTGTATTGCTTTCTCCTTTCTATCCCCACTTGGCACCTGCAGTTGCTCCCTTTTGCTGGAGGGAGTAGTACTGGGCAACAGCAAAGTTAGTAGGCATAGGAAAGCACTTGGGCACATTTAATTTTAAGGTTGTGTTTAAATCGTGCTGATTTCGAGAAGCTATCATGACAATTAGTTTCCATCTAGGACTGTTATCTTGAATATGAGGTCTAATAGGTAAGATATGGGAGCAGCTGATCCTTTGTTTCTAGCAATATTCTAAGAATGAACATCACCCGCATCTAAATACCAGATACCTCTTGAGTTGATCTGGCTATGGTCTTAGGCATGGTGTAGGAGTCCTTTCCCATTGCTGTTCGGCCTTTCCCATAGCTAAGCTAGTTTTAATTTATTTTCCTGAATTTTAACATACCAAATCCCTATTCAGCTTTAGAAGTAATTATTATGTCAAAGCATTAGGTATTTTGAGAACTACTAACAGATGCTCTGCTGTTATTTCATATCCACCTACGGCACTGAAGCCTCTTAGGCATTAATGACTATCATCTCTGAAGGGGACTTACAAGCAGCCATGTGGGAAGGAAACAATTTCCTAGGCTTGATCTCTCAATAAATGCAAAAATCATCCCTGATATCTGCTCCTCCCTTTGGGCTGGCTTCATTCCCCTCTCATTTCCAAAGGATCACTACATCAAAGATGTAACTGAAGATCCACACTAGAAGTACTCGTTTCAAATCCAAGTCTAGGAGAAATGAGCGGGATTTCCAGCAAAGTTAATGACAGCAGTAACCACAGACACCAGCGGTGGTGCTGAGCCTCATGTTCCACTGAGTTCTGAGTCTCTTTGTATCCACCGCAGTGGGGTGGGTGGAGATATTTATGTGACTGTGCTTGCGCTCTTCCCTGGTTCTTTGATTTGTTTAGCAAACTCTGGTTTTCCCATGGTCCTTCCAACCAAAGATATCCGCTGATTGCAAGGTGCCCTTGTGGGACCAGCACTGATGTCATGACTTGTGGGTGCTGGAGGGTTAGACCATCTTTACTCGGAGCTGAGATCATAAAATGGTGTAATTCCCTGCTGTGGTCACTTCAGTGCAAGTCTCTGTGCAGTCACTGGCGAGGAATCTGGGTCCCTTCTCAGGATACAACAACTGCATTTTAATTGAATTAAGCTATATCAAAGTAATGCAGCCATCACATAATCACACTCCAGTCCTGTCCTGAAATAGCTCATGGAGTGATTTACAACTCATGCTCCCAAGTAGAAAGGACAGAAATTAATTTCTCCTTCATTTACAGCCTGAGAAATTTTGATACTTGAATTTTTCAGATTCAAAATTTGCCGCATTCATAAACGGCTGACAGTGAAGAGTCAGGTGAAGAGTGGGACATGGAAATTTGCACTGATCACAGACCCTCTTAACCGCCTTCAACACTTCTTGCTTCCTGATGCTTTGAGAAGGTCACAGCTCAAGCTTATTTTTTCCTTTCATTTGCACCTTTTACATTGATCTTCTTAATTTTCCTTGTGCCTGCGATCGCAGAGTGATGCTTTGCTGTGCTCCTGCAAATGCAGATCATTTTGCCTAAAGGCCACATGGCCGGCGCTAATTTGTCTGGCAGCTGAGGGAAAACCAAGGCAGATGAAGTGTCCTTGTTTGCTCGGTGTCTCTTTTGATTGCTTTCAAAGCATCTGCTGGATCCTCTGGCGTGGCACATCCCCCTTCCCTTCTGAAGGATGCAGATTTGTGCCCCTTACAATTAACTCCCCTGACCCGCTGCGCGCGGTGCTCTCCGAGACGCGCTCCTTCAGGGCACAGCACTGGTGCTGTAATCTGGCAGCCAGCTCCTCTTGGTGAGCAGGGTCACGGAGCAGGAGAGGGGCCAGGATGCTTCTGACCTGACTTCTCAGTGTCTCCCTTTTTCCCAATGCTACCTGAACCCCGAGCGTGTTGTTCCCTGCACTCGCCTGGCAAAAGGCTGAGAGGGCTGAGCAGGAGCTGCGCTGAATCCGGGGGGGACACAGGGCCAGCTCCCCCAGGTTCTGAGCAATTGCATGGCGGGTGTCAGGTAGGACTGGGAGCTGTTAAGTTTATGTGCAAATCCTGTTTCCTATCAAATTAAAACTGCACCTCTGGGTTTCATTTCCACGTGTGCTTTTATGAGAGAAGCTCATTCCAGAAGTAACGAAATCCCTGTGCACCAAACACCGCCCCGTGAACGGCACTGCCCTAAAATCTCACCCAAAGCAAACCAGGGTCACTCTACTCCTCTTCCCTGAGTGTTTCCTTACCAGTGAATGATTGTCACCCTGGGGAGGTACCAGAAGGCTTTTTGGATGACCCCACCATGGGGAGGTGTTCTGGCACCCTGAAAACATCCTCCCCTCTGCTGTGGCTGAGCGGAGGGGATCCCTGCTGCCTCGAGACCCCGTAGCATCCGTGCTGGGTCACCCTCCTCGGCCTCAACAGCCAAAACAGCTCTGTCAGACCTTGTGGTTCGATGGGGTTGATAAAGTAAATGACATCAGGCTACATTTTTCTTCCAGCTGGAGAAAGTGCCTGGATTCAGCTCCCTTCTGCATGCCCACAGAAATCAGGCAATTGTGATTTATCTCATTTTTAATGTACTTTCTGCCGAGGATTTCAATCTGATTATCCCAGAGCTTTGGCCAACCACTTCTAGCCTAGATCCTTGGCCTTCTTCTTTCATGAAAGGCTGCTTTTAGCTCTTTGGCCTAGTTTTAACCCTCAAAGATAATCTCTCTGCAGCACTTGGCAAGTTGCCAGCAGGATTAAAAGCTGCTGGGGTTATTTACTCTTTTAATGAAATGCAATATACCCAAGTATATCAGCCCTAATTAACACCCCATCCACAACATCTCTCCTTAGCTCTGATGAAAAAAAATCCACACACTCCCAGTCACCCTGGCCATTAGAGAGTAGATGAATTTTGGTAGTTTTTGTCTCTATTACTGCAAATAGAGCTCTGCCTAAACTTCATGCATGCTGGCTCACTACTCCTTCTCTAAGCTGAATGGTTGCCAGGAGTTGTCTGACACTTTTTACTTTTATTTCAGTTTGGATGAAATGGGAGGTGGATGAGGACTGGAGACTGCGTGCCCTTCAGCTGCGAGCAGCAGGGTGGCAGGGGCCGGGCAGGTCCTGGTGGGCACTGCCGGGGGCAGCTCCTGGAGGGCAGCTGCTGGCGTGTGGGAAGTGGGACGCAGGGCTGCACGCGGGTATCCATCCTGTCGGTTATAGCATTTCCCTGGTGAAGTCCTACGGGGAGTTGTTTTCATAGCCTCCCTCCTAGATCTGCATTTTTTGGTGGGTTTTTTGGAAGGACCACCAGGAGCTGAGCTTGTGCCCCGCTACCTGCTCTGCGAGGCTGCGCTTGTGCCCAGGGGAGCCCTGGGGGGAGCACAGCAAGCACATCTCAGCCTTTCGGGGGACAGAAGCTGGGACACCCCTCCCCAAATGTGCTTTGCCACACACATCCACCAGCCTGTGCTCCGAATGTGACTGAGCCCATTTCACCCAGCCTGCACATCCCTCCTGCTGAGGAATCCACCTGGCAGGGAAGCAGTGATGCCAGAGTGGGGCACTGAATCGAGAAGAAAGGAAATCCCTGCTATTTGAGGAAGAAAGCAGGTTTGAGGAGGTCTGCCTGCTCAGATCTGATTTTGTTTTCCAGTGTATCTTAGCAGTCCTTGCTGCAGGGTTGTTGTGGGAGAAACAAGTCTGACACAAGAATCCTAGAAAAGGACTCCAAGGATGCTTTGACAAAGTCTGGAAAGCCTGTCTTAACTTTTCACTGTCACAGCTGCCAATGGAACACTAATATATTCGTAATTCGGAAGAGAATAACTCCAAATAAGCACTGCAGCCTCTCAGAAGCCCTCATCTGTGCTAGATTACGTCAAGGGCTCTTGAATTAAACAAATCTGAAGTTTCTAGGCCAAGCCATTTTCGAGATATGACATGAAAAAGCATTAGGAGATGCTTCAAACACTCTGAATTACACTTATTTTCCCTAAGACCCATGTCTCAGAAATGGATTGTCTGATACGCCTCAGGTTTTGCCAAAAACATCCCTCCCTTGGCTATACACCACATCTGTGCAGTCTAAAGATGCACCCAGGCTTTTTTATGTGACTGCAGCAGCAGGGCCAGTCCCAGCGATTCGAAAGCTCCTTGTAACCTTCATCGTGGGGAATGGGGAGAATTGGGAGGGTCAGTCTCTGTCGAAACCCTGAGCCTTTGCAGCCCTGCCTGTCCCCCCAGAAACCCTGGCCCTGCTGAGCCAGGACAGAGCCAGCAGCGTCTCACTCATCATCTGCACTGTCAGCTTTTCACCCCATATTTTGATAAACGGTAACTGCATTGCGCATGCAGTGGGGTTTTCTCCTTCGTACCTCAACCCACTACCGCCAGATTAAATAGAGGTTAATAATAATAGTTGGGTAGAGATGTAGGGAGAGGTGCATGGACCCAACCCTGCCTGCCAGAAAAGGTCACATCATTAAGAGGGAGATGCATGTAAATCATGGGTCATGGAGAATAATTTGTCTATACATGCAGGCAGCTCCTTCACTCTGCGATCCCTGAAGGCAAGGATGGGGTATAGATTTGAGCAGGGCTGCATGTAGGAGGATGGAGAGTAGAATTCAACATGTGTCTCCAAGGTCTCCCCACTTCTACCAGACACAGGTGGAACTGGGCAAACTGCTTGTGCAAAACTTGTTTGATAACACTCGGCTCTCTTGTTGAAAAAAAATGGAGACAAGGTGATGACGTGCATCTGACTTCATGCAGGGCCCTATCTCAAGCAGCAGAAGCAGATCTCCATCCTGCCTGGTTGCAGGAGGAATTGGGGCTTCTTGGCATTTTGCAACAGCAGACACCCCTGTCATTACAGAAGAAGAGGATGTTGCTGCTAAGACGCCTGAAAAAGAAGCTGCACCTCCCATTTCTGACGACATCCCTCCTAGGAGGGGTTTAGAGAGGTAGGTGAAAGCAGAGACATTAGCAAAGTACTCATGTTCCCTTGCACTTATTTATTCTCCACTAGTGAACTGCTGGCAGAGCCCCAAAATCTCCTTTCACAAAGCAAACCAGTGGCATACAGAGAAAAAGTCTTATTGTGTCCATCAATGGACCACTCAGCATGAGGAAGGGCACACTCCAGATTTACCCCTCGTGCTGGGAGTGCTCTGTGCCTTAGCACCGGCAGTGATGGAGCTAGATCAATCCCTTGAGAAAATCAGTTATTGAAGGCTGAGAAAGAGGAGAAATGACGCTATGGGCTCCAAAATAGCATTAATTTTCTTCTCTGCTACTGTCTAATCTAGAACGTGTAGAAAACAGGAGGGAAAGCAGATGGTCAAAGAGGACCTGGAAGAGGTGAAGATCATGGCTGAGGTAGAGCAACTCAGTCGCTTGAGGGTTTTCAGTAGAACTTGACATTGTTTGGGCCAAAAAAAGAGGGAAGGATGAAGAGTCCCCTGCAGTGGCCCTGGGCTTTTTTCTGAGTGATCCTTCCCGAGGGTGCCTGGTGGCCACCTGCCAGTGGCCTCCACACCGGGACATGGAGGTGGCATCACAAAGTGCCCCAGAGCCCCACCAGTCCTGGGGGCACTAGCAGGTCCCTTGGAAGCCAGTGCAATGTGTGCTGGGGCGGGGACTGAGGCAGCCCGGGAGGAGGGAAGTTGTAACTGCATTGGAAAAGGGCTCTTATGGGCAAGGTCTCGCTGTGCATTTCTACCTGGGCCCACTGCAGACGAAGTCATTGCAAAGGACTGTATGGAAAAAGGTTTTGGCGTCTGCGTGGGAGATGGGCTTTGCTGAGCCACTAGAGAAGAGGTAACAAAGTGCCTGCAGAGCCCCATGGACCGAGCCCTTGGCAAGTGCCTGCCAGTGCACTCATCTTCAAGGTAATATCCTTCTGTGTGTGCCGAGCAGCCTCTTCCTCCTGCCCTGAAGCACGGCAACTCAACCTTGGGGTCCTTTCATGACACTTGCCTGCATTTCATCCACCTCCCTGGAGACCCTGGTGCACCACAGCCTCAGTCAGGATAACTGAGCTGAGGGATAACGGCCTCTGGTTTCAATGCATGTTGAAATGCAGTCTCTCTGGTAACTTGGGATCTGCAGCTCCACATCTCCTCTCCTACCCAATCACATTTGCATTGGAGCGCTGCAGGAGGTCCAGGCAGGTCTCCCAAAGCACCTCCTGGGGCAAGTGCACACCCAGGCTGAGCCTGTGCAAAGGGCACCACAAAGAAGAGGTACTGGGGGGCCAAGGTGGCCAGAGGGACCGAGGGAAAGCTGCAGATACCCCAGCACAACCATGCTGCACTTGTCCCAAGGTGACAAGCACATGCCATGTTTCTGGCAGGGGCCACACGGTCAGATGCCATGATCATTTAATGGAACTTCAGCCTGGCTATTTATGGACAGAAATCATATCCAGAATCCAGGCTACTAAAGTGTTTAAGTGCCCTTTGGGAATCTTCCAGGAAATGTCAGAAAATTCTGATTAGACAAAATCAAAATTTTTGGTGGGGCATACCAGGCTGTTCAGCAGCGGCATGTAAGGAATTCCTGATCGAAAGCAGAGCCAGGTAGTGGCAGGGCTGGCAGCTGCCTGCAGGAGAGAAGCTCTTCCAGGCCAGGGAGCACCCCAGCTTTGGAGCAGTGGGCTTTTTCCTCCCTGGGGACAGCCTCCACTGGTTTCCACTGATGTTTAACCCCAGCCCTGAGAAAAGTTTGCCATAAAACCTCTGTCAGAGAGGTGTGTTTGAGGATCATGTCCTTGGACAACTGCTCCCCCCTCACATCAGAGCTGCTGGAGAAGGCTAGGTGGAGAAAATGAAATACGAAAATGAAATATTAAATTCAGATGCACTGAGAATGTTAGCGAAGACAGCCCTCCATTGCAGCCCTAAGGAGTCAAAACCTGTGAGTCATACATCCCAGACTGGGTCTCTGCCTCACAGAAACCATCTACGTGTATTTATGTATATGTCTGGGTGATTAAGGGATGGGGACATGTTTTTAAGTGTAAGGCCATACTGAGGTAGGGTTTTATTTCTTTTTGTTGGTGGTGGGGGTGGCTGAGACTGCTGGGCAGTTCCCAGCTCCAAGAGCCACGGCTTCCAAGGGACACCTGTAACGAGGGTCCCAGCAGTGCCATTGGAGATCATTAGCAATCACATAACCACCGTGGGATTTCACTTGAGGTGGAGCCTCCAGACGTATTCCAAGTCAGGTGTATAAATAAAGTGTCTGTGAAAAAACTTGTGGAGGGAAAGGACTGAATTTCTCTTTTGCCTGTTAGATACTTTCCTCAAATTCAGCTTCTCTGACATCAGGCAGCTGGGCAGTGGGGGCTTGAATGGGCTGGGACCTCGGTCCAGGTGGGATGCTTGGGCCAAGTGAGGGACCTGCACCATCCCAGCAGTCAGTAGAGGAGGAGCTGTAAGGGGCAACACCTCTGGGGTGTGGTATCTTCCACCATAAAGGAATCCGAGGCACCTATTTTAAGTTAGAATCTAATCTTATGGTTAAAGTTTTATGTAGAATGATCAAAGCCTTAGATCTTTGCATTACTGAGATATCTCCTGGAGGCAGGCTCGCCAGATCTGCTCTCATTGCAGCTTCAGCTGGGTCCAGCAAAAGAAAAGAGGCCAACAGGGAACGCTATCTCCAGCCATCACTATATGGGTGCCAAATCTTGCAAACGCCCTGAGCCTCAGGCAGGCAGATGTGAAGTCGTTCAATCAACTGGCATACGCTCACTTGCCTATATGTTCACTTAATCCTGCTGAAATCACTGGGAATGCTCCTCTGCAAAGTTAGACCTTGAAAGAGTATTTTGCAATCAAGTGTTCTAGCAAGGCGCGCCATGCTGGAGCACAGCCTTATAACCCCCAGGGCTGCCGGTGCCCTGAACCATATATACACCTGAGCTACTCGCTTCCCTGCTCCTCAGGTACGGATAATTACCTTATCCTAATTGCCATTTCCTGGTCATTAGTTATGTGAGATGTTTACCCAAAAACACAAAAACAGGGTAGGAGTACTTCATCCTAGGAGAGGGTTAATCTCCCGCTGGATGCAGGATGCCCTCATGGGAATGGAATGTGTAGTGTTGGTAAGTGGTGGTGCCCCAGAAGCCTTTGAGAGCCCACTGACTACTGCATGCTAGCGATTGGTATTATTAAAGAACAATTGATGGCCTGTAACCAAACAACAGAAACTAATTACTGGAAAACTTTTATTGTCCTGTAATTACTGGGCCTCTTTGTCAATTAGCAGAAGGGGGGGGGGGGGGGGGGGGGAGAGAGAGAGAGAGAGAGAGAGGGAGAGAGAGACTCGTTTTATAGCAACAATAAATTTTCCAAAACTACAGTCATCAGTAGCTGAAAAAGCGAGTCTATTAACACACAATATTAAGGCATGATATTTACTCTGGCTGCTAAATGTAGGTGCTTTTCTTCTGAAAAAGTGCAGAGCTCTAGGAATACTAATCAGGGTTTTCTTCCTCTGGCTCTGCTGCTGCCTGGCATGACGGCTTTCATTTTCCAAGTAATTCTACCCTTTGACCAAGGGTTTCTTTCTGCAAGGCTCCTCCAGCAAACTGGCCCTGTGCCCATCATATAGTGCTGAAGCTGAGGGGGGCTGAGGGGCAGGGAGGGGGGGCAGAGCCGGGTGCCCCCATGCTGGCCAGATGTCCCCGGACCTGGGACAGGAGCTGAGGGGGCCAGCGCATGGCTTGGCCCCAGGTCACTTGTAGGCGCAGGTGCGTGTGGGACCCGGTGCCTGCTCGGGGCTTGGCTGTGCGGACCCGTCTCAATACGTTCTGCTCCTTCGTCCTGGCTTGCTAGCACTGTCCAAAAATAGTTTATTCAACTTTTTTTTTTTTTTTCCTTTTCTCATCCACTGCCAAATAAATTATTTCTGGGCATATTGTCACAAGTCATTAACCTTCTCTGAGGATGTTTGAACTACAGTTACCCCCAAAAATGAATCACAATTTTTTTTCTGTCACTTGGCAAATAGTGTTCACCAATATAATTTTCTCCTATTTGACTTTCTCAGATTAACTAGTTAGTGCCTTCTCCCAAAGAGCTGCTGTGGGCACTGCTGCTCCTTGGGTGGGATGTGAATCCCAAGGGAGCCAGTCCCACTGGCACTGCCATGCACGGGGCTGGGCTCCGCATCCCGGGTGGTCCTTCCAGGTCCCCTCGCCCACCAGCGAGCTGCGAGAGCGGAGAAGGCCACCAGACCTGATGACACTTCTGTCGGGGATGAGATGCTTTGTATTACACAATAATTGCTGGACTCCTAAAAGCTTCAACAATAATCATTTTCATTTGGGAAGTATCTTTTCTCCCTCCTCAAGGGGATCTGGATATCTTTGAGTATTCAGGAGCTTCATGAAGTTTTATGTCAGCTCCTACGCGCACGTTGGCAGAAGCAGGGACAGAGGTTATTGGAAGGAGTTAAATTACTCCCCAGAGTAAGTGCCTTTGAAAGTAACTTGTGAAAGAGCAAAGTACCAGCCTTTTATCAGAAAACAAATATCATTTCAATTCACGACGGCAAATACTGGAGACGCCTGGTTTTCCCATATGTTGGCCAGCGAACCTGTGCCTGCGCTGCCAGCCCCTGCTCTGCGTGCTCGATGCACTGACAACGGGAATCCATGGCTATGGCAGGATGAGCAGTGGGGAAGTAGCTTAGAAATTTGTCACAGCCTGTCTTATTTTATGTTACTTGAATGGGCTAGGGTTTTGTGCTATCAGAGAGAATCCGGAATAGCTCCGGCAGGTGCCCTCAATAGCGGCAGTAATCTCTGGTTGTTTGACACATCTATCCCTACGTGACGATGCAGAGGAATAGCTAATCCTATAAAAAGCGAGCCAAGTTACACAGGATTTCTGGAGTTTACTTGTGGGGCATTTTTATTTCAGCATTGAGGGTGGGCGCAGAAACCCCTCTCCCAAATTCCCCTCCCCTCTTCAAAGGGGACAGGGCAGGATTTAGCTGAGACAGAGCGGTGAAGCCAGCCCCAGCAGAGGAGCGCAGTGCACAACCTCTCTCATCACAGGTGGTTTGCAAGCAACGTGTCCCTGGGGCTGCGCACCCAAAGATCCTCCAGAGACGGGAAGAAACAATAAACACAGGGGGTTGAGGCCAGTTTTCTTGGCAAAGGTCCCGTGGGCGGTTACCTGCAGAGCAGGGCAGGATGCGGGGACCAGCAACACCTGGCTGCACCATCGGGAAGGGAGCGCAGATCCCCGCCCACAGTGCCAGGTGGCTTTGGCTTTCCCACACACACCTTTATCTCTTTTTTTCCTTCTCCTTGCACGTCATCTATCTCCTTCCACGTTTTCTTTTATCTTTCCAGCTATTATTTTTCCTTCTTCTTTCAACTACTCACACAACACCCTTTCTCTTCCTGTTTTGCAACTTTTTTTCTTGCTCTGAAAAAAGGGAAGGTGGTGTAGCATCTCCCTTTTTCCTGATTTCCTGGTACGGCTGATTTCAGAGACTCTGTTTCTGAGAATTTCTGTCTGCGTTACACATGCTGGTACTGACAGAGATGCACAACCTCTGCAGGGTGGGTGACCTTATGCAAGTAGGAAAGTCCTTACAGTACTGTATTTCCTTAGGAAATTGTGCAAGTAATGGCATCCAAAGTAAGGTTTCTGCCAGGATAGGTACTTCAGTGGAAAACTGTTGCGGCAGATTCTAGAAAGCTGGGAGGAATAGTAAGAAAAAGCACATACAGAGATAGCCAAGGTTACACAGACACTGAAACTGTTTCGCCTTGACCCACCTTGTAGCCTTTTGCTCCCTGGCTCCTCCTTTGAGGCCTGTGTCTTGCTTAGTGATAAAAGTGTCTCCACTGGGGAAAAAGACCTTGTTGCTCCAGACAGATGCTGAAGCAGCCTGACAGAAAGAGTTGTAATGGTAAAGCGGGTCCTGGGACCAAAGCATCCTGTCCCCAGGGCCGTCCCTGTCCACATCTGAGAGCTGTCTGCAGATCCTGGCACTGAGCAACTTTGGGCTTGCTCTGTCCCTCTCTGGTTTGCTGCTCCTGCCTTTCACCCAGCATTTAGTAGTAATGCATGCCAAAACACAGAAGTGGCACCCGCATCTCTGTTTTACAGATGGGGAAACTGAGGCACAGAGGTCCAGCTTCTTCCACAGCAGAGTGGGGCATCCATTCCATCACCCTCATCACTGTGATGATTTGGATGTGATGATGAGGATGTCATTTCCAATTCATGCCTCCACCAGGTATTCAGTGTCCCAGACGTGGCCATGCCTCATGCAGAAGTTACTTCTAGAGATGTTCAGCACCAGCGTAGGATTTGGAAGACCTGGGACCTGTTTCCCATATTTCTTGAGAAAAGGGACATGAGTCAGGGCTTCTTTCCCTGGTAGGGGGCTGTAACACTTGCTCCTGTGCCCCAGCTGGTGGGTCTGTGGATACACAAACCTCTGACCATGCTGCGGTGCCTCCAGCTCAGCTGAGAGCACGAGAGCTGTGGGTTGAGCGCTGAACATCAGCACAGGAAGAAACACAGGCTCAAACCCGGTCTAGAAAGGCAGTGGTTGGATGGTGTTTGCTTTTAGTACCCCTAAAACAGGGTAGTCACTGCCAGGAGTGGGGTGCACACGTGAGGGACCATCACTGTTAGGTAACAAACAATTCTAAAAACTAGTCTCCTTCCTCTGGGGCTCTTCCTGCTGTTCTTTCTAGCAATTCTGGCAGTGAGCACCAGCAGCAATCATGTACCCTGTCCCAGCCACCGCTGCCCTGGTCCCCGCTGCTGCCAGTGAGGCTCAGCACCGAAGGTGACAGCCCCACCCTCCCTGCAGCGTGTCCCCTGCTCTCACCGCAGGGACGTGTGAACTTCACAGCTTGCTTTGACCCATTTAAATGCAGGTGGTTTTCTCAAAGAGCAGGAGGAGGATTTCCTCCCACAGAGCTCGCTGCCCCGGCTCTCCCTGGGAAAGGACAAAGCTGAGTTTCGGGGGCCACACTCCCTGCGGGGAGCAGCCGGCAGCGGGTGCAGAAGGGCCAGAAGCAGCATGAGGCACCACGGGCGCACGCCACCATGGTCAGATGGTAGGAAAAAGGCACCTGCTCAACTCTGGTGCCATTGTCATGATGCTCCCCTCTCTTTGACATTTTACAGAAGCCCCATCTCCTAGAGACACGTGATTGTGAGAAAGTTCAGGTTTCGCTTCTGAAAACCAGACAGTTTGTGCTTCATTGTGACTTTTCTCTGCAAATAAGGACATGACCCAATGGCTCAAAACCAGAAGGAAAATAAGAAAGAACTCCAATTAAAAATGAAAATCTTGTGACAGTTTGGCTGGTTCTGTGGTTTGGGAACCTCAGAATATTTTAGCATTTGGGGTTGGCGGTACTCTCAAATTAGAGGGAATAACTTGCCTTTTCACAGAGTCTTTCATGTGCAGGATCCCAGCCTCCCTCACCAGCTAAACCCAGAAATATCGCCAGCTTATCACAGCAGCCCGTCTGCCCTGGCCGCTTGAAAGTGCGAGGTGAGGCGAGGCTGGCAGAGCATCGCCGCCTGCTGCCCCTCCGGCCAGCGGCTCCCAGACTGCAAAGACTGATGGGACCCTCACTGCCCACACCGACCAAGCCTTGCTTTCAGAATTGTTGCAAAAGGTGGAAAAAGCAACACAGATATGGGAGGCAGAGACACTGGGGTGACATGCAGGGACTTAGCGGCGTGGGTCCCCCTTCCTTCCTGCTCCCTGTGGTCCTCACTGAAACAGCTGTTTCCAAACCGGCCCATTGACGTTTTGCTGGGACTAAGGATATTGTATGTTTTCACAGGCAGGCAGCAGGCTTCTGGCAGCAGACTTGATTTTTGGACAAGTCTGTCCCATGCTTTCACAGTCACTGAGTCGGAGTGTGAAAGCTGAGGGACGGTCCGTGCACACAGATATGGATGCTGCATGATACGAAGCTCATGTTAGATGCAAGCTTCGTACAATAATGAACATGATTTATTGGACTTATTTATATACTATTAGATCATTAACTAATTAGACTACAATTTAATCTTAATTTTCACCAGAGTTTATAACTACAGGAAATTGCCAGAAACACACAAAGTTCATCATTTTACACAGTTAAATGATTCAGAGCCTGGGTGGCTCCCCCCATCACAGCTTGAGGTCCGGAGGTCTGTGATGCATGCTTTCTACCACATCCAAGGACAGCAGAAATCTCTCCAGAAAGTGGGAAAGCATAGATGCTAACCACTTCACACAAGAAACGGGTTTCAGGTCAGCCACTAAAGGACTCTTTAAAGAAATATGTCAAACCTGGGCAAGGAAGAGCTACCTAGTACCAAATCCAGCACTCCACACTGAAGACCCCTGGACCCCAGGGTCCAGAGCGTTTTGGGATGCCGATGATGCTAACCCATCCAACAGCATGGTTCTTCTTTTTAGCCAGGCTGGTTTACTCCTGGCTTTTATAATGGTTGTGGTAGGTGCTGGAGCAGGGCTCCCATACAGAGTACAATAATACAATAGACCTTCAGTATATAATTATCACACTGTATCTGCTTTCATATCATACGTATTTTCAGATGTGTCAGTTTGAAATCTAGGATTTAGTGCACAGAGTCTAATGGATTGTTCTTTCTTTCTCTCTCTTTTAATGTCAACTCTCAATATGCATGAAGCAGACATGAAAGCACTTTTGTGCAGGTGCTGTGAATCTCTTAGCACAGATGACAAGGGGAGATGGTTTTCTAGATTCATTGAGCTTCAGAGTAGACAGGACTCGATGATCCAGCCTGAGCTTCTGCATAGCAATAGCTCAGATATCACCCCCAGCCCCCTCCACGAGTCAAGCAGCTCTGCACATCCTGGGAAGGGCACAAAGGATCTCCCTTCTGCAGAGGTGGCTTGTTCCTTCTGCATGGGGCCAGCTCACGGCTTGCACAGCCTAGGAAGGAGAAGATCCCATAACAGTCCAGTTGTCTGAGTTATGCAGAGGCTGCAGTCTGTCTTTCATGCTCCTGATCCCCTATTGCATCTGGCCAGTGCACACAGGCTTCAGAGAGACCTGCAGGGGTATATAAGCACAGGTTCCCTTGGCTCACAAAGATGTCCAAAACGTATTAACATGTCGTGCAGCTTAAGTTAATATACCTTCCCTGTGCCCAGCATGCACGCAGCAAGCATCCCCCCAGAGCAGGTCCATCCTGGCGGGCCGGGGAGGCTCTGTACAGCACGCGACCAGGAGCCTTACCCGGACCTACTCCTGATCAAACCAAAGATTGCCACCAGGCAGACTCCTTATTTTCTGCTGGTTTACTGTGTTTCACAGTTCAAACTCAAGTAGCAATCAGACATATCAGACATGTTTTTGTGTTGTGGGTTTTTTTTTAAACTGACTCAGTATCAACACAGCATCGCAGTAAATGAAGGGGCAGCTCTAACTGGCAATTGCAGTACCTGGCACAATGGCAGTTTTTGATTGTGTGAATGATGCTCCGGGATTGTAGTGAAGGCATCACTAAAGACAAAAAGAAAATCTTTCCAAGAAATTTCTGCTTATTTAAGCTGTCACTACCATATAACAGAAGCCTTTGTGGAAACCAGTAATTCATGGCAGCAGATTTTCAAAGTCCCCCTATTCATGTGTTTCAGCCCAAGGTAAACAACTTTGTTCTGATAGTTAACCCCACCCTGCTTGAGGTTGAAGTGAAGCATTTTTTTCCCAGTATGTGGTATTTACTTAATAGCAGTTATCAAGCTATTATGAGATCTCCCTTCCACCACCCACAGCTGTGTGCTGGATGTGTCCCCACCGGTCCCACAGCAGAACAAGAAACCCGCCTCACAGAGGAGTCACTGAGCAAACAAGAACAAGGCAATCAAAGATAAGGTGGAGATGAGGGAGGGAAAAAAGTTGTATTTTCATGAAAACACCAAATGGAAGGAAAACAACTTCATCTGGAGTGTGTTTTGTGTGTACAGGTAGGCTGCACTGAAGTGCAGTTGGATTTGGCACTTTCCAGCTTTGACCTGGCAAGCACTTGGGTGGATTTGTGCTCCAGCACACCAGGAAGAAGCTTATCTGAGAGCTGCTAGAGCTTAGGCGAGTGCGACAGCCCCATGAGGTCCTCCTGTGCTGTCCGTCACGGCAGCAGGCTGGCCAGGCAGGGACCATCTCTGGGAGAGCACAGAGCCCAGAGCAATGGACTTGGCAGGATGAAGCTGGTGTTGTTCAGCTGCAATGGGGAACAGAAGACAGGTCCAAAACCCACCACCTTGCCCCTGGGGTCTGGACTCAGCTCCTGACCTGACTACTTACAGCCACACCAGGCTAGTGCTCGGGGTCCCGAGATTCAGAGATGTACCACCAGATGTACCGTGTAATGTATGATGCCAAGTGCATTCTTTTGGGGAGATAACAATACCAGTTGGTCTATTTTTAATTCAGTTCCTTGACAGAACATTTAGCCATTCCTCTTAGAGAAGAATTTTGTAATGGGTTCCTATCATGTCAATTTGGAAAGTGTTCCAGCCTCCCACTACTGAGAAGTGTAAAACTATTGGCAACATATGGCATCCCCGCGGAGCTATTTAATTGTAGAAAGGGCTGCCAAAAGATAAAAAGGGACTCAGAAAAAAAAAAATACTACAGCTCCGTTCTTCCCCTTTCAGCATCTAACAGCAAAACAGCTTGCTAGATTTCCTAAATCCTCTCTCAAACAAAGCTGGGCTGCTGCTCCGGTGGTTAATAAGCTGGGGACTCTCATGGTGCAACCGGGGATTTGACTTCAACCCAAGTTCTTGACAGGTGAATTTTGCTACTATTTGGTGGTGGCCGCTGCCTGGTGTGGGACTCGTGTTCCTCCTGGCCCTGTGGCCCAAGGACTTGCTGAGGCACTCAGCCTTGGGGGTGGGGAGCTGGTGGGGTAGGATGAACCATGGGGCAGGCTGGAGTGGGCATGGAGCCTGGGGGTGCAGGGGGAGGTCCAGGGCAGCTGTCCCGGGCTGCAGGGGCCGGGGGTGCCCTGATACATCTGCATCTCAAACTAAACCCCAAGGGAAACTTTGCAAAAGCCATTTCTCAGGGCCTTTGGATGTGTTTTTATTTAACAGTGTTGCCACACAAAGAGACACATCTCTAAGGTCTCAAGAAGCTATATCAAATGTATGGTAGATTTTACAACAGCTCGAAGGGTTTTCTTCAAAGCAACTAGCTTTGCAGGAGGAAAACCAGCTTCTGAATGTTTGAGTGATCTTCAGACACTGTCTCACTAGCTGGGGCCAGGGCCCCACTGTACCCCCTGCACCCCCTGCTGCCCCAGGCTCAGCCTTGCTGCCCTCACTGTATGTGCTGGACCGCTCCCAGCGAGTCTGGGTAATCCAGCTTGTTCCCCTGGCCACCAGGGTGTGACCAGGGGCTCAGGCACTGCCCAGGCAAAGCAGGACATCAGGGTGACACTGGTTTGAGGATCTCTGCCCAAGAAAGCCCACCAACACCATCCCTGGGAGCCTCATCCCTTCAGCTGCAGCAGCACATCCCTGCACCATCCTCTCCAGGATGAATGCAAAGTGGGGGGTGCATCATGTGGCCCAGGGCCATTTTCAGGAAAAGCAGCATGACAACAACAATGAAGAATTTCAAAGTACGTAAATCCTTAAACTTCTCATGGAAAAAAGCAGGAAAGAAACAGGGGAGGAAGCAAACACCAAGCCCCATTTGGCTTAGTGAGATAATTCACAAAGTTATTAAACCACATCCATTCTGCTGGAAATGGAAATCCAACTTTAATTAATCCTATAAAAGGGAGCACGGAGGATGGCAGGCAACAGGTATGTTTGAAACTCAGGTTAAGAGGGAAGCGGGGCTTAAGGCCAAAACAGATACCCACAAAAAACAGGCAGCAAGAGATCTTATTATGTCAGGCACTGGAAGGCTGCAAGAAAATTTGCAGCACCATTGAAATGCCAGTAAAGGGAAGAGAAGAAAACTGCAGGGAAGCTACATTATTCCTCGTGAACAGTACGAGCCCCACACAGCCGTGGCCTGTTCATGGGCAGAAAGGCCAAAGCTCCATCAGGGTTTTGTAAATGGACACAAGAGGGAGTTAACTGAAGAAATAAGGAGGAAAAAAAAAAAACCCGCACAAGGCAGGGAAGGTGTCAGCCAAGATCTCTTAAGATCCTTCAGAAAGAAGAGGTGGAACAGAAACCAAAAATATCCAGTCTGTCACTAAAACCGCCCCCTGTACTGCAAACCTGGAGAGTCACCAACTGCACAGCTCCGCGGGAGAAGCTCTAGGTTTTGCCCGGACTACACAGGCAGTGCAATAGCAGGCGGTCGGGATGGCCTGGATACTCCTCTTAGATGAGGAAAAACACCTTCAAATTTATTTTCAGAAAATCTTGTGACTGCATTTCTCAAAATCAATTTTGCCTAATGACTTTCTCCTCTTCCAGGGCTCAGGCACAGGTCAGGATGAGTCCTCCTCCCCATCCCTGCCAGGAGCAGCCTGTTGCTGCTTCTGGGGGTCTCTCAGACCACCCTCTCCAGCAACACTAGGGACGGTGCAGCTGAGACCGTTCTCGTCTCCCCCTCCACTGCCAGGACCTGCTGGCCATCACTGGAGTGACTGGAAAACCCCGCAGGGAATCCACGTCTCATCCCCATGGAAAAGCCCATTAGATCTTTTGCCTGCTTTCTGCTTTTTAGCCAGCGTTTCCTGCCAATAAGGGAAGAAATAGCCTGGGGGAGATATAAATATCTTGACTGAGATAAGAGATGCCTAAATTCCAGTGACTTTCCTATAATGATCCTAAGTCACTGAGGTGGTTTTGAAAAAGTTCTCCTGCGGTACCAGCACAGATGTGAGGTTTGGCCTCTGTGGGAGGAAGAGAGCCTGAGTGCATTACTCCACTAAGGGCCATTGCAGCTCCCCATTGGCATGCATTATTTATAGCAAGACTAGCAGTAAATTAGTATCTGATGAGCTCTCAGATTGAGCCTTTGTGTTGGCTCAGTCCCGCTAATGCAGCCTATGGAAAATCCTGCTGCACAGAAGTGACTTCGCAGGCTCTATTGACAGCACTCACCGAAACTTCCCTGCACTGTGAAGGTGGTTCTCTGCTGCTGTTTGCATGAATCTGAACAAAAGGTGTCATTGCCAATATCAGGCTGGTCTTTATTAATTCACATTGGATTTCATTAGAAAAAGCTTTTTTGCTCGCTAAATATTTAGATCTGAGAGATCAGGTAGAAAACTCCCACTGCCTAGAAATCATGATTTTATTTAATCAGAGGAGTAACAGAGACACATCTGCTGAATGAACTCACTTTCTTTTCCTAAGTTGGGCTGGATCTCATTAGTAAAGGTATTTTACTATGAAAAAAGTCAACAGTCTGAACAAAAAATAGAACCCTTTACTTGACCAAATGCATTTTTAAAAATTGCCTTTCTCGTCCTTCCCTTTTGCATTAGAGCTGACTTGTCATTCTGAGGAAAAAGATTTATGTTGTTACTGTAACAGCATGTTGCTTTATGTCATGGGTTGGATTCAGCATTTGGTAATGCCGTAAATGAGATCCGCAGCACATACACTAGCAGGAAAAAACAGGAGGAGATCCCTCTTCTACAGCCCTGATTGACACCAGGATTGCTGTGGCTGGACTGCCACACACACGCACACCCCCGCCCCGAATGGTTCATCAGTAAGGATCCCCAAATACAATATCAATAGCTGGAAATTCTGGGCACCAGAGAATTTCCTTACCTGTACCGTGCTCCCCTGCTTTTCAGCAGCCCATTTGCAGGGACCAAATTCCTGATGGTGTCCCCTTTCCCCTGACATGCCTGCTCCCATCCTCCCAGTCCCACCCTCACTGGTGTTCACTCACCCCCCACCTCCGCTCCCCTGGCTCTCTGACAGATGAGGAGACCCCATCCCTTCTCAGCACGTTGTGTAAATGCTGGGGGCAGCGAGGCGTGAGCAAGCCGTGCCCCCCCCGGCGAACGGGGCTTGGCTTGGGCACGAGCTGCAGGGTTAGCTCAGGCTGAAGCCAGGGCTGGGTCCAGGTTTGGTGTCTCACAGGACATCCCCCCTAAACACAGGGAGGTGTTGCCTTGTTCTTTTTAAAAGAAGCTCTTGGTTTCATCTCAGAATAAACCCGGAAAGTCTTTAACATCTCGACATTTTCCAGTGAGACGGGAAATGCTTCCCACTGGACTCTAACAAATAGTGGAGCTTGTTGTCTCTCCCTAGTTGTAAGATTTCAGTGAAATAATGAACCTCATTAACAACCCCCCCTAAAAACACATGAAAAAACGCAATGTTCCAACTCCACCATGTACCCGTTTACAGAAGATGAGGATGCTGATGAAGGATGCCCTATTTTACTGCAGAATACGTCAGTGTGGAACAAGACTCTCCAGGGTCTCTTCTCAAACACTGTCCTACCTTAAAATTGCTTTTACTTTGTTTGGTTGGTTTTGGTCATTTGAAATCCATCTAGAGACACTTGCACTTGCAGATGCATGAGAAATCTTCAAGTAGAAGAAATGCAGATGAGAAACCTCAGCTCTCTGCAGAGGAGCCTTGTTTTAATCCGATCCGAATTGCAATATCAGTAACATGAGCCCTTTTAAACATTAACCAGACCGCAGGAACCCTGTGTGCAGGGGAAAGGTTGCAGATTTCTTAGAAAAGTTTCTTGTTTCCTTTTTGATTTTATTGTTGCCTTAAGACTTTGCTGTACGCTGAGCAGACCAATGAGGTTGTTCTTGTTGTTACAAAATAAGAACAGAAGAAAAGCATCTGGCTTCTTTTTGTTCAAGTACCCAGTGATGTCAAAAGTAGGGATGCTCAGAGTATTCCCAGAGGGAGAGGGAACAGGCTGACCTGCAGACACTACGAACAGTGGCTTCTGCAGCTCGGATTCCCACCTCCTGTCCTGGCCATGCATGGTCCTCAGGTGGGACCACGAGCTGACAAGGAACCTGGACTGTCCCATCAGCTTTATGGCAGATGCTCCTGATGCTGGCCAAGCTGCAAGCTCCAGGCCAAGACCCCTGACCCCTCAGCTGGAGCCACAGCTCTCCAGCCTCCAGCCGAGCTCCGAGGGGTGGGCAGGTCTGCAGGGGAAGCCCTTTCACAGGTGACTTTGGAAAACCAGCAGGGACATTACAGAAAAGCTGGATGCAGAGAAGAGCTGGGATGGGATGATCACAGATTGGTTCAACTTAAACAGCAGGATGGACCAAACCTGATCTTGATTTGGGAAGAGCAGGCTGAGAAACAGAGCAAACCCATGCAGCCGGCCCTACTCGTGCTCTCTACAGGAGAGCACTGGGGCCTGGGTGCTGGGGGGACCTTGGGAAGTCAAAAGTGCCAAACGGATCTGGAAGGCACATTCCAGGCAAAGGGGGTAAATATACAGCTGGTCTCTTAGAAGAGAGATTGCAAGAAAGCAGAGAGCCTGAAAGGGACAGACAAGATTGATCAACAAACTCTGCCAGAGTGCAGAACCTGCAAGTCTTAAAACGAGATTCACCAAAACTTAAGCTGAGTTACAACTTGCAGATTTTTATTATTTTTTTTAAACATAAAAAACCTTAGGTCACTTAGACAAAAAAGAAAGTGAGATGGATAAAATAAAAAATAAATGTAGTTACAGCAAAAAACCTAAATGAGTACTTTGCTTCAGTTTTCAATGAAGATGATGCTTCAGGACACAAGGGCTCAGGGATGATAGCTAATGGGCATAAGATTTATAAAAATGGAAATTGCGGCATCCAAGGTGAAAGCAGACTGAAAGAGCTTTAATGCACTGAAGCCAGGGGGAACAAATAATCCAACCCAGACTCCTAAAAGAACTGGCACATGAAATCACAAGTCCACTCTTAAGGATTTTTAATACATGAGTCGAGCAGAAGAAAATGGCAAGCCTAGTTCTCCTTTTTTAAAAAAAGAAATAAAGGATCCAGGCAACTAGAGACATCAACGGTATGCAAAGCTTAGAATAAATTTGCAAGGAAAGAATAATTAAAGACCTGAAGGTAAATGGAAAATCGGATCAAATATAACAAATAAAACACTTGGATGATCCTGACAAGGGAAGTAATAGAAACAGAATGAAATGTAATAGTACAAAGTGCAGAGCTGTGCACGCTGGGACTAATAACATGAAGCTTGAAGCTTGGGCCTCATCACTTGGAAATGACAGAACAGGAGAGAAAGTTGTTTCCAGTCATCTGTCACAGGGGGTCCGTGAGCTGCCAGCATGGCGCAGCTCTGAATAAGGCAAATGTGCTTATCCCAGGCAATGTTTTCCCATTAGGAATGAGTGAATACACGTATTGCGTCTCTGCCCAGGTACGATGGCGTCCAGGACTGCAGCTCATTTCTCATCACCCCTGCTGAAGGACAGGGAATGGGAAGGAGCAGAGAAAGGCTGCAGGAGGGGCTGCCCGGGCTGGGACCTCGTCTGCCCGGGGAGGGGAAGGGCTCGGCTGATGTAATAGGAAAAAGCGATGCCCAAGGGAGACATGACTGCGATGAGAGAAGGAGAAATAAACAGCAAGGAGGAAGAAAGCTGTTTAAGCTAAAGAACCATTTGGAACAAGAATAAATGCAACATACTGGCCATGAAAGCATTTAGGAAGTTAGAAGACAATTCTTAATAGAAGAGTTGTAATGATCTGGAACAGTCCCCTGAAGATTAGGGGAAGGAGGAAAAGAAACCTAGGCTTGAGGAGCAGGAGACACTCCTGGTGGGTTACGTGGTGTGGATGCTGGAGGTCTTGTCTCATCCTCTGCTCTTATAGCTAGGGGGAAGAATGTGAAACCAGCGGCTGGGCAGGAGGTGGAAGGTGGGGGTCACAGCTCCGGCAGCACCACCAGAGTTGTCTGGCTGCTTCACCTGAAGGTGCAGCAGCAATGGTCAACCACCCAAGTGCCTCTGGTGTCCCTGCATGTTCAACCTTTCACACACACACACACACACACACACACACCCCCGTGATTCTGTTATTAAAATCTCCTGGTTTGGGGTAACTTAATTTCTTTGCCACTGGAGTCGTGTTCTGGGTGTTAGTGTTGGTGCTTCTGCAGACCAAATAAAGGTAAAAGTAAGAAAAGGGGGGTGGGGGTGGGGGGTGGGGGTGGGGGTGAGTAGAACTGCCAGTAGATTTTCACCCAGGAGAGATGAGGTTTGAGGGAGAGAAAGCCAGACCTGAGTGATACTCACCTGGAAGGGACAAGACTGGCAGCATCACGGGCTGGGCACGTCTCTGCAGGGCCCTTGGCGGATGGTGGTGTTGAGAGGGTTGCTAGTGCAGGAAGGAGCTGAGAAACAGATTCAGCTTTCACTCGCACTAACCTTACCCTTTCTGGCTTTCACAGCAGTCCTCCGCGTTCAAAATCCGTAGGCGAGACATGAGCAAGATTCGCTGATCCTGCTGCTGAAGGAGGCAGAGCGGAGCCTCGGTTTTTAAGTAGCAGTTGTGTCGCTGCTCAGCTGAGGTGGGGACACCATGGCTGGACACACGGGGTGGACACCCTGGGTACTCCCATAGACTGAAGGCACATCAACATTTCACCTGTGAGGAGCGGGTCTGTGAAATTAAAGTGCCGCTCTTCATCATTACTGGAGCCACTATTCAAATTCTCTTGGATAACAGAGTAATTTTTCCACTCTGTTAAAGGTTTCTTTTGCAAGTGCCACTCCATGTCTCTTGATTTTATTTCCTTGTACCTTTTAAATCCAATTTTAATAGGCTTCCAGATTTTTAATAGCTTTAGAGATTTCTTTTCTCCTTCATGTCTATGTTGTTGATTGTAAGACTGGCTTTTGGATGTCTCCTTTCTTTGATACCCTGCTTGCCTGGGTTGTCTTTGCACTTATCCTTTAAACATATTCTCAATGTACTTGGTTTACTTCATTGAGCATTTTTGAAAGCATTGCCTTTGCTTTTCCTCTCAACTCTGTTATCTGAATACATCTTAGGTAATTAATCAGCTCCCATTGATCTGAACATAAATTTCCAGATTTTTCAGACATTCATTACATGTGCTGAATAGAAGTGAGAGTGGCTGGATGAGAGAATTCATACCTGACAAACAGCCCATCCAGATCTGAGCTGTTCCTTCTCCTCATGCTTTTCTCCTCACTGAGTAGCTGGGTGGGGGAGCAATGTTTTTCAGACAGCTGTGAGTGAGAAGTAAAAGCTCAGAATATAAATTCACTCTCTTAAGGACCCTTCTTCCCAGTTCCTCTAGGTTAGCAGCCATTTCTGAACTGACAGTGGCCAGGATTAGCTGGTCCTACTGGCTGCTGTTTCAGTCCTAAACCCATCTTCAGTGATAGCACACTTGGATCCCAAAGCACCACAGCGTGGCGGTGGGAAGCTGGTGACCTCGAGCTCCCACTGCTCCCATCACCAGACACCCATCTTGCATCAGGCACCCCCCTGCGCCCTGAAACCCAGCCTGCAGCTCTTCGTCTGCGCCTTCGGGAGAACTGAGGGCAGGTAACAAAAGTTAATGTTAGGTCCAAATTAGAGGACACATACGGAGATGCAGGGAGTCGTCATACTGTACCTTTGTCTTTATTGTCCACTGTCATGGGAGAGCAAGCTGCAAATGAAGAAAAAACCCGTTACGATTTACTGTGTCATGGGAGAAACAGTGCGCAGCCACACAAACCCACAACAATCACAGAGCATTAACATAAGGGGCTGGATGACCCTCTGCATAATCTCCAGGGTCCCCAGTGTAGGTTTTTCATTGAGTTATAACTTACATCGAGCTACATAATATTATCCTCTTTTCCACTATCTTCGGTACTCGTGGAGGTAGAGAAGTTCCTGAGAACGGGACTGAACAGCAGCCCTGGCTCTCACACACCTTGGCCAGCTGCTGCCTCTGCCCTGAGCACGCTCTGGCCCCAGGTCACACTGAGCCTGCTGAAGCCACTCCTGTGTCACTGGCACTTCTCAGTGCAGCTCCAAAGTACTGAAGGCTCTTCGTTAGAAGAACATTTCCTGCATATTTAAAGAGCTTTAAGTCCTATATGCATGTACCTCATTGTGCTTCATTGCCAAAAATGCAATTAATGGGTTTTCTACTGCAGCGCAGGGCAGAAATAGCGCTGCCTCACTTTTGATGCTTTATGTACTCTCATGCTGCGAATAATGAGGAAAGTATTATCAAAGGGAAATGAGAAAAGCATACGAATTGCACAACTTACTGAGTGGACGTGAATGACGGAGGCCATAGATAGGGTATGGATCAGATAAACCGTGTGCAACATCTCATCCTTCTCTCCCTAGCAAATCACAAGGGAAAGTGTTTGTAAGGCAAAGAGCTCAATTTAATCAGCTCTCTCCCTCTCTCTGTGTATATATCTATGTGGTCACTAGTTAGTTTATCCCTCCACTTTGGTTTCAGCAGGGATATTTTCAGAGTAAGCTACAAACCAGCATGAAACGGTGTTCTTGAAACTGGCTCTGAATAAAAAAAAAAAAAAAATTACTTCTGTTAGGAAAATGCAGTTTAGTAACAAGGGGAACAATGCCATAGCAGATCAGTCCAGGGTGGCAGTACCATGTTTCAGAAGGACCATGTTTTTCAATGCTTAGATATTATGAACTATATCTTGTATTCATCCTGTCTCTTGATCCTTTTTCCTTAAGCATTGAATTTGCTCATGCAGTACAACTGTCTATCAGAAATCACTGTTGCAAACTGATTTCCAGTTGCCAGGTCCAAAGATATTTTTATTTTAGTCAAATATTCTGTTCCACTAATTCAGTCAGCTCACCCACAAAGTTTAACAACTACTCCAAAGAATGTGCATGTGAATATGATTTGCCAGTATTCCTGCAGCTCTATGCGCTGCTTTTTGAAATGAGCTATGCCTGGTGTCTGCATGAGAATGATTTAATATTTAAAAGGCGTGAAGAGGATTTGAAGAATCCTTATAGCTGAGGAAGTTTGTGAAAAAACTCTTTTCTGGCTTAAAATGGATCAGAAATATGGATCCTGTTTATTGCTGTGGACTCAGTTTTCCTGGTAGTCAGACTCGGTGACAGCCTAGGAAGAAGCCTCATTTCATTATGCGGTATGGATCTGATCCTGCAAGATCTTAAATAACCCAAAAGAAGCCATTGACAATAATGGGATAGTGCACATCTGTGGCAATAAGCATGGTTTTACATGCGCTGGGGTGCGGACACCAGACTGTCCGACACGCAGATTCAAACCATAGGTACAAGCCGGGGGAAGATGATTTTCGGGACTGAAAAGCAGGTTGTGGGTGGCTCTTGCTTCATGTCCATCTCCAGCTGAGCCTCACCCGGAGGAGCCCTTCCTGCCTTCTGCAGAAAGTGGTGCTGAGGGTGGAAGGTGAGGAGCACCCTGCTCAGCCACACCGGGCTCCCCTCACCCATCCCTCAGGAGCTCAGTTCTGCTCCGGCTCGGCAGACATGCAGAGTCTTATTCCCTGGTCTCCATGTCCTCTAATCAGCTTAGCAAAAGCCCTCCACTGCATATGGTCAGATTGCAATTTTTGAATACTTCTAGCATGGGCAAATCAAACCCAATTTCCTGCAGTACAAAGCCCTGCACTGCTCCCCAATGAAGGCTATTTTCCTGCCAAATTGCATCTTTCAAACCACAGCCAATTCAGCTGTAGAGCTGCCAAGAAAAAAAGGTCAGAAAGATTTAAAAAAAATAATTTTCTCCTCTTTACTGTATTCAAAAGCAGCTCTCCTAATTCTGCTCAAACTTTCAAAACAAGGGAGAAATCGCTGTGGGATAGGTGCTGATTATAGGCAATTTCAGCCCAAAGGACAACATTCTGCAAGCCTGTTAGAAGTATCTGAAAATAACAATTTCTAATGCGGCCAGTGCTGGAAACACTTTTCATCTACCCCGGTTTGTACGAAGGGTTGCTCCAGCGAAGCCAGTGGAATTATGCAGAACTGGGACCTTCCTTACTGCAGTATTCTCTGCTACCTCTATGATATTTCACATGCATCAGTTTTATTTGAAAGACTATACCATGAGTACCTGCTTAGCAACATACTTTATGAGCTAAGTATGCAGTAAAAGGGAAGATGGGAAAAGCTTTTCCCCTTTTCTGTATGGGAGAAAAAGACTGGACTGGAAGGTGATTTGAACAAACAATAAAGTATGTAGAAAGAGCAGAGTAATGGAAGATTTTAAGTACCCAAGCAGAGAGTAGAGGACATTAGGGAGAGAATGCTCTCTGGAAGCTTTTTTATGGAATTGGCATAAGATTGCATTTTAACTTACTATGTGTATCATCTGAAAGGGAAGAGAGCTACGTGACTTGTATTAAGTGCTGCACCACATGGAAGGTGACTGAAGACAAGCTGTAGTCCAAAGGAAAATATTCTGCCAAACATCCATGTCCACAGAGGTAGGCTTAGGATAAGGGAAGGTTTTGGAGCAGGAAACTTGAAGAACTTGCAAGTGTCTGCTGACAGGTGCTCTAACAGCCGGTGCGGAAAACCAGTACCAAAGTGCAGCATCTGATGAAACCATACACAAAATTTTATAATCTGAATCACCTAAATAGCTGCAGACACCTAATTCAGACGGATCGTACAGGTGTGAAGGCAACTCTAGGGCATTCAGGGTTCAGGGCAGGTGAGGTAAGAGCATCTTTTTGTAAGGAAAAGGTGAAGTTTATCGTTGGCTGAGCTGGGGGGGAAAGAGACTTGTGAAAACCACTGAAGTCCCAGCCCAGACAGCTCTGCAGGCAACGCAGGCAGAGATGACAAGCAGAAAGGGTGATGGAGGAATCCATGTGGAAAGGGGCGAGAGGCGAGACTGGTGCTGCTGCTTGAGATTTGCTGCCACATGGCGAGGGGGGGTCGTGCAAGAACTAGAGACTCACCTCCCTGCAACGGGTATTCGCTTTGCAAAGGAAGGAGCCTGGGGAAGTGGAGATTCAAACATTAAAATGCTCCTCCACAGCACCCGAGCAGATAATTAGGTAATTAGTACTATTAAAGGATGACAAAGCACCTGGCTTGTTGAAGGACATTGCTAGGTCCCAAGGCCAACGGCAAGGGTGAGGGAGGAGCCGCCACCCCTGGAAGAGCTCCCTGTACCTTG
Source organism: Falco naumanni (assembly GCF_017639655.2). Lineage (NCBI taxonomy): Eukaryota > Metazoa > Chordata > Aves > Falconiformes > Falconidae > Falco > Falco naumanni. Next base: position 35,391,508 of record NC_054063.1, on the reverse strand, counting down.
GCTGTTATTTGGGCTGCAGCAGTGCACGGGGCTGGTGCCTGCCCCTTTGAGTTGATCTGATGGGGGATCAAGGTGAGAAAGACCAGGGGTGGGGCTGAATCAGCTTCCCTGCACACGAGGACATCTGACCTTATGGCAGAGATACAAGTACTGGCTTCAAGGCTGGAAAACAAGGACTTCTCCCAGCCGTTGGTGGGCTGAGGTCTGGAAAGCCTTCTCTTGGGGCTAATCTGTTCTCCACACCCCCGATGTCACGAGCCAGGGGAGGTGGCAGCAGTGGTTTTGCAGCACAGTGCTGTGAGAGCTGGGCATGGTCCCCAAGCCCTGAGGTCTCTGGCAGTGTGACCCTTCAAGACCACGTTGGATTTTATTTCTTTCTTGCTCCCTTTCTCAGCTCACAATTTTTGTTTACATTTTGACAGCTTCTGCACACCAAGCAGATGCTCTCATTGCATTTCCACATTGACGACGAGCTTTTATTGAGCAGTTACAGTCAATTTAGAACCCATTAATGGACATAAATAGTTCAGATTGTCCCTTCCAATTCCCATTACTTTGCCTTTTATGCACCAAATTTGTTCAGCCGCCGTACTGCCCCATCATGGAACTTGTGGAATTTCCTAACTGAGCTTTCAAGACTTGACCATTACATGTCATTTCATATTTATCCACAGATTTTCTTTTCACTGCTCATGCATTGAAATGAATGCTCAGGCATCCGGGCTATTAATAAATACACTTGATAACAATGGTCCTCGTGTGAACCATTAAGACATTGCAGTATTAATAGCCTTTCCTTTTGGAGAAGGACTATTTATTCTTACCCTTTTCCTTTCTTCAGGCTGGATCTGATGGAATTGTTCATTGTGAGTAATCTCCTTTGAGAATATAGTTCTTATTTCTCTATGAAAATCATTCATTAATTCATCCTGTGAACTTTATGCTAAGACATTCAGCATTTTGCTTTCACTGTTTGCCTAATATTGCTCACTAATTATCTTGGTTCACCTCTATGCTATAGCACAGCTCCTCCTACATAACTGGATGATGAAACGATTAAGTAAAGGAGCGACTGGCAGCCAGTATTTTGTTTCTTCTGTGACTAAACCAGCCTTTAGCAAAGACATAAAACTTGAGAAGCCTGTGAGCTTTTCTCTGAATTACCAATAGCTGTCTGCTTGTCATGAAAAGCCACCCCAGCGACTCCAGTGGCAAGTCTGTGGGTGCTTTCAGCCCAGCACAGAAAAAGCCTTTCCTATTTCCAAACCACAGCACCTATGTTCTCTCTGGAGCCTGGAAGCCTTTTGGGCAACTTTCTCTTACTTGCAAGCACTGTGTAAAGCACGTTCCTGAGTGAGATTGACCATTATGCAAGAGGCCAGTGGTGCTGGTGATCTTTGGAACAAATTTTCCCATTTTTGCCCCCACTTCTTCACACTATTGCTACTTCCCACAGCCTGGGTAGAACCAGGAGCACCTTGACACCTCTGAGCATTCAAACCCTGGGGCCAAAATGCAGGAGTGACCATTCAAAAGTCAGTATCTCATTCTACACATTTCCATGATGCTCAACACCCACCCTTCCTAACATCAGTCACACTGTCTACTCACTGGTAAAGTCCACATACTACTCCTAATGTTATCTCTGCTGGTTATTGGGCATATTTTATGAGAAGGGCCTGTATAAACAATCTACACCCAGCATGCAAGGGGAATTGAGAGCTCTGTATCTGTTACCATTTGTTCCTTTCCACGCTGTAACTCAGAGCACCAGTTGGTTCGGAATTTATTTGCAATCAATAAGCTATAATTTCCCAAACTGCCAAGAAAAGAAAGGTTAAATATTCACTTGGATTGTTGCTGTCTGAGACCCCACAAGGGAAAAGACAAATAAAGAGATAACTTTAATTAACCGCAGGGTAAGTGCTGGGCTTACAGGCTCAAATTCCTGCAGCTTTTCATCTCACATTCGTATAAATTGTTATACATCTTTGCACATAGATGGCAGTTTAAGATGATCAGGATCTTGAGTTAAAGTGCCTTCAGGCTCACAAACCTGACCCTATTGACCATAGTTCCCACAAAAGCCAATAGGCATGTCAGTGTTATTCACCCATAACAGGGCTTGCACTTGTGTCCCCAAATTATGTTACAAGACAAGCTAGCACCCGTGAAAAACAAAGGAAAATCTCCTAGTGATTCCAGTAGTAAGTAATCTAACCACTTATTAGCCAGCATTCTCCTGTGTACATTCACCAATCCAAAACCTGTCACAACTAATTGGAAATGTGTATCATCAACATCATTGTTATTATTATTATTTTGATTACATCTAGGAATTTGATTAGAAGACAGCACCTCAGAAACTTACAGCGTAACCATAGAACAGTGGAAAATAAAACAGGGAGTACAGGCAGAGGAGGGAGTAAAGCAAACAGCCTGACTTTATTTTTGGTGGGTTTAATGCACCCAGGACCTGCGGGTTGCTGCCAGGGGAAAGGAAAGTCTTCAGGGTGGATTTGCAGAATGATATCGAGGTGGTTTTGGGGTTATTTATGAAGACAACTACCTAAAGCAGACAGGTCAGGTTAATTTGGCTCAGCAATATCTTCCTTTCTCTTGCCAGCCAAGGATGCTCACAGCAGCTTGCTGCTTGTCCATGTCCAAGCTGCACATCCCCCCCCAAATGAGACAAATATCAGGTGAGATCATCTGGGTAGAGAGGTGGATGTGCGGAGTGTGAAAAGAGGGGAAGGCTGTACTGCTCGCTGTGGGCAAGGGACATCCCCATGGAAATCCTGGGTGAGAAGGCCAGTTTTCTGACCAGCATCATCATGAAAGAGCAATTCTGGAGCCAAGAGAAAAATCAGGAGAAAAAGGAAACAAGGAAATGCAAGGAGATAAGATTTCAAGGAGGAGAGCTTGTTCCACCCTGTCAGCCGGGAGGCTGGATTCATCCAGAAGCAAAAAGATGGTGTCCAGCGTCAGAGGGAGGAGGTTTTCGGGGTAGTGACAGAGGTTTTACTGACCAGAAAGGTTTCCAGCAATATCTTTATCATTCCTAACCTACAGCTTCCCCTTCTTTTCAAACCCTAGCTTCTGGCACAGCCATCAGTAACCCTCAGTCCCACTCTGCCCTAGACCTCTCTGCAGAAGAGGTTGTCATTCAGACCCCAGAGTCATGTGAAACAGTAATTTTTGAGAGATTGAAGATGTAGAATCTACTTTTCTCTAGGTTTGAAAATCCCCCTTCTTGTAATAAAAAGACTTTATATAGTCTTTCTAACCTTGCTCTTTCAGGGGCACCAAGTGCAACTGGATCATTTTAGAACAAAAAAAAGCAAAGACAGGAGTGAACAGGAGCTGACTTATTTAAATAATTTAATTTTCATTTTGAGGTAAGTGTAAGTCTAAATTTGCTGTTATGTAACAAACTGCATTTAAAAGCAATTGCTTTTGAAAATAAACTATTGAACTTTGAAATTACTGTGATAACACAGCTTTAGTCTGTGAATGCTCCAGTCTGGGAGGAAGCACAACAGCAGCCTTTGATGAGGACATGAATTTGTTATGACAGGCTAATTTTACAAATCCATGGCTGCCTTATGGCATAATAATTAACTTTTATATTAAAAAAAAAAAAAAAAAAAAAAAAAAAAGAAAGCCGAAGAACCAAAAAATGTATCATGTTACTGCTGAGAAAATGTTCTCACAGAGTCAGCTCCCACAGGTCAGTTGAAGGTAGCACCCAGCCGCCTGTGATAGCTCAGGGAGCAAAACATTGTGTACGTTGTGCGTGTTTAGACTGACCGGTGACTTCGGTTGTTTGATACGTGTGTGCATCTCTCTGCATGTGCTGTGATACGAACTGCTTCACATAAATAGCAAAAGGCAGATCTTTGGGGAAAGAGCAATGAGGAAAAAATAAATCAATCTACCAGACCCCTCCCCCAAATAAAGTCTTAAACAATAGAAATCATGCCTGGAACCTTCCCGCAGCCTGGCTGTGCCTGAGCGGAGCTGACATTGCAAGTTAGCATCAGGATGGCGTAAGTGGTCTCCTAGAAATAATCTCATTGCAGATATCCTCACTAATCCTCTAGTGGGAAGGGGCAGGAAGGTTTTTCTGGATGGGGCTGGGAGAAATGGCTGCTGTGGAGCCTGCAGGTGAGGTAAACGAGGAGGTGGGGGAGGGCTTTCCAGTCTGCAGCTTGGAGATGCAGGACAGAGACTGGCTGCCTGGAGAAAGGGAGAACAGGAACCTGACCTGAGAGCTCTAAGCAGGAATGGAGGCGACAACCTGATGGCAGAGCTGGGGTACAGGCAAGCCAGGACCCTTGGAGTGACCGCCTTAGCCGGAGTCACCTGGAAATAGGGACAAGAAAAGGGGGGAAGTGCACAGGAGAGAGGAGAAATCATGTGGCAGTGACCTTACTGATACCTTCCTGCTCCCGTGAAGATCTTGTGACCAATGGCTCATCCAAACACCTCCTACAAGGTTTGACAAAAAGGCAAGCAGAACTTCGGGGTTTAAAGAAATCCGCTATGGATGGATGTCAAGATGCGCTCAACTTTTTGCCACTAATCTTGTGTAGTACCGTAACACCCAGTGGCCAAAGCAGCCCAGTTTGTGCTTCTGACAAATGCTGTAAGGCTCAAAGGCTCTGCCAGTGACCAAGGGAGCTATTACAGCAAGCTCACATCTCAGTGTCACTGTGTAAATCTCTTCAGCCTGTCACTGATGGAAGGGTCTATGTGACAGGTGTCACCCATAAATCCCATTTAAATACATCCATTACCACACAGTGTATCACTCACAACCACCCATGAAATGTCTCTTTGGAGTCAAGAATCAGACAGGGATGATTTAGGGCTATTTCACTTGTGCGATGGGATTAGCTGGATCTCGTAGCTATTAGGATGCCGGGCCCAATGCTGGCCCAGAAGGGACGAGGGGGAGCAGTCAGCAAACAGCTCCATTAGCTGGTTTCTAGCAGCCTTTCCCACACACGGCTGGAACTGCTTCTAAACGAGACTTTAAAACTGACCCCAGAGACTTCAAACCCCAGTTCGCACAGGAATACACATGAGAGTACTGCAGGTGCCTGATGCTGTACACCCAACGAGACCTGTCTCTCACTTTCTGTCATTATTTCCACCTTGGCAAGCAGGGTGCAAACAGCTTCACACACACACACGCGCCCAGGCACGCATGCAGCCAGACTTTTGTGTGGGTGTGAAAGACAAGACATGGACAGAGTGAAGACTTTTGTCACTCAGCAAGTGTGGTTTCTAGTTTCTTCTCCAAAAGGAGCAGGCAGTGTGAGACATGGGCTTGCTCCAAAGAGAAAATTGGTAAGGGTGGCTCACTTAATTCAGAATAACATGAGAACATTTGCCAACTACGCAGGGCAATTTAGACAGGCAAAATACTCATTGGGAGACATCAGTGATAGCTGTTATTTAAGCCTGTGCTAGACAGGAACCATGCTGATATAAGAAGCTGGGAGACATCCCAGATGAGCAACTTTTTTAGATACTGCTGAGTAAAAGCAGAAGAGGAGAGGTGGCCACATACTGTGTCTCTGAGTACTGTCTGGCAGGAGCAGGCTCAAAGGGAGAGGCTGCTGCAAGCGTCCCAGTGCACCCGAAGCAGCCAGCGTCCTCCTGGCCCTGGTGAGGAGATTCTACTCTGAGCACTGCTGGTGCTCCAGCCTGAACACCAGGAGAACTTCATTCCCCCGTAGCGACTTTTCTCGTTATCCACTGAAACATCCAGTCCTCTTTACCATGATGGCCTTGATAACATCTCTGGCACTGAGATGAAATGAGGAACGTTCTTATACAGAGAGCAATAGGGTCTGAATTAGGATCGTGGGTTCAAGCAGCACCAAAAGGCAGCCAGCACTGATCTGAGGTTCATGGATTCAGCTCTGCCTTAATTCACCAGAAAGGGTACGCAGAAGGGAGAGCCACCACCACCTCTTTTTGTCCGTGGTGCTCAGGGTGATCTGCTGGAAAGGGATCAGGTGGCTCAGTCAGAAAGAGGAGGAGATGAGAGGGAAAGTCAAGGAAGCACAGGAAGAGGGGGTGTGGGTGAAGCTAGGAGCAGCAGCATTGTCCCTTTTAATGAGGAGGGTGATTACGAACTGGCAGCTGTTTGCAGATTAGAGACTGAGGACTTGGTCAATCAGGGATAATTATCTCTCTCTGGAATGGGGAGATTTTCTCTTTCCTGGCAGTGAAAGAAATGCCGGGCAGCTCTGTGCCCTGTGTCCAGATCTGCTGCCCCAGGAGGGGAAGCCAGCGGTATCTCTCTCCCCCACCCCAGTGGAGGAGGAGACCTGTCCTCAAATCAGCTCAGAAGGATTGGATTACAATCCATGGATTAAGCCGGTGTCCTAGGTCATCCTTAGCTCCTTAGCCTAGCGTAGAGCCGTTCTGGCTTCCAGGCAGCTCCCTGTAGGGTCCCATGTTGGGTATTTTCCAGCCTAATAAAATGCTCTGAAGATGATGTATCAGGATGATCTGCTTTGTAGGTCACCCATCTGCAGGAGCCAGCAAAGGGTGAGGGTGAATGTCAAGGATTTCTGAAACTGCACCCAAAGGCTATTGCTTCATTTCCCTTGATGTATTAAATATGGAAAAATAAGCCCTCTCTCCCCAGCTAATAAAAAACTAGTATCAGCAACGGTGGCTTTGTCAAATGATTTACTTTTGGAAAGGAAATATTTAGCTGAGAAAAAATGTTTCTCAAAATGACATTCCCTTCAGTTTCCCCAGCAATGCAAAGCGACACAGCAATCATGGCATACTGAGAGCATTTGAACCAGCTTTTATCAAAACCCTAACCTGACTCCATAGGTAGCATGTAACTGTGGAATATGATCTTCCCAGTTTAAAAGCTGTAAGTGCATCAGCACATCTATTGCCAAAAAAGTGAACAGAAGGGATTTTTAAAATATGCTTCCCAAGCAAGTTATGGGTGCTAGATGACTGGTCTTCTTCTGCTTTAATTAAAGGAGGCTTACTTGATTAACAGGGAACACCTGGGGTGGTTAGCAATTGCTTTCCAGCGCTGAGCTGGACCCAGCCCCACAGGCTGCAGTGCCAGCGTGGCAGCGGTGCTGGTGGGAATGTTACCTGAAAGTGACCTCTTCCACGCAGCTCCTCCTGGTATGGATACACGGACTATAACAAGGTTATAACGGTGATCTCACCCACAGAGTGGGGAACAGCCTAGGCTAATATTCATGTCTTCATAGGAAAAAAAAATTCCTGTAATATGTATTATCCCAGGAAACTGAAAATCTTCCTCAGGTTGGCTTGTAAAGCATGTGGTGAATCCAGGCTTTCTCCAGGTGGCCTCGTTCTTGGCACAGGATGAACACAGGAGAACAAGACAGTGCCTACGGAGCGTCAGTATGGAAATGCTCCGCTTCCACTGTGCTGAAAGGCAAAGTCCTCAGCGGCTTTACGTGAGAGCTGGACAGGATGGTCAGAAAGCCCAGAGTGGTACCACCAGAGCTTCTGTGTGTGGGGCCGAGTGACAGTGACCAGTACAGTGACCTCTCTTCTCTCTCTCTTCTATCAGGCACCAGAGGTTAATAGAAATTTCTTCCTATTATGGATTTTTTTTCCTCTAAAAGCATAGGAGATGCTTGGAATAGAGACCCTGAGGGGATGGCAGTAAGGAATTAATCAGGCAGAACAGAGGTGAGCAGGTGGCTTGGGACAAAGATGATCTAGTGGGAGCTTGTCCTTGTGTCCTCGTGCCCCCACCTCACACACATGCAAACTGTTCCCGGGGGCAGCATGCTCCATGGGCACCAGTATCATTCTAATCTGACCAGGTTAAAAATTACTCTGGGGCCAAAAAAAAATAATGTCTTGGAAAAATAAACTGGATTTTCTGAAGTGAGTGGGATAATCATAAATTAGACCCAAATGGCAAGTGTTTCTCTGAGCACTGCATGACACTGAGCCAGCCCTCAGGGATTTCTCCCTTCCGTATGCAGTGTACGGCCGCTTGCTGCTCGCTGCCTTCGCTGCATGCTTACCGGCGCACTCCCAAACCTGCAAGGGAGATGCCAGACTTGCCAGATGCAATTCCCTTGCATTTTGAAGATGAAGGACCGGACTTTGTAGGTTGTGGAATCTCCTGTGCATTGGAAAGCTAAAGGATTCAGCGGATTTAATTGCCCTGAAATCGAGATCTTGCCAAAGGAGTGAGTTGAAGGTATGAGGTGAGCAGTCACCTCTATGAGCTTACCCTGAATGAAGCACCTGAGACATGGTCACACAAATTAGTTTGGCACCTTAAAAGTTTGCCATTAGCATAAAGTATGATGTATGACAAAAAGCCTAAAGATCAGGGCTAAAGGAACCTCACAAAGTTGATCCCAAACAGAATCACCTTCATGTCTGTTCTTTCTGACGGTAGCCTTTCTAGGAGCCTACATTTCTAGGAGCCTAGCGAACCTATTTTAAATTTCGGTAATTTATAGACGCTCCCAGCTACATCTGCTCCCTCACCCCTGAGTCCCACTTCACTTCTCTCAGTCAAAAGCCATTTTTCCTTATACCTTGTCTGCTTCACTGAGCCTTACCAGCATAAGAGAAGTCCATTGACTTCTGTCCTCTCCACCAGAGATGTGGGGAATACATGGTTATGTTCCTCTTTACAACTCTTTTCTTCTTTGAGGGCATTTCCCCTGTTTTTTCTCCCCTTAGGTAGCTTTACTGCAGGTTTGTGGCTCACCAACGGTCCAGAGAACTGTAGAAAATGATCTAAAAAATAATAATAGGGAAAAAAGCACTTGCAGAGTCCTTTTCCTTCTTTGCAATACATTCCCATGCAGCTGACAGGACTTGTAGGCGTAATTGGCAATGCCTAATTAAAGTGCTTTTAATTACAACACTTGAATTATGATTTTATAAAACAATAACTGAAAGCTAAGTATTTATTATTCTCGGGCTGCCAAATATTAGTCAAGTACAAGCACACCCCTTGGATTTCTCTCAGAAAGCTTGGGTGAATCCTCTGCTAGCAGCAGGCTAAGAGATACAGGTGCAGAGTAAATAACCTCCGTTGTTACATCTTTTCCGGAGCATTTTTTTCTCCTCTGCCCATTTCAGATTCTCTCATCTGTGCTCTCTCTCAGATCCCTTCTTTCCTGGACTTTTCTGGACAGCAAAGGACACCTGGAGATCCACCAGTGCTGAGTCAAGCTGAGGAATTGCTCTTGCTGCTTCCCAGGTACACTTCTGCTGTTGATCCCAGTGTGGCATCTGCCTGCTACGTTCCCCTCCTTTGCACCGGCACCAGACCTCACCTCCCTTGCAATCCGCTGTTGCTTGAGGTCTTTCCAGTTGCTTCTTATTTGGTATAAAATAGGTGGCTAAGGGGCATGGGGAAAGCAAAAGCACGCTTTTGACAGCCTGCTGCAGGGACTTTTTGCCTCTCCTCCACCCTAAAAGGCCGGGTTGTCAGCTGGTATTGTCACTGGTCTTTCAGAACTGATTGACTGGGAAGAGAAACAGCCTCCGAACATTGACAGGCGGGTGAACAGCAGTGCTGAGCCTGTGTTACCATGAACAGCGAGGGCCAGGGCCCATGTTGCAGCCTTAGGTTGTTTAAATCCTGTTTTTTTCCTTCCCTGGTGCACACCCCCCCACACCTGCAGACCTCGAGGGGGCCTTTCCATACAGGGCAGGAACATTTGGGGGCTGATATGAAACAAGCAACCGGCTTGTACATGGGAGATGTTTTCTGACCGTCCCAGCTCCGTGGGCTGGCCAGCCATGCTGGGACACTCCGGGCAATGGCTGGGCCAGCCAAGAAAGCCAAGAAGTGCAATTCCAGTCCTTAACTGGAGAAGCTGACTTATTTTCCTTTTTTGAGTACTTAAGTCAGATCCTTGATGACCCAGAAACATAGCAAGAGACAGTACAATTGTTACCACTTAGAAGAGAGCTTTGTCTCTCCTGCAAATATATGTCTCGTGCTGGAAAATATTTTGAGAGGAGAAAAATTAGCACACAATGTATGACAGTGTCTGATTTCAGAGAGGGAAGGGATTGGGAGAAAGAAGAGTTTACATTTGTGAGACTGCTGTGTGTGGAGGGGGTAAAAACACACGCTTTGCAAATTTCTCTTAATATGTTCAGTTAAATAAACTCCTGGCCTTTTTGGTGCCTGACAAGAAACAGTCTGTCAGGAAACCACGGATATATTTTCTGCCTCTAACGCAGACACATATGTACACATGGACATGAAGAAGCTGCTTGTTTGCAGCATTTTCTCTGCATTTTGTTGTATAACTTGGTGTTTTGGAGTAGTAGTACATTATCTTTTTTCTTCTATCTTTTAGCTACCAGGAGAGCAACCAAGTCTGGGAGATTAGATCTATAGCCAGGATATATTGAGAAGACATTAACCTCTTGCAAAAGTGACCTAAATTACTATTAATTGTAGTGGCAGGACTAAATAGCTGTCCTCAGTGTGTTTACAACTGTAGAAACAAACAGTTTGTTCTCAAGATAATGACAAACCGCTTATATTTGGTCTACAAAAGGACTGTTTGTTCCCTAAATACCTGCACCAGGAACTGGTTTGTGAAAGAAAAACAAAATGTTTTCATGAGCAATCCCCTGCCTGTAGCTGCACTCCCTGGGATGCTGGCTCTGCACACCTGGCCCTGGCCAAAGCAAAAAAAAAAACAGTTTCAGTTTTCTGCCAGGGAATGGGGACTCAGGAGCAAGCCCTGGCCAGCTCAGAGATGTAAATATAAAGCCACCTGGCTTCTTAGTGCTTTCCAGCATTGCCACAAATTTCTCCAGGGCTGTTAACCATCGATGCCAGCCTGATCCCAGGGTTCAGCCTCTGCTGAGAGGTTGGCATCCCTGCAACAGAAGCTAGGTAGAAACTACAGCCATCCTGAGCGATGCTTTTCAACTGTCAGCGCTGTTTTCACCTCTGATGGCTTCTGAAAAATCTTGCAAATAGGTGCCCATTGAATCGAGAACCCCGTGAAGCCAAATGAAAGAAAGGCTGAGGCCCCACAATCTAACCTTAACCCACATCTGATCTGGAAACACAAGCTCTACCCTGTAGTCAAGGTGTGAATAAAATTAAATGGGTGTGTTATGGTTTTTTTTTTTCAGACCATTCCTAAAGTGGTCTTTTTCAGAAGCCATCAGCCATTCCTTGGTTTTGAAGGCAGTATGCGGCCCAAATGCTGATACATCCTGCCCTTGGCGAGAACTCCAGTGTGTGTCCATGTCTCACCTTTCCTGGACTGTTATTGAACAGAAGAAAACTGTCTTAGAGAAAGAATGATTTTCTAGACTGGAGTCCCTTAGGCCTGTAATTCTTAACACAGACTCAAAACTGAATTCAGTCAGACATCTGTGTGTATCTCTCAGACATGTATCAGAGACAGGGCAATTTATTGCAGCAGCAAAAATACATCTGCTCTGATTAGGTGGAATAAAATAATGCCACAGAGATGGAAGTGAGTACTGAAAATCTTTAGCAATGTGGTTTTCAATCTCCTGCTCCCTGTATGAATACACATGCAGTATGAACTCCACTGCATTGTGCATGCAGATGAATCCACCTTCATCTCTCCCAACCTGTGAGACCCTACACAGGGTCATGTTTTAAATTCTTGCCTGTGCCTGGGGCCATCTGAACAGGTGAGCATCTACAGCAGAGCTCAGGGCTGCCAGCTGCCAAATATCCTGGCAGTGCTTTTTCCCATACTGAATGGCTTTGTCATGCTTAGCTGGCTGGGTCCTCGTTGGCAGACCCCCAGGTCTACAACGCATTGAGTCTACAAAATGCTGGAAGCTGTTCCTCCAGGCTTGGGACTTGGCAATGAGCTGAACTACCACTTCTAGGATGATGGGGAAGTCACAGGGCATGACACGCTTCAAGTGCTGAGATGCACGTGGTGTGGTGGTAGCTGCTTCTTGGGCAGCTGCTGGTCTCCAGCATTCCTGCAATGCCAGAGAGCTGGTCCCGGAACACGCGCAGGGCAAAGGACTGGCGAGCAGGACATACCACAAGCTGGGACATGGGAGAACAGGGCCCTGGCGTGCGCCAGCACAGGCAGCAGGAAGGTGTGTGAGATAAACGGCCCTTTTTCCCTGGATCTCACCGCCTCCAGCTAGGCTCTGCGAGTCTCCTGCTAAACCCAGAAACAGGACTAGATTCTTCACACAGATTCAGACGTGGGGTGATACATGAAGACGAGCACTAGCGATATTGTAAATCACCGGGCAAAGTTGCTGAACTCTATAAATAAACAGCTTCCTTGCAGCTCTCCAGCTTACTACAGCAGGCTTCTGGAGATTATTGCTGCCAAAGGTCTCCAGTGCTTCCTTATATTAATTCTCTTTTGAGAGTGATTCACCTTGAACAAGGAATATTTTCTTGAGTATCTCGTTCTGATCAGAGTGTTCCCTCCGACCTTATAATCTGCGGCTCTGCTAATGCCTTAATGGCACCTGGTTATCCCGACACAGTGGGACAGTGCTGGAACAGCCTGCCACCCAGGATTATGAGCTCTTCTGGGCTTTCTGGAAAACCCTTGCTGCTGTTTGTAGAGCAGTATTATTTCTTTCTTCCTTACTGCAAAGTACAGGCTTACAGACCCCTCACAATTTCCTTTTAAAAATATACCACTTTCTCATTCTGATCCAGCTATTCAGACCTTCGTGCGCGCGTGTGCGTGTGTTCATCCCCGTCCTTTTGCAGAAGAGAGCTTTCCTTTGCTCTGTTCCACAGGGCTGTCTATATTCACCCTTCATCAGACTGTCCATGTGCATTCCTTCAAAAGTACCAAAAATGTAGTACAAATAACCACCTTTTGCATCCCTGTCGACACCTCCTCTACTCACCTGTTCCCAGGCTGAACCTGTTCCTGGTGCTTGGGACTGACTTTGCAAAGCAGACTGCAATAGCCCAGATCACTGTCATTTCCCAGCAGAGCTACTGCAGCATTTAAGTCCCCAGCACATGATCCTCTAATGAGCAGCCAATATGTATTTAAGACCCATCCTTTCATTTCTTGGCTTCTACAAGAATTTTGGGTGCCTTGAATATGAATGTGGAAACCTTACAGTAATCCTTACCGTGAGGGAGCACACAGCGATGGGTAGGACTGGTTGAGTTTATCAGTTCTCTCTCTGAGTTTATAATTTGTTTCCTGAGCCCTGTATCACTGCGATCAAAGGAAACCCTTGAACTAGTTTTTTAACATCAGGGACCTGCTTGCCCTGCAGACCCACACGGATCTTGCAGACCCAATTCTTGCAGAATTTGACCGGTTTTGCCCTCTGTGATTGTAGCTGTTAACTTTCCTGACACTCAGCGGTGAGAGCCAGAAGCATTTTGTAGGTAACAAAGCAAGCAGGGAAGAGCAGAAGGCATCAGTCCTGGGGCTGGGCTGGTGGCGTGGTGGGGGTGGATGGCTCACCAGGGCTTGGCTGGAAGCATCACACAAGTCCCTGGGAAACTGCAGTTGTGTATATTCAACAGACCGATGTGGTTCTCCTTGGGATTTTATAACAGGTTTTTTTTTTTTATTGCAGCATTTACACGTACAGTGTAACTGTGACTATCCGTAACATTCAGATGCAGACACATGGAAAAGTGCAAATGAGCATTATAAGGAGAATCTGTAACACTAGACTTTTTTTTCAGTGTTGCAAGAGGAGTGAAGTGCTATGCGGGCAAAGACACCAGTTATATGCTGTCACTCCCACTGAAAACATGAAGGCTTTCCATGCATTTTCCACAGTACGTAAAGCCAGCCTGCATGGCTCCACCCAGCCCTCTCTCTGCTCAATCAGTGATTTCTAACGGTGCTTCACCCTGAAGAAAGCAGGTGGGATTAAATCTGAAATTTGCAGTCAGTCATATAATGAAATGGGTACTTCTGACTTTTGTGGAGGAGAGAGCACAGGCCATTCTACTCTCACTGCCTCCCAAGCATCTTCAGCTTGAAATTTCCAGTCACTGCCGCGTTCTCTGGCAGGCCAGACAGAAGTACCGATAACAGAATATGGCACAGTGCATCGTCTACTGGTCAGGAGTAGGAGGAATTGATTTCTGACTAATAAAGAAAATTCATTACCCAGACTGAATGAGTCACAAGGAAATGAAGGCTGCTGTAAAGAGCGAGGATGGACTCATGCACCCTGTTATTTTGGGCTTGCTTGGTTGCAGAAAAGGTCTGTCTATGCAGCATCGCAATCTGCTCAGCCTTGGCCCATGTCCTACAGCATGCTTGCAGCTCGGTAACTGCAGCTGCTTTTCAGGAGGGAGAGGTCTTTGGTGTAGCTAGGACTTCAGCACGATTTGTTCTCCCTTCAGCAAACTAGCACCCTTTTCACATCCCCATCCCTCCACGAGGGCTGGAAGAAGGGCATTGCTGCTGCCAAGCAGAGGCAGAACGCACGCAGAGGGCAGGTGAAAGAGTGTGAATCCTCAGGAGCAGAGAAATGCTGGAGAAAAAATTCCCACTGCTCCTCCACTCCAGAGAGCGCTAGACTTTTAGCAATGCAGACCTCAGATGTGCACTCAGGTAAGTGAGATCGGATCCAGATCCAAAGGGTTGCCATCAGGCCTGGATTTGGCCCCTGGTGAGGTTTTACTTCCCCAACAGCCATGCTTGGCTCAGGTCTTGGGCTTGAGGACAAGACCAGACTGCCCAGCTGGAGGGAGCACAGACCAGTGCAGGGCAAGGCTGGGGGTGTCCAGGAACAAGAGGAACCCTGGGATTTGGCCTGCTCAGCACCTCAGGCTCTCTGCAGCCCTGCAACAGAGCAAAGGGCTCTGCCCCCACCAGGCAGCCTTGCAGGGAGGCGGGAGAAGCACAGGGGACACGTTGGAGTGGAGAAGATGCTGCAGAATGGAAATTTCTGCATTTTCCAGGACAAACTGCTGCTGTCTGTGGGGCTGGAGCGGGTCAGGGGTTTCTTCCATGCCCACAGCTCTGCAAGTGTCCCAGGGCTAGCCACGGCAGAGGACAGGCAGCACGGGGAAGGACCACACTGGAGAACATCTGCTCCAGCCTGCCTGGGCCGGTGGAGTTCGGCTGCTGGAGGCAGGGGAACATGGCGTGCTGGCGGGGCATGTGTGTTGTCACCCCTCGTACAGGCAGGAGAGGCTAAGTGATGTCAGGAGGCTGTGGGATTTCTGACCAGAAACCTCCTTCCCATCGTACTGAGGTCTCTCTCCTTTTCCCTGTCCCTCACTGCTCTTTGCGTTTGGACTGATAGCATCTTCTGCGGCAGGGAATGGTATCTTCTCAGTTAGAAGCCTCCTTGTTTAGTCTTACAGCTGTCAATTAATCCCACATTTTTGCTATTCAGACTAGCTGGTGGGTAGCAACATTTCCTGCTGCAATGAAAATGTGTTGTGAATAAGAGCTGGAAGGGGAACAGCATTAATATTTGACAGCAGTTAGTGCTGAGGGAGTCTTTGCACTTCACAACCTGAGACCCGCAGGGGTCTCTCAAACTAGCAGTAGTTTAACAGCATTTAAACAGGCTTTTGCCACACACAGCCCAGCTGGGGCTGCTGCTGGTCCAGGCATGCTTGTGGCATCCACAGCTCAGCTGCGCTTCCCAGCTCAGGCTCGTCCTTTAGATCAGAGTGTTTGGGACACAGGAAAAATAAAAGCAGCTGATGAAATATAGCTGCTTCCGTTTCACTCCTCTAAAGTTGTCTGATACTGGCCACGTCATATCTAGCATCTGCTGATATTTCTCCAGTTTGGAGGAGAGATCTGCCCCTTCCCACCCTAGACTTCTGGATTTGTGGAGTTCAGGACTGACGCAATGGTATTTCTGCTGCCAGCAAAGAGATATTCAGGGTTTCATTCCAAAGCGGGTTGTGAATGGGCAGGAATGTCTGTTTTGTCTTTCTGCAGATTAAATTTTTCACATCTCAGCTTGAAATTTCTGTGTAATTTTCTGCATTTTAAATACTAAGTCTCTGAAACTTGGTTGTGTCTGAAATTTTCCCTGTTCAGCCTGATCATTTTTCAGTAACAGGTATAATTATCAAATCCTTGTGCATATAAAATCTGCAGGATTTTATAGCAAGACCTGTCCTAGAGGGTTTTGCAGAAACCTGTAGTGTGAATGTTCATTTTACCAGCTTTCGCACCACTTGGGATTGTTATTAGAAGTGGAAATCTACATGGCAACTGTTGGGGATGTAAACTTTTTGCTGCCTTCATACACTTTGTATAGTGCAATGAAGAAACCCTGCACAGCACAGGGCAGGATTTGATGTGCAGCTGTTGACATACAGCAGGCGATGCCCAGCTTTGGGTACTGGTGCCCCAGATACCGCAGCCATGGGTACACGGGCTTTGTCTTTCTGCAGCTGCATTAGGACCCACCATGCAGATCCACCCCCTACCCCCACCCCCCAACATCCTAAACATCCAGAAAGGCCACATGCCAACAGACCTTACTACACAGCAGCTGGGATCCATGACCTAAGTCACCTAGTGCTGGTTCAACCAGCAAATATAGAAAGAAAACCGAATGCTTCGTTTGAACCAAAATAAAGTTGTTCATGTTGATTTTTTTTTTCTTTTTCTTTACAATGTTCTCAATAAAACTGCATTAACTTCAAATCATGAAAGGGATATGTTTCATATTTTTCAAAAGCTGAAAAAGCTTCAAAACCATGATGAGTCTGAATGCATTTTGTGTTTTTAGATGCCTGCAATTTTTTCACCCAAATAAGGCTTTTTCTGAAACCACTCCCCAGTGGTGCTGCTGACACAGTAGTATTAACGTTGAAAGAAAACACACAAAATGCCCCTGCCAGCTACATAAACAGGGTAGTTACATCCAGAACACCCAGAAGAATGAAGAAAAAGCAGTACCGAACCTACATCTAGCAGGTGCTCAAGGCAGCAAGGATCTGTGTAGGGCGATGCTTGTTCCAAGTCCCTCTACCCCAGCAGTCTCCTCTGACCTCTTTTGCAAACACTTAAAACTCCCTCCCCAAGACTCCTGTGGCAGTTAAAGAGGAGCGAAGCCTTGTGCTAACTCCTCAACCCTCGCCAGGCATTTATACTGTCCTCACACCCATGGCTCAGACGGCGCATCCAAGGCAACAGCGTGTGCACCCACCGCCCTCCCACATCTCTGCTCCTCTTGGCAGAGATAAGAGCACCAGAGGAAAGACCTTGGGAGACAAGCCATGGATTTATTCGGTCTTTAAGCTGCAATAGGCTGTTGGCTGCTGTGTGATCTTTGATAAACTCAGGGATGCAGAGAGCAGCAAGTTTGCAAAAGTCACTGCCAGCAGCTGACACAGATGCTTTCTGGCATGACACCAGGGAGCTGTGACACTCATTTGATCATATGTTTATCCACATGTCCTGCACATACTGATAGTCACAGCGATAGCCTCAGGGTCTACCCTCACAAGTGATGAGCATCTGAATTTCTGTGCCTGCACACAAGGTTTATGAATGATGGCACGCCATTTTTCAAAGGCCTCTCTATATGGTGTAGGAACCTTCCAAATGTTGTTGGGGCCAAAGACGTAGAGAATATAGGTCAGATTTTGTGAAGAAGTCGTATCAAGTCAGCACTTTGTGATTACCAAGCCCAGATCTGCTCCACAGCATTTCTCTCCCCAGACACTGCCTTCACGTTGGCTTTTAGTGCAGCAGTTCCAGTTTCCCAAGCCCTCGTGGCTGAGCATTCTCATTGCTCAGCAGCCCCATGGCACGAACACAAGACAGCAGCCACCTTCCAGTTTCAGGAGGACTTCCCACATCACCTCAAGAGCAGTGGCATGTGCCACAGTCGGTCCTCTGCTCCACCGAACACTGGTCCAGCTCACTGCTTTACCTTTCCCCCTCCTGCCTCTCCTTAACCACCTGCCCCATGCACATCCCTTTGCAAACACAGCTCAGCCCACCACCCTGCCAGCAGTGCTGGAGCTGGGGAGGGGCCCCCCAGCAATGGGGGGGGGGTGTGCAAAGGGGTGGGCGTTGGACTCACAGGGTGTGCGCGGTGGAGATGCCCTTTTTGGTCATCAGCTGTACATGTCTGGGGCTGCAGGGGTTAGGATGGTGGTTTGTATCTCTGCTTTCCATACCACTGGCTTCATGTTCTCCTGGAGTAAACGTGTGCTCTGTCTCTGTATCAGTTGCAATGCCGGCTTTGTTTTGCACCATTTATGAATTATTGCTAGCCCCTATGGCTCTTGTCAGAGGTTCTCCATGTCTCATAGAGACACCGAGTCATACACACAGAAGTGTTTCCAGGCTTAATTATGCTCCTGGTCCCTTCCTTTCATTCTTTTTCTTTCTGTGCACAAAAGCAGCTGTCCAGCTTTCGGTTAGCTGCAAATGTGCTCATCCCACCTCCCCTGCTTCTTGCCTCTTTTGCTACCTCTATGCTCAGATTCCATTAATTTAAAAAGTCTCCATCCTACCTTGAATTGGATCAATCATCTTTCTTTCTCTACAGTCCTGTGTCCTCAAGCTCTGCTCCCCTTGGCTCTCTTGTCCACCTAACCTAGACCTTTGGGTGACCCTATTGTCCAGGCTCAAACCACACTGGCCTTTCCTCTCTGGATAGGATTATTCTCCAACTTGCTTCCACCAGCCATAAAAAGCAGCGTATCACCAGAAAACTTGAGATCAAAACTGACAAGCAAGCTTTTTAGATGAGCCTGTTCTGCTGTATGTAATTAACGTGTCTTGTTTTCTTCATTTATATTTTATTTATATGCTTTTATGTATTGTGAGAATCTCCAAAAGGGTTTTTCTTTTTATGAATTACGCTTTGTAAAACAGAAGAAATGATGTTGATGAAATAGTTATTATCAGCTAAAGACTGCAGTCCCAGACTGTGCCTGCCTTCCAACTGGCAATCTGTCACTCCTCAGAACACACCAGCTTGCTGTGACCGACAGACAGACAGCAGCTCCCGAAAAGGAGCCTTGGAGCCAAGAGGAGAAGGATAGGGCAGAGATGATGATAAAAGTGATTAAAAATAGAGAAAGATTCCTTCACTACAAATCACAGAGAGAAGTTTCAGAGAAGGAAATAGCGAACGTAAAAGATGTTGCCTAAGGGGGCTTTTACTGATTTTAGACTGTGTTGCTCAGCTCAGTTCACTTCAGTGAGTGGCTGTACCAGGTTTTTTAGGATGGAAGAAATAATCGCCAGTATGGAGACTGGAGGGAGGATTTTTTATTTTTAATTCAGTCTCCCCAAAAATTCTTTCTTCATTTAAATCTTGGAAGTAGGAGTGTATCTGAGGGAGTAGATGATTGAAAATGGATCATTTAAGATTTAGTTCCCTTCCTTGTGTTGATTAAGTCTTTGCTGAGCTACTGCCCCAAAGGGAGTTTTATAATTCTTTATAGTACACCCCTGAAAAGCATGGGGTTTGCTGTGACCACTGGGATGGCAACCAGAGCTTAAGCACAGAATTTGGGGAGCAGGAGCACAGAAGCTCTTTCACATAATTCACTCAAAGACAGTGGGGAAACAACTCTCCCAGTTCAGCAGCATCCTTCCTGCTAAATACATGGATTAACTGGGACAGCCACTCTCTCAAGGAAAAATCAAAGAGTTACCACCATGATTTAAGAGCAAGGAAGTGGCAGAGGGGTGGAAGACAGCCATACCCCTGCCCCCTCCCCGCCCCCCCACCCCCCGACCCAGGTGCTTGAGAACATGAGCCGAGGCTGGTCTGTACCAGGGGTGGTGTCTGGAGCCTGTGAGGGAGGGTACAATGGAGCAGGTGGTTTATATCTGCCCTCCACAAGCATTTGTGAAGTGCTACATGAGCAACCCAAAGCGGCCAGAGCTGCAGCCAAGCTGCCCCAATGTGCTGCAGCAGCTGAGGGTAGGGAAATAGCAAGATATGTCTGGAAACACCCCAGGGAAGATGCACGTGCTGTAAGTCAGGATGAAACACCCTCATATTTCGGCACGGTTTTGTTTATCAAATGCCCTTTACAGTATGTCTTCCGGTGAGGCTCCTCACAAGTGATGTGGCCCATCTGACAAGGTCCTGCAAGTCATAGAATCATTCAGGATGGAAAAGACCTTTGAGATAGTCAAGTCCAACCATTAACCCAGGACCACCAAGTCCACCACTAAACCATTTAGTTTAGTTGCCAAGGACTGCATCTATGCATTTTTAAAATACCAAAAGTCCCAGCTATCAAGATCGCTAGCTTGAATAATGCTCTAAATGTCACTGCTGGGGCAGGAAACCCAACCATTTTGATACTCTTGCTTCTGTCCTGATGATTCATGTTGACATTTATATGACAAAACAGAGCGGGGTGGGGGATGGTGAAGGCTGCTGAACATGCCTCAGCACCTGTTGAGAGCTTCACAGTAACATGATTCGAATCAGCAGAACCCCCAAAACTCCCAGGAAATGCCCTCAAAAAGCCAGAAGACCTTGAGCAGGCTGTAGAGACCTGCATCCCCTCCCAGTGCCACTGAGTAAGAGTTTCACCCTCATTCTGGGTGCTCTTCAGTGAGGGATGCTTAGTGTGGGTACCAAGTCTCCACGACCGTGAGCACCCCCGCAACCAAGGAGTTAATGAGGTTTGAAACACCATACAAGGAGATTTAGCATGTGGGATATCAATTTACCTTTTAGGATTTTTTTTACTTCAGATTTTAGGTGTCTATGTGGAGGCAGGTGGTAATGCTGTTGGACAGAGGTATCTTCAAGACAGAGAGGCAAGGAGGTTAACTCATGGTTGGAGACCTGGAGGTTTGGTGCTGCTAGGAAATAGCCCATTCTTTACTATCCTCGTTATGTAAAGTTTCCATTGTAAAATATTTTTTTTCCAACCCCACCACTGCTCACATGCCTCAGCAGAGCATCACTCAGGAAACAGAGGCACAAACCCCATGTTTCCAAGTTGTGGTAGAGCCTGGGGAGAAACAAGGCACTGCTCATTCCTGCTGTGAAGCCCATGTGTCACAGCACCATCAAAACTAGCCAGCTGCAACAAGGCTTTTACCATCACATACCAGGTTAACTTCAATAAGTAGTTATCACACCTTGTCCCAGCACAGCCACTGATCCCCCACAAGGTTTCACAAGTTCGCTTACTGTTTGTGCTGTTTCTCAGTCCTCTTCAGGTCAGTCCACTCTGCTTCTTGCCTCTGCTGTGTCCAGCCTCTTCTTCCTCTAGGCTTCTCTCCCAGCCAGCCTCTGCTCATCCAGGCCCCCTTCTTCTTCCAGGGCCTCTCCATCTTTCCTACATCCAAGGAACGCTCTCACCTCCCTCTGCTTCTTCCAGGTCTCTCTTCACCCAGTGCTCCTCTTCCATGCCCCTTAGAGCCATTTAACTACTCAGCAGGAACCAGCCACAGCTGCACATCATCCATCAGCCAACCCACCGCCCCTGAAGCCAGCCCACAGCTGTATATTATCGATGTTCATTAACCTGCCTTCATTCCTCTACAATTCCTCAACACCTGTGGTCTCATTTTCCAAGCTGGCCCTTGCCCATGGTCCTAGTGTTGGCTGTGCCTCCATTCTGAGTTCAACCATTAGTTGAACTTTGCCAACAACACGCTTTCGTTTGGCTTCTTGCATTTGGGCAAGGAGTAGTCTCTGCAGTAAGTTTTTGGTAGTTTCTGTGAGAAAAGTTACTTCCACTGCTTTTGCAACAGCAGCAAAGCTTCTAACTAGGTCGATTGACCAAATTCTGCGCGCAATTCTGTGCTGTGCAAGGGGGCATCTCACATTCCATGTGTGGTGTGTAAGCTGGAAGCCAGACGCCAAGAAACACCATCCTTAGAAATTTTTCAGAACCTGACTAGACATGGCCCTGAGGAACCTCACCTAACTTTGAGGTGGGCCCTGCTCTGGGTTGGAAGTGGGACAGAAGACTTTCAGAGGGCCTTTCCAGACTATGTTATTTTTTAGACCTATTGAGGTGACACAAATGCAACTGTCCCCATAGCTGCCTTTGTGACTCCAGGGCTGAGAAGCAAAGGAGGATGCTTTGGTATTGCTTTCCTGTGCACACATCTGTCACATATTCTTGTGTGCGTAGTATGTAATTACATATATATTTGGGCATATAATCCTGGGCTTCTGCTGTTCAGTAAACAAAAATTTAGAAGTCCTCAGAGGGAGGGAAGGGTGAGTTTATCCAGCCCTCAGGAGAGCCTACTGTTCAAAGAGTTTATGGAACTGGATTCACAAGAGGGATGTAAGCAACTGCAGTAGCATTTTGGGGCATAAACTCAAAATGTAGCTTCTCAAAATCCTAAAATTCCCTGCAGTTTCCTCCTTATGCTCACTTAGCTTGAGACTGAGGGTGCATTGGAAACTCACTGCCTAGCTGCAAGTCCTCTCGGCCTGGGTGCAGCCCCATGGCTTACATGCTCTCCTTGGAGGGTGGACGTGAACACTCCGTGTGTCCTGATTGAAAAAAGAAGATTCCACCACCCTGGAGTCATGTAGACACATCTTCAGGGGGGGCAGAGCTAACCCTGCAGACCTCATCCCAGCACCTTCTGTCGTTTCAGCAGCTTCTGGTTTGCTGTTTTACAAACACTACTATTGAGCAGCAAGTTGACCCATGCATGCTTCAGGGACAGCAGGCACTGAGGTCTCCTCATGCCATACATAAGATGTCCAGCTCCTGTGTTACAGGTAGCAGCACTGAAATGTGATCACTGCAGCACTGAGTCCTTCTGAATTTAGGCCCCTGTCTTCACTCCCAGCTCTATATTTAGCATGTTGAGCAATCACAAACATACGAGTTCCTGTGCCATCTGCATCAGTTGCTCAAAAATAATGCAACCGAACGGCAAGCCATGCTGCATTCTAGGAAGAGGGGTGCTTTTAGCACATTGTTAAGAGTCTTCCTTCTTCTGCTCATTTTTTAATTTATTTTGCTCCAAAAGAGGGATCCAAAGATACAGAAAGCTTTCATTCAGGCAGCAGCCCCGGCAGTTGTATTTGTCAATATGTGGAGAGTGTCTGAAAATGATGTATTTGCAACATATATGGTCCATTGCCTGATTAACTCAGAATGAAAACCACCCAAGCTTCGCGCTAAAATCAGTTAGCAATACAATATCTCCAAAGATTGTGCAATTACTTTTATTTTTTTTTCTGAATGGTTGCCAATAACTGCAACTTTCACAGAAGATAAAGATCTTTTCTGCTTCATTACTTCTAAGATGGCACATTAGGATCAAATGTACCGTCCTATTAAATAAAACTCCAGGAACACTATATATAGCACCATACCAAATGTGGTCTGCAAAGCAGCATTGATCAGATCAGCCCAGAATGCTGTTTACATGTTGAACAGTTAAAATATTCCTGCTATTAAAATTTACCCTCGTCTTGGTAAACCTGTGTGTACAAGTTGCATATTGTACTCACACAACCTCTGCTTATCCTCTCTGTGCACACAGACTTCAGCAGCCTGGTCTAACCTCTGCTGGGAGAATCAGTCATGTCTTACCTCATCTAACCTGCTCTTGATACGTGTTACCAGTGACCACAGACCTCTGTGTTTTACTAGTCCAGACCCCTCAGCTGGTAAAGGCAGAGATGGGTGAAGACGTTGTATTTTTCTTGCACCTGGGGAGTGAGGTCCTCTTGTCCTTGGGTGCGCGTCAAAGGCACAAAGGAGTATCACTGTGTAATTTTTTGCTGATGAGTAACTGGCAGTCACCTAAGGACAAAGGTTTGAATCCTGAGTAAGTGCCTAGCCTTTCTATTAATGTCTTAATGTCTTTCTTTTAATGGCCTGTGAGCCACTTCTTTCTACACAAGCTCCCATCCAAACATGATTCTTGCAGAAGACCAGAGCCCGACTCTGATCTGGGGTTTGGCTCATGGGAGATCACACTTGGCTGGGACAGGCGGTACCCACATCACCAGGGATCCTGAAACAGCCTGGATACACGTATCCACAGCAGTGACGGCCAGAGGCAGGGGGAACACATGGGGCAGCAGCTGGAGGTGCTCAGGTGTCCCTCGGTGCTGGGGCAGCCTGTCGGGGTTTGGGAGTGGGGGACAGATGCCCCGTGCTGGGGCAGGAGGTGCAGGCGTTTGCATCGTTGGTAGGGTCTGGGCATGGCGTTGGGCTGGCTCATCCCACAGATCTCGCTGCTTGGAGAGTCAGTGGAAGAGAGCAGCCTGGCCAGAGGCAAGCCAGCTCTCGTGAGCCGAATCCTGCTCCCCCCAGCACAGACCCATGGCAGCGGCACTGCACCCTGCTGTGCCTGGGGACAAGCTCCTCGCGTGGCCCCTCGCTGGCTCCTGCCCCACCCCCCCGGTGTCAGGGCACTGCAAGCTGATGATTAAAATGTGGTTTGCCTTGTGTGTATACTTGCATTCAATTATTAAGGGGCAGATCTTGAAAATGCAGAAAAAACCTCTGAAATTATATTCCAGTGCATACACAAATTAAGTGAAGGCACATTTGACTGGATGGGCATTTACATATAAATTGCTATCTAATTGCACTAATTGCACATGTTCACAGATGTGCTATTGCACAAACAGGTTTTGCACATGGATATCAGGTGTCTGCTTTGTTTTGCAGTGAAGATGGCTTTAAATCAATATGAATTGTTGGTTCTTCTCTTGCCAGACCATGGCTCAGACCAACAACTGCCCAAGACATGGGTAGGAAGGCCTTTCAAAGTGATTTTCCAGCTTCTGTTTTGAGTCACCCTGATTTCATACCCTCAGGCTTGCAAGCTTTCCCTTCCTTTCCGGGTCATAAATACTTGTCTTGTCTCAGGGAAACACTTGGTGCTGTTAGGTACTAAGGACGCAGTGTAAAAACCTAATGTCTTGGCATTTTATTTTTATATTGGAAACTGATCAAATAGTAAAAATGAATCTTGGATCAAGAAAAGTTTAAAAGATAGTAAGTAGGAGTTAATGTACCTCAATAACATCTTTTTTGTAGACTCGTTACCTCTTTATTTACCCTTCAAGATATTTGCTTCTGGTTTATAGCACAATATGTATTGAGGAGAGACATAAACTGGGCAGGGAAATGCCAGTGAAATGAGAAAATAGAAAGTTAATGGTGAAACTAGAGTAGGCTAAATTAATTTACTGATTATATGACCATATCCCATCAGTAAGACATGAATTATTTTGTTTACAGTCTTCAGGTTGTTGCCTGGCTCTGCTACCCTTCACTGTTTTCAATTTAAACTGCAGTGATTGTAAAGAGAAGAGAAAATAAACCAAATGTTCCCATTCCACTTATAAATTTTATGTTTATAATCTTGTAGCCATCCATGGAAACCATGCCTGTTATTCAAGTGCCTCGCCTCCCCAAGCTGAGCATAATTATTACTGATACATCTGGATGTTTAACTACCTACTACAGACTCTTGAATCCCTTCCAGATTTAAAATATCCATTAATACAGGAGTGAAGAAGAGTGGAGTCACAGGGGGAAGAAGAGAGGGGAGGGTTTATGTCTATTACTTCAATTCTCAAAGGATTTATGCCTTGCTTAGCACCACAGGGAGTAAAATACTGTTACCTAAGCTAGTGTCATTCAGTTAAAAGGATGTAATGTGCTTTTTTCCACATTGTTTTACAAAGAGTTCTGTGCTCAGCAGGACAGATCCACTCTCACTTGCTGTCCGGAGAAGGTGGAGATGCCCTGCCATGGTGAAACTCTCCCCCAGCCCAGAGGTATCACAGGAGACAGGTCCCATGCACGCACGTTCAACAGACAGTTGTTCAAAGCTCTTCGGCTTGGGCTTTCACTCAAAACCCACGTATTTTTGTAGCCAATAGACCAGTCTGGAAGAACACAACTTGTACTTTCATCCCATGCAATGCACGCTCCTTGCTTGGGTGCTGGCTCCCAAGCCAAGTCACACTGGACCAGGTAGGTCACAAAGTCACTGTGAGGATCCCAGAAAGCACAGAAATAGCTGGTGTGAAGAAAGGGAGCCGCTTTTGTGTAGTGTCACTACAGACGTCAGTCCCTGAGTCAAAAGTGAGTGTCTCACTTAGGGAACGCCCAGCTTTTCGGGAGCATCTGTAAATCCCTCCTCCAGAGGCTGTGTTCTCAGGGGTAAGGCATCTTCCTCATCCCCTCTTGAAGGCAGCCTGGAAACCCTATTTGGGAACTGTAGCTGTTTTGCAAAGACAGCTCTGCTACCCAGTATTTCTCCACTGTATCAGCTGCATTAAGGCTACGGTCCAGACTTATTGATTACTTTCTAATCTGTGCCCTATTAAATTCACACATCCATCTAACAATTACATACATGGCATCATTCACTCTCCAGCAATGCCCCATTAGTTCCTATTACGAAGAACACAATGGTAGTTGTGTTGTCGCTGCCTCATTAACCGCAGTATGTACCTGATCCATGGTACACAGTGCTGGCCCAGGTCCAGCTCACAGATTCATCGCAAAAAGCAAAGGCTGTCTCCTTGCCTGACACCCAGCACTTGAATCATGATTTTCAAATGTTCTGTATGTGAGAAACACTTAGGTACAGAGAGTGTCAGATCCCTTTCTGTGAAACTATTATTTGCCTCCAGATAGAATGGGAAACAACTTGTCTCTGATCATAGCAGTTACTTATAAGCTGCCAGACTGGAGGGATAAGTGAGATAAATTAAACTGTGAGAGCTTGCTTTCCAAGAAACAGTTCACTATATTTGCTCACGCATTTAAGTACCCATGCAGCTTTTAGCCTGTAATCAAAGCATGGTAGCTGAATCAAAAGGATCATATTTAGTACACTAGATCAGAGACAAATTCTCAAAGCTGAGCGTCGTGTACCAGTACAGTCCCTCCAGGTTTTTCAGCACTCGTCCACTACAGTGCTGAAAAGTACAGACAGGAGCCTGCAAGGCAGCTGCTCTTTTGCTGCCCGTCAGAACTTCTTGCAAATAGGACAGGACATAATCAAACTGAATAAAGGAACAAGCAACCAAAACCTTAGTCCTTCACCACCACCATCTCTCCCAGTCCCATCAAGTCCCCATTTGCCAACCACGCGAGAGGATGCAACTGGTATTATTTCAAAGGCGAGGCTTTTCTGTCCCCGTTTCCCGCAGACTTTGATGGCATTGTGAATGGAGCTTCTGAAATGCCTCCTACAGCTATGTAATTTGTCTCCACATAAATGTGTTTTGAATGCACATGGTTACCAGATGGAAGACATATTAAGGGGACCAGATGAGCATGGAGAGGCTGTACAGGCCGTGAATTGTGCTTCCGATATTAGTGGATTCCTTCTCGCAGAGGAAGTGGCCTGTAATGGGAAGTCCCATCTGTCACGAAGATACTTGTTGAAATTGAATGTTCTGATTGAGGTTTTTGTCAAGACTGGAAATATTTTGGCCCCATCAGCTATCCTTTTAGCTCTAATCCCAAAGTGGAGGTACAGAAAAAAACATAAGAACATTTGGTTTACTGCAAGTACCAAAAAGGATGATATTTAGTCACCAGTAGTTAGAATTTTAAGAGGTGCAGTACAATCACCTTGGCATGATCTGGAAAACTTTCTTGAAGGAGAGATTTATGCACTTGGTGCTGGAACTCCTGTGGCTTTAATTTTTAACTGAGATTCCCAGATCTGTCTGTGAAGCCTGCCTGAAGAACAGCTAACTTGGCATGATCATTAGCAAAAAAAGAGGCAGTATGAAGCTGAGCGTTTATACCCAAAGGGAATTGGAGGTGCACAAAGAGGACTGGAAGACAGGCGTATCAGGAGACTGCTCTTAGTAAACAACAAAGCTAATAGCAACAATAATAAAAAAAATATTATGTCTAGTTTGGATCAAAACGGCATACTATGTGATCCCAAGTAAAGTTTCTGAAGATGCTCTAAGAGCCAGAACTCCGATGTCTAAGGTCATTATGAATTAATTTTTTCCTTATCTTTGGTTTGGGTTTTGAATCGGAAAAATTACTGTGAGCAGGCCAACAGCATCATAACTGTGGCTGGAAATCCTGCTGGTAGGATTTGGTGAGGGAGAAATATCATCTGTGAACCAAAACCTGGCCATCCACCACAAAACCTTCTGCCAGGAACTGCTTCATCCATTCAAGGGCGTGCTTCGGTTTCGGTAAGGTGCCCCTAGCTTGCCAACATCATGCTTGGCTGACTTACAGCTGAGAACTCATTTTTTAGTGATCATGATCAGCATCTTCTCCTGACTCACCAGCATAAACCCAAGGGGCCAAAACAACAATAAAAGACGAAAGGTTAACTTGGTGAGACAGCAGCATCTGAAAACTAGAGCAAGATTGTCATCAGCCTGTTGCAACAGGACAAGGAGGAATGGTTTTAAACTAAAGAGGGTAGATTTAGATTGGATATTAAGAAGAAATTCTTACTGAGAGGGTGGTGAGGCACTGGAACAGGTTGCCCAGACATGGGTGCCCCATCCCTGGCAGTGTTCAAGGCCAGGCTGGATGTGGCTTTGAGCAACCTGGTCTAGTGGCAGGCATCCCTGCCCATGGCAGGGGATTGGAACAAGGTGATCTTTAATATCACTTCCAACCCAAACTATTCTATGAGTTTATGATCACCTACCAGTGTAAGCTATTACTGGACCAGTCCCCCAAAGTGACAGGCTGCTGAGCTGTGCAGCCACTGCTCTTGTGCACAGAGCTTGTTGTGCACCTCTGGCAGGGCTGTCACTTTTCCCACCCCACCCCAGCCACCGCACTGCCTCTGCCATGACTTTGTTCCGCTAGTCACCTCAAGTACGCTCTGCAAAATCTGGCACTGCAGGAAGGAGCCCGTGCCATGTAGGACATCCCTGCCCAGAATGGGAACTGCCACTGGATGGAGAATCCCCTCCATCTCTTTCTTTCACGCTCCCAGTGCTGCCATCATGGGGCATCTTAAACCAGTACTGAAAAACTCTAGTAATTAATGATGTCTATATGCATTGTTTGGGGCTGGTGCTAGCCAGGGTGTAAGTTATTAAGAGTTTCTGGTCAAGTGAAAATCAGTGTGGAAAGTGAGCACTATATTACCAAATTATCTTTTCACTTCATGGCTGTGCCGCTTGGCTCAGCTCAGTGTCTCGGTGCTGTTGAACAGTGCTTCAAGATCTGCTGGCAGGGATGCGGGAGGACGGGCTGTCCTGCATGGGCTGGGGCTGGTTTTGGTCGGGCAGTCGGACCATGAGGGTTTGTCTCACCCATGGCAACTCACCTGCCTCTTCTGGTGGTGGCTCCAACAACAGCAGTGAAGACCCTAGGGGGGTCTTTGGGCCAGCGTTTCCCTGTGGCAAGCAGGGGCTGAAAGCTGCAGTTTCTCACCTAGCAGCAGGGAATACGCTCCACACAGACATGTTACAGGGATGATGGAAGAAAAAGCGTTTCTTTACTAAGCCTTGAATCCCAGCTTGCTAAGATCATCAAAGGGTAACCTGGACTGGAGTGAGTCCCCCAGAGTCTTAGAGGATAGAGCTTTTCAAAAGCACAAGGTTCAGCTCATGATAAACACCAGCAGTTGGGGCTCAGCACTGGCTCATGCTTTATTTCCCCTTTGTTACTGGGGGTCTGGTGCTGCAGCACGTTCTCCCTTCAGAGACAGTCACTGGAAACCAGCAGTATTTGTGCACATCTTTGCAATGGGAGCTTAAATTAGAACTACCCCCAGGAAGGGTGAAAAGCACTTTGGATTAGCAATGACATTTGTATCAGCCTCCGCATCAAGCTTAGCAGGATGGGGCACCACGCCTGTGAGTTCTGCTGGCCTCTGTGCTGGAGAACGGTACGGTAGCAGCTGAGGAAGCTGGGACAACAAATACATCTCCAGCAGAAAATTCAAAGCAAGGGCTGATGTACCTGAGCTAATTGCAAATCACTTTGTTCAACTGGATCTAAGACATCCTAAGTCCATCCTTCAAAGATAACAGCTACGAAGATAACATTGACTGACCTGTCTGCAACTGTGCTGTGCCGCGTGCCAGCAGGCAGGTCCCTGTATTGAGCTATATGTACCTATAACATGGTCAGGTTCTTGTGTATCCTTCTTTCTTCCCACCGGTCTGGAAATGGAAGGGGTTGTAGTAAGAGAGCTCTCGGGGATGTCCAGCACACCTTGTTTTTCATTACAGTGTTTCTGTTATTGTTGGGTTTCTCCCCCACTTAAGCCCCACCCGAACCCAGCACAATTTTTAATCCGTTTTCTTTTGAAGTACTTGATCTAGGCACTCAGTAAATACATACCACTTACCCTTTAAAACTATTTTCTCTCTTTTTATCTTGTTTTTTAAACAACAGAATGCCTTCTTTCAGAGCCGCTGTGAAGAAAACGGTGATTGATGGTGGAGGGATGGTATCAAAACAAAACCAAATTTGCTTCCTGGATTAAATTGGTGATAAAATGCTCTTAAGATGCTTTTGTTACCTCTGAGAGTTTAGGGGCTCAGCTCAGGTCCTGCACAGGCAAGGATGTTTCCTATCACATCCCTGGCAGCTCGTGTGTGTGTAGGGGAGGGAATTCACCACGTGTGTCCAGCTCCCTCCGACACTTCTTCTTGGCCGTAGCCTCTGCCACCTCCTTTATAGCCTCCAGCTCACTCTTTCTGCGGTAGAGTTAGACTTCAGCTTCCTTTAATGGTGGACTTCCAAGTTCTTCTAACTCAGACACGATAAATTTACAAGCTTTAATGTTCACCTAGAGAAACTTTTCTTCCCTAGGCACTCTGGAAACCTGCACAGGCACTTCAGAAGACACCCCAGCACTGACCTGCGAACGCCATGGGATCAGCCTTCTTAAAGATCAAATCTCAGTGCAACTGAGTCCTGTGCAAGTCCCAAGATGGGAACAGCAGGGCTGTCTGGAGCACATCCATTCTCAGGGTTTGGGCAGTTTTTTTCACCTTGGCAATCTGCTAATTTACAATTTTCAGGGAGAGGCATGCAGGGATAATGAGCTTAAGTGAGAGACGAAATGGAAAGAGTACGCCAATTTTATGGGCTGTCTTCTATGTGCATTTTCCACCCAGAAGCTGAAGCACAAGCAATTCATCTCCGCACTTTGTGGCACAGGTTCCAGACGCTGCTCATGTGCCTGTGGGGTGTGGGTTTGCTGGGGCCAGCCCTGCAGCAGAGGTGGGGTGGCCATGTGAGTAGACATGAGGAGCACAGGGATGGAGAAGCCTGGTCTTTCTGAAAGAAGCAACAGCAAAGTTTGATGAAAACACAGACTTTCTAGCCCCATGGCAGGATCTGTGCATGGCTTATCAGTGACTTCTTTGTAGCAGGCACCAGTGACACCTTGTTGAGTCTGTGTGGGCTACTGGCCTATACTATTATTTTCCACTGTCTTTGCTCTCACTCACATGTTAAGTTTTTACTCCCCTTTATGTGTTTGAGAATAGAATCCCACGCAAATGTCTCAGAGCCTTGAAAGAAAGAAACCAACAAAGACTCAAACGCCTATTGTCTTTAAAGGTGCCTTTTTGGGGGCTTTTTCTTGTATTTCCCACTAGTTTGAGGAAAAAATGCCTTCGACATAGGAACATTTTCTAGAGGCAAGTCGTGGCGAAGGGAATTAATCCCACATCTCTCCATCTTTTCTGGGCACCTTGCCGAGCTGCAGGGAAAGGCACGCACCTTTTCCTTCCATGTGCTCCATTGTACAGTCAGACAGGCACAGCGCAATGCAAAGGAGGCTGCTTTCACCCCTTTCCCTGATTTGGTTCTGCCTTGATGGAGTTTTTAATTCTAATGTGAGCCTTCAAAACACTCTGCTTCTCAACATGCTCATCTGGTCTTTGTTCTTCCTTTCTCTGACCTCCTTATCTACTTCCTTCCAAGGCTCTGTAGATTTTCCTTTTTACAGGCTTTGGAGGAAAGTTGGGGATGGATGACTGTAGAGCAGGTCCCATCGCTTGCCCTTGAGCTTTCAAATTCCTACACAATGTCAGGGCTCTCTGCTGAGCCAGGATTCCTTGGCATGCAGATTACAGAACTGACTGAAAAGCCAAAATCTCATATACTGTGAATCTGAAAAGTTCAGTTAGGATTAGCTATAACTTTATAAGTATTTTGTGACTCTGTTTTAGAATTCTTAATAATAACCTTTATGATTAGAGTACTTCTAAAATTTGAAAGCAAAACTTCTACATGAAGACTGTCTTGTATTTTCTCCAAAAGACGAGTTTACGCACAAGATACATCAAAATTGACCCTTAGTTTCCACAAAGACAAATTTTTACCTTTAAATAATTTATTTTTTAAAAAAAATAATCTCTCCACCCTTCAAGGGGCTTAGTGGAGTCAGGCAGAAAACACTGGTCCTTCCAAATTAAAAAGTCGTAAGAAAGCAGAAGGGAGTAGCGTGACTTACTTCTCCTGTAAGTCACACAGCACGTTTTTGCAGTGAAGGGAGGGAAACCAACACCTTCCAAGACCACTCCCAGTGTCGTAATAATTGCACACAGTGTTATGAGATGTTCAAATGGTTCTGAAATTTAATTTAATCTTACTTCTCCCTCCAGTCTACTACTTCCTTTTTGTGGCCCTAATCATATCCTTTCAGAGACTTACTTGTTTACAAAAGTGTGGGGGGGTATAATTGAATAAATATGCTTTCCTTCCAACATTTCAGTTGACCATATCATTCCTTTAGGGAAATAACACAGACTTACATATGTAATTACCTTCTCTGATCTGCATCAGCCTATATGTACGGGAGTGTCCCCTGAGACTCTTCCACAAGGTCTGTCTTCCACAGACTCATAATGACTTTTCACTGTTTTCTTCATCATTTTGGGTTTGGTGACAAAGTGAAACTGTATATACATGCTGCTGCTTCACCATCCACCTGCCCGCCCTCAGGGCAAGGGAGTCCTCTTTGGAGAGCTTCCATCTCATTGCTGTGTCCTGAAGGTACAAGAATGCAAATATAATGAACAGGGATGTATCGATACTGATGTTTTGTTCACAGAATCTAGCCCAACTACTTGTGGTAATCACCTCCTTAAAGATGCAACATGGCATGCCAATATTTCAACCTTTTCCTCATTGTTTCTTTTCAGTCCTGTCACAACTTACGTCAAAATACTGAGATGCTCTCCAAAAACCTTAACTGGTAACCAGTGCTTTGGGAGGGCAGTGCACGTTGTATCAACACCAGAGGATTGTCTCAGTGTCTTCCAGCACTGGAGAACTGGAGCTGCTTTTTCTGTTTTTGCTTGTACCCCAGTCATGATTTAGATGGACAGTGTTAGACTTTCATTCACTTGAAAGACCTTTCATCTCCAGGGCTTGACTACTCCTATGACTACATTTTATTCTTATTATCATGCTGTAAATCCTTTATTAACCTGCTGTCTTCCAGAATACTTCTAGCTACTTATACAGACCAGTTAGGTATTTCATCTTGCCTCATATTCTTCTTTCCTGACCTTCACTGAGAGGTATTATTACTGAAATTGATATACATGCATGCACTTTACCTTTCTCTGCCCCCTCTAGTAGGTCTGAGTGCCGGACAGATCCTCTTTTATAGTTAAATCAGCATGAGCATCTACAACCAATATATTTTTGTTTGAAGGGTGAAAGTGGACAGCCATTGAGACAGGGCTTCAGTACCTAGAAGGAACCCCAGTAGACAGGCAGAGCTGATGGGGGAGCTCAGTGAGCACATGAGACATCCTGCTCATACTGTGCTTCGGGGATGGTTCTCTGTTCAAAGGCGAATGGGATGACCAGCATTTTACTGTCTTGGACTAAGCCAACGGACACAAAGAACAACATAATCTGTGCCACCGTGCTGTGTTCAGCCCAAGGCTGACCATGAAGCAGGCTGAGCTTTCTGCATCTCATGCAACCCCCAGGTTCTCCCTTGTGCTCTGAAGATAGCTATAATTTCATGTGCAGGACCTAGGAAAAGCTGGGTGATCCCAGAATGGATGTGAACTCAGGCTGTTTGCCAGCCACTGTCAGTGTCCTTATTCCAGGACAGAGTGGAAGGATAGTTTTCATGAGCATAACAAAATCTATGGAAAGAACTGAAAAAACCCCAGGATTTTCTGCTCCAGGTCATGACCTGCATAAACCCCCTCCTTTCTTGTTTTGCACTCAGTAGCTAGTTTCACACCCCTCGTCTCCGGCAGTGCTGTGTGATATGAGCTGATACACCGCTGCCTTCAGCGGCTGGAGGCTCCCAGACTCACGCCATGTATAAGTCTGCAGTTACTGAGTGACTCCAGGATGATTTCTAATAATAACTGAAGAATAACCCCCATTCTGTGCCCAGAGTGGGTCTTCTCCCACATGTGGATGTAGCTGCCCTGCCTGGGGAGGTGCCAGGCGCTGCAGGACCGGAGCTCTCCGTGCCCTACATGCCCCTGTGACTGCCGTGGAGAGCAGCAGAGCGAGGGGCTGGGCGGCTCCCGGGGAGGGGTCACTGTGGGGAGGGCGAGAAGGGAGGGAGCTTGGTGGCTACGTGCAGGGACCACCAGTAGTCAGAAGGCTGGCCAGTTCCAGTCCTCCCATCAAAGAGCTGGAGGTAACTATGAGAGTACCACTGGTCTCTCATACCTGCAGATCGCACAGAGGCCAGCGAGCTGGTGCGCAGTGGAGACCCAGCCCCACACAGGCACACGGAGCAGTGTGGGGCACCCCATAGACCGCGCCTGATCACAATGAAAGGAATTTAATACGGTTGCGAGTTGCATGGGGAGCAAAGAGCACGGAGCCAGCCTGGAAAACAGAAGCTCCAAGCAGGATCTTCCCAAAGCCAAGTCTCTCTGGAGGATGGTGGAACCCGTGAACAGGAGTTCCTGCCGCAGCACACGGGGTGCATCTGGGGGGAGCGGGGTGCGCGGGGCACAGGGGTGGTGCTCTTACCGGCTTCCCGGTGCTGCCGGAGCAGTGTGGCCAAACTGCATAGCTCTGGCATCCATGCTTTAAATCAGATGTCAAAATATTCAGAAAACAGCCAAGTAAATCAGAACACAGCAACAGAACATGTTTTGAAATGAGAGGTTTGTAGAACTCATTGTTTATGTTAACAAAATAAAGAATAAAAAATAACTTAAAATATAAATGTCTGGTACTACAGAGCTTATACGTCTGCCAAGGAAAGGCAGAACAAGATGAAGAGGCTGGAAGCTGAAGGTGGAC
Source organism: Falco naumanni (assembly GCF_017639655.2). NCBI lineage: Eukaryota > Metazoa > Chordata > Aves > Falconiformes > Falconidae > Falco > Falco naumanni. The sequence goes on along the minus strand of NC_054063.1, from coordinate 35,356,347 downwards.
ATATTCCACTTGGGAACAAGGCACATATTTTCAGAAGATATGGCAATTAAAAGCACTGGGACAAATTCCCGAAGGAAGAAGGGTTCCTTCAACTCGCTCTGTCTTCAGGTGGGGCCTGGGCTCCTTTATAGAAGACACACAGGAATCCACCTCAGTGGTCCAGATTTAGCTGGACTGGAACAGCTCAGCCCTCTGCCATGAAGATAACCACTGCCACCCGTAGCAGCGTGGCTTGGAAAGGCTTCCAGCTTGGGGAGATGGCACGGGGGCTGCTCTCCCCGTGCTTTGCGCCTTCCAGGTTGCCCATGGCAGCTGATGGCAGAGAGATTCAGATTGTGTGCAAAAAACAGTGGGATCCTTGATCCAGACCCTCACCCCCAGGACATACACCGCCCCATCAGCAGGGAAAGAGGCATTTTAAGGGCCAACACATTTCTGCCTTCCTCAGGAGGAATTGGAGCAGAACAAGAACAAAAAAAACAAGAGAAGGGGGTAAAAGTACTGAAAACAGGAGTGACAGAAAAGAGCAAGGACTGAAGGGAAGCGGAGCAAGGCAGGGTGGGAGGGAGAGCGGGCACCACAGCACTGATGCTGTCTGCTGGTGGCAGTGGTATCACCCAGCATGAAGTGCCAGCACCAGCATGCATGGCTGGTGGCCACAGCAAGACTTCTTCACTTGCCCCAGGAGGTTTCCCCTGCAAGTCCCCAGCGTGAGGTTAGAGGGACCCTGCGGGCGGCAGGAGCCTGCCAGAGGCTGAGTCAGCCTCCCACCTCCCAGGATGAGCGGGAGGTGGGCTGGGTGAGAAAGGAGCCATGTGAGGGGGCTGCTGGGACTGGCAATCACTCTTTCGAGTTTTCATTTCCTCGTAGACACAGGCTGCCCTGCTCAGAAACGAAACAGAGAGAGACAAGCTGGTGCTGCGTGAGGTGCGAGGAGCCATAATGCCAGGTCATAGGATGCAGGGACAGGGTGGCTGCTGGCAGGCATGCACAACGCGGACACAGCCCTGTGGAACATGTGGGACCAGCTGAGCTCCCACCTAGCTCTGAAGGAGAGGGTAAATGCGGGGAAGATGTTTGCAAGTGCAGAGGAGGGGTCTAGGAAGAGTGGAGTGGTGATGCTAGAAGGGAAAGGGCTTCCCCTCCACCTGTCTTTGCAGAAAGGATTGCCAGAGGGAATGAGTCTGTTTTCACTTTGGAGCTGTTACGCGTGTGCAGCAGCTTTTAGAAGCCTTGGAGCATCCCATGTGTGCCTGTACTTCAGGCTGCTGGCCTGGGCAACTGCCTGCTTTGCTTGTGTCACAGCGGGGCTGACACATCATCTCCTATTGCCCCTACGAGGGGATGCAGCTTCTTGCTCTGCTTTGTTCCAAGGCAATATTGTTCTGTCTTAGCCCTGACAAAAATCACCCTGCAATACTCCTTTTCCATAAGGAACTCCTGTGCACCAACAACTGTCTTCCTCACATGGTCAGAGCTGTGTGGAGACTGTATGTGAGCCAGAACCAAGCTGGGTAAGAGTTCAGCAAACCCACACTGCCCTTACATGAGGCTGCCGGATTTCCACAGTGGCATTACTGGGACAATGCAGAAAAGGAAAGCAGACTTCCAACTTCTATGTAAAGGGAGAGGGCGAAGACAGTCAGGTTTAGCTGGATAACTCACTGCCCATTGTGGAGATTTGGATGGAGCTGTTTCCTGATGGGGTGGTGAAGAGCTCAGTCTGTAGCACTAAATCTCCCAAGGAAGAACCAGCAATGTTTCTCGTCATCGAGGATAATTTCTTTTGTAAGGCAAAGGTGATGTCTGTATTCTGTGTTTCTGCAGTGCTCCAGCGACAGAGCCTTCAAAACACAAAACCAGATGAGTACTGCACCAACACACAGAAACCTCGAGTCTTCAGACAGCCTGGACAGGAGTCCTGCATCCTGCTCACCAACATAACGTCCTTTTCTTATTCATGCTGCAGCTACTCACCCAGAGATTTGAGATAACTCGCTTACAGAAGCAATAGACTTGTTCAGGAGAAGCAAGGGGACAAAACCAGAATGCATTAATGAAAAGCAAGTGGAAATGCCCATCTCATCCCAAACACATGCCAGATACCGAAGGTCTCTTTGCTGCCTTTTCAGAGTTGGACAAAGCTCCATGGTCGTTGCTGTGCACCGACTTTGAACTGGTTTTGATTTCCCATGCCCCGTGTTCATTCAGAAAGGCATGAAGGCTAAAATATTTGTCTAAATGACTTCAAGGGTTCTTTAGCAGATTAACCAAATCTAGTGTTCAAAAATGAGCATTTTAATTGTAGAGCCACAAGGCAGGCAGAGCTATGGTGTTCAGTGATGCTTCATAAATCTCACCAATTTGTACAGTTAGCTTAAAATGAAAGCTGTAATTAAAAGCAAAGGAACAGCTAGTCCCGTCACAGACTAAATGGTTAGATTAAATATTATGCAGTATCTGATTATTAATGTGCAGGATAACTGTTTAGGAGCTCCATATTTGTTCAGCAGGTTTTATTAATAGCACCGTGGCAAATATTTCCCGTAACGCCGGATCCTCGCACCAAAGTCAAATATGAAAAGTTGCACAATTTTCCTCCGGTAGTTTCATTCTGCCTGGTAATTTCCACAGATTTTCTGCATTTTTTTGCTCTCAGGTTTAGTCAACGTGACACTAGGCCACGGCATGGCTGGGTTTTTTGGTGGGGGGAGAGGAGCTGTCCCATTCCCATAGCCGCAGAGCCGCAAAACAGGCTGATTTCATTTTTCCCCTTACGTAAATGGAAGGTCCCGCTCCCTGTGACGCACGATTCTGGCTTTCAAGAATAAGTAACTCCAAGGTCACCTGCGAGTCATTGAGCCCATCTCAGCCTGCCCTGGCCACCCACCGCCACCAGGCAGGAGCTCAGGGGCCGTTAGCACAGAGGTGTGAAACCCCACCTGAGAAGCACCACAAAAGCACCCAGCAGAGGAAGGGTGGGAAGGGGAGAGGGCTGTTTGCCTCCGCGCAGTACACGAGTGGCTGGTTGTATTAGTTTAGTTTCAGTAACCTCAGAGTCAGCATTTCAGATGTCAGTAATTTCCACTGACAGTGACTGAGCTCAGGCCAAGTCAGTGAGGGATGCAGATAAAAAGGGGTAAAAATTTACGTTTGGTCAATGGAAAATTGAACAAAAGGGTGACCCGGATGAACGATCACCCCACCCAGCCCACTTTCCTCACATAGGCTGCCAGAACAGGTCTTGCCCAAGAAAAGGCAGATGACTGACTTACATTTGGCTGCTGCAATGGCCACCAAGATTGAAACACAAACAGCCATGCTCAGCAGAGGCATTGCAGAGCTGGGGATGCCTGGGGCAGAGCCAGCAGGGGCTGCTGCTGGGGCACTCTGCAGCGGCAGAGGAACACCTTGTTCCTGCATCACTGTGACTTTTTCAACCCTGCCCCAAGTCGGGCAGGTATGGGCATAATTTCAGATAAGCAAGTGGCAGAGTACAGGCAGCTCCAGCAGCAGTCATGGAAGATCAGGGGGGAGAACTACAGCCTTAAGGTTTGGGCTTAGGTGTTTAAACCGTGGCGAAACGCCTTGTTGCTCAGGCAAGCCCTGTGTTTGGGGCTGGGCTCTTGCACCCTCCGATCACCCACCTCCTTCTGGGCACTGTTCTGCTCAGCAAGCTCAAGGCAATTTGCCAGGAAAGATCTGCCTCTCTGATGCTGAGCTCTGACAAAGTGACCCAGTTTGGCAGCTGCGTTCAAAGCGTCAGAGACAGGTATGTGCCTCCCTCCCTCCCAGTGAGGGCCATACGGGAGAGCCTTGCGCAGCTCTAGAGTGGCTGCATTTGATCTGTAAAGGGGCTTTAAATTAACAAATCCCTAAGCTACAGGGCTGCAAACTAACTGATCCTCAGGTTAAAGAGGAGGGGAAATGCTGTGGGGAGGGCTTTCAGCTCAGAACCCTGTTACAGGGAGCACCACAAGCTGTGGTGGGATCATCAACAGAGTCCCAGTGAGACATCTTCTTCTTGGGGCTGGCTAGTCCTCCTCATTGTCTTATTCATTATTAAAACCTGGATTAATTTTGTCTGCTTATAAGGAACCCAACAAGGTCTTACACAGTAGGCAAGAGGTGCCATCAGCACAGTGGTTCACTCGACATCGTGCATGTGTGAGTGACGTGTCATCATCTCATTCCCAGGAGAAATCACATCTTTTAGAGTCCCATGTATCCCTTCTACCAGGAGATGTCAGGCAATTAGAAGCTGTGTTCAATTTAAGCATGCCTGGCCACCCTCACAAACCTGTGAGGTACCATCATCCAAGGGAGGGAGGAAGAGAGGAGGTAGCTTCATGGGGAAAAGGGGAAACACAAATGTGAAAACAGCGAATAATCAAGGATGTCTATAGTGGAGGATCCTGAATAAAAGTTTCTGTACTTCCCCTCCCTTGCCTAGGGCTTTGTGTCCTAGCTAAAGGCCCAGCTATCTCCCTGACAGCCACAGGGGATGGGTCTCCCCTCTGTAGAGTTTCTCATACACAGGCAGTGTTTCCTCAGTACCATGAGTCATGCAGTCAGTGGCCCCACACATGGTGAGGCGTTCCGGGACAAGGGCACCCCAGGGCTCTCCAGTGGGTGCACAGGAGTGAGGGCTTGTCAGAGGACCTGGCTCCCCTGGATTCACAGGCTGCTGCTGAGCTCTGGCTGTACACACTCTTGGTGCCCTCAGCTCCTACATCTCTTCAGGTTGTCCTGGTTCTTGCATGCCGTCACCTGGGCAGTAAGTCCCTAAAAGATGCCCCTCAGCTCTGTCTCCAGGCTCACTGTTCCTCTGCAGGAGGGCACTCTGCAGAGCTGCCTCAATGCTGACATCAAGGGGACAGCAGGGAGTGTAGGAGAGGGAAGATGATGCTGGTGCTTGGGGAACCAGCATGAACACCAGCTGACTTGGCTTCTATTCTTGCTCCCAGGCCACATCACCTCCGCAAACATAACACGGGAACACAAGGACTTCTCAATAACGTTCAGCATGGCTCCCACCCCTACTGCTGTTTCCCTCTCTTCTTCATACCTTCTAAAGTACATGACTTAACTGCTTTTTGTAAGGCCTTTCCCAACTCCTTCTGTAATTGTGGCATCCTTTTGTCTAGCTGTGCTCTTTTCTTTCATACAGCCCTTTTCTCCTGATTTTCTCATTTCCCTTTCTGTTCCACTGTGTGTTCAGATGATTTATTTCCTCCTTCTCCTTTTTCCTCTGTCTTCAGCAGAGATTTCTCTTCCTTTCTTTACTTCTAAGCCCACAGGGAGAGGGGCTGGAATCCTTCTTCCAGTGCATCAGGGTTGGTTTTTTCCCCCCCCAAATCATGATCTAGTGAAACCTCTGAAAAACTGACAGTGACAACAGTAGCAGCACAGATACCCAGTGATGACTTTATTGACAGTGTCATGGACCTGTCAAAAGAAAATAGCCCAACCTAAGTGTCCCAGACCAAGCCTGCAAGATGTGCAGTTCTTGGATCCCCCCATTCCCTTCTTTCTTAAGCAAAAAGCGGCTCTTTACTAGGTTTGCCTTGTTATCTGTTGATGAGATTAATCCAGCACCCACCTCTTGCCCCCAGCTCTGTGGGAATCCAGGTTGCCTGCAATGTCAAGCAAGTCTAATAAATAATTTGGATGGAGTCAGTGCATTTAGTCAAACAAATAACTTCATTCAAAGGGCAGAATGGATTTTGTCAAAAGCCTTTTTTCATTATGTCAAAACGAAGAAAAAATTGTGCAGCCCTTTCATTCTGTCACCACAAAGGCATTTGTTCAAGCTTCTGGCTTTGCTTGATGTAAAAAATGTAGTTGTCAAGCCCCACACAGTGAATTGCTCTTCCCCACTCCTAGTATGGGCACACAACCCCTCACTTCTGCACAGGGATGAAGGGACATGAGTTGTCACTCCACAGAGACACTGCTTGGATGGGGCTCTGGTGCAGAGAACCAACAGCGGATGGTCCATGGGGAAGGGTAAGCAGCATACCCAGGCTGATTGCATCCATGGCTGAGGAAAACCCATTCCAGCCCTCCTGGACTGGTGTGTGCCCCTTTCCCTGTGCCCCAGGCCACCTCTGCCAGCATCCTGAGACATGTTCTGCAGGAGGATGCAACACCTTCTGAGTGCCCAAAGGAAATTCAGACATCCCATACCATTTTGAAAAATCCCTCCCCATCAAAATCACTTTGCTCAATTATGCACAAACACATAAAACACGCATGTGAGAAAAACTGGAAAACGGGAAATATGGGTATTTTTGGCATGTCTTTCATTATAATTATTAGAAGTAACTAAAAAGAAGACTAGAACCTGCGGGCAAAATGCTGGGCACTAGAAGTCCATTAATCTACAGTCAAAATGAGAGACAAAGAGAGGGTTCAGAGCAGTATCTCCTGTGTATGTTCTTGGATGATGTGCAGCCACCCCCATGCACCATCCTGAAGTGATGTGCGTTACAGTTTACCACGTAAGTCTTTGTACTCACTGCGGTCTGTAGCCAAACTTCCAACCTGCCATTCACAGCCAGCAGCCCCCAGAGGTCTCCCAGGGCCACGATGACAGTTTGGCTGTTCCAGGACCCGCAGCTGCCCAGCTAAGCACTGAGAGTCAGAGGAACAGGGCAGGCACTGTACAGTTCCCTCCAACAAAGAACTGTTCATCCAGGGGGTCATCACATCCACAAGTATACACAAAACTCCTACCTTAATGGAATAAATTCCTCCGACATAAAAGATGTTCTACATACAGCAATAGACTAATCAGGCAGCTGACTCATAACTGTTGAGGAAAAGGGAGAAGACATCGATACAGTGTGCTATTTTTAATTTTTGAGTGGTGCTCTGTTGCCGCAGGGGACATAAAGAGCTCAGGGAGACATGTTCCTGTACTGGATCAGCACAAGTTCATGCTTACATGTTCTTCCATCTCACTGAAGCAGCTCCAACAGCTCCAGCCTCCTCCACCCTCTCACTTCCCATGCCCCAGAGCAGCTCCAGACAACTGGCCCCTCACTCCCAGCACAAGCTCACGCCTCTCCAGCCCTTCTCGGGCACCGTAGCTCTTGCACACCAGCCTGCATGCAGCTGCTGCAGGGTGGGTTGGTGCTGAGCCCTCCACGCTGCAGATGGCTGGAGCGGTGGCAGCACCGAGGGGCCACCACAGCGACTCCTGCACACCCACCCTCCCCCCAGGCGCCACAGGGCTCCTGCCTCCACAGATGGGGGTACAGGGACTGCTCCCCAGGCTGGCAATGGGGCATTTTGCACCCCTACCGGAGACCCTGGGCTGGGGGGCACACAGAGCCCCACATCCATGCCGAGATCCACCTAAATACAGCCACCAGGAGAATGGCAAAGCAGCCTTTCATTCAGATGTAGCAGAAGAATAATGACTTCATTAGATACCAATTGATTGATAAAGAGGGTTTTATTGAAAGGTCTAATGTGTGTAGCCAAAATTAGTTTGCCATGTAATTAACTAAAAATGACTTAAGCAATGCATTCTTAATTATTATCTTAGTACAGCCAACTTGTAAGAAATTTCAAGCATTTAATTGGCATTTGATAGAATAGCTATAGCGAGCTAATTAGGTACCAAATTATGGAATGCGCTAATTGATATTTAATAAGTATGTCAATTGGTATCTAACTAGCCAATATGTTATAGCTATCTTGGAATATGTCAATTAAGTGCCTAAAGATCTCTTTCAAGTAGATTATAAATGTAATCTATTAAGGATGTAATTTGCAACATTTTTTGATTATGGATTGTAACTTATTTGCTTCCTGAATATGTTATTGCTATTTGCAGACTCATTCATACAATATAACACACAATCTTGCCTACATGAGCAACTTTGACAACTGATGCTTTCCTGGGCTATACTCCTCTCTCACTTACCCCCTTCGCTGGACCCACAGTGGAACATCTGAAACATACACTGGTGCAACAGCCACAGTCAAACTTCATGGAGCTTAAATGGGTTTAGCTGCCCCTGGTGTCCAACCAGAGCCTTCTGGTTACCATCCAGGGGTGGCGAGCTGGAGAGAGGCCAGGGCGACTGGCAGGACCAGCTCATCTGGAGGATGGTGGCCCCAGCTCAGCCTCAAGCCCTTTGGAATCTGGTCTTGTTCATCATCAGGGGGATGCTATTAAAGCCAGTGGCATCACACAGGTCTGTACCAGGGGAGAGTTTTTCTCTGCAAGTTTTTTTTTTCCCCTCAAAGATCATAAAATTTTCTGCTCTCAGGACAGGAACAAGGGGGGGGGGGGGGGGGGGGGGGGGGGGCGCGGGGGGTGGATGTTGCATGAGAAGCAGCTTAATTTAAAGGGTAGGATGTCCTCAGTGGCTCTCAGGAGGCAGGCATTACATCCCGGGATGTCAGGCTATCTCGCCTAGCTCCTAACAGGATTTACCTGTTACTTGAACACTCCAGTCAGCCTGAATCCCCAGGGAATTTCACTAAAGAGTTAATTTAAAGCACAGTGATGACCATGGTTATTTTCTTTTGATTTCTTTGATACAAGTTGCCATTTACGCAATGACTTCAGAGGTTTTTTCCCTAAAGCAATCCACACATCTCTTTGTATCATGTGTAAGTATAAGGTTCGTGTTATGAGAGGTGCAGCACATAACATTAGTGTTGTAGCAATCTGAGCACTTTATCTTCATGAGTAAAGTACCCAGCTGCTCTTGAATTCAACTGAAAAAAATATGCTGCCACTCGTAACAGCAATACATTTTCAGTTACTAATAACAACTGTTGTCATGGAAACAGCCGGTCCAGCATGAATGTAAGGATTTGCTTTCAGGTCAGTGCTGTATTAGTCAGCAGCCTTTCAAAACCTCATCTCCCTGGCACAGAAGTCTCCTGTCCAATTTACTCTCTACAGCACTTTTTCTCCATTGTGAATTACTCAAAATTAATTACATTTTATGACAATTGTACGCAGCTCCTTTTCAACTCTGCTCTTTGTATAATGACTTGGAAATATTTTATGGAGGCCAAAAGAAAATTTCATTACTGTATCCAGGTTTGGGGTGTGTGTGTCTTTTTTTCCACAGGAACACACTATAGGAATAGGCTGAATTATCATTATGATCATTAATAATAATAGAGCATTGGATGTACAGACAGGCAGGCACTTGGGATGCATCTGGGTTCCCACCCCTTCTGGGGTCTGCGAGTTGGCTGGTGCAAGCAGCAGTGCAGGGGGCTGCAGGAGGCTAGGGAAGGGCACACAGATGCCCAGCACCACCTCTTCTGTCTCCTAAGCTCATTTGGAGCCCCTGTGGTGGGCATGTGTAAGAGGAGTTTGCTCCATCCCAGCCCTGTGGGCTCATTTCTGCCATTTCCATTGATCCCATGGACAATCAACTGGAAGAGGCCAATGTCCTTCAGCCCCCAGCTGACCACATCACAGCAGCGAAAGTCTCCTTCCCCACCCAGGCCAACAACCCAGTGACAACTGGCTGTGGAGCCCAAGTCTGGGCATTTTACCAGGAAAACTTCAGGCTGGAGCCTGACTCCCAGAAAGCACTTTGGGACCATTTATTTTGGCTTTCAGAGTCTTCAGAGACCCAGATCTCCCACTGATGCTGGCATGAGCAAAGAGGGTTTCAGCCCTTTTCACAGCCTAATTTAATTCTTCATTAGCTGCTCTGCCCCTCCCACCAGGGAGAAGCAGCCCCAGTCAAAGTGTGGGCACACCAAGCCTGTGAGCCCCCTGCTCCTTCTCACATACCTCTCAAAGCTCCCTCCTACACAGGCATATCCCTGCTCTTTCCTGAGAGGAAGAGCAAAAATTTGCATTTAATGTCTACCATTCTGGGACAAAGCTTGCTGGAAAATATCTCCAGATATAGGTGCAGAACAAAGGGACTGATGCTACTCCCATACATCACCCATGACTGTGGTCCACATTTCTCACGCAGTAAGGAGCAGGGTTTAGGTCCTCCGTCCTTTCCAATCTGTTGCAATTTGAGTTACGGCTGTCATGAAATAACGCAACACAAATAAAATAGTAAGCAGCAAAAAGCTTTACCATTGGTCAGACTCTACTGTCCACGCTGTTTCTCCAGAGGCCAGACCACGCTCCTTCGCTCTGCTTCATCCAGGTTTTTTCCTATACTCCTCAGAGCTATTTAACCACTTTGCTGTAGGATCACAGCTGCCCATCGTCGAAGCAAGGCCACAGCTGCATATTATCAATGTCAATCAACCCACAGTCTGTGTCCCCCTACGCCAATCCTGCTTTTTTTCCTTGTAGATCTACTCCTATCCCCATCCCTGTGCATTTCCCTTCTCCTTGGTACTTTTAGTTTTCTCCACTCTCAAACCATTTTTTCCTATCTGTTGCCTTTCTTTTAAATACCATAACCTAAAAATCAAATGAAACCGCTGTATTCTTTATTCCTGGGGGGACAGGCAGCCCTGGCTGGAGGGTGAAGTCCTTGCCTTGCTGTGGGGATAACTACATGGATGTGGTAAAAATTAGCAAGGCTGGTGGTTCAGGAAGGTTTTCTGACAAAAGAGGCCAAACATACTTTTGGGAGTGACTGATTTCAGGGGAGTTGCAGATTTCAGCATCTCTTGGTGCTTTTGGGCATCTTGGGTGCTTGCCTTGGTGGGGTACCCTATGGTGGGGACGGGTCTTGGCACCTTGCTGGAGAGCAGGTCCCAACTTGACATGAGAGGAATGAAGGAATAAAGGTGAAACACATCAAAAGCCTCAGTCAGAGCATTTCTGACTTGGAGTCCAACTTCTCCGAAGACATGGCTGGAGTGGAGGACTGGATTTTGAGTCAAAAGCTGCAAAGGGATGAAAGGCTCTGACTCTCAGGTTCAAGGTGCTCCCAACAAAGAGGGGACAAAAAGGACTGAAGGGAGCAAATCTCCCAGCAAAGGCGTGTGCTGTACACCTGTGTACCTCCACTTCTTGGAGGTCTGCCTCTAGGCCTGCCTCCTTCATACCCGACCCAGCAAGGCTGAACAGTAGAGACAGTTTGCTTAACCTTGAATACTAGGTAAAAAATCAATGCCGGTAATGATAACAGACAGGGAATGAGCCTGGCAAAGATCGCTGAAGAAATGTTTGATTTCTCATTTCACTCAAAGTCCTGCTCACCCAGGTGGAATACATGGTCGCACCATTTGCCTATTAACCCGACCCTTATTGATTAATTCATGGGTGCTTCGAGGGGTTGAGGGTCACCCTGGGTACTGCTCTTACCTCCTAGGCTATGGCTGGTGCATTGTCCACACGATTCGGGCTGCACACCAGGTGGGTTACCGTAGCTACGTCAGATTTGTTTTGCTATTGTTCATAACACCTGAACCACAGAAAGGCATTCTGGTTCCAGGGCCCCCCTCTGCTCGCAGCCACCACCCCTCTCACGCAGGAAGCCCCCACCCCAAGGAAATGTGGGTGGCTGGAGCTGCCAAGAGAAAAATTTGATGGGGACATTGTAAGCTTGCACGCAATTTTTTTTCCTGAAGCTGAGGTGCACCCCACACCCAGGAGGTCTCTGTCACCCTGCCCAGAGGCCAGCACAGCCCCCAGCCCAGCCAGAACTCTACCGACTGCTCCCCAAGGGCTTCCTCCTTCTCTGCATGGGCAGGCCAGCCTCTTCCTCTTGCTTCCAGATAAAAATAAATAGATGTAGGGCAACCATGAATAATGGTATAAATGCCCAAACTGTAACATTTCCATCTCTGGGCCACTGGTGATAATATTTGGAGATGCTGCAGTGACCGTGGTCTCAGGGTCTCTCTACTCCCATGTGTTAAGAGGAATTGAGCTGGAGCAGGAGGAACTTGCTCAGGAGATGCTCAGGCAGACCTATGTGATGGTGAAGGGCTTAGACCTGTAGTAGTTCACCCTCAGATGTCACCCTGGGCAGGGATTAAGATGCCAACCCAGCCTTTGGGCTCTTTTTGCTGATGGTGGATTCTGCCACAGGAGACCTTGTGTCCTGGCTCAGCTCCTGCACCAGTGACCACGCTCAGCCTCCTCCATGCCCTTCCTTGTGAAAGCCATCAGAAAGCCAGCCAGCTTAAACTTCTGCAGACAGTGGACTGCCCTGCAGCACTGATTTTGGTGATATTTGATACAGCTGCCAATGAAGGGTTAAAAATGCATGGGAAATAATGGACATTATCCTGTACTGGGATTACAGAGGCCATATTCAGAAGGCCATTGAGATCAGTGCAAAGGCTTTGATGTCCCAATGTTCTGGATGAGATCCCCGGAGTGCTGTGCTACCCCATAAATCAAAAAGAGCTGTGGGCTCATGTGGCTAGTGGTGCTCGCTGACAGCAGGGCAGGTCCCTGCCTGGTCTTGCCCACCCCACGGGATGACCTCCCATGTCTGTTGCCTGTTTGGGACCCCCGTCATATCACAGATGAACTGAAACACTTTCAGGCTCTTGAAACTTGGGGCAGCTTTGAAATCTCTTTGCCAGGCCATTGAGTTATGGATGGAGGCTGGTCCCAGGGGCTATTTAATAAATTAAATTTGCAGACTTAGAAATCCCTGCTCATTCCTGTATTATTTATTGTTTACTCAGACCTTTATCAACCATACGTGAAGTAATCTGATATAAAATGTTGGTAACTGAAGCCTCAAAAAGACCTCTTCTAGAATTATGTAAGATACAGCTCATACCATCCAAAATCTTTTCAGACTACTCAAAAGCAGAAGGAAAAACTAGCCTAGAAAATACACCATACCTCCACCTCAGCCAGAAGAACTGTATCTTGCAAGCTAAGCAGACTAAGAGCCTGAAAATACAGTGGGAACATGACACATGTCCTGAGAGCCACCCCAAAAGGGCCAGGATACCCCGATGCCCGGGGGGTGGCTCAGCCAGACGTGCCAGGGCCACCTCTCCACTTGCCCAGCTGTGCCTTGCAGTTTACTGCAACATCTGTGTCTCTACTGATGAGATATCCATTGTGATGTAGAAGACACAGATTTTATTCACAGCTCACTACTTTCTACCTTTTTATTATTCTGCTATATGCTCTGAAAAGCTTGAAAAAAGTGTCCCGGACAGAGTACAAATGAAGTTTTGTTCTTACCAATGTATGGTGCATTGAAAAACAAGATGACAATAAATCAAGAGCTAAAAGAAGTCTGGATCATATAATGTACAGCGTGTGCTGAAATAAATGAGTCTTCAAAATGATAATGTCCTTATCCCCCAGGCCTGCTCTGCTGTGAAGCTGGACTTTTGGAGCAGGAGTTACATTTGCAGCTCATCATGTATGCTGGAGTTTTTCCCTTCTCCTTTTTTTGAATTTGTTTGCAGACTGTAATGGGACCCTTTCTGGTTCTTCCTCATATCCTCTGAATTGTTTTATAGGAGTGAAATGGAGGGTTTTGATATATTGGATATATTTAATATTTAAATGCCGTAAATTTGCAGGACAGAGCAGAGACTGCCTCTTGCGATAAGAGACATTATTATTGTTGTGAAGAATTCCTTTAAGATTGCATCTTAATCATTCTGCTATTGAAATGGAAGAATAAAGTAATAAATGGTTGAATAGACTTGATTAAAAAGAATAATTATATTCCTTGGGTGGGTTAAATATATAAACTCTTCGTAGCTGTGCATTCTTCCAGCATTTTCTCATTAGAATGAGCTTTTCTTTTCAATAAGCACATGCCTTGCATGTGGGAAGGAGGGAGCCCTCTTGGCAATGAGGTTTGGGTCTTCAGTAGCCTCCGACATGCTCTGATCTGGGCAGAGGGAGGGCTTGTGGCCAACAGCAGCCCCTCACCTGACGCCAGGCACTGCTGATATTTTCCTACCCTGCTTTGGGGCCAGATTTCTGCTAGAAGTCTGCTCTGCCCCCTGTGAGATGCACCACCACCTTTGGGCTCTTCCCCTCCTTCTCCGCCTCTTTGGGGCAACCGCAGTGTGTCCAGATGCCCAGTGGTGGGTTATGTTGCAAGGGGGAAAGTCTCATGATGCTCCCGTCTCCCTTGGGGGAAGAACCCCCAGGAACTGGGGCAAAAAGGACAGGTTTCCCATCAGCCAGGACCCCCTTGCCAGTGTTGGCAAGCTGTAGCAGCTGCAAACAGCTGGCTGGGTATCCCTCGGGATGCTCACCTGTGCACCCTCTGCAGACATAATGCGAGATGTGGCCTCAGCCCTGCTACTGGGAGGGCCTGGGGAAGGTGTTCCCTTTCTGCTGGGAGTCCTGAGGTTGCAATGTTTTATTGAGGCCTGACTTAGAAGGAAATTCAGACTACTTTGCAAAATCAAGTGTTCTTACTGGTGTCCTGGAATTTATGTAGGGTGATGCTTCAAGTAAAACATCCTCGCCCAACTCCAGTCCCATGTGCACCGGACTGAAGTGTACCCCATTCTGCCCAGTATAGCTTCCTTCTCTACCTTAATTCCCCACTGGCAGCATTCCAAAGATGAATACACAACGGGGAAAAATCCAGAGTTCATTGAATCACCATTTCCTGAAGGAAGCTGTTCTTCTGGAATTCATTTGCACCCCCCAAAAAGTCTCCTTTTAACCCTTGAAGTGCTGGCTTTCACAGGTCTGTCCTGGGCTTTGGTGCTTGAAAACTGTTAGCAATGAATTTGCTTCCAGCCTAGATTTTACTTTCCTCTCACGTCAGAGTGACTGCCTGTTTACCCCTTCCCCTGCAGATCTGATCATAGATGCTATACTACTAAGGCTTCATTATTTTTACAAAAATCTACTCCAGTAAAGTATGAAGTGTTATAAATAATTAAAGAAACACTAGAGTTGTCAAAATAAATGAACAAAGTACACTTTGAGATGCATGCTTTTGGCTTATTTGGGGTTTGTTCAGCTGGCAGTTGAATCTCAAAATTCAGTCCCTGGAAATACCCACCAGAAATGCAACCAGTGAGGTTCAGCCACCTACCAACAAGGAAGACTCTGTCTTTCCCCCAGAGTCATCTAGAAACAGGGCTGGACATCGAATATCATGTATAAAACACCAAAAGCCAGTCTCCTCTTGGCCTTTCCAGGGAAAGCAAGGACCCAAAACGCATCCAACCATGCATCCAGAAGTTAGCAAGACCTCTTGTATGGTCTGCTTTGTGCGATGCTAATGTTCCAAGTGAATGCCTCATTGCTCTGCACAACTCTGCACAACAAACCTTCTTCTCTTCATTCAACGCTCTTTTCCAGAAGGTCTTCTTTGTCGCCATGACGACAAATAAATTGCTTCTTGTTCACTGAAATCTGCTAAAAAGCTCGTTATTAAGCTAATGTGCCCAGGGTGGCAACACAGAAGAGAAAGACAGTCCTGCTTCAGTAAAGGATGCTTTCTTCTTTGTTTCCCATGGGCACACCACTTGTCTGGGGTCCCTCAGTATGACTGCTCTGGGCATTGCTCTCATTTGCTTTCAGAGATGTTTCAAAAAATTAAAGACATTTCAGAGAGAGGAGGAAAAACTCTTGAGTGGGAGCCAAAGACACTGATAACTGTCTGTTCACCCTTTCCATCTGTCTCTCTGTGTACTGCTGTACTCTTTCCAAGCACACTGAAACTTCCACACCGGGGTTTGTACTGGCCTCCAGCACACAGAAACCCAGACAGTGTCCCAAGCGCTGGTGCCACACCACCGCTGTCCCACTCACCATCACGTCCAGCTTCCCCACAGCCTCCCCACATGGAGCTGCGAAGGGGAAATGCCAACACGGGAAGATGACATAAAATGAAGTGCACGCTGGGGAGCTGTCTGTCATTCTGGCAGGGACCGCTTGTTGGGGTGGGGGTCTGAGCAAGCTGTGCTGTGGGTTTCTGAGGCCTCTGGTCCATTGCCCCAGAGAAGGGACCGAAGAGCCATTGAGCAACTCAATGTGGTATGGGCAAACCTCATGAAAATCCCCAGGAGCTGATGATGTCTTCTCATGGGTTGCCAACACCATTTAGCATTTCAGGGTTAGCTTGTTCCTTTACCAACCACAGTATGTTTTACCGGCTTTCTTGCTCTCCCCATAATCCAAAGTGCTAAAAGGTCCCGTGAGAGTAAATGGTGAGAGCTTTCATGTGGTTACTGTCACTAGGGAAACCACTTCCTTGTGATTCACATGTTCTGTGAGTCTCTCTCCATTTCTCTCTGCATTCAGAAAGGTAATATTGTGCTGGTACGCGCCGGGGGGATGGGGCAGGGAACAGGCAGAGGCAGCAGGAAAATGTATTAGCATGCAATTGATTGCAGGGCTTTGGAAAAAACCTGAGCATCATGCCAGGGTGAGGTAGAGCTAATCACTAGGAAAGGGTAAGTATTCAAAACTAGCAAAAAAAATCAGACTGGCTGTGTGGGACTCAATGCGACAGTCACACACACACACAAAAAAAAGGCCTTTTCTCCCCTCCTGGTATTACTTTCCTTTTCCTTTCAACCTGATCAAAATTGTTTAAGTTCAGAATTAAAAAAGGTAGACAAATTGCCACCGTTTCTCTTCTTGTCCTGAGATCAGCCTGATGGGAAGTGTCCTCTGCCCACGCGGGTAAGTGGGTCAGGGGGGGCTGTTTGCCCAGCAGGTCACTGAGACGCAGAGCCACAGCGCTGTGGCTTGTGGCAGCGCAGCAGCACAACTGGGGCTGATGCTATCAGCTGGCATGAGAAAGTAACGGCCGGCATGTTGGAGGGGTAGCAGAAACTAAAGATGTGGAGAACACCCCAAAACACACTTGTATTTGAAGTTTGGAGCCCAGGAACTAGTTTCCACAGAGGAGACCAGAAAGCCCCTGGTTCTTCCATGTCTCTCAGCCCCCAGGCTGTGGCTAGAATAAAGAGCCGCAGAAAGTGATGCTGTCTTCAAGCACAAGTAAACATACTTATTCTTCCTTACAGAAAAAAATACTATCCTTTGCATTAAGAGATATTTTTTCATGAAGATTGTTTTTGATCTAAAACCAGTTTCCCATTTATATTATTTTTGGCCAAACATGTCCTTTTTCAGCAGAAAAATGTGATTTAGGGGAGGTAAAAAGAATTAAGCATCTGAAAACAGAGAAGCTGCAGTCAGCCCTCCACTCGGTCAATCCCACAGTGTGCACCTAGCACAAGGGAAGCCACCAGGTGTTTTGAAGGGTTCCCATGTAAAGTCCTGCAGCTTAATTTCTTCTGTGCGTCTGCTCCATCCCTCACCTCCCTTTGCACCACCTTGCTGAAATCAGATTCGTGCTGGCTCAATTTACCACCCCGCAAATTGAGTTAACATTCAGATACCTTTTATAGCCATAGAAGGTGGGTGCTTAAATCAAATGAAGATGAATGTATTTGCTGACATATAATTGTTTTCTTTAGTAATTGCACTCAGGTCTCTTTACATCTGATCATTAATGCTGGGAGACAATTGTTTGTGAAATGTCTTATTGTTTCTGATGAATCCTATGAAAAGTGACATTCTTGATTATTTAGCCATGCAGTGGATTACACTGGGTTTTACTGCTAAGCAGTATTGATAGACCTTGTGCTGCCTTTTACTGCTTAGCAGCTACTAATAAATCAGAACTTGGTTTCTTCTCCATGTGCTGAATCCTTTATCATGTACAAATAATGAGAAAAAGAGAGCTTTGGATGTTGCAGCTTGCCGCGGGTGTTTTCCTGGCAGTGGCCTGCCCCGAGGAGTTAGATGGGCAAGTGGAGACATCAACGCTGCCCCAACATGGGGCTCGAGGAGGGGGTCCTGAATGCCTTCCTGGTGGTGGAAGCAGGCTGTGACCATCCATGGTGGCCAGGGGACCTGGGTGGCCACACTCAGCATTTCCAAGGCTCCTTGTTCACTCACAGGATGCCAAGCTTTTCTGCTGGTATTTCACACAGCGGCTGAGTGGGAGGTAAAGGGCTTGGCAGAGGTGTAGTCTCCTCCCAAAAGGGAGATCTCGGCACCTCTTCATCTGCTGAGGCTGAAGTTTTAGCTGCCTCACCTGCAGCACTTTGAGCAGGAGGCAACAGAAAAGCTTCAGAAGCAGCCGCAATGTTTCTTGTATTTGGGAGATGATGTGCTCCGAGATCCTGATTTCCCACGACAAACCCACAGCCGAAGGGAAGCCAGAGGCAGGGCAGTTTGCGAGGAGAGGAAGGTATAATGTGTCCCATCCCAGAGGACAGGGACAAGGTCCCTCCAGCCCCGGCAGCACAGACTCCCCCACATGTGCTGCCACCAGCAATGCTTTGTGCCGAGATGCCAGCGGCAGCTCTCGGGGCACAGAACCCTGTGGGAGTTCGTGGTCCTGGTGGCAAATCTCCCCTCTGCCAAAAAGCTCAGCCCCCAGCCCAAAGCTAAGCTGGGAGCAGGCAGGCACGCTGTGCCCAGGAGGCTGGAAGCTCGGGCTTGAAGGTGCTGAGCGCTGCAGGCTCCCCGACACACACCGGAGCTGGGGAAAGCCTCGGGTGCTGCCGGCGACGGCCGGAGGCTGTGCCTCGCAGGCTGTCACCCCGTGGGGGGTGAGGACAAGCTGGTGTCTGCTGCTCGTAAACCTCAGGGCCTCCAGGAGCAGGTAAGTGATCAAAGAGGGAAAGCGAGAAGCAGCACACACACATGCCTCTCCATCCCTCCCAGCCTAATTGAGCTAATTAATTTAGCAAAGATACAGTGCACTGTAATTTGCCTAATTCAGTAAGAAGATACGCAGCAGCAGCAAGTCCTGCTAGCAAGGATCATCTTCCAGCAGGGCTGGTCCTGCCAGGGGCTGAGCACCCTTCGGCAGCTGTAAAGTCCTTGCAGGTCCCATCAGGCGCACCAGTGCTCAGCACCGCGCCGTGGCCAGCCCCTGCGGAGCTACAGATCAAAAAATAATAAACGTTCCTCATCACTGCGATTTCTAACCTCAATGAAGTCACTTGAAACCGAGCCTCTGATTGTCAAGAGCAGTTAAACCCTCGCCTGCTCTTGCTTGTTTATTCTCCCAGCGTTACAGTCCCTTCCCTGTCGTGATTAGAAAGCTCCCAGCGTAAGGGGGTTTGCTCAGATCCCCCTCTTCCAGAGGCTGCTCTCCTGCCTTTCTTGCTTTTTTCTCTCCCTCTTAATGAAAATGTTGTGTGCTCATCAAAGAAGTGTTTCTGGATACAGCTAAAGACGTGGGAACTGCCATAATAGGAGGCTGAAGTTAACAGGCAACCGCACACTGATTAGAAACCATTAAAAACCCTTCTGCAACTGGCACCGGTGTAGCAAAACAAGAGGGACTTCTATGCTGAAATGGAATGCAAAATAAAAATTACATCTAGCTGAGGTCATTTCTTGCATGATGTATCTTGGGAAAAGAGGGGTTTCTCTTCTTTCCCTGAGATACTCAGAAATTCAAAATAAAAGCTTTTAATTTAGGTGAGCATCAAGGCAGAGCAGAATCTGAAAGCGGTGTTAATTTTGCCTTGATTTTTTTCTCCCTATCTGGCAATCTTTAGGAAAAAAAATATCTTGACATTTCTGTTTCCTTATTTGTTTGTCTTCCCAATATGTCAAGAAAGAGACAAGATTATAACACAAGCCCTGCTTTCAGCAAAAGCCCTATATATTTGCCATCCAAACAGGCTGTTTTTTCACCTCTTAATGTAAGCTATCACATTTGCCCAAGTTATTACTATAGCTGTAGCAAGCCACATCTATTTTAATCAGCCTGTTTATGAGTATCCTTACATTTCCAAATTGCACAGGAGCTCTCTTGCTAAATACCCCTTTCTTTTTCAGGTAAGGTAATTTCTAGGACGGAATGTCAGAAAGCTCAACACATCCCTTCAATTACTGTTGTACAGATTTTCTCTGAGCTACTGGACAATAAGTAGCTTTCAGGGAAGCATTAAGTAGATTTGCCCTCAAGGGTTTGCATTTCAGTAGAGTGACAGTTATTTTTGTAAATACAAAAAAAGGGGAAAAAAAAAGGAAAGAAAAGAAGGAAAAAACATACATAACGCCTTCCCTCAGTCCCAATAAAATAGACAGACATGGGCTAGACAACTGCTTATTATCTGAGAACCTTGAATCAGATAGGAAAACCAGAGTTTCTAATGTCTTCAAATGTCACAGTATTATGATTTATACCAGTACACAGTGTACCATGCTTCATTATAGAGAAAAAATAAAAAAAAAAAAAATTGAATTACAGAGCTAATGTCTTCCCCCTTTTTTTCAGATGGCTTCGATACTAGTCTGAGGATATAAAATACATCATTAGTTGTTTTTAAGCTTGTCTCTAATGATGAAAAAAATAATGGGGCATGAAACCCAGACTTAACAAAACAAAAATACAAAACACAGCATTTTACAGACTTTACGTAAACATAATGTGACAATGCACTTCCTTTCATTCTCTGCTATGACAGTTAATTCCAGACCAGGAAAACTGTCAAAAATGTTTAGTTCTGCTTGGGTTGAGTTAATTACAGGCCCTGGGGCTGTGTTGACTTTCTCCTGCTAATGGCACTGTGCTACAGGTAAAAATCCATTTGCAAGAATGTTTTCAGAGCTACAGATCTAATTTACTGAATATCAAATATTTATGCCATTGCAATTAAAGTGACAATGTTCCACCCCTCTTCACCATGCAAGCTCAGGCTTTTTAATAGAATTTATTATACAGTAAACATTTGGTAAAAAGTTTTGCTCGAGCTTATAATGTGAAAGCTTTGAATATTTTATTGATTTTATTTCTTTTGCACTCTATCCCTATCAACACTGGAACATTATGAACTTCTGCAGCACATAAAAGGCCATTTTTTACTGTCAGAGCCACATAAGCTTGCACATGGAGGCTTCACTCTCGCTGCAGCTTTCACTGTCATGCAGAGAGGAAGAGGAGGAACAGCAGCAAGGAGGGATGAAGTGCCAGGGCAGAACTGCCAAGGCAGGAGCTGTAGCACAAGGGAAATTTTTCCTCGTTAGATAAATAGGCGAGTGGATTACTCCTGATTTACGCCCATGCGTGGGATGAACAGGACCCACGGGGAGACCTTCCTTGGCGGCATGGGGCGCCCACAGCCACCCATGTCACAGCGCTGGTGGATGGACCTCTGCTTCCCGCAGCAGTGGTGGAGGTTTTAATGAGCACCTTGGAAGTCTGCGAGGCTAATGAGGCTCTCCGTGACGTAGGTGATAGCGGAGGGTGTCCAAGGGAGAGGAGGGGAGGGCTTTGCTTTTCCTTGGCTGTTTTGGTTTGGGGTTTGGCAGCACAGATCACGTTGCAAATTTTGTACTTGGGGCACTGTGCACAGCTCCGCACCGCCACCCCCACTCTTACCGGGAGAGCATTTGCCCATTATTTGGCTCTGTTTACCACTTACCATAAACCTGGTACATAACTAGTTTTGGTGGTTTTTTTCATGAAGAATTTGACAAACATGCTCAGGCTTATTTGCTTTCACTGAAGATATTTTTAAGTTGCAGAGAGAAAATCAGCAACAACAAACAACAAGGTTCTGAGCACACATTTTAAAAAGCCACTTTTTGCTTACATTCCTAAATACTTCCTGCAAATAAAACAGCTGTGCAAAAAGCTGGGAAACAGGGTGAGGGGCCACTGAAAGCTGCCTGTTCTGCTTCAGGAGCAGCCCATGGCTGTAGCATCCATGTGGGCCCTGGCAGGTGCCCTGCAGCTGTTGGATTAGGGATGTCACAGGGATGTTAGCAACATCGCCCCGTCTTGTTCATCCATTCAGCGACTTGCTGTTCATGGATGTGTGCCAACCCTTTCCGACCCTGCTGATACCATCTGCCTCCACCTCTCCTTGGGGCAGTCACTCCAAAAGTCTGCCGTGAAAAGCGGTGCTTCCTCTGGCTTGTTTTCAAACCAGTCTCCCACCAGCTATATTGAACACCCCTTGAGCTGCTCCGCAGCTTCTTGCTCTCTGCGCTCCTCCTTTGTCCTTGTGCCTCATTTTTATGTAGCTCCCTTCTTGCAGCCAAGCATCCATGCAGCGGGGCAATTCGGCTTGCTTCCCATGCTGCCATGCCAAGTCTGAGGAGCGGGGATGCCCTGCTGCTACCTTCTGAATCAAGACTAAATCAGACCAGCATCATTCCTCACAGGTTGTAAGGCTGATCACTCTAGGATGCAGCTTCTGTCACTTCCAAAAGTGCAATCACTTCATCTGGGCCCAATGAGGTACCAACCTGGTCTGTGCGTGGGTAGCTGACATTTCCCACCGTCACTACCTGGCCTAAATTTACAGCTTTGCTCATCCCACTTATCGTTTCCTTGCCACTGTTGTCAGGGTAGTACCATTCTGTAGCACATTTTTCTTATTAGACCTCATGTTTTCCACCCACAGGGATTCCCTAGGGCTCCTCTTTCCACCCAGTGTTTTAACGCTGTTCTTCTTTATATTACCACATGCCCTGCCACCCTCCCACTATCCTGCCCTGTTGTTCCCATAATGCCAGCAACGCAGCAACACTACATTTCATGGATTACCCTCCCTTCACTGTTGCAATTTGAGTCCAAATCAGTTTGCCTCACACAGGGCACCAATTGTCTCAGCACAGACAAAACTAGCAAGCAGCTAAAAGCTTTACTGTTGGTTAAACTCTACTGTCTACGCTGTTTCTCCATCCTCCAGAGGCCAGACCACACTCCTCCCTGTCTCTGCTTCATCCAGGTTTGCTTCATCCAGGGGCTTCCACTTTGCAAGGACAAACTACAGCTGCACATCATCAACATCAAGGCCACAGCTGTGTATTATCAACATCAATCAACCCACTGCCCTCATTCCCCTACACTCCACCATGGCTCCTTGCTGCCTACTGCGTTGAAGGTGTTGATGCCCAGCAGCCTAGGTCTTTGTTTTAACTGCAGACCTCTGATGTTGGCCTAGGAGCTTGTGGAAGTTTGGCTACAGCTCTGCTGCTTCATGCTGAGGCTGTTGGTCAGCTGGATCACAGGTAGCCTTGTTTGCCACCTTCGTTTATGGTAACTGCTGTGCTCATGTCCCACTGGTCCTTTTGGAAGTGCATTAAGCTACACCCACCAAGCTGAACAGGTCACCTGAACCTGGTGCTCTTCCTTACCTGCCAGCTGTCCCCATTCCCCAGCCTAAATAAATCCCTAGGACCCCCCCTTGGACCATGCTACCACCCTGGCTGTGCCATGATTCAGGTGCAGACCATCCCTCCTGTCCTGGATCCTAAACTGCTACCTCTGCCAAGTCTCTCCTCTGTGCGCCACCATCTCACCTTCACAGCAAGCCTCCTGGTTCCTGCCAGTCCCTTCGACCTCAGTGGCAGCGGCACAGTGTTGCTGTGACAGTCCTGGAAATCAGCCCCTGCCAAGCAGCCTGCATTTAACCTCCAGCAGAGCCTCCTTTTCTTGCTTACATCACTGCTACCAATATGGACCACAACGACCAGCTGCCCCCAGGACCATGCCAGTAATTGAACTGGATCTCTCCTGAGTTCTGCTGCTGTGTACCCAGCAGACAAATGCTCATGAGAGTCCCGTCCGATACCACAGACCAGCTCTGGGTGTCTAATAATTGTTTTTCCTAACACCATCACCTGGGTCTCCTTGTCTTATGGGATCCTCTGTGTTGTGGGACCATTCTTGATGTAAGAAGACTCTGGAGGGCAACTCCCAGCTACCTGACATCCCCCCTTGCCAGCAGATTCCCTCCTTCTCTGGGACTTACACCTTCCTCAGCAGCACAGGGGCTGCCCCAGTGGAGGCAGGACCGCGGTGACAGCCTGGCAGCCCCCATGTAGGAGCTGCTGCTCCTCTGAGCCACCCATGGAGCCTCTCTCATGGCAGGAGAAAACAAGCGCAGGAGAGAGGGAGGTCACTAGAGATGCTGCACTCTGTTCGATAAATTGGGTAGCCCCCACTCCTGGGGAACACCTACCCGACTCTTGGGCTTATATTGATTTAGTGTCACTTTAAAGGAGGGATTAAAATCCCTCTTGTGCAACTCTGCCCTCTCTAAACGAGTCAGCAACAGGTCAGAAACACCCATCAGCAAAAGAGCAGCCTGCAGCCCCCTGAGCTCAAGCCCTGCTGTGACCTGGCTGCTCAGCTGCTGCCTCTTGTCCTGCCCTGGGTCCAAGCAAGCTCTGCCCCTGGGCAGGGCACCGGACCACCTTCAGGCTCAGAAGCAGGACAGCAAGGGTGTCAAGCAGGTGGGAAAACTCTCATGTGCTGCATGGAGAAAGAAGAAAGGAGGAAAGTGACAAAGCAGGATGGGATTGCAGGGGCTACAGCGAGGGGCTGGCACGTCCCCTCTGCGGTCCCCTGCAGCAGGAGCAGGAGGGCTGCCTGAAGCTCAGCTGCCCTGTGGCGTGGGTCAGGCGATGAGGAAGCTCGCTGCCATCTCAATGTCAAGGCTGTGGCAGGGTTGTTCAGC
The DNA here is from genome assembly GCF_017639655.2 of Falco naumanni. Lineage (NCBI taxonomy): Eukaryota > Metazoa > Chordata > Aves > Falconiformes > Falconidae > Falco > Falco naumanni. The sequence continues at coordinate 35,331,969 of NC_054063.1, read as the reverse complement.
CTGAAAAGTCAGGATTTAAGCCAGGATTTCTAACTACGAGAGAAGAGGGGGAGACTAGTTAGGCTGTATCCCAGCATGGGACAATTTGTACACTACCTGTCTCCAGCCAGTCTCCATACTGCAGTAGCAGATGGGACGGAGGGGGCCCAGCCCACGGGACCCATGAATGCCTGCCACTGGGGCAGCAAGGGGACAGCAGTGGCGCAGACGGCTGTACAGCCCAACTGAGCTCTCACAGAACAAATGACACTCCATACAAGCGTGCTCTGGTCACATCTATAGCTTCAGTGTGCCTGGCATTGGGCAAGGTCCCCTTAAAGAGAAGGATGCTCAGAGAGCCCTCGGGTCTGGCCAGGCACCGTGGCCACGCTCCGGACAGCATGGGGCTCTCAAGTGCCCACCACGATGATTACCGTGCTCCACAAGCGCTTTGAGTCACTTGACCTTCAGTCTCCTGCCTCTCTGTGTGCCTGAGACAGGCACTAATCACTTCAAAACCCAACTGCTGTCATGTCTTGTTGCTTAAACACCAGCTCTGCCAGCTGCACATTTACATCCTCAGCATTGACTCAGCTAATGTATCTGTCATTTAAGCGCTAGTGATCTGCCAGAAATAATACTTGATACAGCAGCTATCGAGGGTCAGAGGCTCGTGGCCTTTGGTTGCAGGGAGTGGTCCCTGGTTGTCCCAAGTACGGTTTGTGGCAGGTCCCCACTGTGGACCTTTGCAGGACACAGGCAAGCAGCACGTCCTCACACTCTGATGGAAATGGTCCAGAGCCCCTGCAGCCCTCCTGGGGAAGGGTAAGAAGTGAACCCAAGAAGATGTGGGATGAGTTCTGCTTGGAGGGGTTGTCATGGGGTCAGGTGAAGATGAGCATTGTAGGAGCCCTGGGAAGGGGACGTGAGCAGGGCTGGCAGGAGAAGCCCTGCTGGGCAGTGCCTGAAGGCAGAAACTTGCTCTGCAATACAGAGTCTGGAGGTGGTTAGGTAGCTGGCTGTTCAAAGCTGCTGTGGAAGCTGCTTCTAACACAGGCTGCTCAGACATAATGCCCAAGATGTGTTTGTGCTCTACATCCCGCTACCTCTCCTCTCCCACCATAGTGTCTTCAGCTGGCTGATTACAGCCAAGGGCAGCACAGCCTCTGGGGCGAAGCAGCGGAGAGAAGGACAGGCTCTACACCACCTCCACATTGAGTCAGGCTCCATTTGATTGCAACCTGCTCGTGTAGGCTTCATGCTTCTCTTCAGCCTCACAATCTGCTCGCTGACATCCTATTGGGGAAGATGTGAATATGGGAAAACCTACACTCCATGTCCAGGTTTAGAGGCAACTCAAGTAAAGCCTGGAGAGAAGAAAATTTTACCTAACTATCACTGCACCACACAAAGCCTCTCTCAGCCTGGAGGCTGTTATGTAGGCAACTTGGTTAGGTCAAAACATTTCTGTCTGTAATACTCCCACAAGGTAGATGCAAGATGGTGATAACCCCACAGGGCATCTCTCCTGAAGCTTAGCACACAACAGACAAACCGTACCTACCTTGCTCTAACTCTCACTTCCAGCTGTTCCCATGCCAAGGAAACATCCTTGGGAGGCTTTAAACTACCTGGAACTGGTCACTGCTTTGCAGGTGGAGCAGAAGAAATAGTATTTGTTTTTCAAGCCAAGCGCTAGTGTAAAATTAATGAAAGTCTCACCTGTGATGTCTTCTGTGTGAGCAGCTGCTGCATACATGCCAAATATACCCATAGAAAAGCATGCCCAGAGCTTGAGATGGGAAAGATATCCACTCCCAGCCTGACCGTGGGTTTGGGTGGAGGAGACGATGTAGCTCCTCTGCTCTCAACACGTGATCTGCAGGGGAAGGGATGACAGGATTCCCAGTCCTTGAGCCTGCTAGATCAACGAGCGATGCCAGCAAGTTTCCAAGATTTCTGGGCTTTAGTCCCAGCTTGGTGGCTCCGAGAATGGTCCTTCTGCTCGGGGAGAAAAGCTTGAAATGCACCTCCTGGTGATACCAAGGCCCTGCAAGAACTCACAGATAAACTTTTGCTATGCACTCTCCCACCCATCAGTGTCTGAGCCTGAAACTGGTGATGGTCAGTGGGGTGGTGACAGTGCATAACTGTGGCTCACACCATGTCTCTCAAAGCCACTGTGCTCCAGAGCACATGGGACTTGGCCAGGCAGTGCAGCAGCCCTGCTTTGCGAGATAACCCCAGTCCTGACACAGAAGAAATACAGAAGACTGATGGTGCTTGCAGAAGACAGCTGTGTGGTGGCTGTGTTAGCCACTAAATCTGACTCCCCCCTCCTACCCTCCGTGCCTGCTTGGCGCCCAGGGCACAGCACGGTAAGAAGTGAAGGATGAGAGCAGGCGGGAACAGCCCTGCTCACGGCTCGTGCTGGCCGAGGGCTGCCGGAGATGATGCAGGAAAGGATCCACATGAATCCTCCAACGGAAGGAGCACCAGCATCCCTAACCACGGAGGTCACATCCTCCAGTGAAACTCCAAGAGCCAAGGAGTCTGCACTCAGACTTGTCCTGGAGCTGAGAGCCCATCCTTTCAGCTTTCTCGTCTCTGGACTGCCTCAATATATTCTGATGGTCAAAATCCCATGCTGATGGGACAAAGGAAGATTTCAGGGAGGAAATATGGAGGTGCCATGGACATCCTCTGCAGCACAGATCAGAGCCTCTTTAAGGGGCTGCTCTACCTTGCATCAGTGCCTGGTTCCTGTGCTGCAAGGATGGTGCCTGGAGAGTCCTGAGCTGCTGCAGCAGGCAGAGCTCATGTTCTGCCTTTGTCACTGCCTTGTTTTCATGAAAGTTTAATGCATCTCCTCTCACTCCCTGGAAGTGAGCTGGCTCCTGTGTCCCTGCACAGTAAAAAAGCAAGGCTGCATGGCCGGGGAGGATGAAGCCAGTCCTGCCTTCTGCAGCCCCACTTCTCCCTGCCTGGAACTGAGCAGCGCAGTGGAGATAAGAGAAAATATCTTTGGCTAAATCCTCCCCACAGGTGAGGCGTGTGTGTAACAAGAAGGCACAGCTCTGCTACTTAAATAACCAGGGCCAGGGCTCAGGGGAGCTTGTCCGAGGTCTTACTGCGCTTTAGGAAGCAGGCAGACTTAATGAAATCTTTCATTTGTCAGTAAATGCCACTGTATGAAGTGTAATTAATGGATTTACTAGAGCTGGATGTAGCCCAAACTGAAATATAAGCACTCAGGGAGCAGATGGGAGCAGTGTCCTCTACACTGCTTAATTATAAGGTCACTGCCAGAGCAGTGGGAGCTTTGCTGAGTCTCTGACTTGGGAGAAATCTTGCCAGCTCGGAAATTTCCTCCAGCAAATCACTGGGTTTTCATGGCAGGAGAGCAGTGTGAGCAGTGCAGACAGGTCCTGAGCAGCGGTGCGGCGCAGGGCTGCAGGCAGAGCTGGCTGGGTCAGCAAAGCCCTGGGATGGGACTGCATGGCTGTCAGTGCCGGGCAGGGCTGCTGGAGCAAGCAGTGTGTCTGGGATGCGGAGTCACCCCAGCCCAGCAGCGGGAGCCCAGTACGCTCCCTGCGCTGGGCACAAGTGGAGGTGTCTAGACTTGGTGTCAAACTTTCTCCACATCTGTGAGGCTTTCTTGTGGTCCCTCTACGGCTCTGCTGGTCTCACAGGTCCTGTGACCTGCAGGTGGTGGATGATGAAAGGGCATTGCTGATCAATAGCGCTGAGCTGGCTTCCCAGGCTTGGGTTAGATGGCACCTCATGCCTTCAGCAGCCTGTTGCACTCAGCAGGAGCACAGCCCTGGTGGCACTGTCCCTCCTGTCCCACCCACCCACCCGAGCTGCCCAGGCAGAAGGCAGTAAACGTTAGCACGACGGTCTATTCCTCCCCAGCAGAAGAAGCCTGGCTTGGTTAATGTAAGGCTGGTCTTATGGACACTCCTGGCTTCCACAAATCTCTCTGTGACCAAACACCTTTCCACTTCTGTCCTGAAGTGATTAAGAGATCAGCTCCTTGTAGCTGAAGGCAGGTTCACACATGAAAACGAACCCACCGCCAATGGGGAGCTCATGCACGGAGACAGGCAAATCTGCAAGAGTATCCGCTAAACTAAATGTCCTCACATTCAGGATGTCCAGCAGAAGACCTCACCCTGATTTTTCAGGCCCAGTGAGCACTTACACCTCACTTTTCTTCCTGGAGGTATTTGAGGACCTCAGTGGGATGACTGTCTGGTGCATGACACCCCGGCCCGTGTGGTGTGGAGGGACAGTGCAAGTCCCTTGTGCTCCCCAGCCAGCCCAGGGGGACCTGCTCAACCCTGTCCCTTGCACGTGGCAGGAGATTGCAGCTCCCGATGCTACTTGTCTTTTCCACTAGGCTTTCCAAAGGGAAACCTGGCTTCCCAGCACCTGCAGCTCTCAAAGAACAACTTTCTGTTGCTGAATCTTCTGTGACTTCCTTCTGCGTTACCCCGCTGCCTTGCTGCTGGAGCTCCAGTCCTTCAAAGGGCAGCCTCGGCGGACACTAGCTCTTCTCCTGGGAAAGGCATCCTCCCTGAGTGGCCTCATATCTCCAGTTGGAGAGCTTATTCAGCCAGGACTCCCATTTGGTCCCAGCAGAGATGAATCTCCGGTTACCCCACTATGAAAATAGGAAGTAATGGCCAGAAAATGGCTAGCGGTGGGCAAGAGACAAAGATAGACACCGGCACCAGTCTCCTGTAACCTGCTACATCCCCAAATGAGGATGTGTATTCTCTGCAGCGTATTTCAAAAAACCCAAAGCCCATTATGAGGAACAATCAGCAGCAGATTTTAATAGATGCATTTTGCACTCAGCTGTCACCATCTGTGTTTCCCCATTAGAAATGCAGAATGAACAAGCTCCACAATTACAGCTGTGAGGGTCTGGGAGGTCTGGCACAGCTCTGCGTGCAGCCGTGCCTCCTCTCCTCCCTGGGAATGCCTGTTCTCCAGCATGGCCACTTGTTCCCGGGGCCAGTGCTTGGGTAGAGCCCGCACCCGTCCCATGCACCAGGAGGGTGCTCCCAGGCACAGGGCATCATCCTGCAACCCCTGTCTGTTCTGGTCAGAGGTGTGCAGGGCCAGGACCTCCTGCAGGCTGTGGGGAGCCCCATCTTGGGGCGTGAGGGGACCCCAGCCCCAGGCTGGCACCTCACAAAGGTGCTGGCAGAAGTGATGCATGTTGGCATGAGGCACTTTCAAAGGGGGTGCGGGGGGTGCTCCCCACGGTGCCCCAGACCTCAGAGGGTCCCTATGCATGCTTGCACAGGCTGGTGAAGCCGCAAAGCAGGAACTGAGGCTGCCCAGAGGAAGCTGTGCCTTTCCCTCCAGTCTGATGGCCCAAGTCCAGAGACAGACCACAGCACCACCACGGTGCCCAGCAGCAGCCCTGTACGAGGAGGGTCTGTGGGGCACCCCGAAGCAGCCGTGCCCCTGGCCCGTGGGCTCAGCACTCCCATGCATGGTCCCTGGTGGGCATCCAGACCCCCAGCCTGCTGCCGAGCCTCCAGCTGACAGAGGAGGGGGGGCTGTGGGGGGCTGCCTGGCCTCGGCGCAGGACACCCCGGGGTGCTGGCCAGGAGCAGCTGCCTGGGGTGGGAGATCTCAGCTGGGGAGAGAGGAGAAGGGCACCTGGGGTGCCCAGGATGGGGGACAGGACCAGCAGGCAAGTTGCACCCCAGAACAGCTCCAAAGCATGTCCAGAGGAAGAAGGGAAGAAGGGGCTGCGGCTTGGAGATGCCCAGCCACGAAGGGGTTGATCTCCCTGTGGGGAGCCGAGGTGGGGCTCGGTGAGGAGAGGGCCTGAGCTGGAGGAACCTGACAGGATGTGGGAACCCATGAGCTGGCAGGATAATTACTTTTTTAATCAAGTCTTTTCAAAACATCTAATTTTATTACTTTATTCTTCCATTTCAATAGCAGACCGATTAAGATGGAATCTTAAAGGAATTCTTCACAACAGTAATAATGTCTCTTATCGCAAGAGGCAGTCTCTGTCTGCTTCGTCCTGCAAATTCTCAGCATTTGAATATTAAATATGTTCAATATATCAAAAAACTCCATTTCATTCCAGAAAAAAAATAATACAAAACCCCCCATATATAACATAAATTTTCCCGTCTTTCTGAAACCCACACAACTCTTTCCCCCTCTAAACCGCCTTCTCGGGGAGGGACCCAGGACAGTGGGGACCGTGGGAGAAACCTCCAGCAGCTGTCAGGCCAGGCAGTAGCTCAGATGGAAAACGAAGCTTTCCAAAGCTCTGATGCTACAGATCCCACCCAAGATGTGCTACTTGGTTTGAAGGAGGTATGGGCTGGGCTGGTGACTCCCAGCGTGGGGGCTTAGAGAAAGCACCTCCATCAGACTCAGAGGCTGGTGCAGGGAGGAGGGTACCAGCCCTGCTCCCCAGCAGGGCGTTGGGGTGCGGGGAGGATGCCAGCCCTGCTCCCCAGCACTGCGCTGGGGCCCCAGCTGTGCTGCTGCTGTCCCTGGCTGCAGCGCTCCAGCCCATTTCAGCAATGCCCATGTCGACGCTTGTTTTGATCACAAGAAGAGACAGTGACATCTAAATTTGTGGGTCATCAGAGTGCTCCCAAATAACGCAGGTTGTGTTTTCATCCTTGTTCTTCTCCGGGACCATAAATGGTGAAAGAGAAAGTCATTGTGCAAGTGGACAGGAGAGCAGAGTGACAGCGGTAGGGAAGGAGGAATGTGTTTGCTGTGTGATTTGGAGTTGTTTATGACAGCTCAGTGCTAAGCTTACCTTTCAGAGCTCAGGCTGCTGGGCTTGCAGACTAAATGGAAGGGAAAAGGAAAAATCCAAAAGCCTTGTTTTGAAAAAGTGCACAAGGAAATAAGATAAAATGTTGGAAATAAACACAGATGACCCTGAGCTACTGTCTCATTCCAAAAGAATGCATGTAATTTCCTAGCTTGTTTTGCTTTGCTTTGCTTTGCTTTTTAAAGGAAAGAGGTAAAACCGAATTCTACTGTGTCAAACATCCTTTGGATGATTTCCCTTCCTGCCCTGATTCTGTCTGGATCTGCTGCAGAAGCTGCTGTGTAGCAGTCCTGGGTCTTCCCCAGGACCAAGCCCATGTCTCCATCGCCTGGTGCCTGCGAGTACCATGCACAGCGCTTCAAGAGCGGGTGGGAAATGCTCCTGCCCTGCCACGGTTGTGTTGCACGCCTGTTCAGGGTGGAGGCTGCTTGGGGCCGGGCGGGGGGTGGGGGTGGGGGGTGGGGGGTGGGGGGGGGGGGCTGTGGGCACGAGGGCGAGAGGAGCAGCACCTCAGCTGTGTGCTGTGGAAGGAGGCTGGTGGCACCGCAGCACCTGCCAGGTGGTTTTGAGGCTGTGCTGAACACTCACACCCTGGCTAGAAGACAGGCTGTGTGGTGAAGGGCTGTCCTTGTTTGCCTTTTTGTCCTTATAACAATTACAATGTCCTTATAATAACCATAAATAGATAATTATCTCTCCTTTTAATAATATACTCATCTTTTCTCTCCATGCATACCCCAGTGACTAGGGATGTCTCTCACTTTCCTCTTTGGGAAATGCTTCAGGGACAACTGGGGTCTCTTGTGTGCTTCTCCCCCAGAACGCTGCCTCTGTGCAGGTCCCCAGGGAAGCTGGGCGCTCCTGTCCCATGCCCCAGTCCTGCAGGTCAGGCCTCCTGCTTGTACCCACCACTGGGCAGATGCCTCCAGAAGCCACATCTGGCACCAGCACCTTCTGAGGGGAGCAAGGACCAGCCCAGGGCAGCCCTCACCACCTTTGAGAACTGACTCCAGATGTCTGATGGACAGTTTCATCCTAAGCCTGGGTGAAAGGTGACGGGAAACAGCATCATTCTCACCAACAGCGATTTTGACAGTGGTCCTGTGTGATTTCACACCTTCGCTGAATTGCCCGTTGCCCCTGGTAGCTGCTGGGGCCACTGGCCTGGGGAATGTACTTGCATCAGCCATTGCCAGCACCCACCCAGGGCACTGCTAGTTTCAGGTCTGACAAATAAACACTGGGGCTTTTTCCAAAGCATGGGAGTATCCAGCTATTTCTAAATAACCTGGATTAAGGATCTAAGGCTCTTGAAGGGTGGAGGATAATACAGGTGTCAAACTGCAGGAACAATCCTCAGGGCAGCAGGGTTTATCCCTGTGGTCTCCCATAGATAGGTTAAAGTCAATGGATTTGCACGGGTTTGTTGTGCCTCGGTTTCCCCACTGGCAGGGTGGCATTTTCAGTCCTCCCTTGGGTACCACTTCCCTGGACTGTCTGCAAAACCAGCTGTGGGGAACCTGGGGGTGCACATCTGGCCTGCCAATGGCCATTTGCAATCAATCTCCAAAACTCTTCCCCATACACAGCATGAATTTTCGAGGCACGATGATGTGGTAGAAGACACCCAATTTTCAGCAGTTAATGCAACAAGCTGTCTACAATATCATTTTGTTTTTAAGGTGAGCCCTGAATTTGGATCAGTTATCTAATGACATAATTCTCTGTTCTGTAATGGCTTCCCCTCTGCATCGATACTCCCTTAAGATGAGTAATTTTAAATTGATGTCTGTCTCTAATAGACTTTCCTCAGGCTCCTCTCACACTAGCTGCCTGAGCTGTTGGTTAGAGATTAAAATCTAGTCGAGCCTGCCCAGCAGCAGTTCATCAATGACAGTTGTTTCATTAGTTGATGCAAACCCACTTAAAATAAATTCTAATTAAACCAGAAACTGAAATCATATATTTTTGGAACACTCCTATGCTGGTGGCATGCTCTGCTCTGCGCTTTGCTTCCAGACCTGTTATTAGTCAGTCCCCCGCCTTGTCACTGTAGATGTGGTATCAGACGATGCCAAATAAATAGCACTTTCATTAAAGTCTTCGGCAATCCAGCAACCAATTGAATTATTTCTTCCTCAGGGTTCCCTGTGCCCGTGAATGAGAGGGGAAAGGGGAAGAGAGAAAAAGCCACGACCTGCTCGGGTGCTGCGGGAGCACAGTGCCTCCACCCCAGCAAAGCCGGAGGCAGGATCTGTGCTCCCCTCTCCCGGCCGGGTGCCGAGCGGGATGGGATGCCTGCAAACGGGATGTGAAGGAATGGGGGCTCTGGGGGAGCTGCCGGCAGTGGCGAGGGCGAGGGCGGCCAGGCAGGCGCGTGGTGCTGGCACTGCTCCTCAGCCGGCTCATTCTCCTGGGACGGGTCCGCGTGTCTCGAGAGTTCGCTGCATGGAGCCAGGCAAGTTGTTGCAAAAAGAAGTCTTGCAGTTTCTCTTTAAAAAAAATGAAGCTTGAGACAGTAAAAAAGTAGAAACACAAAAAATAAAGCCTCCAGGAGGAAAACCTTTCCAGAGCCACCTACAATACTGCTCTCAATAAAATGTTTCCAGTTTTTTGATTCAAATTTCTTCCCCTGGATTCTCAGTTTTGCCTCTGGGGTGAGGTGAGGCTCATGTATGAGTGGGTTTTGTCCCTCAGCTGGGCAGGTGTCCCAATCCCACAGGAGATGCTGCAGGGATCGTACTGGGGACCACCTTCATGCAAGGCATCCAAATACCCACCATTGCCAGAAATTCCCTTTCAAGTTCACTCCGATTGATTGAATCATTTGTACCACAGGAGTAAAACGCAGCGCTGGAGCCTGCAGTCCATGCAGAGCACCGGACACCCACCAACAGCCCTGGGCTGGCGGTGGGCAATCCCCGGCACGGGCAGGGTGTGCCTGCAGCCTGCCCCGACCCCACAGCCGCTCCCAGTCTGGATGCGCCAGGTGCCCCTGGAGCAGCTTTGGCCAGTGGGTTGGTGGCTACAGGGAATCACACAGAGTTCAGCAGGCAAACAGGTGGCAGGTAAAGAAATCAGTGCTGCCTGCTGTGGGTGGACTGGCGCTTGGTGGCAGGGACGGCAGTGGGGGACCCGCAGGGAGCTGCCAGGACGGCTTGTGCCTCCTTCAGCCCCGCCGCTGCGTCAGCCAGCCCCCGCGCCTCCCCTCCCGTGCCAGCCCCCAGCTCCTCACTTCATCCATCCCCCTGACATGTAGTGCTGCAGCAAGGCGCTGGGACAGAGTCTTGCCACTGAATTATTATTTTATTTTACTATTTTTCTTTTAGGACTAGTTCCCACCGCACATGATTTTAGAAATGCAAATGGATTTGCCTGCAGATTTTTAGACAGGTGCCAGGGAATGAGAAGGAGACAGAGAGGAATGCTCTGATTTCATAAAAATCAGTTTTCCTGCCCAGGGGAGGATGGAAAGCAGCTACTCAGTCTCAGGAAGACGATTCTATTTAAACCACAGGATCATGTTGTAGCTACTTCTTATTTACCAGACTGGAAAGTTACATTAAGAAGTTATCACTTATCTTGCAGGAGAACAGATTAAGAGTGAAGGACCGTTCACTGGTTTGCATACAGCTGTACTTCCCAGGTTACTAAAAAGACAATTGATGTACCAGTTCAGGAAGAAATATGATTTTCATTATGATACACAGGTATCGGGGATTGTATTCTAATGGTCCCCTGTCACCACTGAAGAGCAAAATGGCCTGTGACCACTGTAATAGAAAAAAGGTTTCAATGATATTTTGCATAGCATGGAGGGCTTTTTGCGTTTGGGTTTTGTTTGGTTTGGGGGGGGGGGGGGAGGTTGGTTGGTTTTTTGTTTGGGTTTGTGTTTGGGGTTTTTTTCTTGTAACATCCTGATGACAGTATTAAAGGGAGTAGAACCTATTCTTTCCAGATAAGGAATTTTTGGTCTCAGAGTGAGAAACTTTTCTCCCCACCCATGGAAGAATATTTCTATTTGAAATGTACTTTGAATATTGAACATTATCATGCGACAGTGGGTTGCATTGTCAGCAGCCTAGAGGGTCTCCTGGGCGCCTGCTCTCCACACACACCTGTTTGGACCGGTGAAATGAGGTGATTGCATGGAGGCACCTGCAGGTACGCCTCTCTTTTGGGATCCTTTCAAGCTTTTCTGACAGTGCTTTTGTGCCCATGGGCTTGAGGCTGTAGGAAAGCATCAAAAAGCAAAAAAATAATGGTTGGGGTGTAACCAGTGTCTCCCTTCCTTGTGAAACATGTCTGGTTCACAGAGATTGCATCCAAGGCACATGAGCATCACGACCAGCCCCAGATCCTCCACTGACCCTTTCTTCTTCTTTTCCTGCAACACCCAGTCACTTAACGGAGAGAAAATGTGTGAACGGACACTTCACCAAAAGCAGAGATGTGTTTTATCATGCTAAGTGGGATCCTCCATCCCACTCTTCACGCCTCGTTGGCTGCGTACCAGAACCAGCCAGTCTCGAGGCAGGAACGCACAGATGGCTCACGCCACCCATGTGAACCAATAGCAATACTGGAATACCAGCTATTCCACACAAGTTATTCAGGAAAAATTCCCAGAGGGGGAAGAAAAAAAAAATCCTAAACGCATTTGTGAATTACTGAAATTCATAATAATTGATAAATTACAGAAGTTCACTATTAACTTCAGTGTAACAAGAAAAACATGGAAAATACAGCAGTAAGTGATTTGCGGTGATTTTTTTCCCCTCCTGTTTAATTACTTGAGTGCTGTAAAAACTAAACCAAGTTTCAAAGGTAATTCAAATTCCCCCCATCAGTAGACGGCACACACAGCCCTTCCCATCTCGTGAACTTCCAGACAGCTGGGCTGAGCAGCTTTCCTTTAAACCCACCTAAGTTAAAGACAAACAATTTAGGTCCATTGATCTGTAGCTGCGGAGCCTCCTGTTTAAACTCGGGGAGATGGAAGAAGCATAAAGCTAGTGCATAGAATTTTCTTTGCATTGCTTAGATTAAAGGACATCAGGATGAGTGGTTTGTGTGATGATCAAAAGATTTAACATACTCTGTACCTGTCACAGGTACGAGCTCAATTCCTTATAGATAAAAACAGAGTGGAGCTGGCATAGCATGAAAGACTTACAGGAAAGGATGTGCAGGCAGTATATTTAAAGCAGACTGCATGAATATAGGATTAAATGTTAGTATTATATGATAAAATGTTAATTTTGCTTAATTAGGCCATTTCTACTGTCGATTCCTGTTGATCAGAGCGCTCCCTAGCAGATAAAGACGGTGATAAAGAATCATCTTCATAGAAATATAAGAAAGTTTCTAAGTAGTGATTTGGGGGAAAAAAAACAACTGGTAAATGGCTGCATAGATTAATGTCATTTGCACTAAGGCTGCGTGGCCTGACTGGGATGGAGTAAATGGGAAATTCTCATCATCTCAACTGGCTATTTCACTCTTCCTCCAGAGGCTCTGGCTTGCCCATGGGCATAGGGAGGCCCTCCACTTCCACCGGTCCCAAAATCAGACTGGAAATCTGGAGACTGCTGGCACACGAACAGCACTGACATGCCCTCCCCAGGGCTGACAGCAACGTGGTCGGAGACTGATATTTCACGGGAGTTGAACTCAACTCAAGAGACCGCTGTGCTCCTCGAGGATTCTTTTTTACGGTTTATACCAATTAAACAAACTCACGCCCCAGCGTCCCCCTCCTCAGCCTGAGCAGCTCTCTGATGCTCAGGGTCTCCTGCTGATGTTTCTGCAAGAAGCTGCAAGCTGAGAAATGATCCACGCAGGAGGGAGAGGACCCCGAGCAAAGCATGCTGCTGGTGGAAGGGGCAACGCGCACCCCCACGCGCCGGACCCACCATGCAACCACCAGCCTTTGCCACGTGGCTTTAACTGCCGTCTGCCAGGGGCTGGCTGGAACTGGCACAGCTGGAGCCTAAGATTTTCACATCCCAGGGAAAAAATATAAGAAGTCAACCTCTCTGAAAAGAAATCTTTTGTTAAGTGATCTTCTAATGCTAAATTTACATTTCTACATGCTCACAGCAAGTTAAATTAATTAAGTATAACAATTAGGCAATTAAACAATGCCCAGATAAAGATGGAAACCGGCAGGATGCCAAGGAACAGGCAGTTGGGTGATGCTAATTTTGTGATACACTGCATTTTATACTATTTCTTTCCTATTACACATGTCGTATCAGTCTTACTGGCCTGTCATATCCCCAGTCTCCGTATGCATCAAAAGGCACTAACAGAGAGCAGGAAGAACTGACAACGAGGCAAGGTGCAGGCACAGTGCCTTGGTCTCAAACTATGGCCAGTGGTTTCCCTTTCTACTCAAGGACACTGAAGTCAGCTCCAAAGTTTTTGCTTCTCTAAGTAACTTTCAAATTCGTTACTGGACATAAAACCCATCTCAAAAAACCAGGGAGGTTTAAGCAGGAAGATGCAGAAAGGGGCTGCACAGGGCACAGGCATGAAGCAGGGGTTTCAGGCTGACCTGGCATCACATGGACCATCGGCATGGACCATCCTGTACCACTGCCATACTGGGCACAAGCAGCCCTGCTTCCGTAGAGGAGTTACAGGGACCGGATTTTCAGATGATCCAAGTTATCCAAATTATCAAGTTATCCAAAAGAGTAAATGGCTCAGTGATACGTTTTGGAAAATGCCGTGCAGCCTTGGAGGACACCGTAGATATTAAGCAGTTTGACTCTTCGACTAGAAACCTGAACTACCTCAGATAACTAAATAGTTTGCCCTGAATGTAAATTGTCCTTCTGTGACTTTTTCACAGCTGTGTCTAAATCCCCTCTGCCAATCAGTCATCCCTTGAACTCCGCTTTCTATTCCCATTGTGATCACTGCTGGTTGCACTGCGTCAGTCTGGCGCAGAAGTGCGGTGCTGTATAAACTTCCAGAAGGGAACCAAAGCAGCGACACCTTGCTCCCCCCGTGCAAGGGCTGTTTCCCACCCAGGGGTTAGGGGAATGACCTAAGTGCAACATCTGTCCACAACAGCACACCCCGAGCCTTTTTCTGCAGCAGCTGAGGGTGTCAGTTCTGGTCCCAAGGCTGCGGACCCCAAATCAAGAGGTGCCTGAGCCATAACCCATTGCAACGAGCAGGTTTCCTTCCTCTGATTTTAGCAAGTGCTTCACAAAAGAAACAAATTTCAAGCAGAAATTCTGCCTCTGGTCGCCCGCTGATGCACAGCTCCAACTTAGAACATCTGAAAACCTGATCAACATGCCCAAGAGAAGTGCCTCGTCAAACCCTTCAGTGGGCAGGTAACTTCTCCCTGGGCGTAGCTCTCTGCAGAAGCATCCCTCCTTCCCAGCGCCTGGCGTCTGGAGTGACACAGAACCAGCCACCCCAAGCGCCCCAGCACAGCGCTGAGCTGGCCGGTAGACTGGGAAAGCAAACCATCCCACCGCCGAGCTTGGAAAGGGTTATTATTCATAGAGGAAAAAGAATATTTAAGACTGCAAAACTTCCTTTGACAGGGTTGTCTTTTAATTACCCTGTGGAATGATAAAATCCCAGCACTGAAAATGTGTCTTTACAAATCTCTAGCTGGAGTAATTAGTCCCGTGCCTGGCTCTCCTGAGAGATTATTGCTGCCTTCTTTTCAGATTACTTACCCAAATAGAAGTGGAATCATTGCTATGTTTGACAGTGAGATATAAAATACCAGATAAAGCTGTTAAAATACTGTTTCACACACTGCTTTTCTGCAACGTAAGGAAGCATCTGCTCTCTTGGTATCAGCAGCAGAGCTGAGCAGAAAATTCACAGCTGAGGGCTGAGATGATGAATCTCACTTCTTTTTTTGTTCCTGGTCATTCCCAGAAAGATCCAAGTAATCGAGAATTTAGTCATTATTCAAAAATAGGCTCAAACAACATTGTTTGCAGCCTGTGTCCATGTTAAGGCTTGTGCATGCTCATGGGGTTTTACGTCTGGTGAGACCCCTGCTATCGTCTGAGAAACTCAGGCAGAATACTTGGGTGACAAAGGCGAAGTTATTCAGTGGTAGCACTGAACCCTGAAAAATTCAGGTCTTGTAACACCATGTGCACATACTAGGTGGACCCCTCGGTCAATGTCTCTCCCTTTATGCAGAGGTACTTTTAAGGGATGCAAAACATAGGTAACATCCCTCCTCGTGTATACTTAATGGTACGAGCTCAGAAGGAAGTTTCTCATTAGATATGGCATAAATCTGCGGTGAACTTCCCTTAAAGAAGTTACGGTTGCTATTTATTACTTTCTGGGGGGAAAAAAAATATTTCTTTGGGAATTACAGCGCTTGCTACATTATGTCAGGCTGTTAAGCTTACAGTGCTCAAAAAATGCATTACTGGCAATCCTCATCAGTTGCCGAGCTGTTGTACAGATCACACCCTGGTTATTTCATTCTTTTCTTACCCACAGGACAAATTTATAGCCATGCATGAGTATTTCACAGGCCTGGTGTAACTGATGTGCTAGCTGCAGGAGCAGGCTGCACATTGTTGAAGCAGCAGCTCCATCAGGAAAGCAGTGCCCCAGCCTTGCCTCCTTGACAGTCCATTCCTTGCCATCTCAAATAAATGGTTTTGTGTAATTCTCACTCCTTCCGAGGCAGATTTTGTGTCTCACTGACTTCTAATGTAACCCAGCTTACAACAGGGCCATCCCCTAGGTCACCAGAGAGGTGAAGGGAGTTCAGGGAGCTCAACTGGGATGAGGAACCACCAACTCTCCTGTCCCTTGGGAAATTAGAACCATCCTAACACCTGCCAAGAATGAAACTTGTGGGTTAGAAGTGTGTTCTGGAGGTCTCTAGCCCAGCCTATATGGTCCAGCAGGTCCAGCTGCAGCAAGTTCTTCAGGGCCTTGCTCCATCAAGTTCTGAGTATCTCCTGGAACAGAGACCCCACAGCTCCCTGAGCCCCAGGTCCAGTGTCTCACCACCATGTGGTGATCAAATTATCCCTCATAACTAAGGAGAACTTCTCTTGCCCCAGCTGATGCCTCTCATCCTCCCATTGCGTGCTTCCAGGAAGAGCCTGGTCCCATCTTCCATGCACCTTCGCACCAGGCAGCAGCAAAATCTTTCCCTCACATTCTCGCCAGGTTGGACAGACCCAGCTCTGTCCCCCAGCCTCCCCTTGTCTGTCCCATGCTCCAGCCCCAGCCACCTGGGCAGCCCGCTGCAGCTGCTCCAGCAGGCCAGCATCTTCCCTGTCCTGGGGAGCCCCAAAACAAGCACAACATGAATTACAACTGTTTTCCCACACAGGGGTTGAATCTGGGCTGCCTGGGTGAAAACCAGGAATCCTGACCGCTAGACCATGTCAATCCACCTGTCTGGCTCTGGACCTGCAGGGAGACCTGATCTGCTCCGGGGCTCATGGACCAGCAGCCACCCCCAGCACAACCCCATCCTTCTCTTTCCTGGTGCATCCCACAGCCTGGAGCGGGAAAACATGGCAACCTAAAAAAGGGAATGGCCTGAGCTCTTGGATCCAGCTGGGATTGTCCTGCAGCCCCGTTTCAGAGCCCACGGTGGCACAGGCAGAGTTCACCAGAGCATCGCTGCATGAAGCACCCCTGGATCGCAGCCACGGGCGCCTGCCCACATGTGGGACCCTGGCACCCACCTCCCCAGGGAGCTGTGCTGCTGCGGAGCTGAAGGCAAGGTCACGCATGGGGCCACGCAGCATTATTAACGATAATTGGTGGCAGAGCATTGCAGGAGATAATTCCACCCAGCATGAAGACAAGTGCACAAGCTGCTTCCCCTTTATTTCATTTGATTACACTTTTTTGTTTTTGCATGATTCCCTACAGTAAGTAGCTCATAATTAACAGAGGATGAATAACATTTCTGCCACTCTGCGTATTAAGTTTTCTCACAACAAATGAAAACATAATTGCCATTACACAGCACCCTTATCTGAGGAAACACGCTGCAGTCGGGATGATGGAGATTTACTGATACGCACACACTTCTTCAGCTACTTAGAGATGAAAACAAAACGTTTTTGGCTGAGGGGCTGGAGCGGCTCAGCGCACCGAGCTTCCCCAGTACCTCCCAGCAGAGTGGTCCCCTCCACTGCAGCTCACCGCCAGGACCACAGGAGACAGCTCAGCCGGCTCCGGGGGCAGCAGGGGGGCTTCTGTGGAGCAAGGGATGGGATGAGGATGCCTAGTAGGTGACCCGCGGGACATGGTCCCTCCTTCCTCTGTCCAGGGAAACCCCAGACTGATGGGGTGAGGCATGTCTCATGGCTTACCGGGAACCTTGCACACCTCTGAGCTGTCACAGGAGCCAACGTGGATAGAGTAGCCACAAGGGCTGGTAAGCGCAGACAGTCCCCAGGGTAATGATGTCTGTCTAACGAGCCAGAGGTCCTGGTTCAAAGCCATGGGGCCGTCAGCCTGCAGGGTCGCCGTGGGGCTCTCCACCAGGCATAGGATTTCCAGACCAATATTAATGCCCCGATTTCTGCACACAGCCTGCAGCTCACTGGGGACACTGAGAGGGCATGGCTGGAAAACTTCCCCTCTCTCAACAGAATATTTTTAGTTATCAGGAAAAAGTAATAGCTAAAACCCTTAGGCATTAACCCCACAAGCTTCACTAATGCTGCCAAAGAAAGAGGAAAGAGGCTGTTCTGGTGCCTGGGGGTGACATCATAGAGACACCTGCCTGGATTAGGGACCTCTCCTAGGGACATGGTATGGGCATGTCCAGCAGGTCTTGCTCCAGGGGAGGTGAGGAGGTGTGTACTTGTTTCTCAGTTAGGACATTTTTCACAGGACTTTTTTTTTTTTTTGGATGAAAACTCAGTTTGCAGCAACAAACAAATGAGAACAAGTCCCTCTGCTTCCCCTGGCCCAGCTTGAACAGTCTGTCCATGTCTGGACATTCATGAAGACACACATATCTCAAAGGACTGTGGCTTTCCCAGCCAGGGATCAACACCTGTGGTCTCTGACTCTGAACATCCAGCTCCTGATGGGCACAGGGAGGCACCTTGCAGGACCTCCTAAAAGTCAGCAGAAGAACCCCTTGGAGGTTCTCCTGGGCTGCATGGCTGTGCAACCATTGCCACTCACGGGCAGGTGGGGAAGATGACCGCTGCGTGCCTCCTCCCACTGCACAGGGGAGGAGATGTTAAGCAGGGCCAGACCTAAAGACCCCGAGCTGCCTCCTTCAGCCTTCAAAATGAAGACAAGTTTGCCTATCCCACCCCAGCTGGAAGCACGGAGGAGTATGTGATGCAGGTGTATGACGTTCACAGCATGCTCCCGTTGCTCCTCTAGAGCTCTTGTCCAGTGTTGGAAAAGCAGGATTCTTCATAATTATTCCTAAACATCATACAGTATTGCCTTGCTCTGTACAGTTTCTTCTTTTTCTTCTTCTTCTTCTTCTTCTTCTTCTCCTCCTCCTCCTCCTGCTGCTGCTGCTACGAAGCCTTCTTGGAAAGGCTGGTCTGGTTTTTATTTTTCCTTCTTCAGTAGGTTTGGGTAAAATACAGACTCTTCAGCCATGTCAGCACTGATCTGCCCTGCCCAAACGCTGGGTGTCTCCAAGTACATTTGTAAAGTGATAGCTCGCCCCAGAGAGAACAACCTGGAGCACTTCTCCATGCTGTGCCACTCTGGTTTGTTTACCTAAAAGCCCCAGCTTCCCGCTTGCTGCCTTGATGCTCGTGTGGCATTGCAGACAAAATGTTTAGGGAAGATCTAGTAACCAGTTACTTCATGCATTGCCTCCCAACACCTTACCTGAAATCTTTCAAAGTGAATTCTCATTAAAGAATAAGAGAAACAATGAGTTTCTGAGAACAGACCGTGTGCTGGCTGTACTTCCCAAGCAACTGAGGGCACAGAATACAGACATGGCAGAAAACACTGAACTGTACTGATGCGTTTTAGAAAAGAGCTTGATCACCCATGTACTGGGTGTAATTACTACTCATTAGAGCTACTTATTATACAGACACTCCCAGAGGCCCTGCCAGGCTTTCTGCTGGGCACTGAGCAAATCCGTGGAGACTGCCTGCTCCCAAGCCTCAATACCGGGAAAGCAAATCTCCTAAGGGCAAGGTATTAAATGCATTTTGAGGTGGAGCTTGATCACCTCACCGAAGTGATACCCAGCAGGGTTTGCTGCAGGAGTGGAGGGCAGGACTTGGTGCCAGAGCAGCTCCTTTGCTCCAGTTCTCCATACCCAATAGATTGATCGCTTGGCCAGGCATTGCCCTACATCCAGGCCAAAAGACCCTCCTTTTCACAAAAGCTGCTGGCCGATGCATCCAGCCCCCAGTACCCTAAGAGAGTAAAGCTGGGCTCTGATGTCTTGGCCTCGGTGCAGTGTTGCTGGAGGTCCTGTGCTAACAGGGCACGTGCCATTGCATCCACCTCCCACTGCTCCTCCAGCGCAGCATCCGCGCTGCGGGCGAGCCCCCGTCACCACACCTGGCGTGCAGGGCTTCCCTGCTCCTGCCCTTTCCCTGGACATACGGGAAAATAACCATTCATTTAACATTTGGGAAGCTTTGTTGGAATCCTGTTGCCACCTCTCAAACAAACCGAGCTGCGTGTTTATCTACTCACAGTTTTTAGGCTGGATTAGAAACAGAAAGTTATCAGACTAAGCTTCAGTGCTCTCAGCACGTCATTCCAGTGTGCCTCTGCTCCAGGCGATGCCTGTGTGTAACTACACCAGCTCGGGCCAAGCATGCTGTACTATGAGGGTGCCTGCCAGCCCCCTACCAAAGGCTGGTTTTATTTGTCAACCAGAAGTGATGAGCTCAAATCCAAATAAAACACAAATGAAAACCATGCCTCCCAAAGGGATTTACAGCCTTTAAAAGATTTAAAACAGACCTTCCAAAATGTTCCCAGGGCTGGGAGCTGAATGGTTTCCTCCGCACAAAAACTTTCAGGATTAACACACCATTTGCAGCGCGGTCACAGACCGCGGAACAGCGGAGGGAGCGGCAGGTCCTTGGTGATCGCCTTTCCAATGCGGCAGGGGTACACCCTGTCCCCTGCAGTTTGCATGGGGGTGTCATCGAAAGGCTGTCACCGCACGTCAGTGATGCAGCAGTCTCGGGACATGTCGCAATAAAGTACTTTTTCTAATTAAAACAAGAGTTCTCTATGGGTTTTTTTGAATACTACAAGAGTACCTAAAAAGCCAGAAGTGAATAAGTAGACATCCAAGTTCTTTTGAAATTGAAGAATTCTCTTGATAAATATATCTCTTAATGAAATACAAGCAATTAAACTAAAAGGCCTATCGAATGCTGCTTGTCACTCCACACATTGACATTTAATTGAATTTTTTTTCCATCCCCTGGTCCCTTTTCCCTGATAAACAAATTCATTCACAACGGATCAGGTTTCACTAACCCAGAAACCAGATGATAGTCAATCAACTAATTGACACAACAAAGACTTTAATATGAAAAAAAAATTGTCTAATTAAAGCTCAAATGAAATTTAATGATACACAGACGTCTTATAGTAATGAACAGTCTTCTTATATTAATTACTCTGGTTTTAACCCCTTCCTTTCTTCTGGTCACCTAAATCGTGAGGATGATGGAAGCGGAGGCAGAGCCCAGCAAAGCTACTGTGTCCACCCAAGTGTTTGCACCATCCCTGCTGGGAGATGGTCCCGATGGAGCTGGGTGTGCATGGGCAACCCAAGGGCTCTTCAGCTGTTCCAGGCTAAATCAATAAGTGCCATCACCACCTCTTCTTCTTCCCTATCTGCTGCCATGTTTGGAGGAACTGCACTTCTGCTTGCCATGTGCAGCCATGGTGTCCCAGCCTGTGTAGGGCACAACTCGATGTGGAGTGGCCCAGGATGGATGGTTGGAGGGAGGGACAGGCTCTTCACTCTCTCACTGTGAGGCCATCAGGCATCACGATGCCACTGGGAACTGCACCCTGGCCCAGCACCACAGAAAATGTGCTCAGAGACCCAACTCCAGCCCTGCCTTCAGCGAGAGCTTCGCTGAGTGTTTTGGGAGGACAAAGGAGCCACCCAACCCCTCACTCGAGATTTACCAAATTATTGAAAACTCTTGGGACTTTTTCTCATGCTTAAGAGCTTTCCTGAATAAAATTGAGCTTAAGGATGTGGTTAAAGTTCAGCAGGTGACTGAATGCTTTATTGAATCAGGTCCCTGGTCCACCACAAACCCGACCCAACTCAGGAGAGAAAATGAAAACATTCCCCGATGCCTTTCAGTGTCTAAAGTGAAAAACACAAAAGCTAAACATATAAAGGGAAGCACAGCAGATACTTCACCCCTAATGTACTTCACATCTTAAACATATTTTAAAAGCAAAGGGAGGTCAAGGAGAGGTTCCCGGTGGAGCAGCGGCACGTACCCTCCGCGGAGGGAAGGCTGCGGCCACATTTACTCAGTGGCTGGTTTCTGGGTGCTCCCATGCTACGTATAATCAGTCCTGATCAAAGTAGGATAGAAAAATGCTCCAAAAATAATGAGCAGTTGTTTGTGGAAGAGACAAATAGAAGGAAGAGAGAAAAGCTCACCAAAAGGAATTAGAGTTAAGTTTTAAAAATGTTTAATTGCTCATGTAAGCTGAACCCACAAGAGGTGTCAAGTGCCTTTTCCATTCCAGTTCCCCCATGCACTCAGCGCTCCGGCCTTTGCCTGCTGCTCTTGGCTCTCTCATTAAGAAGTAGCTATTATTTTCACAATCATTTTCTAGTGCACTTTATGCCATTAATGGAACAAGCTGTTGTGAATGGTCATTTTGTTTCCAAGCAAGTTTGGACACAAACAGCATCAAGTTCTTTTATCAGCTGAAAACACCCTGGGCTTCTCTCCCTGTACGAGGGTTTGGATACCCGTGGAGCTTGTCAAGTGCCCAGGGCAATCCCAAACCACGCTGCTCACTGGGGCATGCCACTGCTGTGAGAACTCAATTACGCTAAACAAAAGCTAATAGGGCACCAGAGGAAAGAGGAAAGGGGAATTAGCAGCCCTGTCAGAATCCTTCAGGTAATTATGGTTTTTCTATCTAAAAATTACAACTGTTCTGGAAATGCCGTTTTATTATGCTGGTGCATTTGGCATAAACATGAAAAGAGGAGTTGTTTCTGCAGTTAAAACCTTTCTCTTCGAACAGGATTGTCCAAGGTAAAATTACTGCAGAATTGATTGTGACCAGGAAGAAATCAGCTTCTGGTTATTGCCGAACCCAAGAGATTTAAAGATACGAGAGCATGCAGACCTCTTGAACAGCTGGATGAAATCCTTCCTCATCACCCCGGAGTGGAGATCCCCCACCTCCACTCCCTGTGGAGCTCAAAGCCGGGTAGCCTAGATAGGAGGTAACTGGAAAAACACTGAGACTGCTGGAGAGGAGGAAGAGATGATGCAAGGAGAGCATCCCCAGAAAGAGCCTTTTTTCACAGAGCCCTTGATAATGTAGACAGATTGCCCTGCTCCCCACGTGCTCCCGACCCTCTCCCCGCACCTCCCAGCCCACCAAAGCACCCTCCCTGCAGGGGTTTCTGAGCCCAGCCACCCCCCTCAAGGCAGCGGGACCACGGAGGCACTGGGACATGTCAGGAGAGGGATGTGACGAAGCCCCATCCCACCAAGCGGGCAGGGACATCAGCTGCGATGAGTGTCCAAGCACAGTGGGACCGAAAAGCACCCCAGGAACATGCCGGGGTGCCTGCAGCACCGGGGCAGCCCCTTCCCAGCCCCTCGGGAGTCGCTCCCGGCTCCCCGGGGAGGGGGCTGCAGGGCTTGCCTGCGGTGCCGTCGCGTTTTCCCTGGTATTTTTAAACATATTGCTTGGCATTCACAGAGGTGGAAGCCTGACAAATGCTAGTACTCTAAGGGTTAAGCTCTTTTAAACGTCTTGGGAGTTATTTGTAAAGCTATTACTTCTGAGTTTGTTAATAAATCAGGATTTAATACACCTGAGTTACATTATCTCCCTGTTCTAATGTATAAATCCTGTCACTAAACCTTCAGGCCCAAGTGCTGTGTGCTTTTAGTCTTAGGTTTAGCTACCTGGTTTCTAAAACGTTAGATTGTTTCACAAGTCAAGAGAGGGATTTTTAAATCCTTCAAATCTCACAGCAAGTATACAAATCTGTGTCTGGAGTTACAAATCCGATCAGAAGGTTTGTAAATCCTACAAAAGATTTATCTGAAAAAGTTTTCATTTACAAATTCTTGCTTTGCCTTTGGGACATGTAAGTGACTTATTTGCAAAGGAAGATTCGGCAGACCTGGGTTAGATGGAGAAATCCTTCCCTTCACTCATCACACACAACACAGGATAAATCCTCAGCCAGCCAGCCTGTATCTGTCTCCCAAACGAACTCTGGGGTTAGCAATGAGCTCCAGAAAACTCAATGGAGGGGAATGGATGCTCCGGGGAGGGGGGGTGGGGGTGGTGTCAGCCTCACCGTTTAGACTCCATCTCAGGAGGCCTGTGCTCTGGAGATCCTCCTCTCCCCACCGAGCGCAGAGGGAGCAGGACACATAGCTCAGAGGAAAGGCTTCGTAGAGAGAGAGCTTGGGTGAGATGCACCCTGCCCTAATGTGAACCGCAGCATCACCAACACCTTCAGAAATCTGGTCTGAGGAGGTCTGAGGGTGAGAGTCATGAAGCCAGGTGGTGCCACTCTCACTTCTCCCAGTCTTTTTGCTGCTCTTCCTCCTGCACATGGCTCTAGAGGGGCTCCACTGGCTGTGGGTACATCTGGCATCGCTAAACAGAAGATGCCACCCACTCGCGATGCCCTTTCACACACACACACACACACACCCCGAGTGCCTCAGTGCACCAAGCCACGGCAGCCTGTGCAGCAGCAGCCACCCACAGCCCACACCGCGCGAGCGAGATCCCATCCTAGCCCCTTCCCAAATCCAGCCGAGGCCAGGCAAAGCCAGAGTAAGGCTGGGCAAAGTCACCCAGACCACAAACCCAGGTTTTCCCAAAGAAAGTCGGGCTTCCAGCAGGGTTTATCTTTTGCTGGGAAGAGGCAGCCCTGCAGGTAAGGTAAGGACGGGTATGGACATGCAGGGAAAGCAGCTGCGCTGCAGCAGCGAGCATGGCTCCTGCGCGTGTGTTTAACCCACCCTGGCTGCAAGGTAAAATCCTTCAGCCAAACACACCCACCCGCCTCCCTTTGCAGCTGAGCCCGCTCCTATGGCTCTGTCATTTCTATAGGTGCTTTGATGAGCGGTATGTAACAGGGTAGTTAAAGAAATCAGGATCATCACTTTGGGTTACCTCAAATACTAGAGGATTTTACCTTTTTTTTTTTTTCTATGCTGCTTCACTTTCTGGTTTCAGGCCCTTCCATTCACTGTAGAAAATTTTACTGAGACATGGACCTCTGAGGACACGGAGACAAATACAAAATGAAAGGAAAAAAATCGGGAAGGTTTTATCAAAAGTAGATCACATTAGACTAATTTAATATAATTTTAATAGGAAAACAGAGAGGAGCAGAGGAGCTAATCTATCTAGGTTTAAACAAAATATTGCATACAGAGCCTGATGGGAAATTAGTCTTTCAACAGAGATTCTGGGAAGAATCTCTACTGAAGGAGTTGCAGGAGTTACAAAGTGGGTGTGGATCCAGTTAAAGGGAAGGCTGCACAGAACCAAATGATCAGCCTGGAGAGCAGCACTGAACCGTGCGGCTCGGGGACCAGCCTGGGGGTCTTCATGCAAAAGTTAGGTGTGTACTTATGGGATGGGGGATATGATGAAGTTAGAAGGTATTGCCAGTGCTGAGGGAGTCCAGACTTCCATACTGCAAATGCTGAAATGGATACCAAAATAAAAGAGAGTCTGGCCACAGTATGTTCTCCTTCTCTTTCTTGTCCTGGGCTAAACCCATGACAAGATTTGGGCTCAGGAATGACATTTTTCCCAGCAAGAGAGACCAGAGGGGTTTTCTCTGTAGCATGGGAGATGCTCTGCTCTCCAGACTATGTGAATGTGATGGGAGAAGACACCAGCAATGCCAAGGGCAGTCACTGCTTCGGGCTTCTCCGTCTCTCTTCCATAGTGCTTTTAGGTGGTGGGCAGGGGCTGCATGGACCAGGCTTGGCCCCAGGCTTTGGGGTTCAGCCTTGCAACGAGCCTGCGGGGAGCTGGTTAAGAGCAGATGGTGACAACACCCTCCAGTGACCTGTCAGGCAGGGATCCCAGGGCCACGGGCTCCGAGCTGTAGGACACTCGATCCGGCCACTCCAAGGATCCTGGAGATGCAGCTGCCCTGGGATGCCGGCTGAATACAGCGACAACAAACACCAGCCCGACTGCATCCCATCCTTTGGTCCACAACAATAAGGGTGGACTGATATAACATGGCACTTTTTAATTATTAGATCACCAACATCAAATAGAAGACATATTAAACCTTCCAGGAACAGATGCAGCTTTAAACTTTGGCTTTAAATTAAAAAAAAAGAAAAAAAAATCCCAAAAGCTAGTTCAGTGCTGCTTCTCTGTGCGCTTGAAAATCAGAAATGGCTTTGCCATCTCATACTGCTTCTGTTTGTCCATTCTTCCTGTCTCTGTTTTCATGTTTTCATTTTTCTATGGCTATGTGGAACACATTTCTCAGTTAAGTACTTGCTTTTGAGAGTTGTTGCCATAACAACCGTTTCATTCCACGATATGCACACTATCTCTGAAATACAGAATTTCTCCTTAAAGGAGCATGTGCCACACACATCAAAGAGGAATATGGACTCATTATTTTTACATTATTTTGTGGGCAAATAGATGTTTTCCAATACAGTTTTTTCTAACTGGATTTTCTTGTTCAGTGGAACTATGTTTTTTTTAAGCATTCCTATCACAGTATAATTTTTGCCTGAAACCCAGAACATTAGGAGACAAGAATCTTTATTGTAGTTTCTTTTCTCCAAAGGTCTGAGAGAACTATGCTGCAGTTAATGCATTTAAAACCCATCTTATTAAACAGAAAATTTATGTAAATAAAATCTATTAAAAATGCATAGTTCTTGAAGTAAAACCTCTATTTTACTGTACAAATTGGTAGTAGAAGGAGGGAGAGGGACAAGAATAGTCAGTTTGCTGCATTTTTTAGTATCTTGCTTTTGGTGGTCTCTGCAAGGGGCATCACGTGTGCAACTGAACTGCAACTCTTCCCCAAAAAACTACCCTCCCAAATTTTTCTATGTCTAAAAGGTCAGAAAAACAGAGCTTTGCACATGGGCAAGACCTCACCCCCAGGGCTCCCACCAGCTCCCTGTTCCCCCCTGGGTGACGAGTGCACGGGCCATGAGCTGACCAGCAGCCATGGGATATTCAGGATGACTTTGCCTCCAGCCTTGGCATGCCCAGGTGGCTCAGCGTTACCTCTACAGCACGTGCTCGGAGGGGGGGGGGGGGGGAGGGAGGGGGGGGGGGGGGGGGGTCTTTGCCATGAACGGGGATGTGGGCATTTCTTCTTGATGGAAGCCCCCAAGGAAACCAAGGTTGGCTGTGGCGCCGAGCCAAGAGCAATCAGCTTGCAACGGCTTTTCTGTCGGACAGTGCTGCTTGTACCTGACTGACACCACAGACGCCGGGATCCGCTGCTCAGACGCACGAGTCCTCAGCATGTGGTTTGCTCACCACAAAGGCATGAAGCCATGAGCACCAAAGTGAATTTTAATTTGTACAATCATTTCTAGTATCGCTAGGAAAGTTAAGCTTTAGACTCCAAACTCAGGGAGATCACAGCCGTAAGAGCTCTGCAGGGCATGCATCCTGCGCTCTGTGCTGAGACCTGGTGTTGGAGGATGGCTCAGGCTCCTTCAGGCAAGCTCAGCATGGATGTGGTCCTCTGGCCCCACCAATTACTGACCACTGGAGCCATGCCCACAGCTGCACAGGGAGGTCACTGATGGAGGAGATTGGTCTTCACAACCCAATACACCTGTTACATCCATTTCTTCACCCACCACAGATGATGGACACCACCTGACACTGCGGTGCCATCATGCTCCTCCCACATCAGTGTCATGGTGCAGAGCTCTCCAGTCACTGCTGCCAGTCCCTGTGAAGGAGCTGTCACAGGCCACCACTGTCTTGCTGCAATGACCTCGCATCCTACGGCATCACTGTCATGATGCAGTGACACCCCTGCCACAGTGCACACCCACTGCACAGTTACACCCCAGGGCCACATCAGAGTCAGCCGGCGTCACAGCCTTTTGCCATGACAGGTCCATCAGCCTGCATTACCATCAGGAGGGGGAAAGCTTGAGTGCAGCTCATGCTACATGACCCAACAGCATGAAGAAAGCAGTATTTCCCAAGATCTCAAAGCCATTTGCCTTGCTGTTGCACCAAAACCTCTCTCGAGCTGCCAGCACAGCTTGCTCCCAGCCTTGCTCCCCCTTGGACTGGAGCATCCAGGAGATGCAGGCAGGCAGGCGCAGGAACAGGGAGCTGCAGTTCACACCAGTGCATATTTTAATTCACATTTACAGTCTGAAAATCCCAGGAGTGGAAGGATGCAGTAGCTAAAAATGCTGCCAGGACAGGAGCTCTTCAGCAGCATGGAGAAGCACTTAGAAGGTGCTTTGTTCCGCAAGCAGTGGGTGCTGTGGAGGGGAAGGCAGCAAGAAAACACCTTTATTTCTGACCTTAGTTCGTCCTGCTTCCAGCTCATGCAGGCAAAGATCCATGAATCAGTACCCCATGCCCTGGAAAAGAAGTCGGTCCCATCACTCACTTGTGGCCTCTCCCTCCCAAACCAGCTCTAGAGATGCTGGTCTTACACAAATCAGTAAGAAAGAAACCGTGGAGGGAAATCAGATCTCCAGCCCAGCACTGAGGGCACCTCGTTGGGCTGGGGGAGAGCAAAAGTCAAGCTCCAAGGTCATGAAAGATGCAGAACAGCTGCAGCAGGATCACTCCCTATGGAAAAATTTTCACAGAGGGTCTGCACCAGGGCAGGGGGTCTGCACCTCACCCATGACTTGGGGCAGATCCAGCTCATCAGTTCTGTAGGGAAACCTCCCAAGGGGTTTGTGTGGTCCCAGCATGGGAGAGAGGAAGAGGCCCTGCCTGTCCTTCAGGACATAGGGAGCCCACTTGGTCCCCAGGATGCACAGAATATCCCGTAGACAGAAAGACTCTGAGTCTGGTGGGTAGCCAGCAGCAGAAGCACTGAGGGGCCAGTGGCTGGAGGCACCAGCGGGAGGCAGTGAAAGGTCAGTTTTTATCAGAAAATATACTCTTTTTAAGGGCCACATCGCAGGTCTCTGGCACGCAAATTTGCCTGTATCTTCTAAACGTCTGCCTCACGCAACCCACAGCATCTCTCCAACTCTCTGCAAGCTGTCAGGATCAGAGGCGTCTCTAAGAGGCCACTGGAGATCTCCTTTGCAATGGATACAGAATGAGAGTGATGGATTTATTCTTTGAAATCAAACTTCCTTCGTGCTGATGGGGTGGAGGGATTTCACAGCCCAGGGGTCGACATCGCAGCAGGAACTGGCTGCTGATCCTGAGCAAGCCCCGGCGCTGCAGCCACATCCCTCCTCTGCAATTAGTGCTCTGTGGCATCTTGTCCCTGACAGATGCCCAGACCACCGTCTTCCGTGACTGCTGGTCACTTGCCAGTGGAGACCCCAGTGTCCTTGAGCCCCCCAGCAGGCATCACGCCTTTGGAGGCACAGCCACCTCCCCCAGCAGCCTGAGGTACAACCGCCTCCTCCAGCAGCTCACTGAAGGCTGCTTTGAACCCTCCACCAACATGAACATTTCATTGATTTATTAATGAAGGGTGTTCAAAAACACATGTTCATGAGCTCTACGAAATAGCCTTTAGCTTCTGCTGATTACTCATGTTTTACATCAGACTGATGTTTTCTAGATGCATTTCAATCAATACAATAGCTTTTTTAGCACACATTACCCCTTGCCTTTGGCTAACCAACCATCACATTTCTTTTCAAGTGCCCATTTGCATCAAACTAACCCCAAAGATGCATCACGTCTCCTTTGACTGTCACCTGAGCTTACACAAACATTCACATTTAGGTTTCAAAATGCCTTGCATGCTCAAGCTTCATTTCTGAGTGCTTCAGACAAGATGTTGGGTGTGTTGTGTCATTCATGTCAGAGTTATTCTCTGCACAGCTTTCCTTGCAACCACAGCATGAATATTCAAGCTTACTCTTTTCCCCAGACTCAGTGTTAGCCTATACTACAATTTTGGGGTCATGGCAGCTCAAAGAGGTAAACAGAAGGGGTGAGCTGAAAACAGGGAAATACTTTCACCGAGCACGTGCTGACTTGTGCACTGCCATGGTTTCACTGCTTCTGGTACCCACGGTGGCTGTTTCCAGTTCAGCTCAAATTTGGCCCCAAGAGCTGCCTTCACCTCCTTCACTCAGCGCAGGCTATGCTCGTGTATTGCATCCAAGGTTTTCATTGTGAAGCAACTGTTACAGTATCTGAATGACCTTCAGAAAAATAGTAGCAATACAAACATGTTTTTTCACTTTGGATTACTTCTTTGAATATCCACCAATCTTTAAGATGTGCCATTACAGTAACATGTGGCAAATGGCTCTGCTCCTAAAGCAGCAGAGTTGTCCTTTAGATCATCATTCTGATCAGCCAAGGCAAACCCAGCCACCCTTGCCACCAACTATGTTTTTAATGCTCCAGCTGCACTTTTATTGTTTAGGTCATTCTGTCCAAACCTGCAATTCCACTTTTCACTGGAAGGGCACACAGCATTTTGCATGTTTTAAAGGACCATTCTTTGTTGGTAGTAAAACACACACTGTTAAATAACACAGCTGTTGTCTTCATTTGTTCAGTAGTAAAATGAAAGCAAACGTTAGTGCAGTGAAGGAAGGAGGCAGGGATCTTCTTCTGCTGACGCTGCTTCCACACACACACGATGGACCAGCTTTCCAAGTCCAATATTGCCTTACTTAGGTGCTGACTTTGGTGAATTCCTCTGGGCACGCCCCAGCCACAGCTTCGGTGCCTGTTGGCGTATGTTTAAACATATCAGTCCGCTATGACAGTGATGACAGTCCAAGGACAAGTGGCATTCCTCCTTCTCCCTCCTGCCTCCCTACACCCTTTTCCACCAGCCACACAGGCCATCCGAACCCACACTGATCTTCCCACCAAGCTCCTTTGCTGCAGTCCCTGCTTACAGCCAGGTGGGACACAAGGACCCTCCATGTCTATGTGCTTTTGAACCTTGCTGAGCAGGGCAATAAAAAGACTGGGGATGAGATGGAAGGGTGCTTTGCCAGCAGGACCTCTGGCAGCTTCAGTGAGACATGATGCTTTCAAGCAGTGGCTGTCTCACCAGATCTTAAGAAGAGGAGCAGGTTCAAAATGTGCAGCCTGCAGAGCCAGTCAGACACACCACGGTCCCAGGGCTCTCGCACTAGCGAGTGCCTGAGCACACGTGTGAGCGCAGCTTCCACGGGCACCACCAAACCAGCGCTTTCATCCCCAGGTTGTGGGAAACCCCAGCCCATGCCTACTGCTGGACAACTGCCACTGCGGTTGTGTCCCCCCACAGAATATTCCCCAGGAATGTCCCCCAGGAATGTCCCCCCAGAATGTTCCCCAGGAAAGCAGGGGCTGTGTGAGGTGCAGCCAGCCACGCTCCGATGCCACCCTGCTGCACAGACGCTTGCCAAGCGCTGCGTTTGCCTCTTTCCCTGTGAGTGCTTTGTTCTTCCGCATGTTCAGCGTTCACTGTGGACTTGAAAACATGTTTCACACCAAGCAGTCCAGAAAACTTCTGCTGCCAACCACCAGCCTTTCCAGATATCAGCATTCTCATTGTTTTAATCTTCTGTAAAACTCAGAGCTGCTCTGTCTTTGAGGGCTATACAAACACACGGCACTGCAGCTCCTGATGAGTCCTGGGGCTCCAGAAGCCCAGGGAGAGACTGGGTCCTGAACACAGGTGTGTTGGACCACAGAAATGACATGGGGTAGCTGAGGCTTCCTCAGGGATGCAGTGGGACCTACGGGAGACCCACACCCTTCTTGACATCCTGAGGCACCTGAGGTATGTGTCTTAGGGCACTTTATTCACCCACCACTGTTTCATCTTGGGCTTCCAGTGAGAATGTTTTAATGGCTGGTGCAAGATCTGCTGCACACCTGCATCCCACATGTGGTGGATGTGGTATAAGAAGACCATGGGGTAGGAGTGTGGTCAAAACTTGACCTGTGCTATGAGTGGTTTGAAAGAATATCACAGAAAACTTTGGGAATGAAAATACTCCTGCAGGTGGCCATGCAGGACTGACATGATGAGGTTGTGTTAGGAGACTTGGCAGACCCGTTAGGGAGTCTGCTCCTCTGCATGAGCCCAAGGAGATCGTTACTTGTGGCATGGCTGTTCCCAAAGTCCAGTTCAACAGCAGGCTAATGACAGATGTCATGGCCCCATGCACTGTAAAAGTTAGAGAACTGGAACAAGAAAGGGAGAAGGGAAGGTGGTGGAAAAAAAGCTCATCATGACTTTCAGTGTGTAGGACTGGGCAAGGGACTTGGTTGCTACATTTACAAGGAGTTATCAGATCATCTAATATTTCTGAACCAAAAATAACTTCCTGGAGGAAACAGCCGAGGTGGATCTAGTTCATCACCTTGTCTCCAGTCAACTTCTTCCCTAAGGAGACATAGAGGGAGGAGACCTTCACCTTTACGTGGCACATAGACAATACAGAGGATATGTTAATTAAACCTTTACTCCATTAGTGAGAAGAAAATCCATTTCCATTACTGCTAGGTGGGCTTTCAGCTTGGGGAAAACTCCCCCATCCCACTGCCCCAGATGTGCTGACCGGTGCACAGCTGTAGCGTGCCAGCGCTTGCCTTTATCCACCACTGTACTCTGGGGAGCTGCTTCCTTTGGTTTCTGCAGCAAGGTAGCTGGTTTCTACTGGCCTTTTCTCCTGGATTCACTCTGGTGTCCACACAGGGTCTGGTAACATCTCCTTGGTCAGTGCCGTAGGATGTTCCTTGCTGTGACAGAAATAGCCGTGCATTAGCAGCTTCTTCCTGCTGGCCAGGACTGCCTGCTGCCTTCATCTCTGCTCGCCTGGGCAGGCAGCCTGGGAGAGGGATTGGGGGGGCTGCAAGAGGAGAGAAGAGGGTCAAAGATACTGTCTGTGCTGTAGAGTCCTTAATGCAAGACATCTCTTCTTTCTAGAGGCAACATGTCAAGCTAAATTGAAGATACTAAATGTAATTGCAGTTTGCTTTAGCAAAACACACTCTCAGCCGTCTGCGAGAGACATTTAAGCACTGAGTGCTCCTGATCCAAAGATTAGCACATTTGTGGGATTACAGCTTCATTCCACCCCTGATGCGAGCTTTTCCACCGATCTCAGTGGGTACTCCAGGGCTGGCAACCAGCTCAGTAACCTGGAGTCCCCAGGGTGGGGTTAACCCATTTCTGGAGATACCGGGTGAACAGGACGGCAGCACAGTCCCTTCAAGGGGAAAAGGATAACCAGGAAGGTCTCTCCAAGCCAGGGACACTTGCCATTAGCCTGTGCATGATGGAAACCATTGGCTTTGGTGGGAATGACCTGGTCAGTTAATGCCAAAAGCTCCCGCAAATGCAACCAGAGGCTGTGTCAGCAGGGAGGAAAGGGATGGCTACCAGCCAGGGGGATAGAGCTAAGAAATGGAAAATGTAAGGTGAGTAGCAGGAAGCATTTCCCAGAGTGAGAGATCTATCAGATACTGGAATAATCCCTCCAGGGAAATGGTAGCAGATCCAACCCTTTAGAAATTTAAACTAAATAAAGCACAAGACAATGCAGAGGAATGTATCTGCAGTGCCTTTGCCAGTGTGGTGAAGGAAGGCGCGCTGGAGGAGGACACGTCTTTTCCACTGCCTTCTGCAACAGTGAAGGAAACCTGTGGTCCAATTTCACGCCAGACTGCCAGAAGCCCAGAGGGGAGAGGAGCTAGGTGGCTGGTGGTAGCCGGGTGATGCCACTCTTGCCTCCTGCGGGCAAGGGCAGGCGTGCCGACACAGCAGCTGGAGACACAGGGTGCCTCGTCCCTGCTGCACCCGTGCACAGCACACGCTGTCAGCACAGGAGGCAAATCCCCACCACCGGCCCGGAGGTGTGGGACGGTCTCCAACACCCTGTGAGAAGCCAGGGAGCAGGCACCACACTCTGCAGGGACCCCGTGCTGCAGGAGTGGCAAGGGGCCAAAGGGCCACCAGCACTGCCGAGCTGCTGACCTGGAGGGACAGACCCACCAGGGAGGGTAACATATGGGCACCGGGAGACTAATAAACACAGGAGAGATTCAGACTGGCACAACGGCATGAGATGTGATGGGGAGAGAGAAAGCAGGTGAGATTTTAATATAGATAAGGTGTCGAGGGAGCAGGGGAGACAGCGGCGTGAGCAGGACCATGAGCATGCCCCAGCCACGGTGATCTGCAGGCTGGCAATGCAGGACCAGGCATGCGCCCAAAGGAGCTGGAAACTGCTTGGACTCTGCCCAGATGTGCTGTCCTGGGAAAAGAGGGCATCCAGGCAGGAGGTCCTGCCTCCCCACCCGTCACTCCCTCTCCCTGCGCTGGCCCGGGGCTCGGTGCCCGGGAGCGGCAGAGCCGAGGGACTGGCCGTGCCTGGCACCGCGTCTTGATGCTTTCCACTCTCTTCCAGCTCTCCTCGCGGAAGGAGAGGGAAGCACTATCAAGATGAGCGCTGCTGAACTTTCAGGCTCTTAGGGGGCTCACCACAAGCTGTTTCACCTGCCCAACAAGTAGCCTGAATCTATGTTTCCAACTATAGTGAAGAATTTACTTTGGCATTGGTTTTTTGTTGAAAATAACACTGAGCTGGGGGCAGGATGTTGTCTTTAACTAGTCTGAGATGACTAATTATTAAACTCATTTTCTAAAGGTTACCGTATACAGAAAAGCAATTATACAGAGATTAAAACAAGTTCAGAAACCTGATTCATTCTGAAACTATGGTAAACCCAAATCTTGTACTGTTTCTGATTTTTAATGACCTCAGGAACATTTTATTTAACTTAGATGTCAAATGCAATTCTGAAATGAGAGATGAAATATATTTAATTCTTTTTTTTCATCTTTTTTTTTTTTTTTTTTTTTTTTAACATAATACAGTGCACAAATTTCCAGTGCTAATTCTGTTAGTGGATTTCAGCAGGCTGGCAGGAGGGCTGTGCATGGAGAGAGGATCCCGGTTAACCCCTGTGTGGCTGTGCTCCTTCGAGACACCCAGCTGTGCCCAGCTCCTGCCTGCGGCACTGGCACAGCCCTGGACATGGGCAGGCAACCAGAGCAGCGCTGGGGCACGCGTGCTCCGGCCGGAGCACCCCCCATCAGACTGTTCTCAGCAACAGGCTGTGCTTTGGGATGCGGGGGGAAAGCAAGGTGGGTCTAATAATGTTGTTTCTTCTCAGGGCTGCTCCCTATTTGCTCTGGCCCCAACACGGTGGCTCCCAGTCCTTCCCTGGGAGGCTTTTGCTGATGTGGATGTTCTGTAAAAAGCTGTATGGTGTTACAGCTCAGTTGGGCTGCTGTGCTGGCCCCAGGCTCCAGTGCTCCCAGGCTGGAGGGATCACCGGGAGCATAGTGGTCTGCAAATCCCACTGGTGCCATGGGGCATCTTTCCCTGGCAAATCTCTGGAGGAGGAAGAAGAAGCAATTGCCATGCTGGTTCTCCTGTGATAATGCAGCTCTGTGCTCCATCCATGTGACACTGTGACAATCAGGAGCTCCTTGCTCACAGAAGCATCACCATGGCAGGTCCTGCAAGAGGATGGACATGGAGTAGGGGGGGACAAGCACCCTCCACATGTTCCTCAGGCTCCCACCCCACTGCCAGACACAGACAACAGCCCTTTCTGCACCAGGAGGAGCGTAGGGTGGGGAGGCCAGTCCAGCAGGCTGTGCCAGCTGAGGCTGCCAGAGTGATGCCCTCAGATGACGTCTGCCACAGCAGCAGATCCGCAGATCTCCCCGGAACCCAGTGCATCTCCACCAAAGCTGCGCTGGTCAGCACAGGGAGTCCTGCGTGGTGCCCAGCAAAGCTTCCTTGAGAGATGCTGCCATCCCGGCAGGGCAGCTCTGAGCCCAGATCCAGAAAGCTATGGGAGGACACTTGCACCCCAGCCACAGGGATACTGGGATGGCTGTGCCATGCGCTGCGAGCTGCCCAGAGCAAAGGGCAGCGGCTTTCTTCCCTCCTCGCCAGGCTGGAGCGGAGCTGCGGGGAGCAAAGTCCTTCAGGAAATGGCAGTTCATTCAGCCTGACATTTCCCAGCTGAAGTGTCCCGGGTTAAACAAACTGTCTGCTCCCATGAGGTCTCCAACAACAAAGCTGCAAGCTGCAGCGACCCCAGCCTGGCACGGGGGTTGTTCTATTCCAATCAAAATCAGATCTCAACAAACCTCAACGTTTCAGCCAGCTCAGAGCCTGCCACATCTCCGGCGATGGCTGGAGTGCTCCAGGGGCACAGTGAGGGGAGGTCTCCCTCCCAGGCACCCCGAGGAGACAGCCCTCCTGAGTGGCTTTTCTTCTGCTTTTCAGCAGTGCCTCTGACCTGGTCACTCAGGATGATCCTGACTGAGCTGTGCTGGCACTGGGCTGTATCAAATCCCTGGGCTGTATCGAACCCCGGAGCTATATTGAACCCCTGGTCTTCTCTGCCAGGAGCTGCTCTGGAGCACGGGGCAAGCAAAAATGCTCATGTTTAAGCAAGTGGGAGAATCCCCTGATCTGAACACAGATGGAAAGTCGATACGGGATATCATGTATGCACACTTGCCCCATTCTCGCTTTTTTGGTGTCTGCCTGTGCCCACCAGGATGGACCCTGGGTCTCAGCCTGAGGGGCCATTCCTGGAACCTTCACCTGTTTCAGGTCATGTTGAGGTAAATCTCAGCTCTTCCAGGTTGCAAACAGGAGTGCAAGTACATACCTAAAAGGCAGAAAGAAAATATTTTGGAAGGATTCTGGGGGAAATATCACCATGCTTTTGTTTCTTGTCTTTATTTCTGCTCCACAAGAAAACAAAATATCAACTTGGGACTGAGTATTTGGGTTTGGGCTTCTAAGAGGACATGAAGTCATGTGCCCAGACCTCACTGTTTCCCCCAGACCAGCCAAAGAAAAGCTGTTACACACGGGAGCACCACCCTGGTCTCCCAAAGATAAAAGCAGCCAAGCAATAAACAAAAAACATCCACTGTAAATGAAGAGTTCCCAAAATACAGCTGCATTATCGAGGAGCTCAGACAGCAAAGCACTCCCTCCTCGCTGCCCTTCCAGCCCTGCTTCCCACCCCCGCGCTGCTCTCCCTGGCTCAGCCCCCATCGCCCCTCTCATCTCCCCATCACTTAAGAGGTACCCCCAATGGACCTGGGGCTGGCGAAAAATTTGAGCTCGAATGTACCCATTTCAGAATAGATTTTAAAAGGCTGCATGTTTCATTTTGACATTCACTAAACAAAGGTTTTGCTGTTCTCGTGTCAAAACGATCTCATATGGAGAAAGGCATCTCAATTTGCTGCTGCTACTGCCGAAGCTGATATAAAAACTTGTGTGGAGCAACATGAAACATTCCATCTTTAGTTAAACGAAGCGTTGCAATGGTCTTCCATTTTTTTTCTCAGAAATTGATTTTACTTTTCAGGGTCATCCAAAACTCGCCATCCCCAGCTCCGCCAGAGAAGCAGGCAGTTATTTGCCCTTCTCCAACCTGGAGCTCTGCTGCTGCGCCAGCCTGGTGTCCCGGCGGCGGTGGCAAAGGAAGGGGAAGCTGTGGGACCTGCTTGGCCACCACGCTGTCCCAGCGGTCCCCCAGGAGCTGCGAGGACAGGGCTGGCTCCCAGAGGGTCGGACAGCCTGGCTGCACGGGGCTGGGGAAGAGGATGCTGTGGCTGCGTTACACCTGGCCCCGCAGCAGGACCACGCTCAGCCATCGCAGCGCAGCAGGATTCTGCAGGGAGTTGCCAGGCTTACGCAGGGCCTGGAAGGGTTTCCCCATCCCTGGGGGCAGCTGCCTCCCCTGCCCTGGCCAGCAGCCCCCGTGCAACAAGACCTCATCCCCCAAGAAACATTGTCCCCCCGACAGGCGGTTATTAATTAGCGCATTGGGCTCTTTATCCAAGGTGCACACTGGCCTCTAGTGGTGCACAGACAGATCCGTTGTGATATTAACGGGAGCCGTACAGGAATGGGTGACAGCACAAATGGTGTAGGTAATGTCAATATACACATACACATATATATGTATGTTTGCTCCTGTATTTATACATACACACATACATATGACCTGCTATTCTACGTATGTCACACCTAACCCCAGTGCACCCATGCATGTGATTTCTCCTCCATCACTTTGAACTGCATGAGTTTCCTTGTTGCTCCTTTCTGGCAGAAAAAAAACAGCTCACTGTGAAGCAAAGTTGATCAGCATAATTAAAAACCAGCCGAGCTCTGGGGCCTGATGATGCTCAGGGGGAGCCACGGCCCCTCCATGTTGACTGATTTCTCTTACTGGGTACAAATGGGACAACTTCTGGCCAAAGTCTGGAAAGAAGACTTTCAAAACTAGAAAAATTTTTGTATTGAGATTTCAAATTGAAAAAACAGCTTTCCTCTGAAAATTCAGGAGAGAGAAAAGTTGGTTTGGGTGCAGATGTCACCTGGGGAAATGTGCCCCATCAGAGGTACCCGACTGCTCTGGGAGCAGACCCCGAGTGGGAGAGCTCTGCTGAGCCCCAGGAGCAAACCAGCTCCAAGTGAGGCTTGTTTCAAAGGCGTGGGCTTGTTTCTCCTGAAATAAGGAGACTTCCCAACATGAGCAGTTTTGCTTGGTTCAGTGGCAGCTTCGAAAAGCAGCGCAGCCAGAGCCCTGCCTGCCTGCGAAGCCCCTCGCTGTGCCCAGGCAGGAGGGCGAGCGGCTGGGGAAAGCTGCCGGCCAGGCTGGCGGGGAAGGGACTCGTGAGCCACGAGCTGGGGGAGCCTGATCGCCCAGCAGCCGCCTGAGCCCGCCACGTAGGATAGAGGGTAGTTTGGCTTGGATGGGGCTGCTAAGGTCTTCTACTCCAGCCTCCAAAGACTTCTCTCTGCCTGTGCATCCAGCGCTGATGTTAGTTGTATTTGTTAATGGAGATGATCCAGCAGGGTAATGCACCACCAGGGCCAGGATCCAGGAGCTCCTGGAGAGCTGGGCCAAGGGCAGAGCACCGCGGCGCTGCCCTCTGCTCTGCATGGAGGGATGGCACGAGCCCTGCTGCACTCCTTCGTTACCTCCTTCCCTCCCACGCAGACCCCCAAGGATCTCCTCCCTCCCAAGTGGATCGGAACCTTTACCCCCTTCCTTTCCTGATGCTGGCAAAAAAATAAATGTGCCACATTTGCAAATATGCTTTTTGCCATCCCCCACTTTCCCCCTAGGCAGCTGCCAGCTTCAGCACCCACCTGACCAGCCCCGGTTAACTCTGCACTGTGAAGTCTCCACCTAGGACCGGTCTCCTGGCAGAGCCCACGGCTGCAGGATGGAGAAGGCAGCTCTGCAGGGCAGCAGGGCAGAAACATCAGCCCCATCATCCCTGGGGAGAGCAGGGAAATGGCCACAGGCAGCCCCAAAATGCTGGGACCCTGCTGGTCCATACATCTCCCTCCTCTCCTCTGCCAGGCTCCTCCAGGCACAAGCATATTTATGATGTGATCCATAGGCAGCTTTACATAGGGCAGCTACCCAGAGAGAGAAAATCAGCCACTCATGAACCAAGGAACCACTGCAGCTTTAGGAGCCTAATCAAACACACCATCTTATCTGCTAAGCCATAGGCACAAATAGCAGCAGGATAAGTAAGTATTTACTGACCTCAGGATGCGAGAGGAGAGGAGAGGAGAGGAGAGGAGAGGAGAGGAGAGGAGAGGAGAGGAGAGGAGAGGAGAGGAGAGGAGAGGAGAGGAGAGGAGAGGAGAGGAGAGGAGAGGAGAGGAGAGGAGAGGAGAGGAGAGGAGAGGAGAGGAGAGGAGAGGAGAGGAGAGGAGAGGAGAGGAGAGGAGAGGAGAGGAGAGGAGAGGAGAGGAGAGGAGAGGAGAGGAGAGGAGAGGAGAGGAGAGGAGAGGAGAGGAGAGGAGAGGAGATAAAAGCTGCACTAAAAGAAGGTGGGAAGATGAGCCCAAGCAAGAGGGCTCCTGGTGTGACCCAAGCACCAAGCTGAGCCATGCCTAGCCAGCGGGAGCAAAGGTGGCAATCACTGGTGAGAAACTGCTACTGCCCATCACCTCCTGCTTTTCACAGCTGTTGAAGGAGCACGTTGACAGCCAGACATGGGGAACAGGCCACCAGGATTCCCCAGAGAAAGACCCAGGGGCTTTTGGCTTGCTTTGGAGATGGCACCCTCCTACCATCAAGCAATAGGTGCCCTGGTGGCAGGAGCAGCTGCCTGGCATCCCAAAGCAGAACCTGTGCTCTCCCATCTTCCGTTCCCACTCTTATCCCTGCCTTTTTTCCAAAAGCAGGTCCTGCCTGTGGTGGATGCCCAGCAGACCTGGGCAGAGAAGAAATGCCCAGTCTTGATGGGGGAATGTTCAGAGCCCCCGCCCATCACAGAAACTTGGGGACATTCTGGTTAAATATGTCAAATTTTGCTTTCCAAACACTTGGCTTTACTTCTTCCTTTTTCCCTTCTGTTAAACCTCTCCAGACATTGACATGAATTTCCTAATATTTTTGCCATGGCACTAAACTGGCAAACACCCTTGACCTCCCATTGCTGAGCTGTATCTTACTGTTCAAAACCACAGAGAGAGAAGATCGTGCTAAAACCTCTGAGCCCATTCCCCTCAGGCTCACACTGAGTATAAAGCCAGAACTGACCTTGTATCCCCAAACCTCTTCCATGCATTTTTTTCTTGTCATTAACTTTGTTTTGCTCAATTCTTGCAGAGATGCTGAGGCCATCTCAGTTATTTGTTAGGATGTTCTCCCATGGGAAAACCCACCTGCCTCTCAACACCAGCTTTTCATGACAGCAAAGATGGAGCTTTGGGCACAACCGCTTATTTCCCGTGACCGTGGACAACATGAGCTGGAACATGAATTGAAGACATCCCTGGGCCAAATTTCTTCTATAGTTTTGCTCCCTTTACCTTCCATGAAGAGAGCAGCAGTCCTCAGGCAATTTCAAAGCCAAGGGAGGCTCTACTCGTCACTGTATCTGGCCCTCCACCCTGGTGCAAGCACTCTGCTTGCACTTTTCTTCCTGTCATTGTGCACACACTGACAAGTGTCCTGGCCACCTCCTCCTCCTCCTCCTCGCTGCACTGAGATGCTGCTTTCTGAGGGCTTTGCCCCGTCCTCTGCTTTAGCCCAATGGGAGCGAAAAATCCCCAAATCCTGGCGCTCTGCAGGTTCATGGTTAAGGGTGTGAG
This sequence comes from Falco naumanni, assembly GCF_017639655.2. Lineage (NCBI taxonomy): Eukaryota > Metazoa > Chordata > Aves > Falconiformes > Falconidae > Falco > Falco naumanni. Next base: position 35,291,601 of record NC_054063.1, on the reverse strand, counting down.
TGAGCTTCGTGGGGGTGGTGAGGCTGAAGTTGGGGCTGAGCCTGAAGAGTTGGCGCAGCTCCTCTTGAGGAAACTCACCAGGATTGGGACGAGACTGCAAGGAGGGCTCAAGGTGCTAGACATGACCAGCAGGAATCGCATGGTTGATATTGAGCAGGCAGACAAGCCCTGTCCCTGTCCCAGTCAGTCCCACTTTCCCAGACATCGCAGACATCATTCCCTCACTCCAGAAGCTTCCCCAGTGACAGTGAAGATGACGGTGCCATTCAGCTTATCACTGGTGCCCCTCCAAACCCTCCAAACTAAGGACGAGGTGATACATACCAGGCCTAAGAAATTAAAAGACTTCTTTCAAACCACTGCACATCAGTCTGGACATCACTGTGACAATTAATTATCCCTATTAAAGGTGATGACAAACTTCATATGGTCTACCTCTGATTGCTAGTTAGAGGTATAAACATTAACATTTCTCACACTTAGGGATCCTTTGGGTTTCCTCTGGGCATCTTCTGGTTTCCCAGCCTTTAAACTACATGCACATCACTTTGCACTTTTCTCTGCAAACGCCAGGACACAAAGCTGATGCAGAATAAAAATTGAATCTTTGTGGTGCATGTCAGCTCTGATGCTTTAGTGAGCTGTTCTGGTTCACAAAAGAGCTGCGCTTCTGATGAACTGAAAATTTCACCACCTGAGAGCTTTGTGCAAAAACATTAACCAAGCTCTACTGGATTTTTTTTTTCCAGCTGTATATGAATTTTTGGTACAAGTTCAGCTTCAGAAGCTGCAGCTATAAGAAAAACACTGGATATCACGAAGGTTTGCTGGACAATCCTGACAATTCAAGAATTCAAAGGAGAAAGGATATAGACAGATAGAATAGATAGGGCTGTCTGCCTAAGAGTTCAGACTCAAAACTACACTCACATCACTGTGGTCCAAGGACAAGCTGTAACGCATCAGGCAGTGATCTGCAAAACTGCTGCAAAACCCCTAAACACCATAAGAGACAGCAGATAAAAATCTGTGGCTCTCCATAATCTGGTGACTATTAAATCTGACCAAAATGTTTGTAATTCTAATAGCAAAAATATGTCCTGGCAAAACTCTCAGATGTTGCTCAGCTCAACAGAAAGGTCTCCTTCCAAGCGCCCTGCAAGGGTGCTGTGCAAGGAGGGCTGTGGGTTTTGCTGGAAGGGTCGGGCTGTCACTCCAAAAGACCACCGAGGCACCGCAGCCGTGCGCTCACCCGGCCCTGGGGCTGGGGTTCAGCCAGGGACACCCCACGGCTAGCTGGTTTCCAACCTTCCACAGGGAAACAGCAAAACGTTACGGTCAGAAACATAGCCCTGAGCCTTCTGGTGTGAAGACAGCACAAACCTGCCAGCCTGGATGGCTGCCTGCGGCTCCTCTCTGCGGGTTCTTTGTACTGAACCTCAACGGTTTGTTCAATGAAGGCTGTTTGTCTTTGACTCAATTTATTTCATCTGACAGCTCACGGTAAGCAGGACCAGAAGAGCCACCCAAGTCTTAGATGTGCCACCAGCAGGCAAAACATCCTGAGATCACCTGAGATCCCCCCAGCCCCACTCCCAGTTGTCACTGGGCTCATAGGAAATTCCCACCTTTCAAGTCTTTGGGCAAGTTTACTTGAAATTAGTCATCGTATCTAAAAGCTTTGTGGGGGACTCACAGACAGATGGCAGAAAGACAAATAGGCAGCTGGCATGACTGCAGCACATCGTCGCCTTAGAAAGCCAGGCAAAAAATGGGATGTGTGTTGTCTGAAGTCTTTTCGGAAGAGGATCAATGCAGCTAGTACTGGGCAGGGGGAGATGGACCATGGCCCTGGGGTTCCCTCACGTGGTGGTGTTCAAGGAGAGCAGTGGAGATGAAAGGACAGGAGGACAAGAGCCAGACAGCCAGACACATTAGGGAATAAGAAAGGCTCTGAAAAATGCAAAGAAATTGCAGCCTTACCGGAGAAAAAGCTACAGGATCTCCAGGGCAGAGCACAGGCTCAAGCAAACTTAAGACATGGAGGAAAAAAATTTCTCTGGCCCCTTCATCCTGTGGGCTGAGAAGCCCAAGCAGAGTGGCAGAGAGAGGGAAGGTCACTGCAGAGAACCTGACCCCAGCATTAATTCCTTCTCTAATGCAAGAAGTAGCTTTGAGCTCCCTAGCAAGCCACATGTGTTGTCATAAATATTTCTACTTTGCAGCCAACATAAAAATGAACAGGAGTCCTTGATCCAAGCTCAGCAAGGACAGATTATTCTTCCCCCTCCTGCAAATGAAACAGGGCAAAAAATCAAATCAGAAAATGTTTTGACTCCCTTTGAAACATTTTGACTTCCACTGAGGAAACTCCCATGGGTGTCTGGACATTATTTACTACTGAAAACGGCTTCTGTGCCTTTGTAGTTTGAATTCTCCCAGGCAGGTGCCATCTCAAAACAAAAGTGGGAAGATTTTGCTTTGGAGATTTTGAACCAATTTTTTTTCTTTTTTCTTTTTTCTTTTTTTTTTTTTTTTTTTTTTTTTTTGTCAACTACCAAGTGAAACATTTTGTTTAAAAAATGCCTAAACAAAATATTTTGACATTTTCAAAATGTTCTCCTGTTCCCTTTAGCCAAAACACGCTGCTATATTCAAAGCAAATTCACAGATCCCTTCAGCCCTTACAAAACGCCCTGGGTTTGCTGAATTTCATGCTAATGGAGAGATGCTCGTGCAGCTACGCAGGTTGAGTGAGGGGCAGGGAGGATGAGGAGAACTGAGATGGGGTTTAAGGAGCTGGAGAGGGAAAAGTAAGGTTAGTCAGGTTTGGGGTGCCAGAAGTATGAGGAGGAGGAGGTGGGGAGAAGCTCTTGAGGGGCTCTTGGCAGGGATGGAGGGGAGCCAGGGACCCAAGCAGCTTCACAGGTGAGGGTGGTGGGGCTCACGAGGTAGCACAGAGGCATCATGGATGCGGATGGGCAGAGGAGCCTGCCCAAAATGGGGCCAGACCCAGCTTTGGTGCCTACCACCTGCGGGACGGCCGCTGGCTGGAAGATGAAGACCCCTTCCTGCCTACCATGCCATGCAGATGGTTGGATGTGCACCCTGAGCTGCGAGCCCCATTCTCCTGACACATCAAACTACTGGTGGCAAGCTCTGCTTGCAGCTTTCCTCTGGAGAAGATGGGAGAAAAACAAAATAACCACATCTGAGAGGCTCTAGCTACGCTGCTTACTGGCAGCCCTGCCGCCGCGTGCTACACTGGCACCAAAACCGTGTCAGCAGCAGCGAGCCATGCTAGGAAGGGGACCCAGCCGCCGGCACTGCGGGAAGCTGCTCCCCACCTCTCCGTCCCGGAGCCTGCCCAGGGTGGATGGGTCCCTGCCCACCCCCCGTGGCGAGCCGGAGCGATGGGGTTCGGTGCATTCGCCAGGACACAGAGCCCGACTGCGCGCTCCCTCCTCTCTGGGCTGACCGTGGCTGTGGGAGTGTAACTGGGGCTGGATGGAAGTTCTCTGCAGATGTCCTCCCCACCGCTCAGGGCCAGCAGGGGTCCAGCACGCTGTGAGCTGTGGGGTTGCTGGTGTGGGGCTCCAGCTAACCCTGCAAACCAGGCGAGGAGGCGGCCCTGAAGCCTAAATTCAAGAGAGAGGCAGCTGCAGAGCATCTACCCTTTTGGGTCCCATCCAAACCTGTTTCCATGGCAAAGGCACAAGCATGGTACATACTATCGGAATAATCAGTGATGAGGTGACGTCTCATTATGCCTATATTTCCTGTTATTTTACCGGAGTTACATGTGGATTCATAGGTGATTCATGGGGTTCATGACCTTCTCAGATACTACATTACTGGGGACACTGTGGGCGGCTGCTATAATTAGTGACTAATTTCTTGAATTCAGTAGCAAAAGCATGACATCACCCTGCCAAACCAGGTCCCAGCCAGCCATGCACAGACCACAGTGGTCTACAGGCCAGCCAGAGGAAAAGATGCATCTTCCACATTCCCCAACTAGTGCCCCTGGTTTGCAGCATGGCTGTAGAAACGTGATGAGAGGGCACTGTAGGACCCCTGAAAGACCCATGTCCAGACACATGACAGCTTTTCCAAGCTCTACTCCCGTCACAGCCGAAGCTGTCCTGTCCTAACGCACAGCACACAGTGACGATGACCTATGGCCAGCATCACTCATAAAAAGCCAGCCCCTGGAGCCCTGGGACAGAGAAACACCTGTGTCTGCAACAGCAGAAAAAAAAGGATGCAGAGTTGAAGGCAAAAAAAAAAAAAAAAAGGAGTTTGAGGGAGACTGCTGAGGGCTGGGGTTTATTTTATGTTTTCAGCATCACCAGCAGAATAGGATTTGGAAGCCCAGAATTTGGGTCCGACCTCATCCCCAGATGGCTAATGAAGACAATCCAGACTGACAGTAGCAGAGAAAAGATTTGGAGAAACCTGGTTAAATGTCCCAGGACAATAGTAATTACTGTCTCATGAAGCATAGTCAAAACTCCCTGTTGGCCAAGCTAGATGAGGGCCCTGCAGAGAGCTCTTGGCCTTCCTCTGGTACTGACCATAAGCCAGGGCATGACCACATGGGTCATCCTCAGAAGCTTTAAAGGGACTCAGATTCAAAAAAAAATTCTGAGGGCTTCAAGCCCTACCCTCCACCACCTCCCTGGAGCTATCTGGCACAAGTGGTGCCTTCCACATAGCGAAACATGGTGTGGGGTCTTCTAGGGAGGACTCAGCAGCTCTCTATCTCAACCATGCCATTACAAGACCAGTTTCCCCTGCCCAAGTTCTGGCCCAACAGTTTATCCTCACATCAACAGCACAAAGCTGCACAGATGGAGGATTTCAAGGGGAAATTATTTAGATAAGAGATTATCAGGTATACTTCGATGTCAGCCAAGCTTATGGGCTTAATGCAGAATGATGAATCACCCATCCAAATACATATTATTTTCCCCGGAGGCACTGTCCTGTGAAATTTATTTCCCTCTGAAGGGCCTTGTAAATCATTTGTAACAAATAATCCACAGTATTGCCAGCCCCACGTGTTGTAAAATCCAGAGTCATGTGTCAGAAGATTGGCCTAAAACTCATGAGATCTTTCCTTCCCAGCAGTTTCAGGCATAGACCTTTCTCTGCTTTCTGACCCTTTCCTGTTCACTCACCCATTTTTCAAACTTTCCTCTCCACTCCCCACTCCTGGCTGTGTGTTATAGATATTTTAAAAGGAAGCTGGCGTTCCCCCGAGATCTCTTGACTCCCACGCCTGGAGAGCAGCATGCTGCCTATTCACTTCTCCTGTTCTCAGGGTGCTGGAGAACACAGTTTGCCCAAAAGCATTTGCCATGCAAACCCAGACATCAGGTCACCCCCACCAGCAGTGCTCAGCACGGAGCTGCAGGTTGGATCTGACGTCGCTTGTCCCCACTGGGGGACCTAGCGAGGGTGCCCATGCTCTCTGGCATCTCTCCATCACTTTTTTTTTTCCTATCAGCAGTGGATTTCTTGGGGTTTATCCAGGACAGCCCATGATGCCTCTTTGGTTTATGTCATCTTTTGAGGCTCTGTGGGGTGATTTTGGCAATGACTCTCATTTTCCACTGCGGGGAACAGATGCAGAGAGTCTCAGCCCAAGTGTGACTGAAGCCAGGGCACAAACCCCCAGCTTCATTGCTGGGGGTCATGTATATCCCTGGCCTGGGGACAGTCCTGACTCACTGTTTCTCTCCCACCCCCTGCACTGCTCCCTGCCACCCCAAGCTTGGTGGTCCCCTCTCTTTCTGCTTCCCCCAGCTTAATTTCTGGGCAGCCCTTCTTGGTGCCCTTTCCAGCCACCCTTCACAGCAGAGGCATCTTCAGTCCCACCTGGGAGACAACCACAAATGAAATCTGATGGCCAGATTAGACTGAACTGGCAGCTGCCACAAGCACCCAGCACCCTCCCATGCAGCAGATACTTTGGCCACCTCCATGGCCAGCCCATGCTTTAGGGGGACCAACATCTCTCCTTGAAACAAGGCTGATGGAGGAGATGCTCATCAGCAGCTCTCTCCAGAGCAAGACAAGCTGAAGCTATGGTTGTGACAGGTGTCACAAGAAGTGGCTGACAGCAGGACCAGGGCTCCTTACAACCAGCCTCGGGGCCCAAGGGCTCAGGAGCTTTCTGAAACTCTGGAGATCATGGGTGTTGCGACAGCAGATTTTCACCTTTCCAGTGGACATTACCAGAGAATAATTTGTGCCGACCAAAGGCTGCAGCAGTGTGCTGCCCCTATCTGATCATCTCCCGCGATAGGTGCAAAGCCCTATCTGATCCAGCAGTTATTGAAAACTCAGCTGAGTGTGACTGGGATCATTTTTCAGTTTTCATGTTGCTCTTTAACCACGGTGAAAATTAAAGAGCCAACTGTGGAACAGGAGAAAGCTCCGTACTTTCACTATGACACTTTCTGGTAAGAGATATTTATTAATGTTCATTTCTTCTTAAAGGAAACAAACCAAACCCAATCCCTTATCTCCCTCTCGGTGTTTAAGTTATGAGTAACACAGGAAGCTATTAGGCCATGAGACAGCAAATACACCCTGCTCGGGAGCCTGTGGGTGTAGGAGATACGGCGATAAAACCAAGATAGATCAAATCACTCCCATTTACCTAGAGCTTTCTGCAACTCTTGAAATGATGTAGGGATCTAAAGATGCTTTGTCTTTTTTTTTATGAGAAAAGCAGCTGTGATTTAGCAGTTTAATCACCTTTGTCACAAAGAAATGCAAAACAAAGCCCATCACCAGGATATATTTTTTTCAAAGCCGTGTTTTGTTTCCCATCAGTAAGAAACGATTTTAACTTCTAACGGTGAGCTGAGATAGACACGTACTAAATAAATCCATTGCTTATACAGTGCCTGGGTGTAGATCAGCTCTCCGAAACTGCTGTCCCACTAAAGGCTTAGTAATGGTGTTCATAGTCAAAACCTGCTGCCTTCGGGTGCTCAACAGGTCTTCATAGGCAGATGGCTGACTGGAGGGTGATTTGGGATTAGCCACATAACGAAGATCTGCCTTAGCACCAGGCAGGATTTGGCTCACAGGGTTTTGCCCTATGGTGACTTCTGAATGACATTGTCCAGCCTGCAGGACCCGAGCCCCCCCTGGCTCTTGCACTTGCAAGGGCTGCAGACAGCCCATGCTCCGGCAGTTTGAATTCCCTCCCACACCCTGGACTTGCAAACTCCTCACTGCTCTACTCACAGGCACTGGGGTGCAACGAGATGAGTTTCTTAAGAAGAAAATGCAATGATGTAATTATTTCCTTTGTCTTTATAATCATGGCCATGTGATTTATTAGAAGGGCTGGAAACTTCACAGACCTCTGCCAGGGAAGCTGTGGGTCTCACCAGACAACGCTGGCACTGCTCCTACCCCAACCAGAGCTCCCTTAGGCAAGCAATTTCTCAGTTGCCCAGCTCCAGCCCCAGCTTCTCACAAGCTTCAGGGCCTTTGTCTTTGACCCTTTCCCATGGCTTCTCCTCTAGTGAGCAATGGGGGGTTCATTGGTGGACTCTGGCTGGGCTGGTCAGCAGTCCCCACATCACTAAGGCAGAAGCACCACATGGTCCTTCCTGCACCAGCAGCCCAGCCAGCTTTTGCCAGGAGCCATGCAGGTACAGCATCCCCGCATCCTGCGCTGGCTCCACATCTCTCCCTGCCCCTGAGGTGAGGATGGGAAGGCTGCTGAAAAACACAGGCAGGAGCCAGGGAGCTCTCCCTGGTATTGCAAGTCTGAGGAAAGTGCTCCAAAACCTTTCTTATACCTATCAAACACCTCTTTCAATGATGGCACAGCGATCTGGTTGTGGTTACCAATGGAAACCCATGGAAACCCATGGGAAATCCCACCCTTTGGTACCAGCGTGGCAGAATGAACATCCCTGCCCCTTGGCAGCCATCCCATCACGCCCCGTGTCTACTGAGGGGCACAGTACAAGCATAAGGTTTGTTCATGGGCCGGCAGTGTCTGTGGCCGAGGGGACCCTTGCCCTGCCCTCCGCCTACCATGGGCCACAGAGCCTCCTGCCCCAGCCCGCGTGTCGGCATGGGGGACAGAGCAGGGCAGATGCCTCGGCATGCCCAAGCAACCCAACTCGCCTTTTGCTCATGGAAACAGCGAGGGGCTCTGACCAGCCCTTCCAGGTGTGCCTCCAGGTGCTAACAGGTCAATGGTACCCAAACACCCCTGTCCTCCCAGGACCAGAGCTCTCACATGCCATAGCAAAGCTTGTACATGAGCCCCAAGGGCAGGTTTCTGCAGCTATGAAGGGCTTATGGACACATTTCAGCTCAAGTCCACGTGAACAAAGAAGTGCTTCGCTGCAGACTAAGCACCCCTTTCTTCTTCCCTAACTCCTTCTCTCCTCTTCTGATGGTAGTGTTTCCCACAGCCCCACCAACTAGATGTACCTCACTAGCTAATTCTACTTGCTCATACACCCCATTTAGGCAGGAAAACAAGTCCAGTTGATTGTACAGTCAAAAATGAAGCTCAGCTCTGCAGCAGGTCATGGCATCAGCCCCTGCCATGCCATCCTCCAGAGACGGTTGGTGGCACAGCTGGCCACAGCAGCAAACTGAGGTTGGAGAAGCCTGACAGCAGCCACGCTCCAATGGGGGAAACATGCAAAATCAGGGCTTTCTATTTTAGTAAGACCAGGCCAGGTGGAGCCAAATAAAAATGTCCTAATTACTCTATTTTGGAGTATTTGGCAACATTGTTCTATTTTGGAAAGTGCAGATTTGTCAAAACTGGATTTTTTCCCTGCACTGTGCTAGATTTTCTGAAATTTGGCTTGAAAAAGGGCTTCTCTGGTCTGGGAAGAACAGCTGGTTAAAATTAGAGATGAAACAAAATCACCAGTGCTTAGGGGCTCTCCGTAAGGAGGCTGATGACCAAGTTTATGCTGGCTGCTCCAGTAAACGAGCATTTACCCCCTCCAGTTATTCCAACAGAGAGCTGTGGATGGAGACAGTGGGAGACTCACCACAGTGTGGGTTAGTCAGGAGCGAGTCTCCCAGGGGATGTGGGGAAAGACCATACCAGGAGCATCTGCTCCCAGGTGGGTCTGGAAGGAGGCAGGAGACAACACAAGTGCAAAGGCAAGAGCCAGCCTGGCTACTGGCTGTGCCGAGGGCTGGAAGGGGTAAGTCTCACTTCTCATGAGAAATGTCAGAAAGGCACGTTTCCACCGCAGCCCATAGCGGGAACGTGTTTGTAATCGCAACCAGTGCTGCAGAGCGGAGTAACCACTCCTCACCCACCTCCTGCGGTGCGCGGCATGGAGCACAAGCACCTCTGATCTCTATCGCTGCACCGCTTCGCTTCCCAATGCCACACTGCAATGACAGCAGTTATGAGATGAGCTGGCCAGTTCACTGTCATGGAATCCATGGCAGCTCTGGTGGTGGCACAGCTAGACAGCCACGGGGAGCTCCCGGGGCAAGCCAGGCAGTTCAGGTGACACCAGCAGCCCCCAAAAAGTCATGACTCCAGTCCCCTTGGTGTGGCCAGCCCCATGGGACATGGCAAGACCCCAGGCTGGGCTGCTGCACCACTTGGCTGGCACTCCCTGCCTGCAACGCTGCCCCACATCTGCCCCAGAAAGTCACAGCTGGCAGGCAGGCAGTGCAGGTAGCACAAGCACTCACATCAATGATGCTTGGGTGTCAGCCCCACCACAAGCAAATTTGTCCAAAATGTTGAGAAGACCAAGTGCTGCACACGGCAGTGCGTGGAGAAGGATATGATGTACCCTGAATTTCCACTAGTTTGGCCAAGCACCAGTGGACCCCAAGAGATTTTCTTTGTTTCCTAAAATCTTAGCCTGAAGCCATGCAGTTCAGTTAAAAATCTCAGCTGTCAGTAGAAAAAATGTTTCTAATGAGGGTAGCAAGAGGAAGTTTGAAAATGTCTTTGACCCTCTAAGGCTCTGCAACAAGAAGGCAAACAGGTGGAGCTCACAAGTTTTAAAACCTCATAATTTTGCAGCCCATATCTTGATGGCAGGGTCCTGCTGAGACCTCAAGCCTAATACAGGGATCATTTATCATGTGCTGTAGGGAACATTGAGAACTCTTGCAGAAGACAGTTTGAGCTTCCCGTGACTGTAGGTTAAAAGACCCCTCCTTAATCTGCAAAAGAAATCTCTCAGACTGTTCTTCATTGGATTGTTTTCTGTTTTCAGAGACCAGGGGAAATTTTCAGAATTTCATAAAGGTCATATTTTCCCCTTCCAGCTATGAAAACAGCTCTTTCACCTGTATACATGTATACAAATTCAGAAAGTGTGTGTTGGTATAAGGTATTACCCGCAAAGACTTGTTAGATTAAAATCTGGATAAGTTTAGTCATCTGAATTTTAACTACATTTCACTTGGTTCACTACATTTTTTGAGTGAACGATACAAGATGTTCTCCTTAAAACATCCAAGCATGGTTCAGTGAAGTCCTAACCCATTTCTAATGTTAAGCTTCACAGAGTTTTGTTACAGCACAAAAAAGACAAGAAAGGGGAAAAGACAGGAAACAAGCCCAAACAACTCAGTCTCATAATGAGCAAAATTCAGCTCAGATCTGTTGGCAGAATCCTATCAAGCATGGTCCCAAAACTGCAGGGTGTTTTTGTGGTAGGGTGGTACCTTGTCATTATTTGCTTGTTGGTACTCATCCCATATTTGAGAAATCACAACTGAAAACTTGAGATGCACAAACCACAGCACTCATGTTTGATGCTGAAAAGCAGATGTGACACAGCCCAAAATGGGGACTCATGAAGGCAACAACTGGTAAGTTATAAATGCATTGCACCCTCAAAATGCTGCAGGAAGAGTGCAAGGGAAGGTCCTGGGCACCCAATGACCCTGGCATCCTCTATGCACTCTGAGCTGCAGATAACCGTGCCATGACAGCCGAATGGCTGGGGTGTGCCCTTTACCACTGCTGGTTTCTTCTTTGTACACCAGTAAACAAAATGGTTGGGTTCGCCGAGAACAAGAAGCTCAGAGGGAGGTGGTGGTTCTGTCCTCTGTTCAATCACTCTGAGTGGACATCACCCTCTGGAGCACAGGACACCTCCTGCCATCCTGACATCAACGGGAACCTGCTTCTGTTTTGGCAGAGCTGGAAGGTCGTTGCAGGGAGGTCTGCACTGCCAGCCCCTCATCTTCACACCTGGAAGCCTGTCCATTGCCACTGTGTCACCTCACTGCCTCAAAGGAGCTTCACAGCTGGAGCAGTGAAGAGTGCCTCGATACATGCATTTTGTCTGACATGAAAGCAGAGCCAGCACTTGCCTTTGAAGCTCTCTAGCAGGCTCTAAAATATATGAATAGAGGAGAAATATGTATCATCATCAAATAAGAAATGAAGGTGCCCTCCAGCCCATTGACATCTGGGGACTCAGCAGCAGAACTGCCATGAAAACAGTGCTCTCCTGGCACAGATGCTATCTGACCACTCATATAAATGTTTTAAAAAAAAGGCACACAGATTTCTCCAAAAATACTTTCCATCTTGGCAGCTATGTCAGCTGCCTGACCTCTCTGCAGCGCTGTGGTCATTTGCCTGCCTACAGCCAGCAGCAGAAGTTTTTTCCCTGAGAGAAGAAGAGACCAAGAGCATCACAAGGGCCCAGCAAAAGCAGCAGCTCTCCCAGGGGCTCCCATGGTCCCAGGAGCTACCCTGGGGGGCTGGCAGCAGAGGGACACAGGGAGCGATGGGGCCGTTGTCTGAGTCCAGTTTGGACAGCAAGGTGTTCTCCCAAGTGCTGCTATAGGAACTCCAGTGAGAAACTCGATGCCCTCTCTTGACAGAAAGGAGCAGCAGAACAGACGAGAAGCTGAGGAATGAAAGAAGACATGAAGCTTTGGGAACCCGGAGAGGTGGGTTACTGGGGACCTGGTGGGACAACCCCATCACCTAAGAGGTCCAGAGCAGCAGCAGGCAGAAAGGCACGGCATCCCTTCCTTGCCAGACATGGATAAACATCTGTGATGCTGCCATGGTGGCAGGGCTGTGTCTCACAGCACTGTCCAGACAGGCAGGAGCTCTCTGGGGACACAGACCAGGGTCTCAGGGGTACAAAACTACCTTTGAAAGGGTTCTGGTTGACCGCAGGGGGAGCAGGTGGTTAGCCACCAAACCCTGCTCTGCAAAGTCACTGCCAGTGAAAACATGCTTGATTTTTATCAATAATCCCAAACTAACAACTGGAAACTGAAAGTTTGTTTTTAAAGCAAAGTTTTTATTCTTTCAGTTCTCCACAAACCACCAAAAGTTTGCCAGAGAGGTTTCTACGCAAATACCTTTGCCAGTACCTCGCTTTCTGGCTGGCATCTGTCCAGGCTGCTGCGTTCTGGGCTGGTCCTCCCCATTCAAACCTGTCCTTGCCCACAGCTTTGTCAGGCAGCACAAGGGGACATCAAAATATGCCTATTGTCCTGCTGGGAGCTGCACAGCTGAGCCCTTAGGAAAGTCCTTCAGGTGACGGCCTGAGGATGTGGATGCAGCACCCAGACGCTGCAGCGTGCTGGGATGTGGGATGCTACTCCTTGCCAGCTCGCTGCCACCCCCAGTCCACCCCCGCCCCCCTGGGGCTCTCCTTTAGTCCCTGGGGGTGTATGGCAGCACCCTCTGGCTGGCACGGCACAGCGCTGTCCCACACCAAGCCTGGGAGAGCAGGCAGCCACAGCCTTCCCCTACCGGGGACCTTCCAGCAAGTTTTGGGCACGGCATTTCTTTCCTCCTTAAAGACCCATTCCTCGGATCTGTGGGTCTCCAAGAATCTCGGCTCGCTTATAAACACATTGCAATCCCTGAGCCTGAGCTGCATTCGGCTGTATTTAGTTGCCCAAATCATCACTCCCCTTGCAGGGAGGAGTGAGCTGTGGCCAGCCCCTGGGTCTCACACAGATTCTGCCAGGACCAGGCACTGGAGCTCTTCAGGTGGCTCTGGCTCCTGTGCAGAGCTCCTGTGAGCCAGCCCCACTGAGCTGGCTTCCCCACAGAAGGCGTCACTGAAACCAGTGACTAAACCCTACAGACCCCAGCAGGAACGGGGCTTCCTTCTGCTCTGGCTTCCCACCGCAGACCATCCCCTTCCCAAGCACCGCAGGGGTTGTCTCTGCTGATGACTGTTTACAGAGATCGATTGTGCCATTTTCATGGTAATTTCTGTGTCACAAAATCAGCAATTACCAAATATCAAAGTAGTTTTCAGACAGCAATATCTTTCAGGGTTTGCCAAATTATTACTCCAAGCAGGTTGAAACAACACTACCAGGGAGGAGCCTGTCAAAAAATATGTCTAGGGACAGAAGGTAGCCATTGAGGTTGCACCTGCCTGCCTTCATATATGTCAGATAGATGACGTACTTTGTGTACCATCAATAAACCTAGGTTGAAAGCAAAAATAAAAAGGCAAAAGGGAGATGAATGCTGGAGAGAAGTGACTTCTCCAGATCTGTTCTGGTGCATCTCGGTGCGGTTCATGCCACACCGCAGAAAGGTGTCAGCCGGGAGCCTCTGCCACTCAGACTCCTGTGCAAGCCCCAGCCTGAGCCTGGGCTGTCCCGGTGTGGCTGCTGGTCGTGTCCCCCTTCCTCCTCTGTCCCCCCACAAAACCTCCAGACAAAATCTCGTTTTCCCAAATAGCAGGGAAGTCCCCACAGCAGCTCCAAACGTGTGTGCCCCTGCTCCCGCAGCCCCTTTGGCAGTGGTCACCCACGCAGGGGTACGCACTCCTGCACACAGTCCTTGTCTCCTGCTTTGAAAAACAAACTCGCCTCTGTTCTGACCTTTACCTAACAGATCTTTGTTCAGTGACAAGTTTCAGTGAATTTATTGTACACCGTCATAAACTAGAGAATAAAATGTCTCTGCCATCTCTCATCTCTCTGTGTTTCCAGAGAGCCACAGGAGGGTTTTCTCACTGCTGCTCTCCAGCTGTAAACTCAGCCCTTCTCACCCCATTTGCCATGCGAATGTGAAAGGTGGAGGATTCTCCCCAACACACAATTTTTTTGAACTTTGAGGCCAAAATCCTGGCTGTGATGGAGCTGATAATCAAATTTCCCACCTTTTTCCCACCATGCCTAAGGCTGAATAACCCTTCTAGTCCCATTTTTTATTTTTTTTTTTTTTTGAATCTTTGCAAGCCCACCAAGAAAAACGAAAGATGCAGAAGGCAGTGCCTCTTCAGACACCCCCGAGCCTCATGGCGTAAGGGGCTGCAGCAGACAGACCCACACCTCTCCCCTGCCTGCACCCAGAGGCCGCATACTTGTCTTTTGGCCGTTGGGGACATATGAATTTATGTAAAAGGGAAACGCTGCCTGACTCCTGTCTGCCTGCCTGTATTCTAGAGATACCAATTATCTCAACACCTCTAAATATTCCCTGTAAAAAAATATCAAAGCCACAATCCCTATGGGAAAATCCTAGCTTGGATAAAGAAAATGAAACCTCATCCACACAAGCATGGCAGCTCTGGACTCCATCAATGTAATGCAATGGGTGCCGTAAATCCCCATAATAAAAACCAAGACATGTTGATGCTAACTTGGTTTTATTTTTGCTTTCTCATTTGTCAAAATCCCAACAGCAAGCCAGACTTGCAGGAAATACTCAAATTCTATATAAAGACACAATTCTTTGTGAACACAGTGCAAACAGCTTCTACAGGACCCTGTTTGGAAGAGACCTGTTTGAAACCGAACCCCTTGCTGCATTTATTCCCTGGTCGCTGGGTACCTACAGTTTCTGCAGCTATGTTAGTTAAGTTAGTGAAAGAAAAATCAAGAAGTTTAAAGAGAACCAGCTGAAGCCAGGGAAGCTGCGCAGTGGCATGATGCCACATCTGTTGTTTCTGCTTGCTGAATGCTGCCTCTTCTCATACTCCCTGCCTGGGACAGCAGGGCTGTGCAGCACTGGGACACCTCGCCAGTCACACCCAGGCAGCTGGGAGTCCAGCTCTTTCTTTTTTTAAATTGCAGTGTGGCTTAAAATCACGGCACCAAAAGGAAAGCCAGAAATCAGGAAGCCCATCAGTTTTCTGTGTCTTTTGGCTGTGTTTCTTTTCTCTTTTATTATGTTAGTCAGGTGCTAAACAAATAAAATCAATTCTGAACTTATAAAAAGCAATTGGAAATGTCTAGTCTTTTATAGTGAAATCTCAAGTGAAGCAACCCACAGCACTTGGAGAAAAATCAATCATCGTTTCCATCCTGCTATGCGTGCTACTAAAATTAAGAATTGATGTTAGGCTGCAAAGGAAAATTATTTCAAGAGAACCACCGTAGCAACAGTTTTCAGTGTTCATAATAGTCCTGTTTACGGTTCTTCTCATAACAGACAAACTCCCACATTCCACCATGAATTATAAATATTAATGGATAATCCTGATTTACATACAGTTTCCATCTTAATGGGCATCAAAATTGCAAACTGGGCAACAGCACCACTTATGGTAATAGCAAGCAGTAAACAAAGTCCTCAGCCTAAAGATGTCATAAACCGAAGTGTTAAATGCCCCTGTAATTACAGCCTCTCCCACATCCAAATGAAACTTCATATTACTTTGCCAGTGGCCTTTTCATAAAGACTGAAAGCCTGACATGCTGAAGTGAGGCATCTGAAGAAGCACTTATCTCTGATGCGGCCTAAATATTTTAGTAACGTGCTCTGTGGAAGCACCACTCCCCACATCTTCTTTGATTTATTGCATCAAAGCCTATGTTATTTGTATGATAGTATGTGCACACCACATTAATATTCTTCTAATATATACCACAGCCACACTGAAAACCACCCTTTCCCCCAAATAATTTTCATCTCACAAGCTGTATTTGTATTTATCAATAAAGGCGCAGGCGATTGCCACACCACCACCTGGAAGCTGCTGTTTATCCTACACGCCGAGGCCGTGCAGCACCAGCAGCCCGCACTGTCTGATGCCCATCTGGCAACGGGAACTGCTCCTGCCCGGCCCTGGACAGCCAGCTTTCTCAGCCCCTCTGCGGTGGTGCTGGCAGTGGCAACAAGAAAGTCACCTTGCTTCAGCAGGGCTTGCAATAAACCCGCGGCTACATCAGGAGGCAGAGCAGCAAGTTCCTGGGAGGAGACAGCCTCGTCTGCCTCCCAGATCTGCCCCTGGGTGCCCAGCTGCCTAAAGGGCTCTAAGAAATCCTGAGGAGGGTGGTGAGCACTGTACCAAAAGTGGCTTTTTCACAGCCAGCTCAGTTTTGATCGAACTGCCTTTCCCAGCTGCCTCTCTCGCCTGTCAGTCCCTGGAGCAGCAATTCAGTCCTATGCACACCATCCCCTGTTCATCCCTTAGTTTGGTCTTTGCTACTCAACATCCTTGCAGGCTGAGAGACAGAAGTCCTTTTGCGATGGACAGCTCAACATCGTTAGTTGTTAGCTACATTATTTTTTTATGAGAAGATTCTACAAACACTTAGTGGGGTGCAGCAACTAATTACCACCCTTCAGTTAGTGCAACTAGTGCCCATGATGTTGCCTCCATGGAGTCTAGCTGCTCCACAGCCGTGGTGGCAGCGCGCTCCCACCTTCCAGGCTCTCCTTCTGCTGCCAGTGGAGAGACACTGTACAGCTCTGCTTCTGTCTTGTCCTGATTTTCTTTCAACTCACATACTGTATCTGTTTCAAAAATACTTCAGTCAACTTTTAGAATTCAGTAACTGACTTTGATAGAGAAATTACTGTTCCAGTATATGGTAAATGACAGTGGTCTAGAACACTGTTAAATTTAAGTCTGGAAAATGAACTTTAATAAAATGCACTCCAGTAATGTACTGTGACAGCTTTTAGTGAAATCAGCTCCAATAGTCTGATTCTCCCAGGAATACAGCCAGATGCATGCGAGCAGCCTTGAGCCATGGAATAAGAAAGCAGACAGCTTTATGATAAATGGCCCCAGAAACCTAAATTACAGCTGCAGCAAATGAACAATATGCCGAAATTACTCAGTGGCTTTTTGTTGCTGCCACAGAGCAGAGCTGTGGGCAGCCGCGCTGGTACACAAGTGTGCACTGACACCTAGTGGGACAGCCCCAGGCGAGGAGTCTTGGGGTAAAGTGGGTTTGTTTTATTAAAGAACATCAACAGCCAGCCCTCCCTGCTGCTAAATGCCAGCCCAAGATGACAACGGGTTGAATTATTTGTGCCCCTTCCTCTCCTGCGAGCAAGCTAGTTTAGTCTTGATTTCTATGTGCTGCACCTTTGCCAGGCAAAGGACTGGTTTATCACTTCGTGTTTCTGCTCTCCATGCCAGGATCCATCTCATTCCTCCTCACCCGTGGGCACACATGGGGGAGAAAGAGAAGGATTTACTGTGGCTCAAAGTGTAAAGATGCAGGTGTACAAAGCACCCTGCCAATCGCTCCAATGTTGAAATGCAACCTGCCGGTTCAAGAGCAGGACACCAAAATCTGTGTAATCACCCTGGGAGCAGAGGCTCGGAAATCTCCCCTGACAGGAGCCACAGCACCGGTAGCCCCAGGGGACTCGTTCCTTTTGCAGGGAAGCGGGCTGCTGTGATCCCAGCTGCCCCCGAGCCAGCCCTGCTCTGGCGTGGGGGAATGTGCCAAGATGTGAAGCCTGCTCCTCGTGCAGGAGGGCAACACCACCACAGGCTCCGCACACCAGCTCAGCTGCCGACTCCTCTAGGTCTTGATACATCACACAAAACTCCCTGACAGCTGGATTTGAATTAGAGGGAGAAAGAGCACCGGGACAGTTTGGCAGGAGGAAGGCTCACAGGCCAGGAGTCTCCCGGTTGTTTCACAGATATTCTGAGCCTTTTTCCAACCTCACTTCCAGACAGGTATTTCACAGCAGTGCCAGGAACCAGCTCCTCTACCCACACGGGACAAGCACCTTCTAACACACTGATACTATACAGATCTCGGTATTTGTTTTATTTATTTTCAGGTCTGACAGCTACACCTCTAGTGCTGCCAGCTCCCCCAGGGCCTTCTGACCTGCCTAGGAGGCTCATTTCTGCCCCTGAGCACCCCCCCATCCCTGCGACAGGGAGTTACAGCCCCTGGTGAAGTAACGCAGGCACCTCACTCTTCGGTGTGTGGGGTAACTGCGGTTCTATCGCCAGCCCTAGCGGTAAGTTCCTCAACAAGCGCCTCACAGGGCCAAGCAGCGGGAGGACGCCCGCAGCCCGCAGCCCGCCACTCGGCTGAGCCCCCCACGGCCCCGAGCGCCCCGGACACAGGCGCCCAGCACGAGGCACTTCCGGCGCGGGGCACGTACGTCAGCCGCCGCTGCCGCTCCCATTGGCTGGCGGCGGGGCGGGGCGGGGCGGGCGGCAGCCATGCTGCGCTCGCTCGGCTGCTGGCTGTGTCTGTGGGCGCTGCGGCTCCCGGCACCGCCGGCAGGCACCGGCGCGGCCGCCCGGGAGCTGGACGTCGCTTCCTACCGGTGAGTGTGGGGCCGGGCGGTGGGGCTGAGTCGTGACGTGGGGACCCAGCCGGACCGGGCCTGTGCTTGTGCCTCAGGGAGCGGGTGCGCGCCATGTTCTACCATGCCTACGAGCACTACCTGGAGAGCGCCTTCCCCTACGACGAGCTGCGGCCGCTGACCTGTGACGGGCAGGACACCTGGGGCAGGTAGGGACGGGGCGTCGGGCCCGGGGGCCTCGCTGCGGGGCGCCCCTCACCTCGCTTCTCTCCTCCGCAGCTTCTCCCTGACGCTGATCGACGCCCTGGACACGCTGCTGGTGAGTGCGAGCGGCCGCCCGCCCCCGGCTCGGCCCTGCCCGTGCCCGCGGCCCGGCCCTCCGCCCGCTCGGGGCCGCCGGCAGCCGCCCTCGCACCCGCCCGTTACGCGGTAGCGATGGAAAGTCAGTCAGTAATCGACCACGGAGCTTTTGCGTTTGCCTTGGCTCCAGCCCTGGGAGGCAGGTGCCAGAGCTCCCAGCCCTGGTACCTTCTGACACTGGCAAACGTTTTGAAATGAAGCAGAACTGTCAGCTGCTTTTTTTTTAGTTCTATTTGTAATTAGTGATTTCACAAAGTAGTGAAACAAAACTAGAATTAGCCCTTAACACTGAATTGCACCTTTATTTTCCCATGACCTCTGAGCCTTCTTTGTTGTCCTGCTCTCCGTGCAGATCTTGGGAAATGTGTCTGAGTTTCAGCGAGTGGTCAATGTGCTGCAGGAGGGGGTGGATTTTGACATTGATGTCAATGCATCTGTCTTTGAAACTAACATTCGAGGTGAGGTGGGTTCTTTCTATGGTGTTTATGCTGAATATCCACTGTACAAGTCTCTGAACTGTACACAGAGGTAACATGAGTTAGTGAACAGAGTGAATTCGTAATGCAGTGTAACAGGACACGTAAACAAAAAGAAAAATCCCAAATAAGTTTCACTTCCTTTTTGTCTTTGCACATTGCCTTTTTGCTTCACGCCCCAATGCAAACAGAAATATACGTGGCAGTTCCAATATTCTGTTGCCATGTTGTGAGATTTGGAGTAAACATCTTTTCCACTGGAAAAGTACAAATTACGTACTGTCTTTTTTTACATACTGTTTTGGAATAGTGATTAATTCTTTGGCTTTAGTGTCATGAAGTGAAACTTGCCTTTTTTGTTCTTTGAAAATCACAAAGGCCTTGGGAATCTTGTACCCGATTGAGTGTCTAACTGCCTTAGTGCCATCCAAGTAAAAGACACTGCCAGGGAACAAAACCGTTAGTTATGCTTTTTTGTTTCTCCTGTCAAATACTGCTGAGCCAATTTTTGCAGTGGTGTCATTTCTCTGTGTTTGTGCTTGTTATGTGACAGTAGACAAGGCTGTGTAAAGGGCTAATAGCTCCCTGCTTCTGTCATTTGCACTGAAACTCTTGGCTCGGACCTAGACGTTTTTTCACCAAGGAATTTAACGAGGTACACTGTATTACTTCACACAAACGTAGTTTTAAGCTGTCTAGAAGAAATGACAGAATTCCTCTCATAGAGTTCGTGTTCATTGTGCTGTTAGCTCTCTGATTGTCTGCAGGGCAGTGCAGGTGTAGTAGGGCAAGTAGGATCTGATGCTTCTAAAATAAGGCAAGAAAGATATCGGCCACCCACTGCAAACAGGCAAGAAGAAACAAATCACTCTTCTTTTGTGGTGTATTGAATTAGGCCATTAAGGATGAATCACCTCAGTTTTCTTCCCCATAAACATTGCCTCTGCATCATTGTAAATATAACCAATACCAAGATTTCGTTCCCCTGCCACGTTCTTTAATGGGATTCTTATTGGGCACCTTCCAGTGGTGGGTGGTCTCCTCTCTGCTCACTTGCTATCGAAGAAGGCTGGTGTTGAAGTAGAAGTGGGCTGGCCCTGCTCTGGACCTCTCCTGAGGATGGCAGAGGAAGCAGCTCGCAAACTCCTGCCAGGTGAGAACTTGTCTGGTTTTGTGTTACTGTGCTGTAATTCACGAGGTGACTGGTGTGTTTGAAGACAGCACTGCTTGATGTGTAAACTCGTAAGAGTCCTCCATTCCCTGAGCTCAAAGCAAGTTTAGCATGTGTGGAAAACGTTGTAAAGTGCGTGATGCCAGCTGTATACATGCATGCCAATTGTTGTGTGCGTTTAACAACTCAGTTTGTTGCTTGTTGAGGGAAAATTATTTAATATAAATAACAAAGGGTCTGAAACAGCAGCTTGTAAAAACAAGAAAGTTCAGCCTTATCTTCCCCTGCTGCGGGGATGTGTGCCCAGTACCATGGCACTGTTCTCTTATGTGCTGTGCACCCTGGGCTACCCCTGAGTAATCACAGGTTCAGCATTTGCCCTTTGCTGTCCAGTGTGGTTAGTTCCATTTTTACTATGCTGCTTGTGCTGTTAAAACAAAGTAGGCATGCAGCCTGCTGCTGTGGGCAAAGTGGAAGAGATCTGCAGTACCTTCCCAGGACTGTGTGTAGCTTGAGGTACCCTCTCTGCCCCTCCCAAAATCACGCTCTACTTCTCGTTATGTTCTTTGCAGTTACTGGAATTGCTCCAGTCCTGCTTCTTGCCTGTGTGCAGTGGAATGTGAGGCACATGTAACAGTGAACACTCACATGAACCAAACCCACTGTGTTTCAGCTTTTCAGACCCCAACTGGGATGCCATATGGAACAGTGAACTTGCTGCATGGAGTAAACCCTGGGGAGACTCCTGTTACCTGTACTGCTGGAATTGGTACATTCATAGTGGAATTTGCTACTTTAAGCCACCTTACTGGTGACCCTGTGTTTGAGGATGTTGCCAGGAAGGCTTTGAAGGCACTGTGGAAAAATCGCTCAGATATTGGGCTGGTGAGTGAAGAATGGACTTTGAATTTGCTGGCCTCCTTTTTATATAGTTTTGTGGATGCAATTCTAAGTGAAAAAAAACATAAACAGAGAGGAGAGAGAACTAGATAAATAGCCACAGTGCTAATAACTGGGCTGAAGTCGCGTGTTTGACATTGTTCCTGAGCACCTGCAGCATCCACATCTCTGCTTTAGTGGCGTAACCCAACATTACGCCATTGTTCTGTTCCATAACAGATGTGGTTGGGAGACAAATGCTTCCTACTGGGTATGGCAGTTTTTGTAACAGCAGCTGTAACAGATTAAATAAAGTCTGTGTTATGCCTGGTGGGACAATGGCCTACGGAAGAGAATAAGAGTGTGGCGAGTGTACCAAGATACTACCAGTCTCTACAGATTCGGTGTTTCAGGAGTATACAGAGCTAGAAGTGTTATCTCTGTGTTCGGTTTCTCCTGGTCGATATTTCTTCAGTTAATTTCTACTGCTGCTTTTTGAACCCATTTGAATCCTAGTGTTGCCTATGTGAAGGGGAACGGATTTGTTCATATGCTGTATGAGAAAAATTTTGTTTTGTTTACTTTGGAATCTGTTTATATTTGGTTTATACCCTAATCCTTCTTCAGGAAAGAAACTGAATAGCCTGGTGGTTTTCATCTTTGCTAAGCAAGTCAGGATTGTTTAGTTGATTCTCCCATCAGCTCGGTCTGTTTCTAGGCTGACAAGTTTGAGGTTTGAAGGATCTGTTTAAATAGTAGCATGCCAGCTTTCATGCCTTTGACATTGTGGCCTCCATCTCTGTATCTGTACCTTCTCATCCTTCTCTAATCTCTTGTCAGATTGGAATTAGGACCAGACACATCATGTTGAAATCGTGCATTTTTACAGTAGCATAATGGTGCTTTGTTTTCACCAGTGCAAATCTTTTATATTGGAAGCATAAAATCCCAGAGTTATGTTTTTTGCCGTTTGTACTTCTCTAATACTGATAAAAGTGTCTTGTAACGGAGAAAATGCTAGTTGGAATGGCCAATGGGAATCTGTGAAATGGATGGTCTGAAAAAAGGTCAAGGGTTTCTTGTGTGGTGGTGGTGGTGTGAGGATTTTTTTTTAATTCTTGTTCAGTAGATAAACTTTATTTCCACTTCAACTCCCTCTCTCTTCCTCCCTCGCTTCTTCCAGGTTGGTAACCACATTGATGTGATAACTGCCAAGTGGGTGGCCCAAGATGCTGGCATTGGGGCAGGAGTGGACTCCTACTTTGAATACCTTGTTAAAGGAGCCATTCTCCTGCAGGACAAGGAGCTGATGTCCATGTTTCTAGGTGAGCAGGTTTTTTTTCTGTGTGAAGGGGCCCAGGAATGCCTTCTTGACTGCACCTGTAAAAACTTGGCATGTAGGACTATGGAAGGAGATGATGAAGAATGTAATCGGGTACATTCAAGACTGTTCCTGAAGCCTTTGTTGTAATACTTTCAAACAGTCTGTGATAACAAAGAGTTACCAAAGCGAGCATCCTGATAAGTCATTCATTTGACATGGCTGAAGTGAAAAAGGGGCTTCTCTCATTCTTAAAAAAAGATTTTTTTTGTTGGATTACCTACCATCTATGTTTCTTTATAGAATATAACAAAGCTATCAAAAATTACACAAAGTTTGATGACTGGTATCTCTGGGTTCAGATGTACAAAGGAACAGTGTCCATGCCTGTTTTTCAGTCCCTGGAGGCCTACTGGCCAGGCCTACAGGTAAGAGCTGTCATACCAGTAGCATATGGTGATTTTGTTCATCTGTCTTAGGTTGGTCTTTGATATAAAAGTTAGGAATATAACTCTCTGTGCTGGTTTAAAAGTTTATTGCGATCTCTGGTGAAATCTACAGTAGTTTCAGCCTGTAGAAAAGCAGATGTTGACTTTATCTATGGTCTATTAAAAGAAGTCTCCCATTGAGCGTGATGGGAGGGCAGTTTTGTTGTAGCACACTCTACTGATGGTGGTCTCAACATCCAGATGGGAATGTATCCAGATGGGAATGTAAGGAAAAAGAAAATTACACCTCTTTTTCCTTCAACCTCATAAATGCTTTTATTTGTGTGAATACTGTCCCATTGAGAGGTTGCTTTCTCATCAGTCCTTTACATTTGGTCTGGGTCTTTATCCCCACTAAAATAGACTGGATGCTGTGATTGACTAAAAGAAACTGACTGAAGAAATGCAACTTTCTGTTAACGTGAAGTTTTGATTTTTAGTTATTTCAGGTGTGTGTAATGTGATCCAACGGAAGAACAGCATCTGTCTCCTCTTTAGTCTTACCTATTCTTAAGGCATCATGCCCAAGTATTAGTTACACCACTCGGACCTGCTTGAACAACCCATTTCTGTCACAATCTCTTACTTTGACTAGAGTAGTGTTATTGCATCAATTCCTGTGTAGTTTCTTCTCCAGCCAGATGTTGCTATGGTAATTGTTTCCTCTCTCTCAGAGCCTAATTGGGGATGTAGATAATGCCATGCGAACCTTCCTCAACTATTACACTGTCTGGAAGCAGTTTGGTGGGCTGCCTGAGTTGTACAACATTCCCCAGGGCTATACAGTGGACAAGAGAGAAGGATATCCACTCAGGCCGGGTAAGCAGAAGTGAAATAGAAAGGAACATGGACTCCTGCTTTTGCTCTGGTGGTAAGATCACGTCAGCAACACCTGCCTTCCAAAAATCATCCCCAGTTTTGCTTTGAATTAATTCCTGCATGCGTTTTACCAGTGATTTCTACAGTCAAAGCTATGTGTTTTGCCTTCTTCCATTCACAAAAGCAGGGCTACCTTTTAAAGGAAGCAACCCATAGTGTTACTATATAAAGGTGGCCTGTTAATGAATTGGGTGCACAGTGTAGGATTTGACATGTTTAAGGCTTAGACTGTCTGACATGGGATGTTTTTAAGTCATGTGAAATGTTGATGTGACTGCTTGTGTCCTTTAGGTTTAGGAATTGAAAGTGAGTATGAATAGACCATTCTAGCTCTGCTGAGTTCCTGAAATAAACTGATTCTAGTTGCACTAGTAAAGCTCAACATAAAAGAGGGGTTATGTGTTGTCTGTGGTACTGCAATGAAATGAGCTGTCTTTTTTTTTTTTTTTTTTTCACAACTCTGACCAAAAAAAAAAAAAAAGAGAATTAACTTTAAAATTTATTATATCATCCAAAAAGACCTGTTTCTTTACTGAGTAAACACAGCACAGTGCATATGTTGTCTATATAGAGTTATTTCCATAGTGTTTGGTTTTGTAGTGTTTTAGGTACCCATGTTTCAGGGGATTACAGTATTTAAAACCTGGGGTTTGGGTGTTGAATTTCTTGTTTGTAATCCTTTCTAGAAGCATCTTTATTTTCTTCCTTTGACAATTGGGGTGTGGTTTTTTTTCTTGCTTTTTCTCTCTTGCTCTCCTCCCTGAAGGTAGGATGGGTGCATTATTCACTCTTACCTGAGCTGATGCAATCTGGCTAGTGAGTTTTTGTAGCACATCCTTAGTAAAAGTATCTGCACTTTTGAGCCAGAGGAAATACAAAGCAAGTTAGGCTGTTTATCTGATCATCCTACTTTAAAATTTATTCAAGGAGTATCTCATCTTGCCTGTGTCCATGGTTTGGTAATCTTTATGCTTGCAAATGTTTGGGGTTTTTTTGCAGAGCTGATTGAGAGTGCAATGTATCTGTACCGTGCTACAAGAGATCCCACGCTCTTAGAACTGGGAAGAGATGCAGTGGAGTCAATAGAGAAGATCAGCAAGGTGGACTGTGGATTTGCAACTGTAAGTGCTAAATCAACAGCTCGGTTGGCTAAATGGCTGCTAAAAAACATCTTTTAGAAAGTGTTCTCATGAATGATCTTTTGCCATTTAGCCAATTAATCACTTTTGTTGAAACATGACTTTTTTCAGACAAACCCCTTGTGTTTCTCTGTGAAGCTGATCTGGTGACTGCAGGTTATGTTTCTGGTAGTAACTTTCCTTACAGCCTGAACAGTGGGCCAAATTCTGTCATGGGCTGTTGCACCAGAGCCCAGAACATGGGAGAGCATCACAAGCTTCTCCTGCCTCCTGTACCTTGGTAGCTAATAGGTGTTTCACCTCAGCAGGAAGGCTCATATATAGGCTTTGTATCTGCCAGTTGTGTGATTATGCTTTCCCACTATGCCTTGAAAATCCAGCCAAACACAGGAGAAATGCAATGAGTGATTTCTCCAGAATCATTTAATAAAAGATTTCAAACATACTGTCACGCTCTATTTTACAAGAAACTCCTTATAAACATTGGTAATTAGGCCTTGTGATTTGAAAAGTAGGTAAAAGCCTTATGATTTTATCTTATTTTTTTTTTAGTGGGGGAAATGATGGGAGGTTTCTCACTTTTAACCTCCTTGCCCAGATAGGAAGTACCTTTCTCTGATAGTTAGTTTCCTGCTCCTTATTATAGGACTGTGCTAATTCCAAACATCTGGAACCTTGTTGATGTATTTGCATACAAGTGTTTAAAATGCAGGGTGAATTGGTGCCTCACTGTCCTGTTAAACTGAAATGAATTGCAAGCTGGTTTTACTTTTCCCACTAAGTTCATAACCTACTGATTTTGATACAACAGTAACCCACTGTATTTCTTCTCCTGTAGATCAAAGACTTGAGAGATCACAGACTGGATAATCGCATGGAATCCTTCTTTTTGGCTGAAACAGTGAAATACTTGTACCTGCTGTTTGACCCAGACAACTTCATTCACAATGATGGATCGGTCTTTGATGTGGTGATTACACCATACGGGGAATGCGTCTTGAATGCTGGAGGATACATCTTCAACACTGAAGCTCATCCTATAGACCCTGCTGCACTGCACTGCTGTAGAAAGCGTAAGGAAGAGCAGTGGGAGGTAGAAGACTTGATGCGGGAATTTTACTCAATGAAGAAAAACAAGAAATTCACTTTAAAGAGAGCTTCGGACCATGGTGAAGGGGAAAGTGCAAAAGACCCTGAAGATGCCTCTTTGGAGAAGGGTGTAGAGAAAAGAAACTCTAGGAAAAGCTCACACTCCCTTCTGAGTTGCCCCAGTCAATCTTTTAACTCTAAGCTTGCAGTACTGGGACAGGTCTTCCTAGATAACACCTGACTCTCTTCATCATGGCTTTAAATTATTGAATTTAATTCAGACTCTAGGAATATATTTTTATAGTTTCATAATGGAAAGTGTCATACCTCACAATGTGAATTGTATTATGAAGTGAAACAGCTTCCTATTAAATTCTGCTACTGCTTGTTCATAAACTGTGATTCAGATATCGGCTGTTAATGCTGTCAAGTTGTTAGTCTCAGACCAATTGGTTGCTTCAAAAGGAAACAGGTGTTCAGAAAAAGTCTACAGGTTAGAGGTATCTTGTTTATTTCATTGTGAGTTTGTTTTGAAGTTTTACAGGCTTATGCAGAGTCCACAGCTTGCTTTGTTCTATAAAAATGAGCCTGAACGGTTCCCCGTCATAAGGGGAAGAGCAGGGATTACTAGCTGTAACTTCACTTCTGAGCCTAAGTCTTCTCTGTGATGTGCTCCACCTGGTATCTTTGGCCTCTTTATGAGCTGTCCCTGGGAGATTGATGACCAGTCAAGAAAACCTGTTGATTTTGAGGTGGAGGCTCAGATTTGTAGGTCTAGCATGTCTGTTGAATGTGAAGGATGGCATGGGGGAGCAGAGCACTTGCAACATAGAAAAACACTCAGTTCCTCTGTATGTAGGATCGGTGTGGGTCAGTACCACCTGCCTGGAACCCATTCACTAAAGATCCAGGTAATGTCATCTGCAAACCGAGGTGGAGCGTGACCTAGCAAAGATTCAATTTACTCTGCAGTAGAGCTAGCTTCTTACAGAATCTAACGTGCTTTTCCTATGAAGTTTTCCCATTTCCTTCCTCTTTCAAACTTCCCTTTGTGCCTCACTTGTGTAACTGCATCAGCCACCTCAGTCAGTGCAGTTGGCCTCCGGGTGGACCAGCTGAGCTGTATGTGTAGCATGCATAAGGGTAGGATGGGAGGGGACTTGTTTCAGACTGAAGTGCAACTCTCCCTTGGGGTGCGAGGCAGCTGAACAGACATTCATAAGCAGCTCCTTGCAGCAGGCAGTGAGAGTGCTCCTTGTGAGCCTCTAATGGAGAGTAAACTGCATTTCTGTCTGTCTTAACAGGTGAAAGGCATGAAACCTCCCGGTGTTCAGCTGACTCAACAAATCCAAACCTTTAAGGGTGTTATTAGTGTCTTTTTGACAGGTGTATGCAATGATCAGAGAGAGATCTGTAGTGTTACAAAAAATTTTCCTTTCTGAAAACAAAAAGGGTGGAGGGCAGAAGAGTGGTGGACTTCCATCAAGCCTGCTGGAAAGTGAGGAGCCTGGAACAAGCACAGACAGACAAGCTATAGTCATTTGAGTGGGTTAGAGATACAGCATCAATAAATCCATGTGGCTAGTGAAGCACTTATATACAACAGCATCAATGCCAGTCTTTGCTAGTGTGGGGTTGCTTTGAGAAACTATCGGGTTTGCCTGTTATCTGTATTAGTTTTATAAAGTTACATAAAATCTGCACGCCTACCCTTCAGGATGGAAATCCTGTTGCAGTTGTGAGTAAACTGCAGTAAAAGACGCAGCTTTGGACGGACTGACTTATCAGAAGGTTTGGTAACCTGTACAGGCCCTGCTAGCTCTGTACTTCTCCTTTCCAGCTCTGCACTTCTCCTTTCCTTCGAGCAGGTGGGACAGCTGCTGTGGTAGAAATACTGCATTGAAACAACTTGCAGGGGAGGTACCGAGAGAGGAGCACCCTAAAACTGAGGCATTGTTAGACAACATGGAGCTCTCGTTAGTGGCTCCTTGTAACCAAAAGGTTATCTTTTTCTTTTCCAGCTCTTCATACCTCACACGGTATTCATTGTATAATGTGTGGAACAACAAAATGCAGGCCTTCTGGGATGGTTTCACTCAGTGCTCGGTCCTGATTCTCTCTCAGTACTGCTCCACTCATGAAAAAGAGGAAAACAAAGGATTTGCTGGATAGGCTGCAGGTTACCAACACAGTGGAGCTCTGCTAACCATGGCATTCTGGTACCCTCACCTAAGAGGCTCCAGTAGCAGAACCAAGGGGTAATAGCCTTAGGACCTAAGATCTTAGCTCAGCACAGCTGGAGCTGAAAGAAAGCTACTGTTCTACTGTAAGTAATTAGATGGATCTCAATTAGTGCTATGGGATGGATGAGTCAGAATAACACAAGACAGCCTTAATTTTGGTTTGTTACAGAATTTGAGAGTGACTACCGTCTTACTAAGATTTTCTCGTAACAAAAAGAATTGTGATGTGATTTCTTAGGATCTTGTCTTTTCTTTAAATGGAAAACTATTACTTGGCCTAGCTGTAGGGGGGAAGAGAGCATGCTTGAGCCTTGGTGATGTGCAAACAAGCTGTTTTATTTCATAGGCAATGTGATCTCTATAGGGGATGGCAGGATGAAATCGTTAGTGGCTGCTTGTCTCACTAGACATGAGATTCCATTCCCTGTACATATAATGTAAGAGGTTCTGCTGTTAGTGGGAACTTGATGGATTCAAAATTACTATCACAAATCAGCTAGGAAAAAAAAAAAAGCTAAAACTTGTGGTTTCCTGCTGCCTTTCCTCCCAGGAGCCTCACAATGAAGGGCACCTGTGGGAAGAAACGGCAGGTCTATTCTGGCGTATTCCAGCTGGAGGGAGAGCTACAATCGAGCAATATGGTGAGCACTCAGTCATGTTAGCAGAATGTAGAGAAGTTTTGTCAGGAATCCAAAAGGAGATGTGTGTGAAACACGGATGGGTAGTGGCAATTTTGGATGGCTTCCAAATGAGGCAGGTCAGTGCTGAAAAGGTCCCACCTAGTGCATACTTGTGGCATCTGTCAAAGGCTGGAAGGAAACCATGGAGTTTGGTTGTTTCTGTGCTGTCTTTCACCACTCAAAGTTTAGCATTTGCTGTTGATGCCATACTTGTAATTGTGGTTGGTTTGGTATTTTTTTCCCCCTCCACTCTAAGCAGCCTGCAAAGCCCAAAACTTAAAGCCAAATTTTCTGAGGTATTTCTGAAGTAATTGTTTGAATTTGGAGAGGCTGTAGGTTGATGAAGTCAGACAAACATCTTGTGAAAGACTATTTTAATGGAGCTAACAAAGAAGGTAGAACAAAAAGAGGCAGACCTTCACACGGATTGCTGGCAAATGGCAAAAATCCCAGAAAGCAAGAGGGGCGCAGGGGAAGCCCTAGGAAAGGGGACAGAGAGCAGCCTTTTGTATCTGAGGCAGGGTGGGTGTGCAAGTGAAAGGACTGCCACATTTGTGTTTCTTCAATTGCAGTGCCTGGTGGCTTTCTGTGAACACAATTTATCTGAACAGCAAGTCCTCCATTAGCAGATCTTGCTTCTTACAAATAAAGCTGGGATTATCATCTAGGCCCCCATGGTGGTGAAGAGATGCAGGATGTGATGCTCTCAAACTCAAATCCATCACCTGGATGCCATGACAGCACTGGTTTGGCAGTGCTGTTAAGGGTCATGTTAATCTCCAGTGTCTTTATTGCTTTCTATTGCTCTTGTACAACTAAGGGAACTTAAAATGGAATATAAATGAAGTTCAGCTTTTAAAATGGTCACAATTTTGGGCACCCATATTGTATGCTGCATTCCTTGCTGTCTCGCGGAGACCCAGAGCTGGGGTGCTGTGCTGGTGACACCTCTTGGGTCCCTTGGAGCTGTTGCCTGCCTGCGCCTTTAGTCAAGGCCTCACTCCCAAGTATCTGTCTTCTCCATGTGCTGTGTCGTCTTTTGCTTGGTTTTGAATTTTTTTATTTAGGAATTTACACCGTTTTGCTTTGGTGTGGTGAAGAGCTCCTGCCTCAGAAGTCTATCGAGTCCAGCTTTCTCCCCTCTTCCAGGGCCAGGGCACCTCTGTGCTGACGGACTGTCCTGCGGCCTGGGCTCTCCCTCATCTCTCTTATGTTGTGGTTTCTTTCACTTGATTCCAAGAGCTGGCGGGTGCTGCGCCACGGATTCTACTTTTGCCCCTGTGCCTGAATCGCTCGCCTTAGCTGGTAAATTTATAGTAAATGTAGTTGCAGAGCACATGCGGGTATTTTAATGGCAATAAAACTTGGGCGTGGAGAGCGGTGGCTCCTGTCGGGGCGGGGGGGCGGTGTCCTCCTTCCCGTCATGCTCCGCGGTGGCCCCGCGCATGCGCGCCCCGCCTAGCCGCACTACATTTCCCAGCGGCCCCCGCCGGGCGGCGCAGTGCGCACGGGGTCCGGGCGGGGGCGCTGCGGCGCGTCCCTCGCGCCGCTCCGTACAAAGCGGCGGGGGAGGGGGCGCTTCCTGTTTGTCTCCGGCCGAGCGGAGGAGCGGCCATGGCGGCGGCGGCGGCGGCGGGGGGCCCCGGGCCAGGCGGGGGGGGCCGGCGCGGAGCCCGTGCGGCGGCCACCAACATCCTGGCGCAGCTCCGCCACGGGCAGCTCAGCGGCTGTGGCCTGACGCGGGGGGGCGCAGGTACTACGGGATGGGGGGAGGCCCCTCCGGCGGTGGGGGTGAGCTGGGCCCGGGGGCTGGCGCGGCTGCCGTGGGGATAGGCAGAGCTGTGCCCGGGGGCAGGGGCGGGCTGGCGGAGGCCTGCTGCCCATCCTGCCCTGAGCCCACCCCCCGGCTTCGGGCAGGGCCTGCAGATCTGCCTGGGAGCCCGGACCGCGAGGCCTTGCTCCGCCGGGGGCTGGGGGCGGGTGTTGGCCGGCCCTGGCGGCCCCTCGGCGGGGCTCAGCGCCAGCTTGGGGCTGTCGGGCCCCTCCTGGAGCGCCGAGGCCGGTGGGAGCCGGGCTGGCCTAGCGGGGCCCGCCGCCGAGGCTGCTGGGGGGGGGGGTGCGTCTGGCAGTGGCCTCTCTCGGTCCAGACTGGGGGCTCCCCAGCCCCCTCTGCCCGCCCCGCTCTGGTGCTGGGTCAGGGGGCGGCCCAGAGCCTCACGCGGTGGGGAAGGAGGGTGTCTGTGGGCCTTCCTGCGCCTTTCCCTCCTTCCCATCCTCGGGCTCCCTGTAGAAGGACTGTGGAGCGGAACAAGTACGTGCCGTGCCGTGCTGTAGAGGAGCCTTCTTCCTCTGCTGTTCTGGTTGGTGCTGGACGCCGTGGCTTTCTCCTGCAAAGAAAGGAAAGCTCTGCTTGCAACTGTAACAACGCGGCATCAAAATTTAGGATATTTGGTGGACAAAGGCAACCTCTTGATATTAGGGCTCAGGCAACTTTTTATCTCTCAAATGGGACAGGCTTTGTGCTGGTGATTTTCCATTAAACTGTTCCAGACCTCTTTCAAATTTGTCGTCTTTCCCAGTTGATGATGCTGGGAAATACCGAGAAATGAAATCAACTTGTTAACCTAGGCTTGTGCCCATCGTGTGCTTATGCTGGCTTTTTCAAGAAAATGCTCACGGATAAAGGACTATTCATTTCTTTTTCCGAAGAATAATTGGCATTTATTTTACAGATTAAATGTGCAATGGTGCAAAGACTTGGAAACTGAAGCGTGGGATAAAGAACTTGCATTCGGGTGGTGATTTATTGAGCTAAAGTATCTTAAAAGAGTTGAAATGGAATTAGAAATGGGATTTGTCTAAGTGGTTCTCACTAGTGCAGACAACAATATTTTCCTTGATTAACAAGATTCTGAGCAATTACTAAGAGAAGATTTGTTTGTCATAAATGTCTTTGTGTGGTTCTGTAGCTGAGATAGGGAAAAGAGCAGGAGGTGATTTTTAACAGCTTTTTTGTCCCTATTGTACTGCTTGCACAGATACTAGTTTGGGTAACGCTTAAGAAAAAGAAAATCATTTGCATGAATTTAAACCTGATATTGTCTCTCTTGAGGGAAGTTATTTCTGTGTGATTGTTTTAGGAGTGTATTTCATCTACTGTAGGCAGAGTAGCTTGCTGTCTCGCTAACGTGCCTGTCCACCTCTGGGCTCATGCTGGCTCCTCCACGACCGTAGTGGTTTAATTCAGATAAACCGGTGATAACGTTGTGTGCCAACGCAATCTGTTAGGATGGTACCTCTGCTCTGAGCTTTGGTTCACTTGAGAAATGCAATGGGTACTGTGTTTTAATTTGGGGCTTTTATGAATTGTTGGAAACAACTGCTATGGAAATCACCAGGCTTTTACAGTAATCGAGGAAACTTCTGCTAGTTATATCCTCCTGGTAATGCCGAAGTTTGAGGTGGTTGTTCTTATTGCTAGGGTTTTGTTTGTTTCACTTTTTAAATTCAAGTGTCACCGTGCTGCCCTGAAAGACTTAAAGCTTGGATGCCTGGGGCTCCCAGTGCTTCATCAACGCTGTAGGAATGCATTCCTAAATCACTTGGAATAAGGGCGAGCAGGGAGCAACTCCCCGAATGATTTTGAACTTTGCAAGTCGTCTCTGCACTTTTACCTTGAAGCAGTTTTTTGTTTGCAGACGATCTAAATATAAGACACTTCGATGTAACTTTTAAAGAATTATAAGGCAATTTTGGGTGCTGTTCTTTATTTTTATTAAAATATTTACAGTAATCCTGTAGTTGACTCCTCAGTGGCAGTGTGGTAGCCCTTGCTTAAGTTTCTCAACTCATTTGCTCCTGAAAAGCCTGAGAGCAGATCAGGTTTCCAAGCTGTTGTATTGGGGTCTAGAAGAACAAGTTAGGAGAATGTCCTTTGAGCTCTTTCTTCCTGCTTTTTCAAGGAAGTTTTGGGTCATATGCTGCTTGGACCCGAGAGGAAGAGAAACCTTTTTCAAGATCTTAATTCAGAGAAATTGGGAAATACCATTCCTTGCCGTGGCGCCTGCCATCTGAGTCGTGTTCTCCTGCAGTGTTGTCACTGTATTTCAGCGTCTGATCTCTGGGAGACAACTAGTACTCTTCTGTGGGTAGCAGTGGCATTTATTCTTAAACGAAGCTTTGTGTACTATTTTTAGGTGATCTCAAGATCCATTTTTGTATGAGCAAAGCAGAGGCCTATCTTTGGATTGGTAAGGATAATTGTTGACAGGCCTACATCAGAAAATTCATCAGTCTGATCTTACAGGGACATTACAGGATTTTTGACAGCAACAGCCACCTGAATATCTGGCAGTTTTGAGGCCAGCTAAGGCTCTGAAATCTGGATCCATGGGTTTTTTTGCTGTACTCTCCTACCAGGAGCCATAGCTTTTTTGCTGGTGGGTCTCTTTTTCTTGTTATTAATAATAAGAAGATTGATGGATAAAGCATATTTCTGTAGGTATTGCCATTATTTGTTCTTATATCCATTTTAGGTGTATTGCTAGCATCAGCTGCTGCCCTGGATGCAGGCCTCAATCATTGTTGTCACATTGCATAACCTTGTATCAAGGTTTGCCCTAGTACCAAGTACAAAGCAAGTGAAAGGGGCTTTTCAGATATTGGTAAAATAGAAGCAGACCAACGTTCCAAAAGTGGCACATTTTCTAGTAAGGGAAAATACTGCTTGTGAGCTGCCTGGTCTGTAGTGCCTCTCCTGGCACAGCTGTGATGTGTGCACACAGGCACTGTAAATAATACCTGATGGCGTTTATGCTGTGGTTCCTTGAAGGGAAGGGAACATTTTGGCTCAGCAGATCAAGCTTAAATCCCCTCAGCAAGAGGGCACGCACTTCATCTGCTGCAAGCCAACTGTGAAAAGCACGTATATAACATGAAACCAGAAGGTACTTAGGTGCAGCTATGTGAATCCCGGTAGACAGAGCAGTGTAATAACAGACTAACCAGTGATTTGCTGGCAAACTAGCATGCTTCTGGTGCAGTCCCAAGAGCAGATCATCAGCGCTGGTCTCGCTCTCTCAGGACTGCCAAGGCTTCACTGAAACAATCAGAATGGAAAAAGAGAGTCCATTTTTCCAGCTGTATTTCATGATCTGCTCTCCCCAGGAATAGATGCTTTCCTTAGCAGGATAGTCCCTATCTACTCTGAAAAAAATCTCTCTGTGGAAGGAAAGCGTTTTCTGCCTCAGACATCCAGAATTCTAGCTCTTACCATTACAAGTTATCAGTAGCCTGTAGTAGTTTCCTAACTCTTGAGAAAAGACTCTGTTTTCTGATTGATTTTGTTTCCTTCTTACAATAATACCAACAACAACAAAAAATTCACATGAATATAATCCACTTTAGTTCTAATTGTATGGGTCTTAGCAGGCTTATACCTCTTCAGCAGAGGACAGCTACTGAGAATCAGAAAGCCTGGACGTGCTTTCTCTATAACAGGGACCAAAGCTCTGTCATACACTAAAAATGCTCAAAATTGGTAGTATCAGAGTTCAGTAGTCTTATTCTGGGTGACTGAAGAGGACTGCTGTAGATACAGTATTCCTTGCCCCTCTGCTTTTTCCTAGATATCCATACAGATTTTGCTTTCTTTCAAAATTGAAGAAGAAACTTGGGCAAGGAAAAAGCAATCACGGAGAAGTTATTATAATTTTACATGTTAGTTGATCTATTTTTCTCTGAGGCTAGGATGTTCAAAACAAACGATTAGTAGCTACGATTACTATCTGGTAGATTCTGTAGTGGTTTTGAAGAGCTGTTGGTGTTAAAGATCTGTGTTGGAGTTGTTCTGCTCTTGGAAACGCTGGGGTTTTGAGCAGTAGTTTGGGATTCTTGGGGATGGTTAGACCTGGCTAGAAGGTACGATGGGTTTTATCCCAGGACACGATGCCCCTGGGCTCATGCCTTGCTTTTGGGCTGGCAGGGGAAAGGATGGCAGGCTCCATCCAGGGTTGCGGAGGATGAAGAAACAGTAGTTATGGGAAACTTGATCTGCACTTCGAAGAATCTAAGAACTGGAGAGAGGCTAGAAATAGGTGCTCTTACAGGGGCTTCTCCCAGCTTCACCAGTGGAGTTTCTTAAAATTTTGGGGTTTCTGACATGTTCCTGATCAGAGCTGCCTGTAAAAAACCCAGCTGGTGACTGGCTGTGGTGTTCACTGCCCTGCAGCAGCAGGGTAGCAGGTCACAGCTGCTCCCTTGGAACACTTTCCAGAATCACTGTATAGGCCAGAAGTTGTGTTTCTGTAGTGTGCCGTTGTGTTAAAATGAGAACTTCAGGAGGGTCATTTGCCTCAGTTGTAGGCTTTTTTGTGAGAAGTTGTGTGAGGAAAGAGACAGTTCAGCCAGACTGATGCATCTTTCTTAGAGACTGAAAAGGAAAATATAATAAGGAGCTGGCATGACAGGGCACTCCTCAAAATACTGAATAATCGTTCTCTTGGCAGTCTGTCAGAGATTACTTCCTAAGTATTACTGTTCAGAGGAAAACTAAATATTTAATTGCACAAATACTAGTTTCCTGTTTTTTAAAGGTACAGCCTGAAAGGTTTGAAGGAAAGGATATGGAAAGGCTTTGATTTTATTAAAAATATGTAGCGGCTATGTGCTTACATCTGTTTCTTGAGATCCATAATCTTGTGCCTCTTTCCTTTTAAACTTTCAGAACATTGGAATATATGCTTCAGAAGTGGTCATGGAAGATGCTGAGAATGGAAATTCTGCTTTTTTTTTTTTTTAAAAGCACTTCCAGTCTTACATTAACGCATGATTACAACAAAAAATTGAATCGAGAAAAGCTACAACTGATGTGTCATACCCGTAAAGTTTATCATAGCATGAATTCGTTAGTGCTGTAAAGGATACCTGGACACCTGAGTCACTATTTTTTTTTTGCTTTTTGAAAGATCACAGCAAAAAAACCTCCTGCAGTGAGTGTTCAGCAAGCCAGTGAAATGTTGGAAGGGCAAAATTTGAAGTAGAGACACAATTTTATTAGAAAACTGTTACCCCTACTCTCCAGAGTAAAGGGGAGGATTAGCTCATGGTATTTCTGCTCTTCAGTTTGTCAGCAACTGTGAGAAGACATGGAGATGTGTCACTGACCACAGCTTAGAAAAGTGGTGGAGACAAGGTTAGGAAAATAAGAGGTTTACCTTGTAGGGTGATGAAAAGCATCACAGTGCAGGAACACAAATGGAAAGGAAAATCATCACTGGAAGGGGAAGGGATTTTGAAGCAATCATAACTACAAGAGATCTCAAGCCAGTAACAAATGGTTTAGCAATGCTCATAACGCAGTTCTGACCACGTGCAGGGGCACAGGCCCAAAGCAGCCGAGAGGATAAGCTGCTTCTGTTGGAGAGGCTGTGTCTGGAGGATAGCAGTCATGGATAGGAACATCAAGAGCAGATACTACAGCAAAAGTGGAGGGGGAGAAAAGAAAAGGGAACTAAACTAAAAGGGGTGGATTTAGGTAAATTTTAACATATAACCTAATACAACTCGGTGAAGTTTTAGGTATTATTCATCATTTTTTATAGACCATTGTGCTAAGGAATGCCAGGGTGTTATAAAAGCATTTGTAACACAGGAGGATTAAAAAGAAATTTAAAAGAAATGTTTAATTTGTGTGTAATGTTTTTGTTCAGCCCTATGTATACTTCCAAGAAAAGTTATGCACAGAAGTTATTTAAACTCTGTAGTAGGAAAGTGTTCCTGTGGTAGTTACCAGTCTTTGGTGTAATCTCCTTGGAAATCCTGGACTCCGGTCCTCTGGAAGATTTTAAAGAGAGACTACTCAGTCTGCTTTAACTTGCAGTCATGAATGGGCTTGATGACACATTTTTAACTCTCTATGTAAATCGTCTGGAAAGTCTTTCATTGCCCTTCCAGCAAATCTGTACTGCCATGGCTTCAACAGCACAGCTGGAGGAGGGGGAGATGGCTGGTACTGGCTGGGTACCTGATCACCTGGCTGGCTAACAGCATTCGGTGACCTGCCAGTGTGGCACTGGCATCGTACAGACCACTTCAGACTATGACGTTGTTCGGGAGCGCAGTGCCTGGGCTTGAGCTAGTGTGTGCCGTGCTGCCTTGTTTCAGAGGCCTGCCTGGAATATAACCGGTTCTGGAGAGCTGCAGTGTGCCGTCCTCCAGGTTTCTAGGTTTGTGATTCAAAACTTGGGTATGTTACGGCAAACTCCTGAGAAATGGCTGAGTGGAGTCTTGGTGTTCGTACCAGTTTGGTTTACTGTACCTGGGTGGTAGGGCAGTTTTGACGCTGGTTCTTTGTTTTCCCAGTAATTGGTACTTGCTCTGTCTTCTTCTAGTGCCAGCAAGGCATGATGGTTCATAACCCCAGCAACCATTTGTTAGGTAGGCCCTTTCTTTTAATTGATGCCATTTCCAGCTGGGTTTCTGCCACTTCCCCTTCTTGCTAGATAGTATCTAACTTCTCAAGCTTTGTATGCAGTTTCAGATACTTTATCCAAAGCTATTCAGTGAAAGAAGAAGATTTCTGAGAAATCAGTGTTGGATTGCACTTAACCTGCTTGGATGAGACCAAAAAATACTAGAGGGGCAAATGGGCCCCGAAAGACCCAGTGCTAATTTTGATGACTATTCAATAACGTCTGCCCAGACAGAGCAAGAAGGGAACAGGCTTTGCCTATAAATGAAAACCATTGACTAGCTACTATTACAGAAATCGTGAGATGCAGTTTTTAACCAGAATGGCTGTAAAGACACTCCATACAATCTAATTAAATTTTAATCCCTCCACAGAATCCAAAATCTTTGCGTTGGCAAGTACCGCCCCACCACAATGGAAATATTCAGAGCCAGGGTAACCTCGCAAATACAGAATAGGGACCACAAGCTAGAGCTTGCAGCAAAACCAAAGACATGTATTAAATCAAGAGAAAGAAAAAGGTTGGGTTGGGTTTGGTTTTTTTTTTTTTTTTTTGTTTTGGATGTTGGTTGGTTTTTTTCTTTGGAAAGCAGTTAAAAGAAGATGAAAGCAAGGAAACATTTGCTTCATTCTTTCAGAATTTCAGTTCTGAAAGTTTTCTGCAGATCAGCACAAGTGACTGCCTCTCAGAGTCTGGGACAGTGAGAGGAGGACCTACTAGTACAGAAGTGAGAATGGACCCTGCCCCAAACGAAGAAGCATGCGTGTGATTAACAAATGCAATGTCAAGCCCAGGACAAGGTTTTAACGTTGATTAAGGGCTTTTGGCCTTTTCTGAGAGCACTTGGATGCTGAATTCTGTGCTGTGCTACTGGAACCTGAGATTGCAGCCCATGCGTGTCGTCTTTGCCTGTGGTATCTTCCACATCAGCCAGAGGCAGAGTTGGATTCTTTCCCTGGCATTTTGCTGCATGTTCTTTGCACTTTACCTAGCAATTAATCCAGTTTCTCATGCGGCTCATGGGGTTGTGTACTCTTCCCACACCTGGGATGGGGCAATGGTGGAGCTCCTCGTGCATTCTCTCTGTGCTGGCTATTACAAGGAGAAAAGGAAATTTGTGACTTAGAAGGAGCTGACCCATTACCTGCAATAAGTCCAAACAATAAGAAGCCATTTCAACTTTCTGGTTTTGTCCTGCCATTTCTTGTGCAAATGGCCTCCTCAGAAGGAACTTGTGTTGTTCTCCAGCAGTGCTGTTGATTACTCTTATTCAGAAGTCAAAAAGCAGGGGAAAGTTAAAAACCCGGAGAGAGTTTTATGTCCCAGGTTTGCTCGTGCTGCTTCAGTCACCCTTTGTAGCAAGAAAACCTGATACTTCAAGAGCCTTGAAGTTCATATTCATCAGGAAAAGAGCCTCATGTATCTGGGAAGCTTAGAAGAAGGATGAGGACACATAGCAGCTAACATTGCCAGTCTGAGTTTTCATGTGCTTGCATCAGTTTTTCTGGTTTTCCCGTATGCTAACAAGCAGAGAAAAGGTTTAAATTCTCAGTCAGAAATTGGAGTATATTTGCATATAATTGTCTAATAAGGAATTGAATGGCTGTTTGGAATTGTACACTGAGATATATCTGAGAATGATGTCTTGGCTGAAACAATGAGCAGCAACATTTCCTGACTGTTAATAGTTAACAATGAACATTTAAGCAGGCTGGAGGTGAACAAAGCAAGTTAACCACAGAAAGGGGTGGGGGGGTGGGGGGGGTGTAGTGATTTATGCAGAATGAGAGCAGCTTAGAGGTTTAGGCCTAGGAGTAAAGGAAAATCCACAAATGTTGCATTGCGGTGCAGTCTTGCTGACGTGGGGATTGGAGCTTTCTTTATGCTTTTTATTTGGAAGGCATATAAAATTTTGTAAAACCAGCCAGAAATCCTCTGGCTGTAATTATTGTTGTCTGCTTTACCTTTCTGTGCAAGGATATGTCCCTGTTTTGGGGTTGGTCTAGGTACCTCTGAAGCGTTGTTAAGGAATTGTACCTGTTTCTGTTAATCAACTGTGAAAAGCAGGTATTTTCTGAGGTCAGCATTGACTGGATGGTGAATTTAATGAAGAGCTCTCCTTTACAGCATCTGCTGGCAGGAACCTGGAAGTCCAGCCTTCAAAACATATTTTGTGGATTGTAAGCAGAATATTTATTAGTCTTGTGCTGCTGTTTCATTTGTTTTCAGGTGTAAAATGTAGTGGTGAACATGGAGAAATGTTTTTTTTATATTTTGGAGAGCAGGAGGAAAATTGGAGAAAGTTTGCACAAATGTAGTGGCAGATGCTGAGGTCTTTTTTTTGCGGTTGCAGCCTGCTTCCCAGAGCATAGTGCCAGTGTTACTCTACTGATGCAGTTTTCGGGTTCCGTTTATAACCAGCCCAAGACTACAGAGGAAGTTTTTGTTGCATCTTTGATACTTTCTTCTGGAGCCTGCTTGTAAATTTTAGTGGTTTGGGTCATTGCTGTGACCAATAATGGCTTCAGGGACTTGGCTGAGGAAATACTCTTTAGTAGCTGAATGTAGTGAGTAATGAAGCCTTTCCATCTTCAGTGTTCTGTCTACCTTAGTGTGGTGTAATTTGTGATAGTGTTAAGGGCACCTGTTTCCTATGGAGTGACCTGTCAATTGGAGTTCTACTGATGGAATTATTTAGAGACTAATGTGTTCCCATTTTAAAATATGTGATCAATATAAAAACATAGAACGAGATTAAGTTCTCTAAATGATAATATCTGCTTTAAGCCTTGTCCTGCTTAAGACGCTTTGACCACCTGTGAAATTCTGCAGCTGCCAGTCCTGGATAAATTGCTGCACAGAAAGAAGCACTGGATTTTGTAGTGGTACTCTAGAATAAACTATTTTTCATATATATTCTTTCCCTGGCATTTTGCTGCATGTTCTTCGCACTTTACCCAGCAATTAATCCAGTTTCTCGTGCCACTCATGGGGTTGTGTATGCTTCCCACACCTGGGATGGGGCAAGAAAAAAAATATTCTGAGGAGGTGGTTTTCTTGGTTATAAAGCATTGGACACGTGGGAATTATATTCTTCCTTTGTTGCAGATCACAGAGGCCTTGTTAAAGGAAAGAGATAAGCAAGCAAAATGGAATGGGATTCCCTTACTGTTGCAAAAGCTGTATGAACATAGCCATCCAAACAGTGATTTCTCCCAGTGCCAAAGCATCTTAAAGGTACTGTCTACACTGTGCTTCCTGAAAGCTAGGGGTTGTTTTGTTGTTGCTTTCTCTAAAAAAACTGTGACCATATTCTAACTTAATTTTTGCAACTGAGCGTATCTGTGAATGGGCTGGCAGGTAAGGGCTGGGAATGCATGCAGTTGATTAGTCACTAGATCACAGATAGTTGGAGACAATTGTGTTTACACTGATGAACAGTCTTCTTTTTTAACTGTTTTCTTTTCTTTCCTTTTTTTTTCTGCATGCAGGAAATTTCTCCACTTCTTTCAATGGAAGCCATGGCATTTGTTACAGAAGATAGAAAAGCTGCTCAAGAGTCCACTTTCCCAAATACATACACATTTGACTTATTTGGAGGAGTTGATGTAAGTGTGTTTTTCAACAGTATCATAAAATTTCTGCATGATAGTGGTACCACTGAGAAGTCTGTGAGGTTTTTGAGACCTTTGAAGCTTCTAAATGTAAGCTACAGAATGACTTTACCATTTGTTGCTAAGCATTAGAATTGTACCTGTTTCTGTTAATCAAATGTGAAAAGCAGGTATTTCACATCATCAAGAAAGAGGTTCTGTTTCCTATGTAATACAGAAGACCTGACTCTTTCTTCAGTCTGTTTTTAACCTAAAAAAGATGAGACCTCTAGGTTCTCAATGAAAACAGTTTCGAGAAAAATGCTACAGCTGGCACTGAGAATTCCACTTACCGCTGAAGGGTAGGTGGTGATTTTTTAAGCACATTAGCACACTCTTTTAGCCAGGTTGTCTGTGTTTATTGCTGGCATGCAGTGTTTGCTGCTTCATCTACAAAAAAGTTTTTTAAACAGAATTGCGAGGTTTCTGTAGATGTTCAAGCAATTTATCATTGTTTACTTGTTTTAATTCTATATTACACAAATCAAATACCCAAGTTTGCTCAGTGTTATGGTGACAGACTCTGGGATCTTAGCTTTCATTAGAAATGTACGATTTGTATTTTCTGGTTAACTAATTGACACTTTCTTCCCTTTTTTTTTTTTTTTTTTTTTTTGTCCAACTAAACAGTGTCTTTGCTACTTCTCTCTTGTTATACTTAGTGTGCCTTACTTAAGTAAAACTTGTGTTTAGGTTACGTTGTTTTGAAATGAGCACTGGTTTAGTTGCCGGTGTCCTCTGAAGTGAGGACAAAAATCTTCAGCTACCCAAGCAATTTAGAACATTGTATGAAAATGTTGTAAATTTCCCATTTTCTAAAGGGAAATAGTGATACTTCCTGCAGAAGTGCTTGTAACATAAGGATGCACAGAATAAGTGTGTGTCTTGGGGGTGGTTTGTGTGGTTTTTTTTGGTTGGTTGGTGCCTTTTCTTGGGCTGGAGTTGGTAAATACCAGATACACTGTTACTGCCTGGTACTGTGGCTGGAGATCTGCCTGATACAAGTGGGTTTAATGTGGTTAAAGGCAGTGGCAGAAGCCAGTGCTGTGTGTGTGTTTTTGACAGTCCAACTGTAGGACTCTGGGACTTGAAAGGGAAGTAGTCTAATCTGCTGATTCTGTGTATGCCATGTGCTGATTCTGTGTTGCGGTATTTTGAACTGTGAAGTATGAGTAACTTTGAAGGACACTAAATCTGCAGCGTACTCTCTATGCTATAATGTGTGATAGTGTATTCCTTAAAATATGTTTGGATTCTGACAGCTTTTACACCGAAGGAAGAACAAAAAAGACATTTGTGTCTCCTCCCTTTATATGAATACGTGTAAAATATTACCCCAGAGTACAAACACATGAACTGATGATACACAAGCCTTGTGGACTTTGGACCTGAATGCAACCCCATTCCAAGAAATAAATCTCATAACTCCTTTTGTGCTCCTTCTGCCTCTGGTGAGGCACCCTCTTATCTATTCTCTTTCTGCCATTGGATTCTTGTGCTTCTTGCTGCATACTGTTGCAGTTTCAGTAGGATGGCTGAAGAAAGCCCTCTCCAAGGAGTGTCTCACACCACTGCAGTCCAGTCCCTGGAGTGTATGTGAGGAGCATACCAGTTCTGCAAGAATAAGGTGATAAATGCATGGTGGGTTATAGTATTGACCAGGAAAAATAAATACTAGCTGAAAAGTTCCACTCTGTGGCAAGGCAAGAGAAATCATGAGTGTGACCATCCTTAAAAGACAGACTTGTTGCAGCAGGTGTTCTTTCCCAGCAGAAGAGCAGGTGGCCTGCATCCCAAGTGCATAGGGTTATCTTTGGATGCTTATCTCAGGTACCAAGCCTCGAGGTGTGCATTCTCCTCCTAAAATGTAAGCCATTCATATGAGCACTATGTTACTGCTGCAGTAATTTTTGTCCACCCAATGGAGCTGCTTTTACAAATGTTGCTGAAAAACATAGATTCCTCTTTAAAGTTGCTTATTTATTTGTCAGTGCTTAAAATGTGGGCAGTGCTTCCAGTGCTATCAGGTGTTTTCCTCTGTGTCTGGGTAGGTAGTTCATTAAAAGAAGGGTAAAGTTAAGTTGGGACAAATGGAGCAGGTGGTACAATGTAAGTATGTTGTTAGTTGGTATGACTTGACTGGGTGACTTAAAAATTTTAAGCTGAATTTTAGCACTAGGTGCTTTTCTCAATACTTCTTGCTGAAGTCATCGGTTCCTTCTAGTGGCTAACTTATTTTTAAATTTTAAATAAACTGTTTTTTTTTAAAAAAAAAAAAGTTTTAAAATAAACCACTGGTATAGGCTAGAACAACTAAAGATCAGTTCTGCATTTGTTGGAACTATAGTCCTAGTCTTGCAACACTAACGATTAACATTTCTTAAATAGAAAAGAGATGACACTTCACGTATATGTCAGTGTATTTAAGTATACATATAAAGTGCAAGTACAGAAGCAGTGGCTTGCTCTTTGTTGTTGAGAATAAAATCTGGAGCAGCTAAATTCTGTTATGTCTGG
This sequence comes from Falco naumanni, assembly GCF_017639655.2. Taxonomy (NCBI): domain Eukaryota; kingdom Metazoa; phylum Chordata; class Aves; order Falconiformes; family Falconidae; genus Falco; species Falco naumanni. The sequence goes on along the minus strand of NC_054063.1, from coordinate 35,247,736 downwards.
AATGTATTTTGGAGCCCAGTAAGATTTAAGGAGAGCCTTTGCAAAATGTGCATCTATTTGCAGATGATTGCTGAAGATTCATTGTTTTGGGAAATGGATGATAGCCGTCCTTGATGTTATCTGGATGCATGTGAAGTTACATTGTTTGCAGACTCAAATTCTTTAAAACCTGCCAGTGGGAGATTTAGACAACTGTTACTATTTCTTCAGAGTAAATACAACTTTTTTGTCAGTGTAATTTTGACACCGGTGGGGTTTTGATTGTAGCGCTTCCTTTTTTCACTTCTCTGACTTCAGCAGAGCAAGACTAAGTTTGGATTTGTTACTGACAAATTAATTGGTTATTTGTATCTCAGTGATTATTCCCTTAATTCTTTATCTTGTTACAGCTTTTAGTAGAAATTCTCATGAGACCAACTCTTATTACACAGAAGAAGAAACAGAAAAGTAAGTAAATAAGTGTGGGTTTGATTATTTTTTTTTTCATTCTTGCATTGTGTCCTCAGTCAGACAGAAGTTATTATATTTTTCTGTTACTCTCTTTCAATACTAGCAATTTCCTGTTCCTAAATGAGTCATTGGTTTCTTTGTTCTCTGTAGTCTGATTTGTGATGGGATTTGGGACAGTCACCTGTTGCAAAGCAGAGCTCAGGAGTATTCATGCGCTCAGCATAACATTTTCTCAGTGCAGTAAATCTGCAATCAGTGGAAACTTTTTATTTTTACCGTGGCTGTAGCTACAATTAACAATTATTAATAATAAGCCACAAAACATTGCTTATGTAATGGGAGTTATAGAGATTGTGAGATAATGAAAAGTATGCTGTTTTCCTGACCTAGTCATAGTGACTACTAATTTCCAAATTGCTAGAAGGTGAACTTGCCAACAGGGTGCAGTAGCTTCAGCACAACTTTCCTGCTGGAGCAGCTTTGGTTTAATGTTTTCATTTCTCCTGCTTGTGATTCTGCTGGTTCCCTGAACTCTTCTGAGGGAAGGAAATATCATGGTGTGCTCCATGCCCATCAGCCAGGGAACTTCAAAGGTGAAGTAACTTGAACTTGAGGTAGAGACAGTTGTTATATGTCTGTACTGAAAACATAATTTAAATGTAAAAATGCTGGAGTAAATCAGATTGAAAGCTTTTCTATGAATTCCTGATGCTCTGTGGAAAAAAACACATGAACTCTTTTTTTTCTCTTTTTTTTTTTTTTCCCCATGCTTAATAACTGGAACTAATATATGTCTTAGCAGTTTCTCATATTGGCAAATTTTGAGTTGATTTATGATATTTTTCCTAAAATACTGTTTACACCCCTGTTGTTTTCTTCTGTGTGTAACTAAGAAGTGCACTAGACCACAATACATCTGTGGCTGTGGTCCCAGGCAGTGCTGGTGGTAGTTTTGGAAGAAAGCATGTGAAAGGTCAGGTATAGAGTGTTTCTTCCTCAGGTTTCTATTCTGCAAAGTATTTGCACATGCGATCTGAGCTAGCAGTTAGCCTGAAATTCTCACCTGTTTTATAGCTATCCATAATCACTGCTGTGGATGTTAGTGTTCCTTGGCAACACATAGCTAGTGAGTGTCTGTTTTCTCCTTTGCAGTAAGTGATGACCTCATCAAGGACTGTTTAAGCATACTGTACAACACGTGTATATGTGTAAGTACAAATGCTGTGGAAAGGTGTTCTTCTGCTGGTAATGTTTTACATGTCTGTATGTTGTCTTATCAAGTCTCTTTTAAGCCTAATTTAAACTTACTCTGAAACTTTTCATTAAAATTCCTTCAGTCAAATATAGGACTGCCCTGTATTTTGATATGTTACTCAAATAGTTTGTTTTCTCAGCCGTGTTGTCAAGTTTAAATCCCCTTGTTTGCATCTTTCTGTATCTGTGTTTCTATAGGAAAGCCGTGTCAGGCTTTATATTCAAACTTAACATTTGAAACTGGAAATGAACGCCTGCTAACCTGAGCTACGGCTAGTCTTGTTCAGTAATGGTGCTGACAAAGCGTTTTAAGTTTGATCCTGCAACTCCTTAATGTGCTAAATATCCGTTCAGTTCAGCTGATGGCAGATCGGTGCTAAGCTAGATGCTGGGTTAAAAGGGATATTGAAATACCTTGCCATTAAAATTCTGAAGCTAAAAGCGCATGCCTTCGATTATGCATGCAGGGAACATCCTCAGGATTGTTTACTTAATCACATGATTTATTATGTCATAACCTAGCGAGCATTGTTTAACAGAAAGTAAAAAAAAAAAAAAAAAAAAAAAAAGGCAGTTACTGACTTGGAGCTCTTCCAAAAACAGCCTAATCTCGAGAGTTGGAGTCATAATAGATCAGGTTCTCACTATAAGTATTTGTTTACATAAGGGAGGGGAAAGACCAGAACGCTTTTGTTCTTCCCTTATATGATTATTGGTTTTAACCACAGGGAGTGCAACTTTGTTGCAAACTGAAGAGCCTATACTAACATGTTCGCAACTTTGTTGCAAAGACCAGCTGCTGTTTTGGTTCAATGTTACTACTCTCTTGAATGAGAAGTGTGCAGGATCACAGAAATTTTGTGTGTGCAATATTAACTGTTCTTATGCTTACATGTAAATATTCAGGAGGTACCTAAGCTAGCCTGGTGAGCACTGGTGAAACATCAGTCGTGTTTAATAGACAGCTTTGTAAGTGGTAAGGATGTAGTTTTAAGTTGTGCTTAATTCCATAAAAGGCTGGCTGTGCTCTTAGCGGAGGTCAGCGCATGAACGCTGTCTTTAATGGTCAGAGCATGAAAGCTGGCCTTAATGAACTTGGTGATGAACCAGAGTTCATGTTATAGCATGACTCTTGGGTTCGTCAAAGAGTTCATTAAGGCCAGTGCTTGATTCCGTTGCTCAGACTGCCCAGCTGAGAGCAATGCTGATGGTTTAGGAGGAATCCAGGGAGTGTGTTTACATACCATAAAATAGAGCTGGTTAAAATTTGTGTGGGAAACCAGAGACAAGCCTCTCTGACTACTTCAAGGCATGCAGTGTTTACTTTTCATTCAGGGAAGTAAACAACTGCCTTGAGATGAAGCTTCTCACCCTGGAGCATGTAGTTTTTTGCAGGCGTCATGTTAACTTCAAACAGGGACTGGAGTTAGTTCTGGTCACCATAAACACAGTGTTTCCTGGTTTCAGGAATAGCTGATTCGATAACACGTCAGCTGTAAAACTGTTCTGCGTGTGGCTGTAACATAGGAGTGCTCGAGGCGGGCTCTGACTCTGGGTCTGTGTGTGCATCTGCTGCTTTTTAGACAGAAGGAGTCACAAGACGATTGGCAGAAAGAAATGACTTTGTGTTGTTCCTGTTTACACTGATGACAAACAAAAAGACATTCCTACAAACTGCAACACTCATTGAAGATATCCTGGGAGTTAAAAAGGTTAGTTGCTAGTTTCTAAATTTTATTTGTATGGCTTTTCAGCCCAGTAAAGACAGCTGTTTCTTTGGAAGAGTTGCTGAAGGTAATTCTCTAAGCTAGCATTCTCACTTCTTGTAGCTAATTTGAAACCTGACTGTCTACAGCGATCATTAACTTCAATCACATTTCATATAGAAGCCAAATTAGACATGTGGTATCATACTTGTAATGCTTTTGCATAGCTTGCAGAGGATGGTGAGGGGCTGAGTGCCTAGCTGTCATTAAAGTACAAGCAGTATTTCAGATAAAGAAAATGAACTTATATAAATTCATTTTTCATCCTCACCTTCTGATGACACCTCAGATATTTTAGTAGTTTTCCTGACATCTGCAAGGCTTCCTGTGCTTCTCTCTTACCTTGGCGTTTCTCACCTCTCTGAGAAGTTGTAGGCTGGGGGAACAAGCCACTTAAGTCTTTTGCACAAACTAGGCTTTTGAACTTGCTTGCTGGTATCATTACAGCTTAGTGCCCTGATGTAATGCAAATAAAATATTAGAGGTATAATCCTGGGAAAACCCTGAATGAAATGTGACTGGACATTTTGTGGGGAGGGTCAGGATTCTATAACTTGTTACAGTTTTTAGAGTGAGGTTGAGAATTATGTACTTCCTGATACAGGCAACAAGCTTAGTTTATATGAATGCTTTTTGCTGAAAATTGTTTTAAATATCTTTATATTGAAAAGATCTTTTGATGAAAGACTGAGAAATACAATCTAGAAGTCCTCATCTGTGAGTCAAAGAAAATAGAGAAGTGGAAAAAGAATTGAAACTTTTTAGTATCTAAATTAATTTGTGTGTTAAATGAGGTTGTGAGTTTGGTTTTGGGGTCTGTTTGGGTTTTTTTAGTTAAAAGAAAAAAAGCCCCCCAAATTTTAGGTTGGTACTTAGTCTTTAAAATATGGTTATCTATACTTTTGGAATTGATAAATGGAAGTGATACTAGTTGTAAATCACAGCTGTTTTCAGATTCTTCACTTGTCACTGCCTACTTGCTTCTCTTTTACTAACATTGAAATAAAACAGATCTCTCCAGGAAAAAGATCTGTAGCTGAAGCCTTCTGGCTGTTTCTGTGTTCACTCATTCAGCATCACATGTGACTTAATCAGTTGATGTTGCCTCCTCCAGGAAATGATACAGCTGGATGATATTCCCAATCTTGCGAGCCTTGTGTCCAGTTTTGATCAGCAGCAGCTTGCGAACTTCTGCAGGATCCTTGCTGTTACAATTTCTGAACTTGACACAGGAAGCGATGACAAGCACACGCTTCTTGCCAAAAATGCCCAGCAGAAAAAAAACTTGGGTCCTTCTCGTGCTGAAATTAATCAAGGTAATTTTTACATTATGAACAAATGCAGAAGAATCTCAATAGTGTGTAAAGTTTCCCTCTTCTCAATGTCACATCTGTAGCCTATGTTTCTAGAGGATACTGTAAGTATTCTGTCTTACAAAGCATTTTTCTCCTCTAGCACTTTCCTGGAAACTTTGTAGCTTTCAGTGTCATGTGATGTTGGTAATTAGGTGAGTTAATTTCTGTCATTTCAGCCCTCTGATGACCTGAGTGGCTTAAAATAATTGAGTTTGTTTTCTATCCCTCAGTCACTTCCATGGCTTTCCCTTTAGCAACTCTCAGTAATTCTGTGTCCTCCTTAAAATATGAATTCCAGAAACTGCATGCAGCATGGTTACTGTCAGAGCAGTTCCTTCTCTAGTTTTATCTGACATTGTCCTGAGCAGGATGTCTTTCTTTATCCACAAGTAAAGTGTGTTTAATATTAATCATGTTGCCCACCATTAGCACATGACCCTTGGAAATTTTTAGGTCTAATCTCAGCTTCAGCTTTGGGCACAGGGCTGGTTTACTTATTTCGTGGGGTACCTCTCAGATGCAGAAGTCTGGTTAGAAGGATGAGTATGAATTTAAGAGATTTACTTTAAAGTACCCTCAAATGTAGAAACTGCTGTTTTCAGCTCTTACTATGCTGAAAAGCTCTTGGGCTTGTGAAGCAGATGTTTGCATAGGCCCATGCAAATGAGAATTTTTGGGAAGTACAGAAAGAGGTTTTGGAGCTAGTTCTCACATCTTCTAACATTTCGTGTTAGCCATGAACAACAAAGCTCCGTTTGTAACTGCTGCCACCTCTACAGCATCCACTGAGGGATGGATAGCATGATACAGCAGGCAGAAGCTGAGAGACTTTAAAGGGGGATGACGTATTGTCTTCTGCCCTGTGCTTGCCAGAGCTTGCTTGTAAAGAGCAATGGACGAGTATGTGTAGGTACAAAGTTTAATTAAAATTAGTTAAAGTGAACAAGCTTGGATCCTGCTGAGCTGAACTTAGCTAATCAAATGGTTAACTGATGGGTTTTGTTTGCGTGATTGGAGACTGTCTAAGACGATAAAGCATATTCCATTTTAAAAATTTTATCAGAAAGCTTATTCTTTCAGAGATGGTACCAGCAGGCAGAATCTCAACACTCTTTCACATAGTGTTCATGGTCAAATTCTTTGTCCTTTTCTACTTGCATATGCAAGTGTGTAGTGAAGTGAAGGCTTAGCCATGTATCAATAATAACCAGGTTCTGTAATTAAGCTTTTCTTGTGAAAACTTTAGGACAAAATGCAGCTCCTAGCACCCCCACAAGCATCTTGGAGGCCAGTGACTTCTGTCCTTGAACTGCTGTTTCTAAGGGTGCAGTTCCACAACAATTAAAACCCTCTGACTTTGGGCTACTATGACTTGTTTCCCATCTGTGTTGTTCCATGATGAGCTAATTCAGGAAACTAGTACTTAAAAATCTAACAGCTTTCCACCCAGCTACTGAAGTGAGCTAGTAAAATGAAGGAGGTAGCATTGCACAGAGGAAAGGGAAGGTGGACCTGCCCCTTCCAAGGGCTGCTGCTTTATTTCTGCCAGCTTAATTTTCAGCCAGATCAGTTCCTTTGTATTGACTCACTGTGGACTGGAAAACAGCAGTGCCTCCCAAATGGAATTGTCTGGAAACAAGCAGTTAGAGTAGGGTAGAACTATGTTTTTTCCAGTGTAAGTCCAGCACAAACTATTCTACCACTGATTGAACCATTCCTAGGGTATGTACATTCTATTCCAGTCCTAGCACATCAACCTCTTCCACCTTTGGATCTCTTTAACCAGATGCAATTTGTTTCTGTGTACTCTTCTATGTTACTAATGTAGATGTTTTGGTACCTTGTGGTATCGAGGGTTTGATGGCTGTTTTGTTGGTGGTGTTAAATTGTAATAAAATCGTATTTTTCTTTTTCAGCTACACTTCTGAATATTCCAGGCTTCATTGAGCGATTGTGCAAACTGGCAACACGGAAGGTGTCTGAAACAACAGGTACTTCCAGCTTCCTCCAGGAGTTGGAAGAATGGTACACCTGGCTGGACAATGCACTAGTACTTGATGCACTAATGAGAGTGGCAAATGAAGAGGCAGAGCAGAGCAGTACAGGTATCTGGCTTGCAATCCTCTAGCCACCGTTGGCTGATGCGTATCTTAACTTTCTTCAGTGCTTGCCATGTGTTTTCCTTTCAGACAGTATGGATGCCTCTTTTTTTTTGTGTGAAAAGCTGACTTGTCAGTATTTAAGTCTGACTCCCATTTGGTTCTCACATAGCCATGATTTTTTTATTATTTTTTTCTGTAAACTGAATTTAGCAAAAGGAAATGTACAGCAAACTGTGCCCTCTGCACAGCTAGGTAACGCTGTACATCCTCAGCACTAAAGTTCCCTGGAGTGACAAAAATAACACAAATCTGAGGTAAGTGACTTTACCAGCTTTTGCTCTAGAACTTAGCCTGATGGCTTTACGTCCAAATACTTCATACCAAGCGAGTGGTCCCTTCTTTAAAAAGGAAAGGTAGCTCTAGCAAAATTAAATTGTTCCAGGTGAGCATATGTAAGTGTTAATATAACCTTAGCAAAATACAAGCATGTGGTTTGTTTCTTCACCCTTCAATATTACAAAAACGCAACGTATGTCTTGTAGAACTCCAAGTACCTGGTAACATAAGGAGAATTATCCCAAAATTTTGACATCTAAATCTTTGCTTCTCTGCTTCTTTGGAAAACTTTCTTCCTTATCCAGCTCATTAGTTTTGTAGCAATTAATTATTAAAACTCCTGAAAATGCACAAAAAATGTGAGTGCTCCCACAGCATCTCACACATACCTTTATACACACCAACTTGGTGGAAACTGGAGAACACTTGGTATTTTGGAATAGAATTCACAAGGCAATTTTTTTGAGGTGGAATGTGCCCAGTCGCAGCTCTTGACCCACAACATCAGTTAGCAAGCAAACCTAGATGTGCTTTCCCAGAACTTTCTCAGTCTCCAGTGGCTTGTGGCTTAGGGACTTGTGAGTCAGAGGTGGCGTCTATGCCTTTTAGCCTTTGATGGTTTCCTTCTTTTGTGTGTTTGCTTAGTTACTGTTTCTTCACATGGGTTCAAAAAGTATTCACTGTCCTGTGGCAGGACAGTTCATCACTTAGTTATGTATTTTGCACAGAGCTAACTCCTTTCTGAACTGCAGCCTATAAGTTCACTCTGTCCTTATTTTCTTCCTCTGTCACTCATGATTTCTGTCAGGTTTTCCACTTGCAATCACGGTGGTTTGTGTCCTAATTCTTTAGCAGTGTAATTCTAGATAGGGCTAATGAAAATTATTTATCTGTGGCCTGAGTATACTGGTACTGAGGTATGAAATTAAAGTAGACTGATAGTAAATGCTTCTGATAATCTTACCCCTACTTTTATTACCTTTACTGCCATGTCCTTTCTGGTGCAGTAGTTTATTAATTCATATAGGTGATCCTACTTACTTTAGTTAGATGATGCCATTTAGGTTATTATGGAAAAGTTCCAGTTATATTTTTTTTCTTTTCTGTATTTGTTGTATTTCACTATTTTTAGTTGAGAAGAAGATTCAGGCAGACGTACTGGTCTTACATCTGCTGTATTTCAGTGTAAAAGTAGTAACTGTAACAAATCCTTTCCTGTTGATGCTGCCTCAGGCTCACATCTTTGCCTTCTTGTTCAGAGTCTTCGGATGAAAGTGGATTGGCCAACACCTCCACACGAACACAGCTTCCACAGTCCATGAAGATCATGCATGAGATTATGTACAAGCTGGAGGTGTTGTATGTTCTCTGTGTGCTGCTCATGGGGAGACAAAGGAATCAGGTGAGCACTTGGAAAGGGTCAGGCATACAGAAGTTGATGTGTCTTTAAACCTAAGTGCTTGTTAATTAGGTCATGGGCACAGAAACATGAAGAGCAAAGCTCAAGGCATAAAGCTGGGCAAATCCCATCACTGCAGCGACGCACAAACAAACAGGCAGTGTTTCATTGCAGAGAGGGAGAATGAGCCACTGGGCAGGGCTTGTCACAAGTTGTGCTGACCAGTGTGTGTTGAGGGATTGGTCTGCCAGTCTGCCAAGCTGCTGCTCTGGTGCAGGATGGATGCAGAAGGATGCCTCCTGGGTGAGTCATCCTGTCTCTGTGTGGCCGTACCTGGATGTTGCAGGAGCTGCAGCCAAGTGTTCTTCCCCTTCCTGCTCTGCCGGTGACCTGCTTGGATGGAGCCCCTTCAGGCCTTTCCCTTCTTGGGCTCCTTTCACTTTTGGAAATCATCTGGGGTGATTTGTGAGTGGATGGTTTTTGCAGTAGGTTCCCATGTCTCAGCTGAGTGTGAGCATGTTAAACTCTCAGCTGGGAGGATACTTTTCAGTGCTGTCTGTGCTAGGCTCTACCTAGAAATCCCACTCATCTGTTCCTTTCGTATTCATTGCCTTTGAAATGAAGAATAATTTGTTCCCTATGTGGAGAGCCAGTCACTGCAGCTTGGCTATGGTTTAAGTGAGTCAAAAGCATATTGTGAAGGAAAAAGAAAAGCAATCCATTGGTGCAGTTTTGACAGCTTTCCAGCATTGGTAGTCTGCTCAGCTCAGCAGAGCAGCTTGGAATAGCAGGGGCATTCAGATGCCCTAGAGATTGGGAGGGTCAGATTGTTTGGAGTTGTTGAAGGACTGTTGTATTAGGCAAGAGTAGCCGTGCTGGGGGACTGATGCTTGAGCACATCTGTCTTGAGTATTTTGTTCTTTGCTAGTAACCTCTGACTGTATAGGAATCACAAATACTCTCCACAGGTAGTCTCTTAAATCTCATAATCTGAATTTAAAATAGAAGTGTGTACTACAGCCCTGAATATAACTAACCTGTTCACTCTGAACCTACAGATGGATACTCAAGATTAAAAAGAAATAGATTCTGTATAATATTAACCAGACGAAACTAGCAATTCTTGCAGAAACCACAATTACTACCACAAGAAACTCATAATCCTGTTGTCGTTCCTTTTAGATGTACTGTTTCTGTTGGGCATAAAAATTAAAAATAATAATAATGTCCTACAGCATAATTGGAACTACCAGGACATGGATCTGTTAGGAGGACTTTTCTTTCCATTGTATCAAGTCAGATAATTCATCCCTGCCTGATTTCACCACAAGAATGCAGTTTCATAGATACTGCAGAAACTACTTGCAGCTTGCATTCATCCAGCTGCAGCCTGTTCCGGGAGCTGGAGGTGCTGCCTTCCTGACGTCCCTGGGTCAGTTCTAGAGTGTTATTTGCCAAATGTGACAGGGTGAAAAGTGTCCTGCTGAAATAGCTAGCTTTGAAAATGACTTTTTAAATTTCCTGGGAAAACAGTGTTTTACTCATTCTCTGCTACTTCTGCCCCCATGCAAATGGAGAACCTATCTGCAGATAAAGCTGGCGTGCGGTTCTCTGCTTCTTCTCCAGGGCTGATGCAAGACTGGAATTGAATTCTTGAAAGATTCGAGTTACTTTGTTCCCAAACACTTACTGTGCAGAGCCAGCTCTTCTTTTTGTAAAATCCACTGCCTTTGAAACACATGATATATCCTTCATTCCTTATCTACATAAAGTTTTCAAAGACTTGTGTGGCCAATGCAAATCCACGCCCCTTCCTGAGAAGCAGTCGGATTAAGAACTGGAGCTGAGCTGTTCTATGTGGAAAGCTCCAATAAGTAGGGAACAGCAGCGTCAGCAATAGCACCCTCACTGGCAAGCATTTCAGCTGCTTGTTGGTATCTCTGTTCCTACGAGGGAATAAAAGCACAGGATCTGTGATGCCAGTCTCCCAGTGTGAGCAGCCAAAGGTCTTTCTGGTTTTATATTGGAATAATTTTGCATAGAATTTCTAAAGGGCATCACAAACCTGCTTCAATCCACTATGATAATCGACGTAATGGCCCGGCATTTGCTTGAAGCATGATGCAGCTTCCTAACAAACTCGACCTGTTGCTGAACGTTTACTCTAAATCCTTGGTTTGAATTTGACTCCTGGCTAACTTGCATAAATTGACTGTGCTAGCAGTGACTTGGCTCCTACTTGCTGCCACGCTGGGGATGATCACACCCTTGAGGGGATAAGTGATGTTTTACTGCAGATCTGTGCCTTTGCTTCCTTCTCATTATGGTCTCACCCTAAACTATACTTGTTACATATTTTTGTAGGCTGTCTTGCATGTCTGTATTGTGGTGAAAGGCAATCAGCTGATTTACTTGCTCCTGCCAAACTGCATGCAGCAGAAGCTTGTAATAGTTTTAGTAGTGAGAAGGCAACAGAGCAATTCAAGTGAAGCTGGGCAGCAACAGGAAAAAGCTAAAGGGGTTTGAAGGATGAATGCAGAGCAGGGATTGTTTTGGCATCCCTAGGCTGAGTAGGTATAATGAATTTGGGGTCTGAATCACAAACTATCCCAAAGACAATTGTTGTGACTCAGGAGCTTTGTCATGCAGCCGTCTGTCAGGTGAGAACTTGGAGTTAAGCAAACTGAAAGTAAACTAAACACTTGAAATTAGGGGTGAGTAATTTCAAACAAGCAGATTATGCTCTGAGTGGAAAGGAGCAGATTCACGAGTTAAAATGAGCATGGAGAGTTCCTTTAGCGAGGGGCCAAGGCTCTTGTAGGCAGCTTGCACGCTTCGTTTCATCATGTTGTGCTTGTGCCATGCTGGCCACTGAGGGATGGGGGACTACAGGGAGTGCTTTGTTCAGAGAGATTCCTCAGGGTTGTTTTTGTTGAAGGCTTGTGACTAGATCAATGTGTCCAAGAGCCTTTTAAAGTGAGGGAGCACTGAAGGACTCCAAGCTTTGCGGTCTGTCAGGGTAGCACGGGTAAGGTGGGAAGGAGCTGTGTGCTTCTTCAGGTGTGATATTCAGAGCTGCCTAGCAGCGGGAATGTGATTTCTACATAGATGGGAAAGTTGATAGCTTCAGCCAAGAGCATTGTAAAAGGTCATCAGGTATGCTGCAAACGACAATAAGAATTAAAACCTGTAAAATAACATAAGCTTCAAATATTTTTTTTAATCATTTGGGATGGAACAAAATGGAGCGATCTGCTTGAAATACTGCTAGTTATAATTCTGCATGACCTAGGTTATTGTTTTGGTGAGTTAATTTTAAGGAACACGTCCATTACTGCTTTGGGCACTTGATTTTTACAGCCTATTGGGCTTCCTGATCATGCGTGGCTTTCATTTGCGCCACATAGCCTGAGATACTGCTTGTCATAGGCCTACAGCTGATGAGGGTCCCTCTTCGTATTTCTCCTATTCCTCATCTTCCAAATTGCTTACATCGAAAATATCACAGCTTGGACTGAAGGTACTTAACAGCTGTTCACACCAAAATTAGTAGCTTTTTTACATGAGTGACTCTATAGTCCCTTTCAAACACATCATGATGTACTGCGTCCTGGCTTGGCCAGCAGACTGATAAATAAACCTGAGTAATTTGGCATTTTCTTCTCTTCTGAGTATTCTCTAAAGATGTTCAACTTCCCCTTAACCTGAAGGAGCAGCACTTGAACTGCAGTGTGGTTGTGGTGCTGCTGGTCTCTGCTTTGCTCAGAACTCCTGCCTAGGTCACTTGAACAGAAACGGTATCGATAGTTTGTGTTGTCTTCAGAGGACTACCTCAGCTTCGGCAGTGAACTAGGAAGGCAAAGGATGTTCAGTGATGACTGGCAGCAAAATATTCCCAGCTTAGTTTTGTGGTACATAGAAGTTAGGTGTAGATGTATTTTCCGTGTGCTGTAAGTGACCTGCTGGTGTCCAAAGCTGTTTCCAGAGGCACAGTGGTTAACTGAAGCACTGGCTCACAGCTTCCCCCCAAAATACCTGTGTTCTATCCGTGTCCACCAAATGGAAACTACTCTAGTGATACACCGTGGTTAGTGTGCATGTTAACACAAACAGATGATGTTTGGTAAAATAATTCACTCTTTCTGCTGTCAGAGGATGATGTAATTGTGCCCATCTGTTTACCAGATGATCTTATATCCATACTTGAGGCTGCAGCAAACGAGTATGTACTTCTCTTGTTTTCCAGGTTCATAAAATGATAGCAGAGTTCAAACTGATTCCTGGCCTCAATAACTTGTTTGACAAACTGATCTGGAGAAAGCACTCGGCATCAGCCCTCGTTCTGCATGGACACAATCAAAATTGTGATTGTAGCCCAGTGAGTAACTTTTTAAATTCTGTAATTGGATTTTTATCCTATCATATAATTCTGAAGAGTTGTACTGAGTAACCAAGTGCTTGTATAATAAATGAATTGAGATGTGGGAGCATTCAGATTTTTGTGAATTACTGTTTTCACTTAAGTCTTTATCTTTGGCTGTCTAGCAATTTAGCAGAGGGCAATTTAGCCTTTCCCCTCATCCCTGGTTTAGGAACTGGGAAAGGGGTTAATTCTGTGGTCCCTGGAGGCCAAAGGTAAAGGATGATCAAGACTTAAGGAAGTGATAGCTAGCAGGTCTAGCAAGGAGAAGCACAGAACACAAAATGGATCACAGTCAAGTTTTTTGAGGGGTTGGGGGTTTTGTTGCTTGCTTTTATTTATTTATTTCAAACCTAGATATTTTAAATTCATCAATACGGTGATGAGCCTTTTTGACTTGGCAGTGAAAAGAAATTATTAACCATTAGATGCATAGGCTTGGAGGCAGTCTCCGCTTCTGTTCTATTTTGGGAAGCCTGCGAAGTGCAGCCTTCTCCATTTCTGCAGGTCACTTGCTCTGCTGTCCAAATGGGTTTGATTGGGATAGGTTTTCAATTCAGCTGTTTCATGTCAGCTTGGTAACTACTAATGTCCAAAAATACTAAAGCAATTATTTTTTTTAACGTTCTTGTCTCTCTTTTAGGACATTACTTTAAAGATACAGTTCTTGAGGCTTCTTCAGAGCTTTAGTGATCACCATGAGTGAGTATGAAGAGCTGTGGTAGGTTGTGGCTCCACGGTATTGTTTGCCTGGTTGCAGTTTACACCGGGTGTCCTAGGCACCATGCAGGCTCCGTGGAAATGGCACAGTGTACCATCCTGAAACTAGACTCAGTCAGTCACGTACCTTTTAGCTCCTGCCGTGAAAAGGCTAAGGATATGCTCTCTGGTGGGCATGTCTTACTATCTTTGCGAATGATTGAAAATAGCCCATTTTGCTTCATGTTGAAATGAAGCGAAACATACATATGATGAGTTAGCACTTTCTGGCTGAAGAAATAAGGGGGCAGCTTTCATGATGCTGTTCATCTGTTTTCTCTCTGAGAGTTGGTAGTGAGCCAGTGTGCTCACAAGAGTTACCTGTACCCTGTGGGGACATGTTCAAGTTTAATTCAGAGTGGAACAAGCATGAAACAAAGGCTGTTGGAAGACCAGGGTGAAATACAGCGTACCTCTGAGGAGGTTAATCAATAGTCGTCTTCCTTTGTGAAAAGGCTGGGAAGACATGACTGCTGTCTGAATGACAGCAGGGAAGAAGACCTGATTAAACTGGATGGGAAAACGTTAGGAGAACAATTATCTGTCAGCTAGTCATTGGGAAGCTAGGTTGGGAATAGGAAGAAAGCTTCTGTCTGCCTTCAAAAGGCATACTTACAGGGCTCCAGTCTGCTGGAGTAGTTTGAGTAATGCAGTTTGCTTGGGTTTTTGGATTGTTTGGTGTTTTGTTAATGCTGTATTACCAGCACAGTAGTACAGATGCTGACTTGTGGAATCTTATCTTGCATTCTGTCAGTGTCCTGTTCCCCTAATTCAGCCCTGCGAGGTGGTACCCGATTCCTTACAAACATCTGCAGTTGAGGCATATTGCGCTTCTTACCTAGCTGGTCATATCTGCAGCCGGGGTGATATTTTTGCATAGATTTTATCTAGTACTGCTAGATGTGCATATTGGAAGTACCAGCCTTTTTGATTGCGGAGTATTAGCTTTAAGAATGGGGAGCTGGACATCTGTAAACATAAGGAGAAGGCTGACCTATTGTAAATCCTCCATGGAAGACATTGTTTGCCTAGGAGTCACTCCAGATTTTCCAGTAAAATCTCTTTAGATTATGTTCCTACTTAAGTGGCTACTACAAAGATCTCGGGCTTGTTTAAACAGAAAACAGCTTTCAGCTGTAACATTTGAGCAAGTGGAATGTGTGGAATCTGGTTAGTGTTTTTAAAATAAATAGTTACTTGAACTTTCTATGAAATCATAGATAAGCTGAGTTAGCTGAGGACAAGACGAGAGCAGGTACTTTATGTACTAATGTTAACTTCAGTAAAATTTGTGTATAAACCAAACTTGTGGAACTGTTTATTGCATGGAGAGAGAGGCTGTATTTTCATTACAGAAACCTGTTGATCCAGATCAAAAGAAGCTTCACATGACAGCCTCAGTGGGCACTAATCTGGAAGATAGTGTTTGAAGCAAGAAGGCATCCCCATCACCTTTCTGGTCTAATAATTTATCTTCTGTGTAGTTGCTATGTTTTGATGAACAGGTTCTCTTTGCACACACTCATCACTGCATCCTGTGCTCCCTTGGTTTTCCTGAAAATAAATCTTTGCTGTCTGGTTTTGAGCACTTTGAAGTAGGAGGGCTCTAAGGGAGCACACTGGCCTTGGGCAGGGAGCTTGTCAGAGGGAGCCTCTGGACTACATTTCTACTTTGTCAGACTTGTTCTGCATTTAATTTACTTTATAGATAAATGAATTGATTTTCATTATGAAAAGCTCAGTATTTGATAAACAATTTCAAGCAGATTCCTTGGGGTTTATATGCATTTCTTTTCTGATTTCTGCATTTCATGAAATTTTAAAATATTTCCAGAGTAAACAGTTTGCTCAGAGTAATGGAATACCAGGATGATCAAGTATTCTTTTTGCAGTTTCTGCTTTCCGAGATTTATTACTGATTAGAGAGCATGGTCACTATAAGGCAGAGAAAACTGTAGGAAGCTGTGAAAAAGTTTCCTGTTTAAGTCTTCTGAAATGCAACAAAATGTTGCTGAGCGAGTGTCCACAAGCAAATATTTACAAAACAAACTATAAGGTTCTGAACAGGTCAGCAAAAAAACCACGACCTCAAAAGCTGGTCAGTGCTGAAACTTGCATTTGTTAATTTTGGAGGTTTACAAAACAGCAGCTAGCTGGGTACCTTGGGAGCATGCTGTGGTGGAGGGGAGTGGAGTGTACGTGGCTGTGAAGAGCTAGAGAGGCGAAAGCTGATTGCCTAGTCGTGCAGCCCTCACAGGCGCGTAGCTTTACTCTTTGTGGAATTGCACGTTTGTCTGCTTCTTTAAATTAATCATATTTTTCTCCCCTACTCCCCAACTGTCTTGCTTTAGGAACAAGTATCTCCTTTTAAATAGCCAAGAACTTAATGAGCTGAGTGCAATCTCCCATAAAGCCAACATCCCTGAAGTTGATGCAGTTGTCAACACAGACAGGTGAGTAGGGATAGAGCGTTTAGGTCAGCAGCTTCTAGCATTTTGCAGGCACTTATTTGGGAGGTTTGATGTCACCTGTCTTGAGGTTCTTCTGCCCACCACGCTTGCTTTGATTTCAGTGACGTGTTTTAGTGGGAGTTGTCTAGGTTTGTACAATATTCATGGTCCTTAGCAAATCTAAAGCATGCTTGTGGTCAGAGTAAGACATTTTAAAAACAAAAGCAACCTAAAATTGGGGGGGTTGAGTTCATGGCCTAGACTTCATTATGATGTGCTAGGTCTGCCTGTCTGCCTGGCCCTTCTCACTGCAGGCATCGCAGACAGACCTGAAAGGTAAACTGGGATCCCTGTAATGCATGAATTGCTGCTGCTAATAAATCTTAGTATTGAGATTTAGGAGCAGTCTGTGCACACGTAATGTCCATTTGCAGTCTGCATAAACAGATCTAAGTGTATCTGCTCAGAGTCTTTATTTTAAGAGCAGCTAATAACTAGAATAAGCTAAATTAGATTAACACGTTAAACCACTTACTCAAAAAAAGCCACTAGAGATTCTGTATCCGCTAGATTGACTATTTTGATTTAATAAGCTCTTTAATATGTGATTCTGATGTACAAACCACACAACGGTGAAACACTGTTTGCAGAATTTAGTTATCAGGATACTCCCAGAGTTACCAGCAGAGGCTTGGTCTGCACAGAGCAGATTTACCTCACTTCAAAAGGGAATTCGCTAAGAGGATTTCTAGATTATAATTATTATCGTAATACTGTGCCTAATTGGGAAGAAATGGTGTCTGTATTACTCGATCCTTTTCTTCTAAGCACAGGTACCTTTTTGGCTTTGCTCAAAAAGGAGTAAGTATTTAGAGGGGAAAACTCACCCTCTTAGGAAAGACACTGAAAGGAAGCAGATCAAGGGTATAAACAGCTTTTTCCAACCTGCCAAGTTCCTTATTTCTCTTGAGTGTTCGTAAGAGCAGGCTATTGTGCTGCAAGAAAACCACTTCCCACAAGGGCTTTGTCAGCTGGCTGTTGGTACCCAGCAAAGATTCCGATGCAGTAGGTTGTTAACCTGCATCTGCTGAATGTGCATGCTGGGGTGTGTTTTGAGTAGAAGAGCGCCACTTGGAGCATCTTACTCTCTCTCTGCAGGATGGTTTGTGCAGCCAGGCAGGCAGCATTGCTCCGTTTCTGGCCTAAACTTGGTTTCTTTTTCATCCTTGGCATTTTGTTGCCATGTTGCTTTTCTTGATACATGAGATCAAGGCATTGCTTCTGCACAAGCTTACTGTAGTTCCACAGCCTCTATACTTTTACTACTACGTACAGAAGGCAGCTAAGTCATGTAGTATGTAGGTTTCCGTACTCCGTTCTGCCTCCTAAATGGAACTTAGAACTTCCTTTACATTTCTTGGGCAAAATGGCATTGTCTCTCTTTCATTCCGAAGCTTAAATGTCTTATATATATTTTTTCTTTATCCCTTAATTCCTACAAGCTGTGAATTGGTATTTCTGAAATCATTAAAATTTTGAGAGAAAATGAATAATTTTTCTTTAGGATTTATTTGGAAGTCACGTTGCAGATATTGCAGATGTTTACCAAAGGCAGGCAGGAGAACTCTTCCACTGGTAGAACTAGTAATAAAAGTTAATGAATATGTTTGTACTGTGTATTTAATGCTGGGATTTTGATCATTAAAAGCTCTGGAGAAGAGGCTGGATTTGGTGTTCTACAAGATTACAGCGCTTGCCAGCCCTTCCACTCATGCTGTAATTTCTTCATGTGCTTTAGGAGTCTTGTCTGTGATGGGAAAAGAGGTTTGTTGACCAGACTGCTTCAGGTCATGAAGAAGGAACCAGCTGAATCCTCCTTCAGGTGGGTTCACTTTGCACTGTAACATGCCTTTTTGAATTGATTGGGAAGTTGGTTTGTTTTCATACAGCTTCTAGCAGCTGAAAATAATTGAAAATCGTAAACTGTGAAAAGATCTGGCTTTGTTGCACTTGGCTATCGTGGTAGTGCAGGTGAGGGAGAATGCCAAAGCTTGCATTGGACCTCAGACTCTCTACAGTCAGTGATTTTTCTACAGGATCAACATACTCAGATTGAAGGAAGCAGATGACAAAATTTGATTTAAATTATAGTTGTGATAAAATACTCCCTTTGTTCCAAAATTAAAACCTCATTTCTTCTATTTCTCAGGTTTTGGCAGGCAAGGGCAGTTGAAAGTTTTCTGCGAGGCACCACCTCCTATGCAGACCAGATGTTCCTGCTAAAGAGAGGACTCCTGGAGGTAATGAAGTATATGTCAGACTTCCTCTGTAATGTGTCTCCATAGCAATCCAAAAGGATTTATCTGTAATGAATTCAAAAGGGGGTAAAAATGCCGTATTAAATATTCACTGGGAGTAGGGCAATTTTTGAGAAGTATTTGTGAATTCTGCTTGTGGCAACCAGGTGTGGGGTGGTCAGTTGTAGAGCCGGCATCACTGGGAAGTTAATTTATCAGAAGACACATCTGAATCATTGTCTTCAGTTCTGTCATCTAAGAACTAAACCTGCAGATAAATGTTTGAAATTGTGATTAGATCAGTCTATGCTGTCGGCTGGCTTGGGTTAAACTGTGGCAATAACATGTTTTCCTCCCTTGCCAGCATATTCTGTACTGCATTGTTGATAGTGAGTGCAAGTCACGAGATGTGCTTCAGAGTTACTTTGACCTTCTGGGAGAACTGATGAAATTCAATATTGATGCGTTCAAGAGGTTCAACAAGTACATCAACACAGATGAGAAGGTAAATATTTGTAAAAGCTGTCCCCAGTGGGTCAAATTACATGCTCTTATAACCAAACGTAGCACTAAAACTCTGATTCATTTGCTGATTTTGGTGTGATTATTGAGCTTGGTGCACGGTACAGACTGAGGAGTGAGCTGCCAAAGTCTTTTCACAAGCATGTATGTTGCTGCATACACTCGTGTTTTCAGAAGTGCTCCCAGCTGTTCTGAGTCAGCAAGCGCTGAGCTGTTCAGAAAACATTGCCCTGTTATGTGATTAGGCAGGTCGAAGGTCAGGGCTCAAAAATGGTAGAACATTTCCTGTGAAGTCACTGGGGCTTGGGTTAAGCTGTAGTTGTGCACATTGAGACAGGCTCCAAAAAATCTTACTGGAGCTGGAGGGGGTGAGGGGTGTCTTCATGGATGTAATTTAAAATACTCATTAATATTTGATACTGCGTAAAGACCTATCTTACCTTTGATGCTGTTCGAACTTGCAAACATTTTAACAAGTCATGGCTGATACAATTACCTGTAAAACTTAGTTGTATATGTAGATCAGGAATGGGCAGCACTCTACGCAGAGTGGTTTCATGCTCTTGTGCACTTTGTGTATATAGCATCAACTGCTGGGTAGGTTTTGAATGACCTTATACTCTTGCTTATGTTACTGTCAGTTCTCCCTGATTGCTGTTAGATCTGCCAGACCTTGGGAGAATAGAAGCAGAGATGTATTTAATGAAAGATGTATTTAATTTCAGGTTGTTTTCTGGTAAATGAAGTCACACGTTCTAGAGAATCCATTTTTATACTTTGTGTGCACTTCCCATTTATTGATCTATAACTTTTGTAACTCTCATTCTGTATGATTCCCTCACTGTATTCGTCCCTGGCACTGTCTGCTTGTACAAAATAAGTGTAGAAAAACAGAACTGGAGGAGCTACAGAGGCCAGCAGCCATGCTGTCTTGTCTCCCTCTTTCAGAATAAATAGTGTATAAAATCTTGGTCTCATTGAAGTGAAACAGCTTCAAAAGAGATTTTAGTGGTGCCGGGGCTTTGGCATTTTTTCTGTTCCGTAATGTTTTTAAGGTACTTGCTCCAGGGATCCTTTGGTCAGCCCTCAGTGCCAGTGTTGGCTTGGATTGGATGAGGCCGGGCTGGGAGTGTATATCTCTCTCCTCTTATGCTTGTTAGAGATAACATAAAAGTAATCATAGAATTACAGAATCGTTCAGGTTGGAAAAGACCCTTGAGATCATAGAGTCCAGCCGTTACCCCAGCACTGCCAAGCCCACCGCTGACCCATGTCCCCAGGCACCGCATCCGCGCGTGTTTTAAACACCCCCAGGGGTGGGGACTCCACCACCTCCCTGGGCAGCCCGTGCCAGTGCTTGGCCACTGGTTTTGGTGCAGAATTTTTTCCTAATATCCAGTCTAAACCTCCCCTGACCCTGAGTGTGTTGGTATGCAGAACCAAACTTCTGTTTCTGAAGGGAAGGGGAAATTGTCCACATCTGTGAAGCCTTATGCTGGTGAAATGCATGTTTTAGGTGCTCGTGCTCAGAATTCAAGGTGCGGTTTCTCCAATAACCTTCAAGAATTGTACTCTTTCCGTGTCGAAAATCTGGAGAACGCTAACTGTTGTCCTACTTGCCAAACCCTGCTTATAGCTCTTCCTACTTGGGTTCCCCTTGTGCCAACAGAATAATTGATTCAGTACACTTCTTGGTCATACCCTTTCTGAAAAGGGTATGAAATGCTGTTCGGTCAGACCTCATTTGTGAGTGTTCATGTAGGATGAATTTTTTGGTTTGTTTTTTAATGCAACACTGAAACATATTTCTCTTTAGTTCCAGATATTTTTAAATCAGATCAACAGTTCATTGGTTGACTCAAACATGCTTGTTCGCTGCATTACACTGTCCCTGGACCGATTTGAGAATCAGTCTGATGCTAAAGGTAAAGAATAAGAAGTGAGGGTTGGGGGTGGTGGTGTTTGTGGTGAGAGTGGTTATCTTAAGCCTGGGATTTGAAAATGTTGAGTTTAAACAGGGAAATGCCACCCTGCAGGCTTGTTGCTGCAGTCTGAGCACCAGTTCTCACTGCTGTATTACTTGGACCGATGCGTCTGAACTTTAAGCACCTGATGATTGTCTTTTTCCTCTTGCTGCAGTCGCAGAAGTCCTGTCAGAGTGCCGCCTGTTATCATATATGTCCCAGATGTCCATGAGAATGTCCTTTCTTTTCCGTCTCATTAATATTATTCATGTACAGACACTTACACAGGTAAGGAGCTGACGGTAACTTTTTCGTTACCTTGCTGATACTGTGTAGTGATGAACTGGGCTGGGAGCGGGGAGCAATGTGGCTTATCTTGAGGAGACCTGCGTCCCTTCTTTCTTGGTACGTGTAGGAGCACCTCCACTGCATGCTTACCACAAGCACATTTTGTAAGGACGTGTACAACAGATGTCTTGATTTGGGCTTTTTTTTGTTGTTTTTGGTTTTTCTTTTTTTTGACCTAGAGTCATTTTTACTTTTAGGAAAATGTCAGCTGTTTGAACACAAGTTTAGTTATCCTAATGCTGGCCCGAAGGAAAGAAAAGCTACCTTTTTACCTGCGCACTTTGCAACAGATGGAATATACAGAAAAATACCCAGGCTTCATCCTGAACAACTTCCACAGTCTCCTGCGATTCTGGCAACAGCATTACCTCAACAAGGATAAAGACAGCACCTGCTTAGAAAATGTATGTGAACCTCTTACCATAGCAAGAAT
The DNA here is from genome assembly GCF_017639655.2 of Falco naumanni. Taxonomy (NCBI): domain Eukaryota; kingdom Metazoa; phylum Chordata; class Aves; order Falconiformes; family Falconidae; genus Falco; species Falco naumanni. The sequence continues at coordinate 35,225,881 of NC_054063.1, read as the reverse complement.
TCCATCATAGCAATATCTACTAGTCACCTAACCAAAATGGGAAGGTGAGAGGTTGCGAAAGGAATGAAGGAAGCAAGTTGTGCCCCCAGTGTAACTTTCTGTAGTGTTTTTCACACCATCTCACCCAGTAACGGTCCCTTCTACAAGCAGTCACGCTACTACAAGGTAGCTGGGATTCCTTGCAGACAAGACCTTAGGTCTTGGCTCTGGTGCACAGAAGTGAGACTTGCTGATGCTGAGTGGGTGTGAGGGACAGGGCTGGTGATGGCCAACCCTGCACAGGGGTGTAGAGGCAGGACAGAATCCAGCTCCCAGACTAGTTAGCACCTTAACCAGACTGTTCCCTCTCTTCCTGGTGTGGCAAACTGTAGGAAAAGTACCTGATGTAGCTGCTAGGGGAAAGGCAGCTGCCTGTGCAAAGCAGCCTGCAAGTTTCCACTCCGGAGCTGGTCTGCCTTGGGCTCTGGCAAGATAAAGAAGTGACCCATGACGAGAAGGCAGCTCCCTTGTATAGGCTGTAGAAGTCTGAAGTGAGGTTGCACAGGTTTCTTCCTTGGCTTTTCAGTGGCTAGGTGGCAGCTTTAACAGGTTTTTAACGTGTTTATGGAAAAGCCCTTCTTTGGTGTGCCCGTACGCTGCAGTGCACAGCCCCGCGGCTGTGGTTTGAGCGCAGGGCAGGCAGCCTGCTGTAGACGAGGTACCTGAAGAGGAGCAGTATTACGGCTTGGGAAGTAGTTAAAATAGAATAGGGGGCTTCGATTCCCAGAAAGGGGCATGATGGAGGAAGAAGCGTCACTGAACGGTGCAGGCTTGTAATGTTTTTCTCAGCCTCGTCTAGCCCAGCACTCTGCCTGCTTGGGTCAGTGCTGGACTGGGCCAGCTGGACCCGGGGAGCAGCAGGGTGGTGCGAGCCCTGCAGCAGCCGGGCGCTGTGTCGCAGCTTTCGTGCCGTGGGTTGATGCGCCCACAGTGCGCTGGGCTGCCGGGCGGTGGAGGGGAGACGCTGCCAAGGCCAAAGCTCTTGGCCACTGCTGCGTGTCAAGGTTGTGTTGTGCTGTGCACACACGGCAGTGCTTATTGTGTCTTGGGCCACTCGTGGGGTGGAATTGAATAGTTGTCTGGTGCGTAATGGCTTTGAGTAATACGTGATGTGGTGTAGGGCTGCCGGAGAGGCCTTTCGGCCTTAAGAGAATGATGGAGGAGGGGCGCGAGCAGGGAGGGTGCGGTGTCTTTGTGTCTTCCCCAGGAGTGGGAGCTGCTGCCAGCACTGGCTTGGTCTGCAGCACCGCAGTGTCCCAGTTTGTGTTTGGATCAGACAGTGAAGGAGAAGTTTGGGCTTGTGTGTGTGCCCCGCTGGCGGGCAGCCCTGCCTGCTGCCCCGCACAGGCTTGCTGGGGTGCTGGTCACCCCGCGCTGCTCTTAGCAGGGCTGTGGTACCCACGGGTGCTGGGAGTCCCTGCCCGTAGCTGGATCGTGGGAGGCTGGTCGTGGAAGGTGCAGGTGGTCCAGCACCCACCCAGCCCTTCTGCTCCGTGCCCCAGGGAGGGCGGGCTGAGCGGTGAATCGGAGGTGTTAAACTGCGTGGTTGGGGAAGCCAGGCTGAATAGGAAGCAATTTTCAGTTCCCTCCTCTGAATGCCTTTGGGGTGTGTCTTCTGCTGCGTGTTGGTGCCTGTGGACCGTGCTAACCAGCCTCTTCTCTTCCCACAGAGCTCTTGTATTAGTTTTACCTACTGGAAAGAGACTGTATCTATACTGCTCAGTCCAGACCGGACATCCCCCTGTGCCATAGTTAGCTACATCGACGAGGCATATATGGACATTGACAGAGACTTTTCTGAGGAGTAATTCTTCGCTCTGGCTTCTGATGGACAGCGCTTGGAGGGTACCTCGCAGCCCGTGGATTTTCAGGGATACGCTGTGTAGTGTGTGTGTGCGTGTGCGGCTTGGAACCGTGGAGCGTTACTGCATTGTCAAAACCCCAGCCCCCTCCCGGTCCCCATCTCTGATCTGTAACGGATGAGACTTTGAAAGCTCACTGGGCAGCACATTCAGGGATGTATCTTCCAGTTGTTCTGGGATAAAAATAATCACCTGCAAAAACCAGCCTCTTTATTTTTTCCTCTCTTCTAGTCCAGCACGGCTGGTCAGAGATGTTTTTGCTGACAGATGAGGATACTCTGTATGTGCCAATTTAACTGTGGCTCTCTTTCACGGCTACCAGAATTAGCAAGTCAAAAAGCACAGAAATTGCCCTCCAAAGTGAGGTCCAAGGAGCCAGTCTGACTGGGACCCTGACACACCAGCCATGTGCAGAGCCACCACGAGGACTCCCTTCAGGTGTAACTGTTCTGTTGGGGTTTGGAATCAGGGGTTTAGGGTTGGCTAGAGTGTGAGTGTGTGTGTGCGTGTGTGTGTGGTTTTAATTCCTGAGAGCCCTAGCTCCAGTCACCTCTTTACCATCTACTTTTGGATCATTTGGTACTAAATCTTGTCTGTTTGTGCGTTAGGAGAGAACCTCTGCTCCTGCTGTCTTTCCTGCAGATCCTTCCCACCTGAAGGTGTTTTACAATGCTGCGGAGAACAGAGACATTTCGGCAGTGGTGGAATTGCAACAGGGGTTGGCTTTTTCACAGAGCGCTAGCATTAAAATGTACTAATTTTTTAAACTTGCAGCTTGTCCCTTCTTGGGTAACTAATCTGGTTTTAAAATCCTTTTCAGGACCATTGCTCTTGACGCTAACCTGCTATGCCTGGAAGTCTTATGTCAGTCTCTGCTTTCAGTCCTTAATATCAACACACACATTAATCTTGAAGTGCAATATTTACTGGAGATGTCAGTTTTTTCCTGAATCTATTTTAATCAGAATGTGTTAAATGCTGGGAATAAACACTCCTGGGTGAAAGTAACTTTGTAGGATATGTTGGGAAAGGGGGAATCTGGTTTTGGCAGTGCTGATTGCCAAACCTGCACGTGCCCTGCCTGCTCACCAGTGTTAATTGTATTGCTCCAAGACAGTCAGATTCCTAGGAATTAAATACAGCCTGAAGTCCTGAGCCACTGCATTTAAGTTAAAAAAAAAAAAAAAAAAAGTCTTGCAGCTCCAGCTAAAAGAAACCAATTTTCTTTGAAACATGCATCTGCATTTTTTTAAATTTTCTTAACTTATTTGATGAGATGACTTGACTTTCAGCTCTGTCCAGGCTCTGGAGAGGGACTGGTGGCGAGGATGTCCCAGAGCTGTAGCGTTTTGTCTCTAATCATTGCCAGCAGAATGAAACCCCCTCTGAGGCTCCCTGCGCTGGGGCCTGGATGAGTGCATGAGGCTTCCAGCCCCAGGTGCAGGACTTGCTCTCTGAAGGTCACCCCTCTCGCTTATCTCACACTTTGTCCTGCTCTGGACTTGCAGTCAGTACTTTGCTTGCAGGGTGGTCAGAGCTGCTGAGCTTGTGCATAAACCTGGAGCCTTGCAGGAGCTCCTGGCGATGCTGGCATCCCTCCCTGGGGGGCTGAATCCCCTGAGCAGCCTCTGCCCCGCTCCAGTGAGGTTACCCTGGTCGCAGCCCTTGTGTCGGGGAGCTCCGTGCTGGGGCAGCTGCAACTCTCTGTTCTTCATCAGGTCACCCTCACCCTGCCCCCTACCTCCCTGGAGCTAATTTCTTTCTCATCTGTACTTTTTTTGTTCTTGGGTATTTGTGTTTTTGGTGTATCTTTGCTTCTTCTTAACTGTAATAGATGTACACTTAAAATAAATGCTTCAAATTAAAAAGCTTTTAAGTTAAGGGATGCCTTTTCCATAGTCTAGTTAATTGGTGCATCCAGTGATTGCTGCTATCAACCGCAGATCTCACTCACATCCCGTGTCTGTGCAAGGTACAGTTAGGGGCCGGCTGTGGGGCGCAGCTGCGTGGGGCTGAGCGCAGCCGCCTTCTGGCCGTGGGGGTCCCCCGTGGGAGCGGGGTCACTCCTGTACCCCGGCCCGCTGGAGGCGGCTGGGCTGGCGCAGGGCGCAGAGAAACTACGGCGGGAGCGCGCTGGGCGCCAGGGGAAGGGCGCGAGTGTGCAGAGGGGCGCAGGCAAATTTTAACTGGGGACCACAGTCCCGTGGGCTCGTCTGTCCACGCCAGATGCCTCAAGAATCTCATTTTGAGAGGGACCAGACAGCTCCGTCCTTCATCCTTGTTTTGTCTTATTTATGGAGAGCAGGGGAGGAAGGCGCTGGGCAGAGCTCGCTGGCTTGGGCAGAGGTTGCAGCAGCTGCGCGCCGGGAGGGGGGCTGAGGCGGGACCCCTGTCGCTAACAAATACTTCTGGAAGTCTGCACTGTCCCCGTGGATTGCTGAGGTTCGTGCTGCCCAGATTAATGCCAATTTACTAACTACAAACGTATTAAATGGAAACTATTAAAGAAATCTATTTTAAAGAAACGAGTGGAGGTGTCTTTCTTTGCCGTCCCTTTGCCACCGCCCCTCGCCCTGCGGTCCGGGCTCTTGGTGCTCCCCCAGGAGCAGCGATGGGGTGAGGGCTGTGCTGCTCCCCTCCAGCTGCGGGGCCGCGGTGTTTTGGGGGGAGGGGGAGGAAAAGGCTCTTTTCCTAAAGCCTGGAGCAAGCTGCGGCAGCCGCCCTCCTGCCCCTGCCTGGCTTCAAGCTCTCTCCCCAGAGCCCGGCTTGCCCCCCCGGCCCCCGCCGCAGAGGCCGGGCCCTGGTTACCCTCTGCAGACAGAGCGGAGCGAGTCCTGGCAGATTATTCACGTTTATTCACGCGGTGCAAAGCTGGCAGCGGCTGTTGCAGCCGTTTGCCTCCAACCTGCGGCGGGCAGCCGAGACGGGGCAGGGCAGCTACTACTCGTGCTGGCAAAAAAACCAGAAGGGCTGTGGTGAGAGCCCGGGCCCGGCGCAGGGAGCGCTCTGCCACCCTTCGTCCTGGTGGGGATGGCAGCGCCACAGCGTGCCGGGCAGGCTGCGCCCCTGCAGCCGGCCCTCTGGCTCCCGCGGCTGGGTGGGCTTACCTTGGAGGCGATGACCTCCCTGGTGCGGGCGCGCAGCTTGTTGACCTGCGTCTCGGCGATGTCGGCACGCTCCTCCGCATCATCCAGCTCGTGCTGCACCTTGCGGTACTTCACCAGGTTGGAGTTGGCCTGCTGCTCCTGCACGGGGAAAGGCGGGCGCGTGGGGCGCAGCCGGGGCACCAGGCTGCGGGCTCCCCGTGTCAGCCCCACGGCCCCTTGAAGCCGTCACGCGCAGCCCCGGGGAAGGGCCACCCTGTCCTCGTCCCCAGCAGGGCAGCAGTGGGGACAGGCACTTACCGCCTCCTCAAACTGGCGCTTGTAGCTCTTGACCTTGCTCTGCAGCTTGTCGATCAGGTCCTGCATCCGTGTCAGGTTCTTCCGGTCTTCCTCAGCCTGCAAGTGCCCCAGCTCCGTTAGCAGGACCCCAGCAGACCCCGATACCTTCATCCAAGAGCCCCAGTGCTGCTGGAGCCCGCCACACACACACAGCACCAACCCAGTCCCCTGGTGCCCCCTTGGTGTCCCAGCACCCAGCTCAGGAGGTGCTGGGAACGGGCAGGACACAGAGCAGGGGGGACGTTGTGGCAGGGAGAAGCCTGTCCTGCCCTTGCTGGTCCCCGCAGAGCCCGGGACAAGCGGGGGCTGGGCTGCACCAGGCTTGCCATGGGGGTTACTGGGTAATGCAAGAGGCTGAGCGCAGGGGGAGCTGGGCCAGGGCGCTGTGACGGTGCTGCTGTACCTGGTAGCTCAGTTCCTTGATCCTCCGCTCGTACTTGCGAATGCCCTTCTGGGCTTCAGCCATCTTCTTCTGCTCCGTATCCAGCTCTCCTTCCAGCTCCCGCACCTGCAGGTGGGTAAAGGCCAGCTCGGTGCCCTGCTCCCTGGCCCCAGCCCCAGCTGAGGCCACCTTCCCAGCCCAGAGAAGCCACAGCAGAGGCTAAGCCACTCCAAGCAAATGCTGGGAGCCAGGCCCAGGCTTGCAGATCCTCCGGGACTGTCCCTCACTGCCCCACGGTCCCCCCGTGACACAGCCTGACCCCAGAGGGATGGTGCCCCAAAGCCTGGTGCCACAGGGGCTACGGCAGCACCAGGAGCCAGCTCCTGGGGGGACAGCCAGGGGTCTGCCCCTGCCTCCTCACCCTGGCCTCCAGCTTCTGGATCTGCTTCTTGCCCCCCTTGAGAGCAATCTGCTCCGCTTCGTCCAGGCGCATCTGCAGGTCCTTGATGGTCTGCTCCATGTTCTTCTTCATCCGCTCCAGGTGGGCACTCGTGTCCTGCTCCTTCTTCAACTCCTCTGCCATCATGGCAGCCTGCAAGGTCAAGAGCACAGAGGCATCACCCCAAGGCCAGGCAGCCCTGCCAGACACAGGGGCTTAACGAAGAAGTTCTGAGACCCTATCCTCCCACTCCCCCCCCCCAGGGTGCTGGGCACGCTTGCTGAACCATACAGCGCAGCCCACACCACACTCACATCCGTGATAGCCTTCTTCGCCTTCTCCTCAGCGTTGCGGCACTCCTGCACTGCATCCTCCACTTCACTGCTCAGCTGTGAGATGTCTGTCTCCAGCTTCTTCTTCTGGTTGATCAGGCCCGTGTTCTGTGGACAGAGCGGGTCCAGTGTCACAGGAACTGGCTGTTCACTGTGACCCCACTACCAGCCATGCTCCTGGCTCTCCAGGGCCAGCAGAGACACTGGACAGGGTGGTCACTCACCTGGGAGTGGAGCAGGTTGACCCTCTCGGTGGCCTCCAGCAGCTCCTGCTCCGCCAGCTTCCTGCTCCTCTCCGCCTGCTCCAGCGCTGCCCGCAGCTCCTCCACCTCCGCCAGCAGCAGGTTGTTGCGGCGCTCCAGGGCAGCCGCCTGCTCCTTCAGGTCGTCGTTGTGGCGCTGAGTGTCATCCAACTCGATTTGCAGGTCCTGCCAGGCAGCAAGGGGTCAGTGGGGACAGGAGGGAGCCAGGGCTGGCAGCAGGGACAGTGCTGGATCTGCCCCACCCGCAGCCGCCCAACCTTGATCTGGGCCTGGAGCTGGCGACCCAGTTTCTGGAACTCGGCAGCCTGACGGTTGGCGTGGCTCAGCTGGATCTCCATCTCGTTCAGGTCTCCCTCCATCTTCTTCCTCAGCCGGACGGCCTCATTCTTAGCCCGGGCTTCTGCATCCAGCGTGGCCTGCATGGAGTCCATGGCGCGCTGGTGGTTGCGCCTGCAGGAGAGATGATGCATCAGCCCCGTCCGCCCGAGGACTCCCAGTCCAGGGCAGCCCTGTCAGGGCCACGGTGCCAGCTCTGCCCCCACAGTGGTGGCCCAGCCTGTCCCTTCTCAGCGCACACCTCAGGTTCTCAAACTCCTCGTCCTTCTCCGCCAGCTTCCTGTCCACATCAGCCTTGATCTGGTTCAGCTCCAGCTGGATGCGCAGGGTCTTGCTCTCCTCATGCTCCAGGGCCCCCTAGAGACAGTGGCAGCTGTGGGAAGGCAGCCCCTGGGGGGGATCTCCCCAGCCACCCACCCCAGCCTGGCCTTGCCCCCCAGCCCAGAGCTCCTGGGGGAGCAGGGCAGGTGGAGCCACCCCAGTGCCCTGCTGTGGCTGCACGACCCCCATGAGCGAGGTTGCCCAGGGGTTGCAGCCACACTCAGGACTGTCACCCTGCCAGCACGGTGTGGGTTCCTGCTCCAGCAGCACCCAGCCAGAGCTGCAGGGTGGGCCAGTGGCTCTTGAGGGCAGCAGGAACATCCAGGCATCAGTGGGGAACAAGGACCAACCTCAGCCTCCTCCAGAGCTGCTTGGATATCGCTCTTCTCGCTCTCCAGGGCTTTCTTCAGCTTCTCCAGCTCATGGATGGTTTTGCCGCTGAGACTGATTTGGTCGGTCAGATCGGCAATTTCCTCTGGCAGGGACAGAAGGGCATTTGGTCAGGAACAAGTCTGTGGGGCCAGTCCTGTCAGGTGACCTCCCCATCCCCCTGCCCAGGCTTGGCTGTCGTCCCCTCAGCCCCTTGGAGAGCAGCTGAGGTTGTGCACGGGGACGATTCTGCAGTCTGAGTGAAGAACAGAGCGTGGGACAGGCACGGGGACCCACGGAGACCTGCTTGTCCGAGAGCAACACCCCCAAGCCAGTGTCAGCCACAGCCACGGCACTGTCGGCAGCAAGTCACACACCATTTGGAAACAAGAGCCAAGTGACACTGCCTGCCTGCCCAGGGTGCCCCAGCGAGAGGGCAGGACACATCCCAGCTTCCTGGCTGGGCTGCTGCGTCCCTCCGAGAGATGGGCCAGCCTTGTCTGAGCAGCAAGGTCTGCTCCCTGCCTCCAAGGGACCCCCACCCCACCCCGTGGCTGAGGACAGGGGAGCCGGAGGCTGCCTGTGAGAGCAGGAGTCTGGGCAGAGTGCAGGAGGTGAGCTTCAGCCCAGTCCTACCCTGCAGGTTCTTGTTCTCCCTCTTGAGGGTCTCCAGGTTGTCCAAGGACTCCTCGTAGGCATTCTTGAGCTTGAAGAGTTCTGTGCTCAGGCTGCGCGACTCCTTCTGCGACGCCTCCAGCTCCGCCTGGGTCTCCTCATACTTCTGCTTCCACTCAGCCAGGATCCTGTCAAAATTGCGCTGCTTCTTGTCCAGGGCAGCGCAGGCGGAGTTGGCGCGCTCCAGGTCCACCGAGAGGTCCTCAATCTCTGTCTGCAGCCGATGCTTGGTCTTCTCCAGTGATGAGCACTTGGCGTGGGCGGCCTCCACTGCCTCCTCCGCCTCCTGCAGCCGGATGGCCAGCTTCTTCCTGCCGATGGCATCGAGGGGTGAGTGCTCCCAGCCCAAGCGCCATCCCACCCCACTGCTCCGAGGAGGGGAGGCCACAGCCTGCCCAAACAGCCTCAAACCCGGGCAGGAGGGTGCAGTCTCACCCCAGCGTCTGGGAAAGCCCCATCACTGAACAGAAACTTGCCACCTGCAAGGAACCAACTTCTGCCAGGAGACTTACTTGGCTTCCTCCAGCTCCTCTGTCCTCTGGATGGCATCCGTCTCATACTTGGTTCTCCACTGGGCCACTTCTGCATTGGCCTTGGACAAGTTCCTCTGGAGCTCACTCTTGGCCTCCACCTCCTCCTCGTACTGCTCCCGCAGCAGGTCACAGTCGTGCCGGGAGGCTTGCAGGGCATGGGCCAAGGCGTTTTTGCTCTGAGGAAGAGAGAGCTTGTGAGAGGAACAGCTGGTGCCAGGCGCCAGGACACTGGCCACAGCAGCGGGACTGGGGGCAGTGGGAGGAAACTCCTGTTTTTCCCAGGTTAAGAGTTGCCCTTGGGGCTCCTGCATGCAGGGTATAACTCACCTTCCCAGTCCAAGAATCTGGGCCACTGTCACACTGGGACACATGCCCCATTCCCTAAGATCTGTGTCACTCAGATCAGCCATGGCCTGAAGCCTCACCTTGGTCTCTTCCTCCAGCTGCCTCTTGAGTTCCTCGATGTTCTGTGTGAACGAGGTCTTGCCACGGCTCAGCTGGTTGATGAAGGATTCCTTCTCCTCCAGCAGCCGACTAAGCTCCCCTGGGTTCAAACAGAACCAAAACAGCTACTTTGGGGCCAAGAGCTGCAATCCACGTTAGCTCGCACTCCCCAGAGCCTGCGGCCTTCAGCTGCATGGAGACCTCCAGCAGCCCCAGCTGTTCCCCACCCAGGCAAGCTGGGGCCCACGGGCAGAGGGGCAAGCAGCTAAAGGCAAAGCGTGCCAGCTAGGGACCCCCCTTCTGATGCCTGAGATCGCAGCACATCCCCCAGCACAACTAGCATCACCAGAGGTCCTCCTCCTTGCCAAGCAAGGCCTGGGGGAGGCACAACACAGACATCCCACTCCACTCCAGATGGAGCTCCTGCTGTCTTCGTTTTGCCCTTGGGAGGAACAGGACAGTGCCTGGCCAAACCACAGCACCCCCCTACCCCCCCCCCCACCCCCCGTCGGATGCCCCAGTGCAAGACCAGCCCCAGGGCAGCCATGTGTCCCCCAGCTGCCACCCTCACCCACCGTTCTCGGTCTGCAGCCTGGCCCGCTGCGTGCTCACGTCGGTCAGCTGTCGCTGCAGCTCGTCCACTTTGGACTTGGCCTCGCTCAGCTGGTCCTCATAGGTGCGGCACAGCTTCTCGGCATTGGCCTGCACGCACCGAGCAAAGCCTGGGTGAGACCCAGCTCTGGCCAGGCAGCACCGTTCTCCCAGAAAGTGCTCAGCAACTGCGTCGCCCTGGGCCACCACAGCTGATCCCATGCGCACACAAGGCAGAGAGCAGGAGCCTGCCAGAGCCCTCGTGTCTCTGCTAAGCTAACAGGGGCTCTCTGCAGTCAGTCTCCCAGGAAACGCCTTCCCAGATCCTCCAGACTTGACTAGGACAAGCAAAGCATCCCCCAAGCACTGCCACAGTGACATAGGGACAAGCTATACCCAGTGAAACAGAGGGACTTGGCCATGGCAAAGAGCTACGTAGGACAACATCCCACGGACGTGGCTGCGCTGGACACACTGCAACCAGTGGCACTGATGTACACGGAAGAGATGAACCTGCCCCGTACAGAACCAGTGCCCACCTTGTTCTTGGTGAGGTATTCAATGTTGGATGACAGGTCATCCACCTCCATCTTCATCTCACTCTTCTCCTTCTCCAGCTTCTGCTTGACACGCTGCAGATTGTCGATCTGCTCGCTCAGCTCCGCCACGCTGTCTGCGTGCTTCTTCCGCAGAGCGGCAGCCGTGGACTCATGCTGCAGGGTTGCCTCCTCCAGGTCCCGCCGCAGCTTCAGGAATTCTGCTTCCCGCTTCTTGTTCATCTCCAGCTGCGCGGCCGTTGCCCCACCAGCCTCCTCCAGCCGCTCGCTCAGCTCCTCCAGCTCCCGTGACACTTCTGCCCGCTGCTTCTCCACCTTGGCTCTGGCGGCACGCTCAGCCTCCAGCTCCTCCTCCAGCTCCTCGATGCGGGCCTGGCAGAGACAGAATAAGGCAGATACTCCAAGCACTGGCTGAAGCTCCAGCATCTTTGCTCTCCGCAGTGGAGCAAGGTGTCTCCTCTGATGCTAGGGAGCAACAAGCCACCAGTCTGGAGCAAATGCTGTGTGAGGATTTTTGGAGGCAGGCACGCCTGATGCTGCTTGGTAGGGTGTTTTGCAGAGCTCCTGCTCTCCTGTGTACCCAGCCATCAGGATCCCAGCTGACAGGAGCTTCTTTTCAGTGGGAACCTTCACGCAAACAGCCTGAACATGCGGGCTTGTCTCTGACAGGAAGAAGCTCAACACACTAGATCTGGATCTTCAGAGTTTAGGCACTGGATTTAAGGTTTTAGTCTGGACAGAGAACTACCTCCTAGAAGCTGTTCCTCATGCTGGTGCTAGCATTCACCTCAACAGTTCATACTTTAACTTTCAGTCCATGACATTTTGGCAGAGGGCTTTGCTTCTGCTAACAGCCCCAGCTTTTTTCATCACTCTTCTGCCAAGATGTCCCTGTGCCCAGAGAGGGACTGGCCCCTGCAGATTCCCCAGTACCTTACATCTGATGGAAATTTAGGACCCCTGGGCTGTAGGAACAGTTCTTCCCAGCATACCTGGAGCTCCTTGATCTTCTTCTGCAGCTGGGCCTCAGTCACTTGCCCATCTTCAATCCTTGAATTCAGTTGACTCATTTCAAAGTCTTTCCTGCACAGAAAGAAGGCAGAGCCTTTGGTCAACCAACGCTGTCCCGCCAAGTCCCTCTGGCTCCTGAAGCCAGAGGAAGATTGCTCCCTTGCACTGTAACACCCAGGTCCAGAGGAAAAACGAACCCATACAGGAAAGGAACTGCAGGGGTAAGAAGCAGCACAAAGGCTGCTCTGAGGGGGGGGTGGAGTGGCCAAGCCGGCAGGCAGCCTGGCTCTGAGGTTTTCCCTAGAGGTGTTGTTCTCCAGTTCCCCAACAAGAATGGGACCTAAGTGCTGAAGCCTGTACTTGTAGCTGAGGTCCCAGCTCTGCGCTAGGATCCTGCCAGGCAAGTCTCTCCTCTCCAACCTCATGTACAGAGAAAGGTCTATAGTGCCCTGACCTATTAGTCTGTGCAGCTGACAAGCTCCTCAGCATCTCCGCACAGTGCCCAGGAAAACTAAGCCCTCATTTTGCCTGGACTGATCGGGCCAGCCTGTGATCACATCCCAGCAGCCTCTGCAGAGGCCACACGTCCACTTGATTTAGAGGTGGGCACTGGCTGGCAGAGTAAGCAGGCACCCAGGCGCGTACCACACACTCACTTTTTGAGTTTCTCCTCCAGCTGCTGTTTGTCATTCTCCAGATCCATTATAGACTCTTGTGTCAACTTCAGGTCTCCTTCAAGCTTCCGCTTTGCTCTTTCCAGGTCCATGCGGACTTTTTTTTCTTGTTCAAGAGAGCTTTCCAGCTGGAGAATGAAGGGAGAGACAGGATAGGGAGGGAAAGGACCCTCTGTAGCCCCAACCTTCCCCATGCCCATTGCTGTGGGAGATTTCCCAGCCCTGAGAGCTAGAGCTGTTTCCTAGTTGCTCTCCAGCCCCATTCCCTCAGCCAGGATTGCTCTCAGTGAGGTACTCCAGATCACCTCTCAGTTCAGGGGCAGTTTGTCAATGGGGTTATTCATCAACTGGCCATATTAAATGGGGATCTGATAATGATCCCACCCTCCAAATCCCATCAGGGACAGCCTCTGGGCTCTCTTGGAGCTGTGGCTCAAACCTCTCTCACTGCACCATCACTGGCCTATGACTCACGTCATCCACTTGCTGCTCCAGTTTGACCTTGGCTTTGGTCAGTGTGTTGACCTTGTCTTCCTCAGCTTGCAAGTCATCCAGGGCCTGCTGATGGGCCTCTTGCAGTGCTTTCTTTTCCTTTGTCAGCTTGGCAATGATCTCATCCAGAGCAGCCATCTCTTCAATCAGGTTTTTCACCTAGGTCAGTGAGGTCAAAAACTGAGTACATCTCAGAGAGAGGGGATGCAAAGCTAAATCAGCAGCCTGACTCATTATCAACAGCAGCTTGGTGCAGAAGAATGGCTGCAGAAGCGTGGCTTTAGAATCTCTGAAGATCTGCACAATCCAGGCCTGGTATTAGAATAGGCCTGTAATCAGAATTGTGCTGAGTTGCTGTGCTGAAGTTAACAAGAAAGGTAGCCCTGAGCTACTCTTGAATCCTGAGACCAAGCAATTATGTTGTGCCAACAGGCCGTGGCTGTAACAAGCTACAGCTGCTGGGAAAGCAGGTGCAGGGCCAAGAAAGATAGGGACCGTATGGGAGTATAGGGAGTAACAACCTACAGGGCTGAAGCACAGCAACACAGTTAGCTACATGGATAGAATGTTTATTTCAGTCACGATAATTAGGGGTGTGAGAACCGCGCGCGTTTAGAGACTACTAACCAATTATATCTCTGCTTTACGAATATGCATGTGTATCGGTTCTGTATAAGTAGTCTTAGAAACTGATAAAGTTGAGCAAGATGCATAACTCATATTGAGCGTCTTCTTGACTGCGACAAACCCTTCTTCCAACAGCTTGGCACCACATCAGCATCCATCCCCTCTCCCCTTGGCCAGGCTGGTTCCACCAGGTGGTTTGTCAGTGCCCCAGGTCACTTGCCATTGCACAGCACTGCTTGCCCATACCACTCCTGTGCAATGAGGCGGGACACCAGAAGGTTCTGCTCTCTCCCACACCTCTTTTTCCTCTGCCCTGCTCCAGCTCCCACGCACCAGCGGCCTCGTCTCTGACGTTTCTCTTTGGTGCCCTCACAAGCACTGAGGCCCCAGGGCAAGGAGGCTGCACTCTGAGCAGGGGGTCAGTTACCTTGTTCTCCGTGGCATGTTTCTCCTTCTCCACCTTGGCCAGCGTGATCTCTAGGTCATCAATGTCCTTCTTCAGCTCTGCACACTCATCCTCCAGCTTCCGTCTCTTGGCGGTGAGGTCTGAGTTCATCTCCTCCTCATCCTCCAGACGCTCTGTCAGCTCCTTCACCTTGGCCTCCAGCTGAATCTTGGACTTGATCAGCAGGTCGCAGCGTTCTTCTGCATCTGCCAGGTTGTCTTGCTCCTGCGACAGGCACAGGAAAACCAGTGGTCACCCACCGCCTCAAGAGCATACCAGCAGGCTCTCAGCCATGCTTTCCTGGCCCAGAGCTGAAGCTCTCCTTGTGGAAGGGGCAGAGCACACTCAAGGTGCTCAGGTGTACAAAAAACCCACAGCTCTAGTCACTGCCCGTTTTCAAGGTCCATGGGACAACCACTAACACTAACCAGGGCTGAAAGGCTAGCAGCAACTAAATCTTTCCGGAGTTCCTCACTGGACTGACACTTCTGGCACAGAAACGGCACAGATTAGCCACAGTTTGGTGAGCAGACATCGCCATCCCTCCCACCCCCTTGGAAGGAGATCACGCCTTCCAGAGCCAGGGGAGCATGAGTTCCCACAGCAGCCCTGAGGTGGCAAGTTTGTGACATTGCTTCAGGTTTGCATCAAGTCTAACACTGCACTTCATACAGGCTGTGGCAATGAGGGGTCTCAGAACTGCAGGGGGGCTGAAAGGGGCACCTAGCACACCCTGCTCCTTCTTCTGCCCACGGACCCTGCGCTGTCCTTAAATATCCAGGGAGAAGGGGAGGCACTCACTGCCTGCAGCTGGAGAGCCAGGTCATTCTTCTCCTGGATCATGGAGACCTGTTTCTCTTCCAGCTCCTTCCTCTTAGCCTCAGACTTCTCCAGAGCCTCCTTCAGCTTCTGGAACTCCTCCTTCAGGTTGGACATTTCCTTCTCAGTTTGAGCAGACTTGAGTAAAGGCTTGATCTTGAAGAACAGCTTCATCCAGGACCAGTTCTTGACAGCATTGAAGGCCCGGATGTTCCACTGGATGGTGTAGAGGGCTTCCCTGGAGGGATACAAGAAGAGCATCATCATGGGTGTAGATTCATTGTGTCCCATCACCACTGCAGCAGAGACCTGGCTTTTGTAGGCCTGGGCATGGCTCTATTCTTCCCCAGCGGGACAAATGGCAGCATGTTGAACGAATGGCTGCACATTGTCTGCACACTGTAATGGGATGGGTGGCATGGCCTGGCTTTGAGGTCTCTTTGCTCTGCATCCCTCTGGAATCTTCCAGTGGAAACCAAAGGCTCCCTCCACCTAGATACACTGACCCTCCCTGCCAGGCCACGCCAGACCTCTTACAGGTCTGCCTCCATCCCTCTGGCCTTTCCCAACCACTGCCAGCCGTAGGCAAGTCCCACAGGTCAAACACACTGAAATGTGCAGAAGGATCAAGGAGACACACAACGTTCTGCCTCTTGCCCCCACAGCTCTACCTCCTGCTGATGATCCTCTGGTACTCGATGCGCATGAGGTGCCCGCGGATTCTGGCCTGCAGCATGGTCAGGATCTTGGCCAGACGCTCATCTCGCATCTCTTCCAGCAAGCCCAGCAAACCAGCCTTGAAAAACACCTGCAGGCAAGAGAGTGAGAGCAGGGTCAACAGCAGAGAGGACAGAAGGCTCAGCATCGCTACATGCGGCCCAAAGCAGGGGTACACTCTGCTGGTTTCGGTCCCCTCCCTGCAGGGACACACACCCCCATGCTGCCCCGGCTGGAGGTGCACCCACAGCAGGCACAGCTGGGCACCAGATCTCCCTGCCCTGAGCACTGCATTCCCCAGCAGACACTAGCTGCTGTGTCAGGTGCTGTGAGGTCAGGCAGCAGTGACCTTCTGCTCAGACCTGTTTCTTCCCAGCCTGCATCTTCCTCTGCCCTCCCTCCAAGGGCCACAGGCAACCTGCAGAGTGCAGGACTGCAGCAGGGCTGTGGCCACGCAGGCAGCAAGCTGGGCACAGAGCACAGTGGGACTGCAGGGAGACAGGAGGGGACACGTCTCCCTCCCAAGGACCAGCTGCCTGGTCTCACCTTGGTATGACCAAATTTGTACTGCGAGTGGTCCAGCTCCAGGGAGCTCAGCAGCTTCTCTGTGGCCTTTCTGCTGTCCACAAACTTGTCATCCGGAATAGCTGCTGGATTCAGGATACGGTAGCTGCAGGGACACAGCACACAGAGGGCATGCAAGAGAACCCCAGTACAGCGTCGATGGCTCCACCATCATCCCCACACCCCAGTCATGGCAGTTCTCCCAGGAGCACGTCTCTGCAGCACAGGCTGGAGCTATGTACGACCCAGGAGTTCCAGGGTGCAATATGGGCTCTTTGCAGAGCAGACATCAGGGAACTCTGCCAGATCTTAGTCCCTGAACACAAGGAAGACTGTGAAGGAGGTGGCCACTGGCCTCACCATGCCTGGTCAGGCTCAGGCCAAGCAGGGTGGAGGGGGCAGCTGGAGAATGGTAAGGATCCCAAGGGCAGAGAGAAATCTGAGCCAGGATGGGAGGACTTGAACCTTGCCCCCATCCAGCTACACCAGCCCTGCATTCAGACCTCAAACATCACCAGCCCTGCTGTCTCATCACACCTGGCACCAAAATATCCACGCCTGGCACCAGAGAGCCAGCAGCAGAGCTATCCCAAACTGTACGTGCACTGGGCGTATTGTGGTGGTTCTGATCAGCCCTGCACAAGGTGGGGAGCAGGTCAGAGCCAGGGCCAGGCCGTGTCCCCTCAGAACACGCGTGGGTTGATGGGCAGGGAAGAAAAGGGGGTTACCGCTGCTTGAAGTCTGCATAGAGGATCCTGTTGGGGAATCCCTTACGGCAGATGCGGATGCCTTCAAGGACACCGTTACAGCGCAGCTGGTGCAGCACCAGGAAGGCATCCATGGCTCCTATGGGTGAGAACAAAGATGTAGCAGGCAATCATCCCAAGAGGACAGGGAAAATGGAGCTGCAGCACAGGCCTGAACTCTGGAAACAGCCATGGTTTTGAACACAGGTGTTAACTTGTCCTGTAGGCCTATGCTGAGCACCAGTGCTGCAGCCTCAGCCCCGGATGGTGGAAGCCAGCCTGACAGACTCATCCGCGTCTGCTGTTCTACACAAGTGTGAGGCAGCCCAACCATCAATGTACAGCCAGAACAGGAGCCTGGCAAAACTTATTTTCCCCAGTAGAGGAGATTGGCATGGGTCACAGGGGTTTCCACACTGAGACGGGGCCAGGTCCCCGTGGCAGCAGACCTGCTGCAAGAAAAGTGTCGGGGAGAAGGCAGGTGCAAAAGTCCCTGCCAGCTCCCACACGTGGGTGTCACCCAAGGGAGCTGCTAGGGCGCTGACCCAGTCCGTGCATACCTGGCGTCTTTGTCTCGTTGGGGATGATGCAGCGGACAAAGTGGGGCTGAGTGGAGCGCAGGTTGGTCATCAGCTTGTTGAGATTCTCCTGTAGGGCAGACACAGGGGATGAGGCATGAGGTGACAGCTCTGCTCCCCTACAACACTGTCTCCAGCCCCTTCCCCCCACGGGCAGGGAGAGAGCAGACACTGAGCGCCCCTTACCACTCTGTGAGAAAGGGGGAATTCCCTCCTGCTTGGCTGCTCTCTGTGCTGTGCTGCCCAGGGACATCTCCAGCCCCACAGCAGGACAACTGCCTTCTGCCAGGGTGGGAGCAATGGCAGAGGGGACTGGGCTGGAGACATGCCAAACAGCATCTGCGGGTTTTGCTATGCCAGAGAGGAGCCAGGTGCTTCCCGAGTGTTTGTAGGTAAAGTTTTGCTGCCGGGAAGAGCCAGGAACACAGGACTGAACGTATCCCTGGTATTACAGCTCTGCTGCTGCCCATCAGCCCTGTGCTCAGCACCCTGAAAATCTAGTGCTGGCATCCACACTGGTTGTGGTCCTCACCTCACCAGGTTTTCCCTGCACCTCCACAATGCTGCCCTCAGCCACGACAGAGGGCCCGGCTGACCCGGTCTGGGCCCCCCCTTACTCTCCAAGGCAGGGCTCAAGCCAAGACAAGGCCCTGCCTTTTTCTTGTGGGAAAGGCATCTGCACCCTCCATCTTTCCAGCCTGCCTTCCTCTCATACAGGCTCACCCTGTCCAGGGCCAGCGCGGGGAAGGGAACACTTCCCACAGCTCCATGTCATCATGGGGCACCTTCTCACCACGGCCTGTGACTTGTCCAGGAGGAAGAAAGTCACGTCTCCCTGAACGGGGGCTCTGACACAAGTGCTGCCCATTTTGAGCACCCTGTCACCACAAGGCTGTCATGGCAGGGCACAGCCTTGGGCTCACACAGCCATCTGTGCTGTTTTCCAGTTGTTTAAGCTCTGGGGTGGAAAAATAACTCCTGTGGTGAGCATGGGAATGGGGGGTGGTGGTGGTGTGGGGTGTGGTGGTGTTATCCTGAGCTGTAAAATAGCTCAGGTCACCTCCCTGGACAGGACAGCAGAGAGCTGCCTGCTCAGAGACCTGCAAGATCCTCCTTCATTTTCTTCTGCCCAAAGGCTGTCCTTCCCGCTGACAAGAATGAGGAGAGAAGTAGCACAGACTTAAAGTGATGTTCATGTAATACATTATCTAAACATCACTACAAGTCTTAACTGCCGCTCTCTCAAAGGCGAAGGAGCTGCTGAGCAGCGCAAGCATCACGTGGGCAGAAGCAGCACAAGCCCCAGCTCAAAGGGAACCATCGTTCTCCCAGCCTGGAGCCTCGTGTCCTTCCCTAGCAGCACGGGGACAGGGCTGGGACTCTGCCAGGCACAGGCTCCTTGCCCAGGGATGAGAGGGTGTTAGGGTTTTTTGCCTAGCGGTGGTCCTGCAGGAGCCCTGGTGCTCCTTCAGGCCCCAGGAGCTCATGTGCAAGATACCCCAGTCTTGGCAGGGAAGTGGGACTGATACTGGGACACCGAGCGTGCTCCCCTCATGGCCTTGAACGAGGGGCTGGCTCTTACCTTGTGCAGCTGCGACACTGTTTGGAAAGAAGCTGCCTTTTTACGTTTCTCCTTGGTCCCTGGCTTGTGAGGTTCCTCTGTTGGGTTGAAATATTGATTAATTACGTCAGCAAAACATCTGCTCAACTGGGAGGACTCAGAGGCATTCCTAAACACCCCTGAAATGCCTGCAGCTCTGGCTCTCTGCAAAGCAGAGATGGTAGTGCCCTGCTGCAGAGCCAAGCCACAGACCACCATAAACACCTCCCACAGCACCCAACTCTGGGTGTTGTTCCTCAGCTCTTGGTAATAAGAGACCCCTTCACACATCCCAAGTCACAGGGCCTCTAGGACAGCTCTACAGCACTGCACAAGCCTGGTCCTAACCCTAAAGCCCCTAGGGCAGCGCTGCGTGTCCAGAGAACCCACCCACCCAGGTCATGGAGGTTTTTAGGGGTCAGTGTGGGTCTTCCCTTTGCCCAGGCTGCTGGGTGCAGGAATGCTGCACCAACAGCTCAGCGTGGGGGTGAGGAGGCTTTGCTGCTAAGGGAGGGAGAGATCAAGGTCAAAAAAGGGGTGAGGTTGATCCTCACCTGAGGTAGAGCCCACGTAGTTCTCATAGAGGGAGGCGAGGAGTTTGTTCTGGGATTTTTGGAAGACAGACACCACTGTCTCATTCAGGGGGTCCTTGTTCTTGTCCAGCCACCCAACGATGTTGTACGGCACCTGCCACCAGAGGAGAGAGGCAAAGGTAAGGGCGGCCCTGCAAGGGGGACAGTGTGAATGCTGTGGGAGAGCTGACAGGGGACGTACCACCCCAGCATAGTGCACCAGCTCAAAGTGGGCCTCGTATTTCCGCTTCTTATCCGGCCGGGGCTTCTGGAAGTTGGGCGACTTCCCGATGTGGTTGTCGTAGAGCTTAGCTTTGAAGGACATGTCAGAGGCTTTCGGGAACATGCACTCCTCTTCGAGGATGGACAGGATTCCCAGTGGCTGCAGGGAGAAGGTGGTATAAAGAGATCTGAGCTCAGTGTTGCCATGTCCTATCCCAGAATGGGGGAGTCTTGGTGACACTGAGCGAGGTCACATCCTCTCCAGTATCCTAACAGGTTTTCTCTTTTTTTAAAAAAAAAATAAATATGAATTTCCTCCATGCAATGGTGGAAATCTTTTACACAAGCTGCTCTGAATTAGCAAGTACTTAAGAGGCACTAAGGAGCAGCAAGTGGGTAGGAAAAAAGGGGCAGAGATCACTGTTCTCTGGAGGAAAAGGCTGCACCAGGTTTTGTGGCTCGCTGGTGGGTAGGACCGTAATTTCCTCGGTTTCATAAAGTCAAAATTTGTGCCAAAAAGGACTCAATGGGCTGGAGGCTCTGAGCTGTAAATGTGGGAAAACCAAAATGGGACACTTGGCACTGACTGGGGAGGGAATAATTTCATTTCTGGTAGCAGAGCACCTCTCACTGTTCCAGTCTTTGCAAACAGACTGCCTACCAGAAGTACCGTTCCTGTGCCTCACTCATGCTTTACCTTCTCAATGAGGTCAATGCAAGCCTGCAGGTCCAGGCCAAAGTCAATGAAGACCCATTCGATGCCTTCCTTCTTGTATTCTTCTTGCTCCAGGACAAACATGTGGTGGTTGAAGAACTGTTGCAGCTTCTCATTGGTGAAGTTGATGCACAGCTGCTCAAAGCTGTTGAACTGCAAGAATAAAATACACCTGTGTCAGAAGGAGCTCCAAATGTGAAGTGATTCACTCTTCTGATTTGTTTAGGTGTGGAGTGATCTCTGCCAGGTTCAGCTGGATTGCTACCAGAGCAGGTAGCCAGAAATCACTGGAGATGTGCCCACAGCAATGTTACAACAGTCCTTGCAAACTGCCTGTTTGCTCCAGATTAATTATTTTAGAAGAGAGCTCTTTTTCTTATCAAGGTCAGCAGTTTCTTGGAAGAGATAGAGCTGTCAATCATGAGGGGACTGAGCTGTCTAGCTATAACATTCCTCTGAACCCACTGCAGGGGGCTGGCAGAACTCACGTCAAAGATCTCGAAGCCTGCAATGTCCAGTACTCCGATGAAGAACTGTCTGGCCAGCTTGGTGTCTAGGGTCTTGTTGATCCGAGTCACCAGCCACTTGAACATGCGATCATAGGTGGCTTTAGCCAGGGCTCCCACAGCATAGACAACCTGCCAAAACAAATCATAGAGCAGGTCATGAGCACTTATGCTTCTCCTTGCTTTCATAGGAGTTAGAGGACGAAGAAGAGAGCTCCTCTTGGCACACAAAGGACAGACAGAGAGATCCAGGGAGTTCATGGTTACAGTATGTGCTCCAAGATTAATTTTCACATGCTTACAAGTGTGTTCTTGTGTCCCTGGCCTGGTCTTAGCCTCCAAGGTCTTGGGATACAGATTCAGACTAAAGGGGTATTTTCAGAAGCCTTGTGCATGGCAGAAGCCTGCAGCACACTTTGGGTAAGACACCAGCTCCTAAGGTTGTCTTGAATTTTCCTCGACTGGCTTGCACTGTTCAGGCCAGGTTTGGGTTCCTAACTGTGATGCGGCTGGAATCTGACAAGATACATTTTTGGTGTATTTGAGTCTCCCACAATATAAGTTTAAATGAGTTTTGGATGAGTATTTAGATAAGTTTTCTACTTTCCAGACCTGAACTCTTCATTGGGAGTGTGTGACTGTCTCTGAAACAGACCCATAGAAAATGGACCTCTTCAGGCTGTGATCCAACCCACATCTCAGATACTGCACTGAACCTCCAGCCTTGGCTAATATCCAGAGCTGTCTGCCAGCTCTGCTGCCAGCTTTCCCAGCTGCTAAGAGCCAATAATCATGGATACATCTTCTCATGCTGCTCTGGGGTCTCCTCCTAAAGCTGAGAGTGAACTGAAGCACCGTTCACCCTGTGCAGAGAACATTGTGCAATGGGCCTGCTTGCAAAGGAGTCACATACCAGCATGAGTAGGGAGGTGTCCTTGGACACTCACCTGTTCCACATTCTGACCTTTGGTCACATATTCATTGCCCACTTTCACACGAGGATGGAGCAACCCCTTGATAAGATCAGCTGAGCTGATTCCCATGAGGTAGGCAGCTTTGTCAGCACCTGTAAAACAGTACAAAGGCATGAGGAGCCAGCAAGGAAGACTTGGGAAGGAAAAAAAAGAAAAAAACCCAAACCAGCTCTTCTGCTGATCAGTGCTAACTATAGTAGTTTTTCCACCTGCTCCAGAGTTCCCTCCAGTGTCTAGTGTGATTTCTCATCTTGCATATTGTATGATGCTTTTAAAGTCTGGAGCTGCTGCCTGAGAAGTTACTGGTTGGAGGAGATGGCCATAGCAGACCTGCTGCACCTTGACAGGTGCCTAACACCTTTTTGAGTCTTCTTGATCTGGTGATAGCTATGTATTTGCTGGTGGAAGCTTGGATTCCCATGCAGCAAATCTGAACTGAACAGAAGAGAGGTGATTTTCTTGCTTATCTTTCATAGACTCCTAATAGCAGATTGTAGCCAGAAAATCACTTCTGTAGGGAAATCACTGCTAGACCAAAATCTTCACTAATTACCAGGTAGCAGCTTTGCGTTGACATTCCTCGGGCAAGGGGAACTCTTCCTTCATGAATATTAACATGACAAGGTCTGATCCAGGTAGTCATTTCTGCTGGATCCCTGCCTCAGCTGATGTCTAGTCACTGCTTAAGCCTTCCAGTTAAGTGACAGGGCTCCCTCTTCTCATCCTTCTACATGCTGGAAAGTCACCCTCTCCTTGAAGCTTCTCCATTATGCCTGGGAGCATAAGGCATAATGCAGCAGGGCAAAAGGAACAGAAAATATTTGAGCTTTGACCTTTCTGAATGTTCAGGTTTGCTCTGTAGCCTGACTATTGTCTTAGATCTATGATTTGCATTGGATTTTCCTAAGCAACAAACAAGGAAAAATTATTAGACAGTGACTGTGTCCTACTTCAACCACTTTTCAGGAGGCTGTGACTTGAGCAGGTCCTTGCAGACCTGATCGTGGCCTGGCTCACATTCTGTGGATGACCTGCTCTGGAAGGCTGTCTCATGAAGTGCAAGAGAAGAGGAGACGAAGGGCAGATGAAAACTGAACGAGGTGAAGCACAGCCAGGGTGTGACAGCCTGTGATGCTGTGGAGGCAAGTCTGACACAGATGAGACCACCTAGCGCGTGCAGGAAAGGCTCTCCTACATATGCCCGCTCAAGGACTAGTCCCTTTGTGCACCTACAGCAGGTCCTAAGACAGCGGGTTGCTTGGGGTTGTGGTGACTGACCTTCATGGACCAGCCCAGGGAAGTTATCACAGTCTGCCCTGGGAGGAATTTGCATGCCTGATCTGGCAGCATGGAGCCAAACTCACTTTCAGTGCCGTCAGCCTCTGCCTGCTCTTCTCGCTGCTTTTGCTTGAACTTCATGTTGCCAAAGTGCATGATAGCGCCCACTATTTTATAGGAGCCATATTTCTCGTCATTGCTGAAGCCCAGGATGTCCATGGCATGCTGAAGAGAGACAATGCAATATATAGAGAAAAAAAATCACCACTCTGAGGTGAGGGTTGGTTCTCCCACCATCTCCTAAGGCACCCTTTCTATCCTGGGGCTCTGAGCAGGGTGCTCTGTCTGGTGGGCACCTAGCCAAGGAATCCTGTCCGTAGGATTTTGAACGCGAGTGCAGCTCCCACAAGATCTATTTGAAAGCAAAAGGGCTAGCCTAGCACCCAAAAGCATGGGGTTTTCCAAGCTGAGGTCTCATCTTGTCACGGGAGCCATGCAAAGTGCTCTGTGCTAGAAGCCCTCCCTAGTGCAGGGAACTACTCTGCCTGCATGAGGCTGTTGACGGACATCAGACTCACTCTGCTCTTCCTTGTACGCTCACAGCATGTGTAGAGCGACTGCCAATAAACCAGAAGGAACTCACAGCTAATTTAAGGAGGGACACAGAAAAGCCAGAACACGTCCCCATGTCTGCCCAGAAGAAGGTTGTGCCTGCCCACCCCCCACCCCACCCCACCCCAAGTCTCCTTCCTCGGGATGTGCAGTCTGAAGGAAGTACACATACATCCGTCGCCATGAGCTCCTCGCCGTCATCCAGGTTGTCGACAGTTGTTACACCCTGCGAGCAGAAGTGGTAGTCGTAGGGGTTGAGGGAGAGCAGCAGCATATCTGTTGGAGGAACACATGTAGAGGGTGAGGCCAGTCTGACAGAGACAAAGCTGGGGCAGAGGGACAACCCTGGAGACACAGATGGAGCAGTAAGGCTTCACCAGCCTTAACTAGAGGGCACCAGCTGGTGGGAGGAACAGCCTCTTCAGGCTCAGGCAGGTCCACACATGGGTCCATCTCTTTTGTGATATGCCTCCTGCTTGCTATCTTGGGACATGGCTTGGCTGCAGACTGATTTAGAAGTGGCCATCCACGTCCTTGTGACCACCAGATAAGATTACTGCTCTGCACAGCTCTCCAGACCTGCCTAATAAGGTATTGTTCTCAAGCCAGCAACAAGCTCAAGAGCCTGCAGCCAAGAGGCTGACCACGCCAGGGGACTGTGCCAGCCATCTTTCTGCAGTGTGGAAAGGTCTCCCGTGTACCGCGTGTGAGCTGGCACCTGGAGGGCAGGGCTGCTCAGAGCACAGGACCGCTGCCCTGCACATTTGGGTCAGCTGGGACTGTCCTGGGGAACACATCTAGGGTATGCCTACAGCCAGGGCTGCTGCTGCGAGTGAGCTGTGCAGCTGTTTTCAAGCTCACCTGAAACAGGTCATCTCACTAGGGTGGCCGAAGAAGCTCAGAGTGGGCTGCAAAACACTTCCCCCTACCCCAAAATGAGGAAATACTCAGCCTGCACATGCTGAGGTCAGTGTTGTACCTACCACATGATGAGCACTCTATGCAAAGCAGCTTTGCAAAGCATGCTCCCACCCTGCAGACAGACCCCAAGTGACCACTGCTCTGCTCCTAGACAGCTGCAGAAAAGGCTTTAGTCTGGCTCCTCGGTCAGTGAGGATAAAGGATCCTGCACTAGATGACCTCTTGAAATCCCTTCCACCCTGAATTACCCGCCAACCCTATGATCTCAGCAGCAGGCAAAGCATTTGAGGGCAGTACCTGCATGGTGGGCTGGGTTTGCTCATTCCTTGTGGACCCCAAAGCTGGCAACAGAGCCCTACTTGTGGCTATTTCAGGCCATCGTGCTACAAAGACTCTGCCACAGATTTGGCTGCCTTACCTTGCAGCTCTGGCTTCTTCCCAGACAGGATCTGGTAGTAGATGTGGTAGCTTCGCTCTTTAGGTTGCTGGAAAATCACTCTTGATTTTTCCAGAAGATCTAGAACCAAATAGGGCAGAGGGGTTAAGGGAGGGCTTGTTCTTCCACGAAGCTGACCCAGCATCGACACAAATAGCGAGAAGAAATCCCTCCCCACGGCAGCTGGCACGTGTTTACTCACAGATGTCAATGTCTGCAGAGGCCAGCTTCCCTGAGGGGCCAAAATGGATCCGGATGAACTTGCCCTGAAAACATTTGCAGGAGATGAGTGCTGGGCTTGGCTACACAGCTACAACTCTGAACAGCACCCAGAAACCTCAGACAACTACAAGAAACTGGTAAATTCCCACTTCTTAAGCTTCTGCTGATACCAGGCAAGTTACTGGGCTCAGTGAGGAGTAGATGGGTGAAGTTCCCTGGTTTGTAACATGCAGAGGGTCAGACAGCATTGCCTAAGGCTTTAAACACTATACAGGCAGAAATTTCACTCACAACAGATAAATCCCTGTCCTCAGACCTGTTCTTGAAGCTAAGCAGTTCTGCAGGGCAGTGTGATACTGAGTCTGCCCACGGCCTCCTGCTCTGTGGTGTGCTGAGGAATCTCACCCAGGTGTCTTCTCTCCCTCCAAGGCACAAGAACAGGCATCAAAGCCACCTGTGGCTGATGAGCTCAGCATCCCACAGCAGACCCAGGCTGCGCTTAGTCGAAAAGATGCTGCTCCTTGGAAGGGGCACCCTTGCCTCTCCCAGCTCCAGCACTTCAGGCTGTGCTTACTGGCCTTCTCAGCTCTGGTTCTGTAAGGCCAGCCATGGGCTGTGACACCAGGGTGATTTTTTCTGACCAGCACACCATCTACTGCACTGATGCAACCAGAAGAAGCTTCACTTCAGCAATCCAGCCCCACCAGGAAGCAGAGCTAGCCTCCTGCTACGTGCCTTTGTCTCATGCCCTACAAAACCACAATGCCACACAAGCAATGCATTCATTGCATAAACACGACACATGAGCTCTCTGTCCTGCTAAGACACTTACAAAACGTGAAGAGTTGTCATTCCTTATGGTCTTGGCGTTGCCAAAAGCTTCCATAGCTGGGTTAGCCTCAATGATTTGATCTTCGAGGGTGCCCTGGGAAAAAAAATAAAAAGGTTGTGTCAGATCCCACCCAGCCGGAGGGGATTTGTTACCAACAACACAGGGAAACAGTGAGTGGGGATCCTGGCACCACCCGCCTGCTATGCTTGTTGGCTGTCTTTAAGAGCCTCCTGCTCCTGAGGCATCTCCTTGTCTAGAGGCAATGCAGCTCAGTTTAGGGTCACCAGAGTTAGGTTTTGCAGCAATGCCCTTTGCGGGCTTCCCCTTCCCTGAACTGGTCCCTCTGAGTATCCAGGCTACTGTCCTTTCTGCACACGGCAGTCCATAGCCCCTTCCTTAGGCTGATAAGATATGCAATCCAAGAGCAAGCACGCATTGTCACAACAGTCTGAAACATTTCAGGCTCTTTGGCTCTGACAGGCATTTCCTCATCCATCAAACCAAAGTCTTGGACAGTTCAAATCACAGCACATCGCAAAAGAGGAGATCCAGAAAACAGGCTTGGTCTACAACTCCCTGCAGCAACAACATGCACAGCACAGTCACAGCGTGACGGGAAAACATCACAGGTCCCAGCTGGCGTGATCTGTTGAACTTACTGGAGGTCTCCAGAGCAAGTCCCAAGATTAATCTTCCCCTAACCTTGTTTTTCCATTCATATTTCACATGCACAGTTCAAAGATAAAGAGACAGCCTCCACCTAACGCAGGCAAAGCAGGACCAGCATTCAGGGAGAGAAAAAAGGCTCGTGCCAAGCCACATGAAGGATAGTGGGGGTTGAAAACAGTAGTAGAGTTTGGTGGCACAGGCTCCTGCAGGATTTTTCCTGAGAGCTTTTGCCTGTGCTCTGACACATTACAGTCCATAGGGCTTTCCTTAGGTGGGGAACACCAGCTCCGGGCTCTGCCCTCCAAGAGCCACACTGTCTTTTCAACGTGGGGCCCATGATTTCTCCCCACCTCTGCAGCTTCAGGCACGTGAAGAGCAAAAGAGACAGGGAGCAGCTGTGATGGTTATCCTTCGATCTGTTATCTTTAAATTCAGCCTGATCTAAAATTGCCTGGCCTGTGAGATTCCATGGGGGCTGCCCCAGGACCCCCAGATTCAGCCCCAGCTATCTCACTCTCAGTAAGTTTGCCCAAGCAGATTTATGTGTTACTGAGCATCCCCCAGCCAAGGGTGTACGAGAGCTAAAGGCTGTCCCACAGTGCTCAGAGAAACCAAGCCCAAGGACATACAATTGATCTGCTGAAATGGCTGAGCCCTTGGGGTGCTGGGAGCACCAGGGACCAAACCGAGCCTTTGCTGGACTTCCACAGCCACTCAGCTGTTTCCTTGGAGCTAATAAAGCACCTCAGAAACACACCCCAGAGAAGGACATCAGCTGCCTACAATGTGGTGGGGCCAAGCCAGTTCAGGTCTTTGCAGAGGGTGGCATGTGCAGGTCTGCAGCCAGGCTACGGTGCTGCCCATGGTAAAGAGGCTCTTCCCTGCCCCTCAGCACCACCACCCTCAGCCAGGCTCCGAGGCGGGGGGGACACTACCACAGAGTGGAGGCTTCACCTTATCTTTGGAGGAGCCCACGGCACCCCCAGGCAAACACCGCGCTGGTTAGAAATGAGCATTTGAAGAGTAAAGATCCCTTGAAGGAAAGGTGGAGTCAGAAAGGTAGAAAGTCATGAAGAGGCAAAACCACCAAAGCTTCAAACTATGGTAAGGTGGGAGATACAAAGCCAAGCGGAGAACTAAATGCTGCCCAGGTGCTCCCAGACCCGAGGCAGAGGCCCCACACAGGCTTTCCTCATCACCCCGCCATAGCTCTGTGGTGCAGCACAACTCTGTCCTCAGCATTCAAGATTAGGAGTCTACAACACTTACCCCAGTTTTAGTGGCAAGAGCTGCCTAGAGAAAGGAAAGAAAATCGTCTTTAGAAATCCAGAAAAGCCAGGCAAGAACCACAAGAAGCATGGTCAGAAAAGCAGGGCATGACCATTTAGTGCCAAAAAAAGTCCAAGAAAAACATGGGAGGATTAAACTTCGTAAGAAATGCAAAAAAGTTGTTAAATAGATTAGCTCAAGAAAATAAAGAAATGCGTCAAAAAGCAAGAACAGTTAAATTCAAACCCAAAGAAGAGTAAAGAAAATAATGCTGAAGTATTGCTTGTCTGATACCTAAAGCAGCCAGTTTGTTTCTACAAGGGCAAAGCAGGCTGGAGCCTCAACGTATCAAGAAGAAATAAGCAATTGCAAGGGCAGCTCAAAAATAACCAGCACCAAAGAAATGCAAGAATCAAAACAAGAGCAAGAAAAGCACAAGGTAGAAAAGGGTCAAAATGAACAAGAGGATAAAAAAAGGAGAAAAGGATGAAAAGCAAGGCTTAAAAGAGGCAAAGTGGGAAATGGTGGGTTTACTTCATTTTTTTAATGCTCCTTAAGAAGATCTGCAGGGTATTGAAGGAGGAAGAGAAGATAAAGAGGGCATCTAAAGCACCTCTTCTGGGCTGCACAGATTGAGCAGCCACATTAAAAAAAAAAATCCATTTCCCCTTGAGCAAGATGATTTCAAGCCTTGCTTGTTCAAAAGTCAGGGAAAAGCCAAGCCCTGGGTGGGTCAGACCAAAACACGCTTCCAAATGCAAAAAGTTGGGGGAAGGAAAAAAAAAAGAGGTAAAAAGAAGAAGGAGGGAAAGGGGAAAAATAAAAAAAATAAAAAAAATAAAAAAAATAAAAAAGAAAGAAAGGAAGAAAACAGCAAGAACTTGTTTCAAAAGAGGGTCTTACTAATTTCTTGCCCGGTGTGTCGCCCAAGGCTGCGACAATGGCAAAGTACTGAATGACCCTCTTGGTGTTTACAGTCTTACCAGCACCAGATTCTCCGCTTAGAGTAACAGAAATACACAGATCAAGGACATGAGGCAAAGAACAGACAAAGCTTCAAACAGAGACCCTGCCGCCCCGCCGCCCCGCTCCTCATGCCAGGAGGGAGAAGCAAAGCATCGGAGGGGTGGGGAGGCTGGCACTCTCAAAGCCCTCACCCTGGGGGGTACGTGCCTGCCTCTGGGGCTTGTCTTTGGAGCGAAACCCAGCTCCATCCTCGCTGCAAGCCCGCGCCCTGCCCAGCTCCTCGAGGGTGCGGCGGGGGCTCAGCTGCCCACCGCAGAGGCTGCGGGAGGTGCAGGCACCCACCGGCGCTGTACGGCCCTGGGGCTTCGGCTGCCCGGCGTCAGCCAGGAGCCAGCCTCGCCTGCGCCCGCTCAGGTCGTTTCAGCACAGCCCGCTTTGTTGGGGGTCCTGGAGACGTACCAGGGTGTACCCTGCCCAGGCGGGCCCCGCTGAGCTCATCCCTATAGTTAGCTGCTCTCCCATTGTAATCCCAGATGACAAAGAGCCGGGGGGAGGTGGGGGGCAGAGCCGCCACCAGCCACGTGCCAAGCATCTCTCCACAGCCCCTGCCTTTCCTAATTAGGCTATGGCCGAGGCTAAAAACGTCCGTGGCTCCTGGCAGCGGCGTAGGGTCCTTTAGAGTCCTTTATATAGCCCTTATCTATATGTCACTTGAAATCAACCTGGCCTACACCCTCCCACGTCACCCTCCTCCCCCGCCATCGCCCCACCGGCCACCGCCGCCATCTCCCTCTGGCCTTGGCCTCCATTTCTCCTTCCCCCTCGCTCCCCAGAGGCCGCCGGCGGTTGGGGTGCCCCACGGCAGCGCCCGCAGCTGTCGGGGTGCGGGGGAGCCTGCCCGCCAGGCCCGCGCAGGGCTTTGTCACCTGGCGCGGTGGTGGCAGGCTGGGCGGGAAGGGACGGGGGGGCCGACAGCTGCCAGGGCCGGGGGGGATGTGGCCATGGGGGCCCTCCTGGGGCATGGGGTGCCTGCCCAGGGGTCCCCCGGGAGCGCAGCAGGGGGGGCCATGGCTGCTCACAGTGGGGCTGGATGGGGCAAGGGCATCGGGGGGCACTCACGTGATGAGCATGGACTGGTTTTCGCGGTCTGGAAGAGAAGGAGCGGGCATTAGGCCAGTGCCCCCCCCCCTCACCCCTTGCCCCCACAGCCCAAATCCCCCAGGCTGGGGGTCCCCGAGGCGAGGGCTTACTGCGCAGCATGTCGTTGTAGGCGTTGTCGGCGATGGAGTAGATGTGCGGGGGTGCCTCGGAGCGCCGCTTGCCCTTGTAGGCTGCCACCACCGGCGCCGTGTAGACAGGCAGCCACTTGTAGGGGTTGATAGTGACGCAGAAGAGCCCCGAGTAGGTCTGCAGGGGGGAAAGGATGAGGGACGGAACTTCCCCGACGCCCCTTCACCCCCCTACCCCACGAGGTGAACCCCGGGCGCCGTCGGCTTACATAGATCATCCAGTGGGAGTAGCGGCGCTTCAGGTTATAGAGCACAGAGGCCTCGTTGAGGTGCGTCAGCATGGCCATGTCCTCGATCATGTCAAACTTGGGGGGGTTCATGGGCTGCAACTCATCCTCCTTCACCACCCGCGTCTGCCGGAGGAGGGGGGACACATCAGATGGACCCCAGTGCCCACTGAACACCCTCTCCCCCAAAACCCGCCAAGCAGACGGGCATTCTAGCAGTCCCACATTGGCCCCTGTCGGTGGTCCTCCCAGCAGGGCTGCCCTCCATTTCGGGGTGACAGGGCTGGGGGAGCCCCACCAGCACCCCAGCCACAAAGGCCAGTGGGGACTAGCAAGCCCCAGCCCCAGGGAGATGGGCTGTGGCTGAGCCCGACTGAGGGGGTCCAAGCCGGGGGGCACCAAGATGTCACCCCACAACATGCTCGACACCCCGTCTTGTGCTCTCCTCTGCAGCTAAAGCCCTGTGGCGGCACAGGCTTTCACGCGGAGAGATCCCTGGTTATTTGGGCAAACAGCTGAAGCCTATACACCATCACTTATAACTGGATTTATTTAATCCCACGAAGCCAAGCACTGGGAAACTATCGCGTTACGTATCTGGCCTGAGTGGAAGAATCCGGATTTAGCAAATGGTCTTGTTAATAAAGATTACATGAAACCTTTCAAAGAGATTTGTTTGGGGTTCTTTTATGGGTAAACATGAAGTGTGTGGTGTTAAAAGGTGCTAGGTGTAAAAAGCAGGAGGGTAGACAGAAGGATAAGGATGGGGTTATGTCTCCTGAAGCTGTTTCTGCTGGAAATGCTGATCCAGGAAAGCAGATACAGTTTCAGATTTTGTAAGTCTGTGACAAACTATTAAAAAGGACAGTTTCAAAAGAGAACAGCAAAAAAGGTTTGGAAACTCCTTTGTTTGCAGAAGCTGAGGATCTTTTAAACATCAGAATAAGCTTATAAAATTTATACTGCCTCCTCAATAAATTTTATTTTGGAGGGGGAAAATTTTTTTTACTTATTTTCCCAGTTCCAGACAAATATATATTCAAAGCCTTAACACTTTTCAAAGATGATTCCTTTTAAATTTGGCAGACATTAGCACTTCTCAGTGCCATTCTTGACTAGCCAAGAAATATAAATAATAAAGCCTATCATTTACTGCCTGGTCAGGTTCTTGCTCTTTTTTCCAGTTTTACCCCAGTGTGGGTTTCTGTGCTGCAATGAAGTTGCAGGGCCATGCGACTTCCATAGCCATGAAACAAGTATTAATTAAGCTCATTTGCAGCTATTTGTACTGGATATTATCTTGACAAGTTTCAGCTGACCCTGGGTTGCTTTGCCTCCCTCCTGCTGCTGGAAAGCGGGAGCCTCACCACTACACAGAGCTGGTCCTACCCCTCTGCCCAGCATCTGTTCTCCCAGCAGCATCGCTCACTTGGCTGCAAATCCTGGCTAAAAAGAGCAGGAACTGGCCAGTTGGCCCCTTACCTCTTGTTCCACCTTTGAGACCAGCCAGGCAGTGGTTCAGCCCTGCAAGGGGCTGCGCTGGGGCAGCTCTTCCTCCCGTGGCCGGGGGCTGTGCTGGGCCAGCCCCACTGTCCCCCTCCGCTCCCTTGCACGGTGAATGGTGTTTGAAAGCAAACCCTCGATGGGGGGACGATGAACCGCTGCCGCTTTTGGCAAGTAACTGGCCTACGTGTCCTGACACACCGCGGTGTGTGTCCCCTCGGGGCATGACTGATTGCTGAGCATGGAAGGGTTATCAGCAAGAGCTCAGCTAGTTTCAGACGTGATCTTGTCATATGTATCCCCCTTCCACACACACTTTATCTCCCTTGGAAAATGAAAGGTATTTTGCTTACTTCCTTATTTTTGGTTTCCACAGTGACTTTGCCACCGGAGCTTTCTTTGATTTCCACTTCAATGTAAGCTTCTTTCTCATCCGGGATCCAAACTCGCTTCTTTCCTGGAGGAGAAAGGAATGGAGAGGACAGGGAAAGGGAAGGGAAGGGAAGGGGACACAAACAGGTTAAAATGCAGGAAACTATTTGAAATTGTCAACTGAAAGCCACCTGAATGCAGTCCAATAACATGGAAGGACAGTGATTATTCCTTCCTACATTTTTGGTCATAGGAGCTGGGATTTCTTTGTCTGCTTCATGTTTGGCAGCGGTCTACTTTGCTGGGGTCAACTTTTAGCCTGACAAAAGTCTGCTGCTTCACATGTGATTGCACTCAGACCTTTTTGAAAAAAGGACAGTGAGAGGAAGCAAAAGTCTCCTCATTTGCCAAACTGAGAGAAGCAAGTTGGGCCCTGGAGCCGGAGCAGTGAGCTGCAGTACAGTGGCGTGGCTGAGCAGAGCAGACATCTCCAAAGTGAAACAGAGCTGGAGAAGGCTTTGACACCAGTCCCTCAGCCCATCTCCCTCAGCCCTCCAGCCCCCCAGGGATGGGGAAAATGAAGGGCCACCTCTGCCTGCACCTCAGCAAACAAGGGGAAAGTCAAGACCCTGCTTTTCCTACTTCTGAAATCTTCCTGCCCTCCAGGGTGCTGGGGGCAATTCTGCTGCACCTGCAATACCACAAGGACCAGCACTGGAAAAGGGATGGAGATGGTCTCTGAAGAGAGCCATGGCCAAGGGGCTGGCTGGGGGCACACACACAGGGCTGTGCCGAGACCTGCCTTGGGGTCTTACCATCAAATGGTATTGTCTGAAGCTTCAGCTGCTCTGTGTAGCTTTTCCGGAGGTATTCAGCAGCCTCCCCAAACTCGCTCATGTCCAGCATAGACATCTTGCCGAGCTGGAGGGAGACTTGGCTGCAGTGAAGAAAGTGAAAGACACCGGAATGCTGAAAGGAAGGAAGAGACAAGGAGTCAGTGAATGGAGAAAGCTCCCACCGCTGGGCTGCTAATCAAGAGCAACATGGTCATCAAACACGTTTTTAAATTCAGAGAGTGAGAGAAGACAGCAACAATACTAGCTAATAATAACAATGCAATAACAAGACAATTACCGAACACTTTCCCTTCTGCTGCTACCAGCCCCGTGCCGCAAGTCTCAGCTGGGTGAGCCAGCATCGCTTTGGTGTCAAAATCCACATTCGCATTTTAGGTGTCACCAGAGATCGTCAACGACACCCTTTTTCTTGATAAACTCAGCTAAAATCTATTCCAGCTCTACAAACCTCTTGGAGCCCTGGTACCCTCACAAAACCTCTGCAAAGACCCCGCGCTATTTTGCCAAGCAACATTGCAAGAAGATAAAAGCAAGACTGGAGGCATTATCCCTGGGAAGACCCCTTCTAGGAGACCGCTGTGACAGCTGCTTGGAAAAGCACTTTTATGATAGTGCTTTCTAATATCCATCTAATGCGGTATCGCACAGCAGAGCTCTGAAACGCTGCAGCGATCACAACCATAGCCACTGCTGGTAGCCAGCAACTTGGCAAAGTGCGCAGACCTTAGCGAAAATGCTCTCAGTCCAGGTCTGTCCCCCTCTCCCCCGTATCGCCAGTCAGCCCCTGTCCTCCAGGAACATCCACCCTGCAGAGGTGAAGCGGGTTAGTAGCAGAGGACAAGCGTGCACACAGACATGCTCTTTATTACTAACCTTGGTGATAGGACTGAGTGGCTGTGTGCATGCAGCAAAGCCCCTTTTTATTGTGTCTGTCAAGGTCAGAGTGGGAAAAGATATGTCAGAAATTCCCATGTGTCATGTCCACACAGCTCCATTGGTGCTGCTGTCCCACTGCCTGGAGAGACACAAAAGGCAAACTTCGCTTTTATCTCTCTGCAAATGCAGCCTGGTTATTTTTATTCCTGTATTGTCAGGCGAGTACAAAGGCAGAGCGAGAGACTGCAGCTCGAGGAGGCAGCACAGCTCTCCAAGCTGCCACACTGCCTGCTTCGATGGGGAGCGGAGGAACGAGAGCTTCACCGTTTCCTCCTGCACCTGAGCAATCGGTCCTCCTGCTTCTTCCCTGCACTCCGCCAGGAGAGCTGCTGCCTGGTGGGATGTGTGCGGCTGCTGGCTTTCCAAGCTGGAGCATCCCAACCTCTCGCTCAGCTCTGGTTCAGCCTCTCCTGGACAGACTGCCTGGGAGCGGGGGACTGGGGAAGGACCTCGGGCTTGGTCTCTGCTGCGCCACTGCCGCCTTCTCAAAGGGCTTGGCTTGTTTCCCGAGGCACACCGGCCGCTCCCTATTGAACAGCAACCATCAAAACACCAGAATTTACTTTTCTGGTTATAGGCATGAAACACAATGGTTTGGTCAGAGGGGCCTGATGCTCCCCTGAGCTGTGGTGGCCTGTGGGTAGCCCCCCAGGGCAGGCATGCTGCGGGGCAGGGGGGCTTGAGCCCCAGGTCTGTCTCTCTACAGTTGATGGGCTCTGCCTTTGGCAAGCTCTGTCCAGCAGTAACCCCCCAGGTCCTGCTCCCAGAGCTCACTCACCTTGGTGTGGGAGCCTGGCTCACGGCTAGGCCAGATTCAAAATCTCTCACCAGAGAGGCTGTTGGGTTTCATCCACACCATTTTACCTGGACAGCACCCAAAGACACTGTGTGCAACGCAGTGATCGCAGCTGGGAGCACACCTCCATCACAGTACCACCAGCACGTGCTGCCTGGGACGGGAACGGGACCCACAGCCGTGCCATGGTGATTTCTGTGCCAGGCTCAAGGAAAAGCCATTTTAGTTGCTGGCATCCCAAGTGCAGTGAGGTTTGTACCCTCGGGGCTGTCTGTGTTACTGCCTCCCTGACGCATCCCCATGCCTGCCCACCAAGTGCTCTGCTCTCCTCCTTGCCTTTGCCTTGGTGCACTTAAAGCAAAGTGGGGCTGGATGCTTTTTTGCACCCCATCTCCCTCGGAGAGAGTAAGGAGGTGCCACTGCAAGGGCAGGACCATCACGTACCTTCCCCAGGGCAACAAGCCCCGTGGATCAGCCCAGGGATTGCAGCTGTGGTGTGCACACCCTGCCAGGGTGGGCTACTGCTGCTCAGCCCCCCGGGGAACACGGCCGGTCCTCTCTGCAGCAGCGCTCTGCTCCTTCCCAGACCCCAAGGCACTCCATGCCCCCTGTGGCAGAAGGGGCACTCGTGGGCTGCTTGGATTTGTGTGAAACAAGCTGCAGCTGCCTCCAGAGCTGGAAATCAGCCTAACTAGAGCTGGGTGACTTGGGACCCCCACGTGCATGTGCAGGGAGGGGCAGCATCTGGCCCCCCTAGATGGGCTGGATGGCTGCACCCCCCCTCCTCAGCCGGGGGGTACCTCAGTGCCAAACCACCTCTTGGCTCTCCAGTCATGTCATGTCCAGGGGGGACAGAAATTAGAAATAACCCCACTCAGGTGCTACCAGAGAACCGGGGCCCATGGGCTGCAGGGCTTTGCTATTCCCCATTCAGTACCCCTCACACCCCAAAGAAACTTGGGGTTGTTGTGTCCTCCTGAGAGTAGGGGAAACTGAGGCACGGGGAGGTTAAGGATTGGCTGGATGTGGCGTAGCTTCTGCCATGGCCAGGATAGCAGCACCAGAAGCTGCTTAGGGCATGTGGCTTCAGCTGGGCACACAGCCCAGGTTACAGAGAGGTTTTTGCAGCCCCAGGACCTGCCCTGAACCTCAGCTAAGCACTGGAAGGGTTTCTGCTGAAGCCCAGCAGTCACTCCTTCATCCAGCGCGCAGGCACGGTTTGCTGCTACATTCTGCGAGTGCCATCTCCTCCACAGCCCCCTGACAGGCAGGTCCTCTGCCCTGCCACCCTGCTTTGAAGTGAAGCCTGGGACATTCATGGGATGGAGGAGGACTCCAGACCTGTCCCCTGTGGATTGAGCCCCAGCAGAGAGGATAGCTGGGCTCAGGGAGGGGTTGATGCCTTCACTGGCTGCACGCTGTAATGTAAGGGCTTTGTGTGGTGCCAGTCTTCCCCATGAATTAAAATGTTCCTGTGGAGGGAGGCCTGTGGCATGAACAAGGTCACTTTGAGCACATCAGGATAAAGCGGGGTGCAAGCCCCCATCTCCATGTCCCACGTGGGCACTCTCTCACCAGGCTGATGTTCAGAAGCTGGTGCACAGCTGGACTCCATGGATGTGTCTACTGCAGCTCCCCTGGGGAGACCATCAGGGGGACACCAGTCCTGAGATCTCTCTTGATCATGGCATGACGGGGGTGCTCAACCCTTGCCAAGAAGGCAGAGTTTCAGTGTCCTGAAGAGTCACAGGCGCTGGTGGACCACAGGTCCCTCTGAGGTCACCCCGGTGGTCTTCTGCCTCTCTGCCCTGGGCTCGGAGTCAGGTTTCCACCCACGTCCTGGAGGGACCCGAGGCTTTTGGCGGGTCCAGTGCCAAGTACCTTTGCCACAAGCGCCCGGGCAGTGGGACAAGCTCTCGGCCCAGACCCACCAGCTGGCCCAGCCTCACACATTCTTCTCAGGGCATGTACTCCCCCCTCGCTCTGCTCACCCCCTCCCCTGCCTTATCTTTAAAGCGATTTTATTTTCGGAGATTCCTTCTGCAGTTCCTTCTGTTCGCCCTAGTTTCTCTCCCTCTTTGAAGAGGTTCCAGCAGGGTCCATCAAAGGCCGAGCAGATCTGTAGAAGGAGAAATGTGGAATGGTCGCTCCAGCAGCTGCTGAAGTGCATTTCCGCTTGGTTTAGGCGTTTTCAGCACTAGCATTTGTGATGTGGTTTTTCGGGGTGGTAGGAAGCTCATCCTTGTGTTGCTGGCAAGGCCTGAGCTGTGCCCTGCTCAGACAGGTGGGACGGGGCATCCTCAGCGGGGCAGCGGCCGCAGAGGGCTCCTGCGGACCTCCCACGAAACCCCACGGGCACGAGGAGCACATGCTTTTAGCTTGAACAGAGGGGAGTTTGCTAAATTTAGGTGGCTATTGCCCAAAGCAAACAGTCTGCCCGAACGTCCCACCAGCCCTGCATGACCATCCTCAGCAGTGGGAGCATCTGCCCTCACCATTAAGGTACCCTCACTCTTCCCCCCCTAGTCTGTGCTTGACGTTGGTGTCCCAGGATATGATGGAAGAGGATGGGGCTCCTCAGCCATGCCCCCACAGGCTGGACGGGCCTCTCCCCATGGGACAGGACACCACCAGCACCAGACTACAGAGCTGCCCCTTCAGTGAGCGTTTTGTGGTCAGATCAGCTCCTGCTCAGCCCTGGAGAGCCAGGAGGGTGCCAGGGGCTCAGCCATCCTCTCTGGAGAAATCCCCTGGCTGCTCCCTGACCCCCAGGAGGAATGTTTCCCATTAGCAGGCTCTGATAAGTGGCAGGAAGGAGAATTACTCTACGTGTCAGCCAGTTTGCTAGAGGTTTCCACACTTAACATATCACCACTATCAGCTCCCTGAAATGCACTGGAGGGGAGTGCGAAGGCGGCTGATTAGATAAAGACAATCTATGGAGGGGCTATTTCAGGCATATTTCCATGGAGCGGGAATGTCTGCTTACAGCGAGACAGGCGGCAGTGACAGGCCAGCGCTGCCAGTCTGACAGTGTCCCCCTGGCTCAGCGTGGCCACCAAGGCTCCCTCCAAAGCAAACCCCTAAAACCCCACAGCCCTGTCCCCCCAGGGCAAGCGAGCAGTCACCGCCGCAGCACAGCTTTCCGTGTATTGCTTGACATCAGCAGGAGACAGGTGCGGCAGCAATGCTGCTACAGGGACCCCAAGGGGCAGATGCTCCTGTGGGGCTTGGGATGGAGTTAGCACTGGGTCCCCTCATCTCACAGCTCCCTGGGCACTTCCCAGCACAAGTGCTCTGCTGCCTGAACGTCCCACCCTGGGGACAGTGCTGGTCCCCCTGTCCTGAGCTGGCTGTCCTTTGGCTGGGGGTGAAGTTTTGCCTCTATAACCCTTCATGAACACGCATGAAGCTGCCGCTGCCACGAGCACCTCGGTGCGGTGGTACACACCTCAGCATAGCACGAGGCTTGGGCAACATGGACGTGCTGGCAGCTGACCCTCTGGGCACTGCGCTTGCACTGCATGGGGCAAGTCTCCAAAATGAGTATCAGGACTGAGAAAGAGACATGCCATGAGAAATTAAGTGTCCAGAGTTACCAAGCATGGTCACACACAGGCATGGAGACACTGAGATCACCTGGAGACTGGGAAAATCAGAGGTTTTGTTTGTTCACTTTGAATTTACTAGCTTTGAGGTTTGAGGGGTTTTCTCCTGGGGTTTGCTACCATAAAGCATCTGTTTAAGAATGAAGGTTGTACTGAACATTGCAAAAATTACAGGAATGTGTGAGCCTTCAGTGAAGATGCTTGAGGTTTTGGTAACACACTTCAAAACAATGACAGAAAAGAGAATCTTGCCCTGTCCATTTGAATACTTAATTGCACCGTAACTCCAGATGGCCTGTCAGGACAGACCCTGGCATACAGCAGTCATTGGAAATCACGACCAAGAGCTGCCTTGGAGGCTGCAGGGAGATGCAGAGCCCGATCAGAACCAGAGCCGGGATGCGGTTCTGCCCGTCCATGGGCCGGCTCTGTCCTGGCAGCACCCTGGATGTTCTGGTTTTGCATCAGCTTTTGAGATGTGCGAGCACGAGGTGGGGCGGTGCTGTGCACACACCCCAAGCCCACACAACCAGCTGCTCACAGAGCATCGATCCTTGGGGGGATCCCATCACAGCCCCCTGCTCTCTCCATTCTTCATGCACCTTCTCCTTCACTCCATGGGAAACTAGCCCAGGGCGGTGTTGCAGGCATAAGCTGATGGAAGTGGCTGGGCTGGGCCAGGACCTGCTTGGCTTTAGCAGTGTTTCCTTGGCCTGAAGAAGTCCATGACTCTGCTCTCCTGGCCCATCGACCCAGCATTCTGCTCACTGTGGGCTCAGACACTGCTCAGTTTGTCCTTCCCGCTGTGCTTGCTCATCAAGCCTCACAATAGACCAAGCTCAAGTCTATCTCATGGCAAGGGACAATTGTTCAAGATAAAGTGGCAATAGATGTGGCAGATTTTCATGGAACCTGGTAGGCCTGGACGTTTCTCAAGACTGGCTGTCACCTGGGAGGGAGCAATATTCCTGCATGTCCTCACATCATGACA
Source organism: Falco naumanni (assembly GCF_017639655.2). Taxonomy (NCBI): domain Eukaryota; kingdom Metazoa; phylum Chordata; class Aves; order Falconiformes; family Falconidae; genus Falco; species Falco naumanni. The sequence continues at coordinate 35,186,249 of NC_054063.1, read as the reverse complement.
GGAGACCTTCTCACCTCACTATGGCCCATCGCAGCCCATGCTACCACCTGTCTGTCGGCCAGTGGGTGAAATAAACCTCCCTAAAAGCTCCCCAGGAAGCAAGTCCTGGTGCTGGTGGGACTCTGGCCTCAGGGGACCAGCAGCTGGGTCCCTCACAGCCAGTGCAGCATCCGCAGGGATCTGCTCCCTGCCAGCCAAAGCAGACCAGCATCGCTGGCTGGTCCCCACCTCGCTGCTGCAGAAGCTTGGGCACAGCTCAGGGAAGCGAAGGTGCAGCCAAACACAGGTTCAGCCTGGCAGCTTTGTTTTCCACCAGCCGGTCCTGCTGCCTCCCTCACAGCCTGGCTCGGTGTTATTTATACCTCGCTCCACGGCCACTTCACTGCACAGAAAGGCCTGGTGGAAAAGCTAAGGAAGTGAAATTACTTTGGGGAAGAAATGACACTACCCATTTATAAATAACCCGGGTTTCATTGATCTTTTAGATGCTCTCTTGGCAGAGAGTCCAATGTCATTGCTCCAGCAATGCAGACAATACTTGGGCATTGTTTTATTCTCAGTTACAGGGAAAAGGACAGCACCAGCTGCCTTTCTATCTTTAGCCCATGAGAGCACTCTTCAATTGTTCTGAGCTTCAAACAATAGGCACATGTGTGTGTGGTTTAAGATTGCTGGCCTTACCAGAGCATTTTGCAGCGAAATACGGCCTTAAGAGACAATAGATTTCTTTCATGCCCTGGCTGAAGCTGGTATTTATACGACAGAGAAGCCATGGTGCAAGAGCTCTGTCTTGTTTTTCTTGTGCATGATGGGCCAGCGAGAGGTTCCGCTCCCCGGGGAGTCCTCTGAACTCTCTTCCACAAAAATAGCCCTATTGTTCTCCCTTTATTTGGCTGGTGCTGAACATCACATCATCCCGTCCCCTCGCAGGGTCAAGTTAATGGCTTTGGTACTATATTGCAAAAACAGGCTTCTGCATTAATGCACAGATATCCTGAGATACAAGAGAGTTGGCCAAAACCTCAGGCTTGGTTTCTTTGCAGCTAGAAGAGCAAAGGAGAACTGGAGTATTTATTTTTTTGTCCCTGTAACAGGGCACCAGGGAAAGTGAGTGTGCCCGCACGTGGTTGACGAGTGATTTTTTGAAGGCGCGGATGGGCAGCCAGGCACCCAGCTCTGCAACCAGCCCGTCAGCTGCAGTGTATCAAATGCCTGTGCATAACTCAGCAGTGGAGTGGGCAAACGATCTGCTCACTTTCTGGTGGCTCTGCCAAGGCCCTCGGTGCCCAGCCGCCTCTGCCTGCATGGCTGGGGGACCCAGGCTGTGCCATGGGCATCCCGGGTGCAGGACGGGGCTGCATGTGGGACGTACCTGCTGCAAAGCCCCCATTCATGTGTCAGTCTCTGAAGAGTGAGAAAAGCAGGGTCTTGTCAGAACTATTTATTCCCCTACCCCGTTGTGGCTGATGTTGTATTGAGTTTCAATTGTCTGAGCCCTGGGCAGCCTTTGAAAGGGGACGCGACATCCCAAAGCCACAAAGCCCACCTTTGAAGGCTCTTTAGCAGCCAGAGGAGAGGTTTACAAGTATAAAGTGCTTTTCTTTAAACTTCGCAGGTCTCTATTTTTAGCAAATAAAGATAATGTCCCAGTTGCTGTTGTTCATCTTTTGTTGCATGTAACATGCCAAATAGTTACCATGTCTGCCATATTTTTTTATCATTAAACCTTCTCTGAGCTGCATTGCGGCTCTCTTACGCTATAGCAGAGATTAGGGGCTATCTGCATGTACAAATCCTCCCCGGGCTACTGGATTACTTTGAAAAGATCTCATTCTCCAGACTGAATTTGGAAAAGAGAAAGAAAAGACAAGTCAGAGCTCTCTATAAAAAGACTTTTCCCAGTCTCAGCAGGCTACGTTCATTCTGGGAACTCTCAAGTACAGGGCAGCACCTTTTCCCAACTTTTTGCGATGAAATAGGACCATTTTTTGCAATGTTTTGCTTAGAAACCCAAGATTTGCATGCCCTTTCTCAGACACTCAGAGCAAACAGAGAGGAGGAGGGACTCAGGACCCTGCGAGGATCGAGGACTGAGAGAAAATGCTTCTGTCTGAGTAAACTCTGTCCTTCTGCATCATCATTAAAACTCTTGGACTTTGTTCCTGACTTCCAACTGTTGACCCACATGCGGGTGAACAGCCTTTGCCCCGTGGTGGGGTCAGAGCAGGCTCCCAGCACAGGGCAGTTTTCCAGCGAGAGAAGACTGGATCACCAGTCCACTTCCAAATTCACAGCCTGGATGTGTATTAATTAAGGTGTGAATCCACAGTTACTGATCAAAGGATGGCAGAGAGCAAAAAGAAAGAGTAGGACTCCTGAGTCCAGAAAAGAGACAAGGTGTATGTTATTAGAGAGCTATAATCATAGAGCTTCATTTCAGCAATAGACCTCTAAGGGCAGAGCTAAGAGGCTTGCAATGACAACTCCTGGCGCTTGTAACAGGATAAAGAGCTGGTTATCTCCCAGCCTGTCCTGGCCACTGGAGATGATGCATCTATGGACGGTGACCTAGTGTAACAAGAGCCAGTGCTTGCTGGAGAAATCCCTCCACCACTGGCAGGCACATCCAAGGGGTGGGGGCTGCCTTCGCGCCCTCCTCTTAATGCATCCCGTTGCGGGGTACCCCTGCCTGGGGCTTTCCCTTGTTGCCCCAGGGTGTAGGCGTGGCTGAGGGCATGAGCACAGCACGTGTGAGCCTGGCACCCTCCTCAAATGTCATGCTCTAGGTTAATATACATGTGCGTACGTATATACAGTCTTAATCCACCCACAGCCTCTCTGCAGGTTAGATGGGTCAGGGACCTTCCTGTGCAGACAGGTTCTGGGGCTCGCTGTGGGGCTTGGCACTTGGTGCATTTCCAGACTCGGTGCTGCTTTTGCTGCTGGGTAATAGCTCTCAGGGCAGACGGGGAACTGAGGCAAAGGATAAAGTCACTTGCCCAAAGTCATCAGCAAGTCAGTGGCCAAGTATACCCTTGTCCTCCTAGGCAGTCCAGCAACGCATCTTCAAGCTCTGGAACATGTCACCAAAGAGATGGGAAGGTCTCTGTTCTGGGAGGTTCTCAAGGCTTGGTTAAGCGAAGCCACAGCAACTCTGATCTTGTGCAAGGGATGGTCTCACTGTGAGCAGGAGGCCGGGTTAGAGACCAGCCCCTTCCCTCTCATGCCCTGACGTGAGGAAATGCCTGAGCTAATCCCTGCTGGTAGAGCAGACAGAAAAAATAAGTATCAGCAGGCAGCACACTGGAGTCGATGAAATAATTCACAATTTCATGGCTTTGTGATGGCAGGATCTGAGCATTGTAGGTGGATTTACTCATCCCCCTCCCGAAGCTGCATTGTTAAAAAATTAAGTCCACATAAAGATCCAGATCTGAGGTGTTCAGCCGTTGTTCTGCTGGCTGACACACAAGCATCACATAACCATCTCTTCACCAGCAATCAATGATTTCAAACGTTCATAATGCAGGTCACAAGCCAAGTTCAGCCCTACTGCTTTTGTAGGAGCCTCCCAGTTATATCACAAATGTCCTGTGAAAATGTTTAAGCAACTCTATTGCTCCAGTAGGTACACAAATGATTGCCTTGTGATGACAATAAATGTTTTTTTCTAGTTACGCTGTTGTGTTGATGGTACCTTACTGGCGAATGTGTAGGGTTGTTTCATTTTATTACACTTATTGTAAGGGCAGAGAGAGTTAGGACTCACAGTTCCTTTGTATATTTAAACAAAAAAGTAGGAAGGACCTGGTTCGGATTCATTTACACACAAACAAATCCTATCTGTTCCAAATACAGACACATTCCCACAGAAATAACCCTCTCGATTTGTCACACTGCCATTTCCAGCCTTATTGCTGGGAAATTAATATCCTGCAAGTACATGAAACTGTTCTGAAACCTGAGATTTACCAGATGTACTTAAATGAAAAGGCACAGAACAGCCCCCAGCCTTGGATCTGCCCGAAATGAGAGCAGGGAGCAACCCTATCTCCTGATGAACCCAGACAGTCAGTGTAAATACACATCTAAAGTGGGAGAAAACTATCAGCTTGCATTATGCCGCAGGGCGTGCCAGAGCCCACCGAGCACCCAGGAGTGCCTCCCACCGCAGCATGGCACCCAGCCACGGACACCCTGGCCCACCGGGGCACCCAACAACCTCTCTGGAGACACCAGGGGGACATCTGCGACGGGGGCTGCCCGTGGGCTGGGCTGATCGAGGTGCCCCTGGCCACCCCTTCTCCAGGCCCTGCCGGGGCCGCGCTGCAAAGGGCAATGAACGTGTCGAAGAAATGGGAAACGTGAAGATGTGGCCAGTATTGGTTCAGTTTGGGTTCCTTCATTCCCAAAGCTGGGCCCATGGTCCCTCTGCCTTCCCCCGCATGGCAAGGGGCGGATTTCACTGCTGCGAAGGCAGGAGCTGACACCGCTCCAGCGCCGGCCCTTAACACAAGACGCTTCCCGCTGCTTTTGGCTCGCAGCTGCCTCCAGCAGGTGCCGGGGGCCTGCAGCGGGCACAGAGTAGGCCACACACGGCGGGACCCCCAGGGCACCTCCACCAGATTTCCCCCAGAGCCTGCATGGCCCTGGGGTCTTGTGTCCCTTCCGCGGGGATGATGTCATTACGAGTGGCAACAACCCGGTTAGCACTGCGCAGCGCCGCAGAGGAGGGGTTTCATTCGCCTGAGACCTCGCTGCGGCCGAGCACCCCCAGTGCCCACCTCCCCGAGCCCACCGGAAGTCCCACACTCCCGCCAGCGCTGCTTCCGCCCGCCTGACGTCACAGCGTGACGCCACACGTCGCCGCGACGCAGCCCCGCGGCCGGGAGCACGCCCCCTTGCTGCAGCACGCATGCGCGCTCTCCACACCTCCCGCAGCCCCACCCCCGGTCACTGCATTGGCACGCCGTGGCGGCGCCTCCCACACTGATAGGACGGCTGTGCTGCCAATCTGTCTCAGGGCGGGGAGAGGGCGGGAGGGCTGTCCAATCGCGTGATGGCGGGCGGGGCGGGCCGGGCCGGAGCGGCGGGTCGGAGCAGGTAGGCGGCCGGCGGGGCACGGGGCTCGGTGAGGGGCTGCGGCCGCCCCGCTGCCGCCCCCCGGGCGAGCGGTGTCGCAGCCCGGTGCTGCGCAGGCCCCTGGGGATCCCGCACGGGCCTCCCTGGGGCGAGCGGTGGCAGCCTGCGGTGCCGGCTCCTGAGCCGGGGCTCGGCCGGGGGGCTCGGGCCTGCCCGGCCGGCACACCCCGCGAGCTCGGCGGGGGGCGGAGGTGCCTTGTCCCGACGCGGGGCCGGGCTGGGCGGCGGGGGCGGTGCGGAACGCTGGGTCGCCGGCCCCACGGGGAGGCAGGGCCGGGCTGCCGGCCGGGGGAGAGGCGCTGGGGGCCGGGGGTGACCGCCGCTCTGCCCCCTCAGCGCTGGCCATGGCTGCGCCGTGGGAGGACGTGCTGCGGAACGAGCCGGCCATCCGGGAGGCCGCGTCGGTGGCCGTGGACGCGGCGCTGCTGGAGGGCGTGCTGATGCGGACCGAGCGGGAGCCCAACGCCTCGGATGTGAGTGCCAGAGCGGAGTCACGGGACGTGCTCGGTCCTGGCCGGGGTGTGAGTCAGCAGAGCCGGAGGAGCCGGCTGCCTCCCGCGGTTTGCTGAGCCCTCGGCCGTGTGCGATCGCCTGGACACCTGGCCGAGGCATGAGTGACCTGGGGGCGATAACTCACACCCAGGCTGAGGCATGAGTGACCTTGGGGCTGGTAACTCACACCCTGTCCTGCTGATGAGCACATCTCCCCCGAGAGAAAATTCGGGAAATTGCCAGGAGCCCCACGTGTGTGTGGTGGTGGGAGTTCATTCCTCTCCCAGCCTCTCGCCACCCATGTGATCCTTTGAACCAGGGGAGCATCTCTTGGAAGGGCCTCTGGTTTCGGTGTGCTCCCAGCCGAAGGCAGCCTTTTCCCCATACCTGGGACAAGGCGACTGGGGCAGCCAATGCCGTGGGATTACCTCTGGTGAATGTCTGGCAGCTGGTGGCGGTGAGGGCACTGATGGGGGGCTTGGCCTGTTCGAGAGGAATGCTGTGAAGGATCTCAGAAGGAAGAAGTACCCCTGTGCAAGAGGGTGGGGTACCACTGGGGGTGGGACACCACTGGGGATGGGTCCCTGAGGAGCCAGCCTGCGGGCTGTCAGAGGTACGAGCAGGGAGGTCTCCACCACAGGGGCTGCTCCTTAATGTCAACCCCATGGTCAGGTCAGGGCTGTGATGGAACCTCGAAGGACGAGAGGAATAAGGAGCCTGGGAGGAGAGGCCAAACACACAGGAGACACCCAAATAAGGGACAGACCCTTGTTTCATGTAAAAATTGAGGTGAATCGGGGAACCTCTGTCTGGTGTAATCTTTGGCTTTGACAGTGGTTTTGTACCTGAGCTGTGGGGTGAGCCAGGGGCCCAGAGTCACCCTTGGGACTCAGTGAGCAGGGATCAAAAGAAGCAACTCTGGTGGCCAAAATTTAGGACTGGCATGTTCACATTTTCTCTCAAACTGAAGTGTTTTGGACATGGTGCTCTACAGTTAAGGTGGAAACAGAACATCTTTCAAAGGAAAGCACTCAGTCCAGCTTGAATTCTGGAGCAGCTGCTCCTGCCTCCGCAGCACCCTGTGGACAAACTCCTCGAAAGTCAGGGGTCACCAGGGTTTGAGGCCATGTGTCTGTCCAGGGCACACCGAAGAGGGTGGCTGGGGGTGGCTTCAACCTTCAGGCAAGCAGAGAAAGCACCTTTTTACCGCCACTTAAAGTGCATAGACCTGACTGCTCTGCTGCATCCTTGTTTGCAGGTGGTGAATTATGCTCCCTTCACACTGCTCCCATCTGCAGTACCAAGTGCCCTGTTTGAACAAGCCTACGCTGTTCAGCAAGATTTTAACCTGCTGGTGGATGCTATTAGTCAAAACAAAGAATTCCTAGAGAATACTCTGGCCAGGTAACTTTCTTGCATGTTGCATTTTAATGAAATATTTTAAATGCAAAGCATTTATCGCCTTCGGAGCATTGTTACCCGCCATCCATTCAAGTCCTTCAAGCTGAGGCCAGCACTCCTGTCCTCTGTGCAGAAATTGTCTCCTTTGCTGCATTATTTGTCCTAAGATCCATTTCCATCAAGCCTCCATCTTTTGAGGTCTCCTTGGGCCTCAGAAGATGGGACATCTGGCCAAGAGTTGACTCCCTGCAATGGTCTTTAAGTTTGCCAGTGTTTCAAGTCTGTGAATTCTTACTTGTGAGCCTTAAATTCAAATTGCTGGAGTCTTCTTTGAGTCCTGGATTTAGTAGTTTCTTTTAGGTTTTGTTTTGCATCTGTGTGTGGCTGGCTGATAACTACCAGCTCTCCTGCCTGCCTGCAGTTAGGAAGAGAAAGTGTTTGTTCCTTCCCCCACACCTGCTTCCCCCATGTCCCCTGCTTTTCCAGCCATTACAGGAAGGTGACCCGCAAGCTCTGAGTGCTGAAGGACTGCTCAGCTCTGGCTCATGAACTCTGCTGGATTTATCTGTGGCTGTTGCCCTGTGCTGGAGCACCCGTCCCTGACTGTGGCACCCATAATCTACACAGCTGTTGCTTCCACAAAATTAATTTCCCTTCCTGCTTCCCGTTCTGTGCCACCTGTCTGTGCAGGTGCTGCTGGCTTTCTGGCACCAGAACAGAGCAAAGGAAACTGTTTTCCAGTGTCCTTCTTGTTTTGCTGAAGCCTGGCCCCTCAGAACTGTGTAGTGCTTGTGCCTGTTCCATAGCCAGCTGCAAACAGAGCTTGTGGGGGCATTTTTATACCTGTGGTTAAGAAACGTGGTGCCTGCCCTGTGCTGTCTCCTGTGCAGTGTCTCAGGGCAGCTCCTTGGAGATGCTGCTCTCAGTCAGCTCGGGGGTTTGGGACCCTGAAGAAAAGACAGACCTATTCTGGCAGGGCCACTGAACACTTCGCGCCACAGTGTGTGGGATTTGGAGCCCAACAGGAATTTGATGAAACGTGTGAAGCTTCTATGAGCTGTGTGTGCAGGCACAGACACACCTCTAATTTCTTTCCTGTTTCTACAGAATTCTGCTGCGTGTCTTTGCTTTTGCTTGTCCTGTCCCTCTGCCCTGCAAGTGAGTCATCTCTGCACAGCGGTGCTTTTCACAGGGCTGTACTGAGCAAACCAGATTTGAGTTACAGTTGTGTGCTGTGGCCCTTGTTGAGGAGTGCATTCGTGGTGAGGTGCTTAACGGTGCTGTAGGACTTGGTCTAGCCACAGCCCTGCTCTTTGTGCTGGAGAATGTCCTTGGTAACATTTTTTTTTCTGGAGAGGAGTTAATTTTCTTGTTCTTCTGTGACAGTGTAAGGGGGCTGATCTGGTCTGTCTTTCTCTCTAGCACCATCAAGGTGGATGACTTCACAGCTCGGCTCTTCAGAATCCACATGCAAGTTTTGGAGGAAGGCTTGGCTCAGGTACCTTGGCAGGAGGCCCCAGTGGTCAGCAGCTGTGCGTGGGGTTGCCCAGTCTCTGTCTGCAGGCTTGCTGGTGTGGGCTTTGAACTGTCCCGTAGTCAGGCTGGTTGCTCCCTGCGCTTCAATGTCTTGGTTACAGCCTGTGAGCTCAGGACCTTGTCTTGTTTGGCAGTCATGCCCTTTGGTTAGTGCTGCTGGAAACAGTCAGGCCTTGACTGGAAGGGTTTAATGTGGTTTGTCTTTGCCCTCTGGGAGCCTCAGGAGAGCGCAAGGACGTGTGCCGTGTTGGGGCCTGTGCTGGACAGGCAGTCCCTGCAGAAGCTCCTTTACTCTGACAAGTGGTGTTAACTCTGGAGTACTGAGGGCTGTGGGCCCTGAGCAAGGACCAAAGCGCACACAGACACGTCTTGCAGAGGTTTTATCAAAATGAAAGTGTCTGGATCTGGCCCAGGAGGATTCTGAAGTGAGATCATCAAAGGGGTTTACAGTTAAAGGCAACGGGAGAACCCACTTCACTTCCCTTCTGTTTCAGTCTGTGTTTTTAGGCATAAACCGCTCCGATTACATGTTTGACTGTGGGGTGGATGGGACACCGGCTCTGAAGCAGATAGAAATAAACACCATTGCTGCCAGCTTTGGAGGCCTCACCTCCCGCACTGCGGCGGTCCATGGGTAAGGGAGCATCTCTGGCCCGTGCCACCAGACGCTGCAGCAGCTGTACTGTGTGGCCTGCTGCACTTCATGTATTTGTGTGGTCTCCAAACTCCTGCTCCCTAGGTCTGGCTGGGGGCTGTCATGACATTTACAGCTTTTCTTATTTTGTTCCACAGGCGGGTGTTAAAAGTGCTGGGAAAGACTAAGGAGGCATCACGCCTGCTGCCCAACAACCCATCGAAAGGGCTTGCCTTGGGTATTGCAAAAGCCTGGGAGCTCTACGGCTCTCAAAGGTAAGGAGAGAGGAGGTACTCTAGGCTGGATTATCTTGTCTCCCCTGGGGATGGACATGTTTGGTTTTGAAACTGCACTTTCTGAAAGATGCCTGCTTTCTAGACAAGCTGCTCTCGAAAAGCCTGTGGCACCCTGGGAAGAGCCATGCAGTTGTCTTAGCGGGCGAGGTTGCTGCGCCACAAAGGCAGAGAGGTGCAGAGGGACCCTGGAGGGGCTGTGTGGTTCAACAGCCCTGCACAGAACTTACTTTTCCTCCTGCCTTTGTACTTATGCCCCGCACTGGTTTGTAATTGCACAGGATCAGTACTGCTTTCTGTTTGCACGCTGACCTGTAGAAACACTGGAGAAAACAAGCAGGAGCAGTGCAGGAAGTCTGGATCACAGAGGTCAAAAGCTGGTGATCCTGGGCGCATTTGGAGTGTATCTGGGTTTAATGATGTCCTTGGTATCTCTTCCAGTGCTGTGGTGATGTTTCTGGTGGAAGAAGTCCAAAGGAACATTTTTGATCAGCGATGTGTAGAAAATGAGCTTTGGAACAGGTAAAGATTGAATTTTCCTGGGATGGGAAAGGAAGGAGATGGTACAGCTTTGGAAAAGGGAAGCAGAATGGACTGCTGTCAGGTCATGGTGTTTCCCTCAAGGCAGCTTGTGGGGAGTCTCCAGGCCCTCCAGCAGGCACAGTGAGTTGGCAGGAGCATAGGGGCAGGCCAGGGAAAGATGGAGAATCGACATGCTTTTTACTTTTGTCACATACTCAAGGATAAAGTCAAAACACTTCATAGTTTCTGGGACTGTGGGCGAGCATATTTTGGTATGTAACAGTGGGCAGCTGTTGTCTTGGACTTATTTCTGTGGTCTGTTGTGCAGCCCCCTTCAGCATTCCTTCAGTAGGCCCCTGTCTAGCCTCAGCACCCACCTTTGTCTTCTCACCAACCTCCCAAAGCCTCTCACCAGCAATTTGCTGGAAATACTAGCAGCTATCAAAGCCTCTGGTCTCCAGGGCTGACTGACTCCTTACTGATTTTGTGCCTGTGTAGTCCTCAGAGCTGCACCAGTGGTACCTTTGCTGTGGACCAGGTCTCTTAGGTGAAACAATAAGGAGCAGAGTGGGGTTAACGAGGGTCCTGCTTGCTCTCTGGCTTGGGATTGGGCACAGCATATTTCATAAAAGCTTAATTAATGAAGTTTCAAACCCACTGAGGGCAGAAGCCAGGTGAAAGATCTGGGCAAAGCAAGCAGCGTGGCAGTGGAGTACAGGACTCTGGAGAAGGAGGTGTTTTGAGAATGTCTAGCCCTGAGCCCGTGCTGAGCAGCGGGAGGTGCTTTGGGCTGTCTCCCGATCAGCAGGTCCACAGTGCCACTGTGTGGAGGAAGGACTGTAAAGCGTGAAGGAGGTAAAACGCAGGAAGTCCCTGCCTGAATGCAGCTCTTGGTTTTGAAGCCAGCAGTGGATGAATCTGTTGTGTAGGAATAAAAAAATCCAAAATACCGACTTTTCTTAGAAACACTTCAGGAGATGAAAGGTGAGTATGGGAAAATCCAAGGTATTCAGGCACGTGTTCTGCTTCCTACAGTATTTGGGCTGGAAACATAGGGCAGGTGCTAAAAACAGGGACTGGTTTTCGCCTCTAGGATTCCTCTGGCTCTTTAGTACAAAGCCTGAGGTTATTTGTAAAGGAGCCTACAGATTCTCCTTGATGTTGCTGCTGCTTCTGCCTGTGATTTCCAACTCGAGTAACTATGCCCAGCCTGGTGACTATCCCACTCCTCTTTTAACAGGAACATTCGGGTCATCAGGAAGCGATTCAGAGATGTGTTTGAAAAGGGGTCTCTGGATGATGCCAAGAGGCTGTATATGTGAGTATGAACCAAGGTGCGCGTTCCTGGCTGTGCACTGGGCACACAGGGCTGTACATGGGAATTGTCAACCAAAGCTGGTAGTATGTTTTGAGTGTAAATAGTGACTTTCTGAGAAAGCAGTTCTCTTCCGTGCTGCAGCCTGCTGCTGCTTGCTTCCCCTTAGAGCTGGAATGATTTTGTTTTCACAGTGGTGAGATTTTGCATACACACATCAGTCCCTTACAGCTGGAAACATAATTTCCCTCCTTCAAGCCACAGCCTTCACAGCTCTGTGGGATCTCGACTTCCTCCACATACATCTGCTACAAAAAGTCCTGGCTATTTCGGAGGCTTCCACAAAGACATTTCCTGTTTACTGTTCACGTGATGCTCTGCTAGTGGGAGTTGGGCTGGGTTATTAGTGCTAGAGGAGGAAGCATTACATGTCCTTATGGTATCTCTTGGTTTTGAATGCACTCAGCATCTTGCCTGCTCCCTGTGGAGGCCAGGACATGCGGGCTGCAGACGCCAAGTGCTGGCAGTTTGTCCCCAAGTGTGACATTTGTCCTATTCCCAAGTAATGGGCTTGGAGCTGTACAGCCCTAAAGGCAGATTTGGTTTCATGCCATTTATTTTTTTTTTGCTGTAGTTAGACTGTTTTTTCCATGGTTTGACCTTTGGTGCTTCTGCTATGTTTAATTAGCAAATACATTTGTATAGCCGAACAGTTAAGGGGAAAGTGTATCCCACTGTTCTTCCTCCAGAGCATCCTCTCCTCTTACTGGTGAATGCCTTTACAATTACACTGCCTGGCTGCCAGCAGGTGCTGTGCTGCTTTCCCTGACCACGCACTGTTTGTGTGGCCAAAGCTTGGGTGTGTGGTGCTACAGGTATGCTGATGGCCCTGCCCTGGCAGGATAGTTTGGTGCCTGGGCAGGTTGTTGAGTTGATGTCCTGCCTTGAATTGCCACTGGAGAAGGACTGTGTTTCAGCTTCAAGAATCTTGTAGGTCTGGCTCCTAGTGGCAAAAGCTACTAAAAAATTAGGTTCTTGGTTCCCTGCTGGACTGGGTGCCTGAATTACTAAGACTTTGGTTAGTCAAGGCAGAGGCCAGATGTGAGCTCCCTGTGTCTCGGAACAGGGCAAGCCAGCTGGGGTGTAGATGACACCAAGCTAGGGTGGAGTATTGATCTGCGTGAAGGCAAGACTGCTCTGTAGGGGTGTTGGGCAGGCTGGACCAGTGGGTCAAGGCCAATTGTATGAGGTTTAACAAGGCTCAGTGCCGGGTCCTCCTGCATGTGGGTCACAACAACCCCACACAATGCTACAAGCTTGGGGCAGAGTGGCTGGAAAGCTGCCTGGCTGGAAAGGACCTGGGAGTGCTGGTTGGCAGCTGGCTGAACATGAGCCAGCAGTGTGCCCAGGTGGCCAAGAAGGCCAACAACATCCTGGCTTGTATCTGAAACAGGGTGGCCAGCAGGGCCAGGGCAGTGCCCATCCCCCTGTGCTTGCACTGGTGCAGCCGCATTGCAAACCCTGTGTGCAGAATTGGGCCCCTTCCTCCAGGAGGGACATGGAGGGGCTGGAGCGTGTCCAGGGACAGGCAGCAGGGCTGGGGAAGGGGCTGGGGCACAAGTCTGATGGAGAGCAGCGGGGGGGGGGCTGGGGGGGTTCAGCCTGGAGAAAAGGAGGCTTGGGGGGGACCTTATCGCTCTCTACAACTACCTGAAAGGGGCTGTACAGGTGGGGGTCAGTCTCTGCTCCCAGGTAACAAGCTATAGGACAAGAGGAAATGGCCTCAAGTTGCACCAGGGGAGGTTTAGACTGGATATTAGGAAATTTTTTTTCACAGCGAGGGTGGCCAAGCACTGGCACAGGCTGCCCAGGGAGGTGGTGGAGTCCCCACCCCTGGGGGTGTTGAAAACACGCGCCGATGCGGTGCTTGGGGACATGGGTCAGTGGTGGGCTTGGCAGTGCTGGGGTAACGGCTGGACTTGATCTCAAAGGTCTTTTCCAACCTGAATGATTCTATGATTCAGTGGAGAGGAGCCAGGGCTTGCAGCCCTCTTCTGCTTCTGGCTGGCTTTGCCAGAGAAAGAACAACCCAGGATACTAAGGAGAAGGGGCAAATGCTGTAACACGTTGCCTGCCTGACCCCATTGCAGCCCCCTTGTGCGGGGGGAGGTTGGGGGGGGGGGGGGGTCGGGCAGAGGCGGGCCCTGGCTGGCCTGGTTCTGTGAGTTCTTCTGGTTTCTGTTGCAGGGACGGCCAGGAGGTAGCAGTGGTGTACTACAGAGAGGGCTACGTGCCAAAGAACTACGACCAGCAGGTCAGTACTGCCCGCTCTGCTCCAGGAAGCCGCCCACGCTGTGGCCTTGCTTGGCGAGTTTGAAATGCCCCGTGATCCCAGGGGCATCTCTCCCGTCCTGGATGGGGTTAGCCCTGTCCGGCATGGCTGACAGCGTTGGGGAGCTGTGATCCCACAGTGCAGGGAGGTGTCCCTGGCACTCGCACAGTAAGAGACGTGAGTGGCTTGCTTCTGCAGTAACCACTCGTGTGGTGACCTCGTACTGCAGCACCGAATCGCTTCTGTACAGTATGGGTTAACACAGGTATTAGCGCCTGCTTAAAGGGTTTGTACTTGATCTACAGATCACACTCTGTCCTCCGCTAGGGCTATTAGGCTGCAGGTAATAATAATACAGACCAGAGCGTACTGTTGTCTGGGGGTGGCAGCACTGGACAGGCTGGGAAAGGGGGTGCAGGCAAAGACAGTGGGCTAACCTGGCTGTGCTGTTTCCAGAGGTGGGAAATCCATGTATGCATGTCTGCTTGTTTCTGGGGTGCTTTTCCACCCCCCATCCCTGCCAGGCTGAGAAGGAGGAGGCAATCATACATCAATAACTGAACAGAAAAGAGTGGAGAAAAAACTTTTTTATTCCTACCTTTCTTTTCTTTTATGCTGACAGGATGGTTTCTCTCCTTCTGTTTCAGAACTGGGAGGCACGGTTGTTGCTGGAGAGATCAAGGGCAGTGAAGTGCCCTGACATTGCTACCCAACTCGCAGGCACCAAGAAGGTGCAGCAGGAGCTGAGCCGGCCAGGGACACTGGAGAGGTTACTGCCCGGCCGTGCCGAGGCTGTCGCCCGAATAAGAGCAACATTTGCTGGACTCTATTCCCTGGATGTGGTGAGTGTGAGTGGGGCTGGAGCAGAGTGAACATGCAGGTGTGTGCTTGGCCTGTGTGATGTTTCTCTTTGGTTAAGAAGAGAGGGGGCTTTGTTGTGGTCCCTGGGGGACCCTGTTGATCCTGCTCAGAGAGGTCTGTTTAGGAGCCCCTGTTCCTTCCTGATGCTTTGCTGTTGCCGTCCTTTCCTGCCAGGGCGAAGAGGGTGACAAGATAGCTGCTACAGCTATTGCTGACCCCGACCGGTTTGTGCTGAAGCCACAGCGAGAAGGTGGAGGTACGAACTGGGCTGGGTCTGTGTGGGTTTTTGTCACGGTTCATGCTGTATCCAGGAGAGGCAGTAGCTCTGTGATGGCCCCTGGTCCTGTGCTAAGGAATAAAAGGTGGGGTGGCTTGTAGCTGCTTGGAGTGGCTTGTAGCTGTGGGAACTAGTCATGGCAGTAGGGTAGTGCTGCCTCCAGGGCAGGAGCTCCCTAGGCCCCAGAGCTGGTGTGCAGGGAGCCCAGGCAGCACAGGGGGAGGTGAAGGCTGGGTCTCTCTGGGCTGCTGGGGCCAATGGTTTCTGCTGTGCTGGGAAGTGCTCGACTTGCTGATTTTGTTGTCAGGGAACAACCTCTACGGTGAAGAGCTCAGGCAGGTTCTGGAGAAGATCAGGGACAGCCCTGAGAGAACCTCCTACATCTTGATGGATAAGATCAAACCACAGCCAACAATGAATTACTTGCTGAGGGCTCACAGTCCCCTACAAGTGTCTGAATGTATCTCGGAGCTTGGTATTTTTGGTGTCTATGTCAGGTGAGAAATGTACTTGTGTTATGGGGTGGTTACCTGCTCCAGCCAGTGCTTGGGTGGGGAGCATTCTCCCCTCTGCACTTGTGGTTACTGGTGTAACAGCCACATGGAACCGGTGCATCTCATCCTAGATTTCTGGGAGCACTCCTCAGGTTCTGGGGGCAGCCACGTGCTCCTCTGAAGCCCTGGCGATCTCAGAAATACCTGAAGCCTTAATGCGGTCCTACTCGGCTCTAAATAGCTGCTGCTTTTGTTTAAAACCCTCGCGGGCCCATGGAAATGTTTCCATAGCTTATAAATTAAAGTCCTTATACAATTTTAGAAACAGATGTACTCTGGCAGTGTTCTGAACCTGACACGGCTTGTGTGCAGAGCAATCGGACCAAAATGGCCCAGCTGAGGAAAGGCGCTGGTGCTGGCAGGCACAAAACAGGCGCAGCTCTATGGTCTGCAGAGGCCCCTGCGTTACCCCTGGGGCTGTCACCTGTGGTTACCTGCCCTGTGCTGGGCAGCGTTGGGGTGTAACCCCAGCCCGTAACTAAGTATAAGCACCAGGCAGCTGCTCGCTCACTCCCCCAGCCCCCAGAGGGACAGGGAGGAGAACGGGGAAGGAACGTAAAACTTGAGGGTTGAGATAAGAACAATTTAATAATTGAAATGAAGCAATTATTATTATTGGTAGTAGTAGTATTATAACAATTATAATGAAAAGGAGGGAGAAAGTGAGAGGAACAAAATCCAAAGGGAAGGGAAAAAACAACCCAAGTGATGCACCGTGCAGCTGTTCCCTGCCGCTGGCCGATGCCCAGCCAGTCCCCGAGCAGTGACCGGCCCGGCCCAGCCAGCTCCCCCCGTTTCCATCCTGAGCATGATGCTCTGTGCAACGGGACATGCCTCTGGCCAGGCCGGGGCAGCTGTCCTGGCTCTGCTCCCTCCCAGTGTCCCGTGCCCCTCCAGCCCTCTGGCTGGCAAAGCCTGAGAAACCACAAAATCCTGACTTAGTATAAACATCACCGAGTAACAACTAAAGCATCGGTGTGTTATCGACATTGTTCTCAGACCATATCCAAAACACAGCTACTAAGAAGAAACTTAACTCTGTCCCACTGAAACCAGGACAGGCAGGGAACAGGGATCAAATTGTCCAAGATGAAATGCCCTAAGCTTTCTGCTCTGCAGGTGCTCAGTTGCCCTTTTCTTTGCAGACAGGGCAAGGAGATGGTGATGAACGAGGCCGCTGGCCACCTCCTGCGGACAAAGGCGATCGAGCATGCAGACGGCGGGGTAGCAGCTGGTGTGGCAGTGTTGGACACTCCTTACCTGGTGTGAGGAGGTGATGCCCTATTCCACCCGCCTCACTGTGCTTCCTGAACAGCTGATCTACTACAGGGATGTTCTCCTGAAGGTGTGCTTACTGAGGTCTGACGTGTTGGGGTCTGTGAGGAGGGACTGTGTGGACGCAACCGCTCAAACATCCCACGTGCCAGCCCCAGCTTCTCCTCTGCAATTCCTCCTGCAGGAAGAAGGGACTTCCTTGCTCTGCCTGCTCAGGGGGCCCTGCCCAGAGCGCATCCCAGCTGTGACCTCCCAGGACTGCACTGGTCCGGGTGTTCCCCTGGGGGCTAGCCTGCGGGCAGGAGTACATACAGCAAAGCTGAATGGTGAACGTGCCACAACAGGCACTTTTGCTGTTCCCAGTTTCGTACTCCTGGATGCTGCATTATTTCTGGAGACATGCAAACCCAAAGCCTATAGAACGGGAGGAGAAAATTGGGATATATTAGGCTTCATCTGTGGGATTTGTGGCCCAGTGCCTCAGTGCTTTCCAGGTTAAAGAGGGGAGCCCAGCGCCATGTGTCCATGGCTCCTCCAGCCCTCCTTCAGGTGCTGCTGCTGCCCCCATTTCTACTTTTCCCTGTGCCTGAGGATCCTCGGGATTCCTGCGCAAGGGACAGCTGCCCTGGTGTAATTTGCCAGAGGGCCTGATGCTTGCTTTTGCTTTGCCCAGCTCCTGTTTTGTTGGACTGGGTACTCATGCCAGACAGTGCCTCTGTGCTACGCAAGGCAAGCGACAGTGCAGAACGCATCTGGGAGGGCTGCGTCTGCTGCCATTGCCTCCTGCAGCCTAGTCCAACAGATCCCCGCAGGCTGGCATAAGAAGCCCTCAACAATGGTGGCAGATCCCAACATGATGGTGAATTGAACCCCTGAGGGCTTGTGCTGGTGCATCCCACTGCCCTTTAGGCACTGCGTGTGGCACATGCAGCCCGAGAGCGGTGTCAGGGATGGGAGGTGATGACATCCAAGAGTGGACGTCAGCAGTGGGAGCTTTGTGGTGAGGAGGGGAAGGAGTCGCAGGAGAGGCTGAGTGGGACCAGCACCAGCAGATGGCGAGATGTGTCTCCCTCCAGGTTTCATGACTCGGTGGGAACAGCGCAGCGGCATGGAGGATCAGGACTCTCCTTCCCGAGGTGTTCTGCCTCTGCCTCCTCAGCCAAACAGTTCAAGGGGAAACATAAAAGATGCATCTTCCTGGCAGTGCCCTGGTAAAGCGCCCAGGCAGCCTCAGCTCCACCCTTTTAGTGACACCAGAGAGAAGCGGTGTAAAGCCAGTATTCCTGAAGAAAGAATGTGCCAATTGACAGACCTGCACCCTGCTGAGCGCGTTGCCGCTGTCACTGCAGCTGTGCTGTCTGCTTCAATCATCCATCTTTCACCTTGGAGAATTCAGCTGTGTAAGTGTGACAATCTACGGTTCTGGGGGGTTGTTTTGATGGGGGATTGGTTACCCCCAGCCAGAGATTAAAATGTACGTGCAATCTGAATGTTGTTCTTGAGCCAGTTTTGTCTGAGAGAGGATGCGAAGGGGAGAGGTTTGCCTCCTCCCTGGCCAGGTGAGGCTTCTGGGCAGGTGTTCACCGGCGCGTGGCCCTTTCGTGTACCTTTGCACCAGGGACGGCTGAAGACAACCCACCAGTTTCTGCTCCGGTTGCTGTAAGGCTGCACAGTGCTGTGTTGGGGGCATGTCCTGGCACTCTGCGGTGCTGGCCCAGTGCAACCAGTGGGTGGAGGGGTGCTGGGTGAGCTGGGCTCCAGGAACCTCAGCCTGGGCAGTTTGCTTGGAGCAGCAAGAGCCCAAGGTCAGATGCAGCCACGAGATGCTGTAGCAGGGGCCCTGCGCTGCTGGAGGCAGCTGCTGGTGAGGCCTGAGCAGAAGGTGACACTGGGGACCACAGCGTGGAGGCAGAGGCTGGCAGCCCTTGCTGTACCTGGATGAGGACCAGGCCAGGTGTGGAGGTGAGTCAGCTCCCAGCACCCCCAAGCTCCCCTGGCTGCTGCGCTGGGTGCCTGTCTGTCTGCCCGGCACCGGCCCTGCAGGGGTGGCTGATCACAGACGGGTGTACGGCCGTGCACGTCCCTGAGCCTTAGTGGAACAACGCTGGCTGGAGACCAGACCCGCCCTGGAGCCAGAGCTTCTTGGCCCCCATGCAGCACAGCCCCACAGCACCCATAAATCCCAGCCCACAAAAAGGCGTCACGCTGGCAGTAACCTGCCCCTGCCCAAAAGCCCACCCTGGTTAGCAAGGTCTGAGCACCCCCATTTCCCCCAGACTCAACAGCAGACAAGCACCTACAACCCATGCACACTCTCTAAACCTGTTTCCATTTTGTTTCCTTGAATTTTATTTCATTTTGCATAAAACTCTAGCTGTTTCCAGCCAAAATTACATAGCAGACAGAGTAACAGAGGAGGAGAAGTGATGTAGGAATCCTTGTCAACAAGGTGGCACAATCCAGTGGTACAGAGCTGGGGCAGGGCACGGGACACGGGCACGCACCGAGCTGATGGATCACAGCCAAGTGCTGTGCCAGTGAGAGCAGCAGGTAAGGAGTGAGACTTGGGACTTGGACAACAGCCCACCAGAGCACTCACCACACCTGCCCTGAGCCCCCCGCCTCAGGGGTGCTCACCTCATCCTTCCCCGGCCAGGCAAAAGTCAGCTCAGGTTGCAGGTAAAGCCCATATGCTGGCACTCGCCGAAACAGCTGTTGCAGCAAGTTGTAAAGCCCAGTTCTCCTTTGGTTTAAGTGCAAAATCACACAGTTCACATGCATGTTTTTATAGACATTACAAAGGAGGTATCTCCCAGCTCAATCCAAGGCTGGAGTTAAGCGTAATTCATTTGAAGAAGAATGGCTCTGGCAGTACCCTTGTCATGTTCAGGCTCTGGGGTTAGAGGTTTTGGGTGTTTTTCCTATCATCACAAATCCATGTCAGATTTAAGCAGAAGCTAATTTTAAACATCTTCCACCATTTTTTCCCTAATGGGAAAAACATCATCTAGGACTAACACAGCCCTGCCTGCCTTGGTTTCTTTGCTGTAGCGATGGTCATGGTGTGCTGTAACCCAGTGCCTGTTTGCCCTGCAATGGGAAAGGGGCTGCTGCGTGGCTTTCCTTCCCCTCCCTCCTTTGGTATCAACAGCACCCACAGCGGTGGAGCCCAGCTGCGAGCAGGTGGAAGCAGCGCTCTCTGGGGCACGTCAGACCAAGCCTTTTCCTCCTAGACCACACGTGGCTCCCTATGGTGTCCATGGCCCCTGAAGGACCCTGAACTGGGAAAAAGCCACACCAGCCAGCACCATGCAGTCAGGAAGCAGCAGACCTTGGTACCAAGTTGCTCTGAAAAAGCCTGTTTGAAGCACAGAGCTCCCTTGAGCCTTGCCCCGCTCCCTTTCAGGCTAGGGGACCTCTGCCAGCAACAGGCTTGGATGGTGGATGCAGGACTGAAACTGCTGCACCGTTATGATGTGAGTGTCCTAAGTTCTCACGCAGCTTGCAGCGCTCCAAGTAGAACAGGAAGCTTAGCTGGTGCGTGGCCAGCGGCAGATGTACCTCCCTCTCCTGCCTGCATTGGGGAACTCCAACACCACTTCCCCTCCAGCCTCCCCCGCCGAGTTCCTTCCCACTGTGCACAAGGTACCAGGGCTCCTCAATTACATAAGTTAATTAACCACACACCCCCCCGCAAAAAAAAAATAAAAATTAAAAATCAAGAATGAGGTGCTGAAAACGGAGGAGCGTGAGCTTGAACCTCAGATATACGATACCCATCTGGAACATGGTGAACACGCTCCTCCGAGGCAGGGACGCGCTAGCGAGACACTGCTCTCCGAGCCAGCCTTCCCCTCATTCCCAGCGTTCGTACATTCAATTCAGAAAGTGAAGTTTCCTTCCCAGGGCAGACAGCGGACGTTCGAGGGACGTGCTCAGCAGGACACTGCTGCTGCTACAGTTCTGCTCAGCAGGGACAAGTCATGCTGCTACTGCGTAGTGTCACATCTGCTGTTGAAAAGATGTTTTATGATGCCCGGGTTTGCCAAGGTGGAGATGTCCCCCAGATCTTTGTCATTTTTGGCAATCTTCCTTAATATCCGTCTGGTAATCTTTCCTGTAACAACAGCCACGAAAGAAAAGCGGGAGTCAGGATCTCCAGCATCTGCAGGAGTGGGGAGTGCCCAGACCTACAGCACCCTGCTTGCCCTGAGGTTGCTCCCCCCTGAATTTGAGTGGCCCTGGACAAGCGGTTTAGGGCTGATTTCCTCCCACTGGCAGGAGCTACTCAGTCCTCCCAGCGCTGTCACTGGGCCCTTACCTGAGCGGGTTTTGGGCAGGCTAGGCGCATACTGGATGTAATCAGGTGTTGCAATCGGTCCAATTTTTTCTCTGACTAAAGAAAAAAAGAATTATTTTCATTGCAGGTACTAGGAGACAGAACACACCCCCTTTTCAGGCAGGATGACCAAGTGAAGACGTGCAGAGCCCAGCTCCTGGGGAACGTGGTAGGGCAGCGCTTGGGCGTGCTGCACCCCAGCCTCGGGGCTGTGGGAGCGGGCAGCAAGGCCTGCAATGACAACAGGGCTAATAAGCACATCTTCCCAAAGGCAAGGGCACTCGTTTCTTCATTCTCTCCATCTCCAGGAGACCTCTAAAATGGCTACACCAACCACTACTACCATTTTGGTAGAGCAAGGACTGATTTGCTGTTGGGTTCCTACAGAGAAGGAACGGCCAAGGGTCTGCTTCACATATTAAATGTGGCAGGCTGCTGTGGCAGTTAAAGAGCTCCCTTGAGACCAGAGCACAAACACCCACAGCACTGACCCCCAGAGCAACCAAATGATCCTCACAGCGAGTCAGAACCTGCCAGGGAGAGCTGTGGCAGCCGTGCCCACGCTGCTGCCAATGGAAGCCTGCCAGGTACCGCAGTCCTTCACGCAGCTTGCCAGCTCCCAGGAGGTAGAGCTGGCATCACATGAGCAGCCAAAGGCCAGGAGAACTAATTTTAGCCTTCACCAGCCGTGCTCTCTAATCAGAGGGGGCACCTTGTTGCAGTTGTCCACACCGCATTGCCCAGACCATGGGCACCCTCGTTCAAGTACCCAAGTCCTTAACCCCTCCATCACCTGCCCAGCACTGCCCTCTCCCTGCTGCATAACCTCCCCAACGCCGCCTGCTGCTACCTTGTTTTTTTAGCTCATCTGTCAGGTTCTTGGTGAACTCGTGGCCATCTCTCAGGGTCACAAAGCAGTAGAGGCACTCGCCTTTCAGGGGGTGCGGGTGGCTGACCACCGCAGCCTCCGAGATGGCAGTGTGCTCAAGCAAGGCTGACTCCACCTCTGCAGTGCTCAGCAAGTGGCCTGGAAGCAAGGAGAGGCAGTGTGTTACAGACCCCAGCACCAGGCCAGGGTCCTGCAGCTGGGAGGAAGAAGCCTGCGGGTGTAAAAGGCCCTAAACTATAGGTCTGAGAGCATCAACTTCATTTGCTTGAGAAAAGACAGCAGCTGGAGAGAGAAACTCCAACAGGGCAGGGGCCAGGCTGCCCCGAAGGCTGCCAGGTATTGCTTACCTGCAGAGCGAGGCCATCTCCCCCGGCTGTTCTCCCTCCCACCTTTACCTGCTTTCCTGTAACAGATGATGGACTGTGCACAGCCTGGGCTGAGGAGGGGGTGGGTTTGGTGAGAGGAGACCTGCCCACATGGCCAGCTGGACGGTCAGAGGAGGAAGACGCTGCACCTGCAGAGCCCGGGACCCAGCCCCGCCAGGCACTGCTCCAGCTCATCACTGGGGAGATGGAACTACGCTCCCCATCGCGGGGCAGGGGCACAACTCCCTCCTGTACCTGCACTCTGACATTCCGCCCTGGGACTGCTGTCGCAGAAAACCACAGGAAGGTGGTCAACTCCCAGAACGATCAAGCACTGCTGGTCAGATGAAAGGATCTAGTTTGATCCAGGGACAAGTAGCCACAGCACCTCACAGGCAGCGGTAAGTACCTGCAGGTACCACAGCCTCGAGGAAGGGAGCGAGGGAGCGGTATATATGTAAAGTGATGGGCTGAGCAGCAGCTGGATCTCAAAGACTCAGTCAAGAGAGGCGGGAGAATCTCCTCCTCTGTAGCTCTGAGCTTCGTTAGCCCTACATGGAGCAGCAGGTTGGATTACGGACCACGCGGTCCTGCCCAGCCTCTGTGATTCCCTGTGGCCCTAAATCCTTCAGCACGAAGGCAACATGGCTGGTTAAGGACCTCCTCCAGGAGGTCAGAGAAGGTTCCTTCCCTTCAGTGTGCTGTCTCCAGAGAAAGTGATGTCACCAAGTCACAGAGTCATCTGCCTCTGAAATAAACCTGACCCAGCAATTAAATCCACGTTGAGGACAGGTTGCTGGGCAGAGTCACAGATGCAGAGCCATCCCCCATACAGCAAGGCAGCTTTTTAATTAGTGTCAGAAACGGATGCAAAAGTGTCCCCATAAAGCAAGATGTCTCTTAACTAGTGTCAGAAAGTGTATCGGTCCCCACTGAAGACAAAACTCGTTCTTACCAGAAACATTCAACATGTCATCAATTCGCCCTGTGATCCAGTAATAACCATCTTTATCTCTCCTGCAGCCTAAAAATAGCCAGAAATGACAGCGTGAGGAAGCAGTGCCAGCACTCAGAGCAACTGATAAGGGATTCTGAGGCCAGGACATGGCAAAATTTAAATTGCCATCCCCAGGCCCCTGCAGCCACACACCTCTGGACAACCTTACCATCGCCTGTCACATAGTACCCAGGGAACTTCTTGAAGTATGTGGTTTCAAATTGCTGGTGGTTTCCGTACAGTGTGCGCATCATTCCTGGCCAGGGCTGCTTAAATACCTGACGGTGAAAAACGCAGACCTGAGTCAGTGAGAGCAAACCCAACAACCTGGGCTTTGCACCGTGGCGACAGACGCATGCAGCCTCCGCAGGCGGTGACGGAGACGCTGGAGGCAGAGCCAGGAGTGATGACACTCAAACACTTGCTGCCCAGTGCTGATCTTCTGGGGAAGTCTCGCCAGGCTTGGCACGGGGGAAGGAGCTTGGCTGAGGAGTTGTTCCCGTCCTCCCGCCTTGCCCATGCGTGCAAGTGCATTTAACCATCAGCTGAATGGTTTGTTTATGGCATAAAGCCCCCAGCAAGTTACAGCAGCGGAGGAAGTTCCTAGCACCCACGGGGGTCCCTTGGGTGGACCCAGAGTAAGCAGAGATGTGCACGTGCTCCCAGGAAGGTCCTGGAGCTCATGGGGAATGGACAAGGGGAGGAGAGGGAAGATCAGCCCTTCTTTACCAGGTAGCCTTCTGCTTCTCCTTCCAGCTCTTCCCCCGACTCGTTCAAGATAGCAGGGACCACACCGAAGAAGGGGAACGTCTGCCACGGGGAGCAGAGAGCAAGGAGACAGGGAGGTGAGCCCACACATTAAAACCCCCGAACCAGGAGTGGGATGCAGAGCAAGGGCAGCTTTGGAGAGGCTGTGGCACGTGGGCCTGTGAGCACCGCTGCACCAGGCCAGGCCTGGGATTTTGGGTGGTGGCCACCCCCCAGACACACCACCATCCCACTATCACCCTGGCAGGCTGGTAAGCACCAGGCCATGGCACAGACAGTGCCAGCTGCTGCTGCAGTGCCTTGCTCCCTGGGGAGCCCTCCCTGCCCCAGGAGGGCAGAAGTACTCACAGCAGAGCCTGGCTTCAAAGGGGTGGCGGCAGGGAGGGGTGTCAGCATGTGGCCACCCTGCAAAGAGAGACAAACACGAGTCAGCGTGGGCCACGCCAGCCCACGCCACAGATGTCTGCACTGGCTCCGGTCACACACAGGCTGCTCGGGGCAGCTGCAGAGACAGGGCCCCAGGAAGGATACGGCAGGGGACAGGGAGCCTGGGTTTGGGCACAAAGCTTTGGGGATGCTGAGGGACAGAAAGGGGAGGGGAGCAGGGTCCAGAGCAGACCTTGGCAGGGACCCTTTGGAGAGGAAGGTCTCCCCTTGGAGCCTGCTTGAGGTCCAGGAAAGAAAGAGAAGGGGAACCAACACTTGCAGGCCACACTGGACTCTCCTGGGCAAGCAAAAGAACTAGTCCACATAGAACAAAGAAGCACTAGGGCAAACCTGCAACGACGCCCTGTGGGGAGCACAAGGGAAAGAGGTCCCAGGGCCACCCAGGTGAGGACTCACTGTCTCCGTCTGCCAGAACGTGTCCACAATGGGGCACCTTTCTTCTCCCACCACGCGGTAGTACCACAGCCAAGCTTCAGGGTTGATGGGCTCGCCGACGCTCCCCAGCACCTTCAGAGACTTCCTGCTGTGCCTGTGGAGAGGAGGGGGCTGGCAGGGGCTCAGCAGGCCCTGGAGAGCAGCAGCGGTGAGCCTGCTGCACAGCAGAGCCTACAGGAACTCCTGGGCTACCCAAAGTGTACTTGGGGCTTCCAGGCATGGTTCAGACCCTTCTGGGCCCTCTTCCATGGGGGAGGAACGAAGACCTCTGTGATTTTGGTGTCTCCTGCCCCACACTCCCACTTGGCTCTGCTCCTTCCCCTCCTTGGGCCAAGCAGCAGCACACGGATGAGCACTCTGCCCAGCACACCTCTGGGAGCTTTGGTCAGGAGCAGGGAGGACCTGCCACCTCTGAGCTTAGCTGCAGCTTAGGATGGAAGAGGACCACCAGCTCAGAAGTGCCACCATGAAGTTAGCACTGGGAGCGCAGACACAGCCTGCATATTGCTGTGTAGAAGGCACAAGATCCTGGTCTGTTCAGAAAATACGCTGGGGAAGCTGCTGCTCAGCGGGGAAGCTGGGGCCCCTGTCCCCCACTGGGAGCCTCTGGCTCTGCCGGAGCCGGGGATCCCCACGCCACTGGGGGCTGCCACTCACTTTTTGACAGGCTCCTCCCCGTGCTTCATCAGCAGCCGGATGGCTGTGGGGGCTGTGTAGAATTTAGTCACCTTGTACTTGTCAACGATGCTCCACATTCGCCCGATGTCCGGGTAGGTGGGGACACCTTCAAACTGAGCAGGAGACAGGGCCGTGAGACAGCCGCTCCCTACTGCTACTGACCTGCAGCACCCTCCCGTGCAGGAGGAGCCGGCAGCAACAGGGAACAGCAGACGGACCCTAGCGTGTCCTTGTACAAATGCCAGGGCACCAGACAGTGAAACCAGCCCAGCCCAGGGACCCCTTTTAGGGTTTTTTGGGGAGAAATCTGGAATCACCCCATCCCAGGCGTTCTAGCAGATGTCCCCTGAAACACCCTCGCAGCACCGGCGTTTGGGCGGCTACCACAGCGACAGTCCCACCAGCACAACTGACCCTGCCCACACAGCAAAAGGCAAGAGGTCCAAACACAGCGACAGAACCACAACCCGAAGCACCAAGAACCCCCAGAAGGGCTCCCCCAACGTGACACCGATTTTCCTGCTTGCAATTCCCCAGGGAGTCTTGGGCACAGGCCTCTGGCTCCCTGATCTGTATGTAAGTTACAGCTGTACACTGTCAAGAGAAATACAGACGCAGGAGTTAAATCCAGGTTGTCAAACTGGCATCAGCAGTGAAAACATCACTCCCTGCTCCTGATCCGGCTTCCGCATTACCCTGCAGCAGCCCTGGCTCCCCTGGTGCACAAGGCTTGTACTTCTAAGGGAAAGAAATGTGAGCACTTGAAAAACTAAACACCCAAAAGTCACATATCAAGTAGCTCCCCCATCTGCCACCGAGCAGACACCCATGCCCTCCCTGGGGACCCTCACCCTTTCTCACAGAGCGTGGCACACTGCATGCAAGCGGGAAGCACATTCGTCACAGAGCAATGCAGGGATGCAGCTCAGCACCGTGTCCTCCACGTTCTTGGGGTAAAAGCACCCAGCTGCCACCCAGCACTTACCAACACACTAGTTGCCCCGTTTGCCAAGGGTCCGTAAGTGAGGTAGGAATGGCCCGTTATCCACCCGATGTCAGCTGTGCACCAGTAGACATCCTCCGGTTGGTAATCAAACACATATTTAAATGAGGTGGCAGCAAAAAGCATGTATCCACCCACTGTATGCAGCACACCCTAGGAGGAGAAGGCAAGCAACTGTCAGCGCAAGCGCCCACCAAGGCCCTCACCCTCCCGGGCCAAGCTGAGCATCACCAGCCCACTGAGCTCAAACAGCAGCAGTGACCAGCACAGCCCCTTTCCCAAGGGCTCTGTGGATCCTCCTCTTAGTGGGGCCTCCCAGCAGGACCCTCAGCAGCGCCCACAGTGAGGCATTACTGCGGTTCAGCCCGGCCCCGTGGGCGGTGGGCTAGGAAGCATACCTTGGGTTTCCCAGTTGAGCCACTCGTGTAGAGGATGAAGAGTTCGTCCTCCGCGTCGCACCACTCAGGCTCACACTCCGTGCTGGCACCGCTCATCAGCTCGTGCCACCACACGTCCGTGGCTGGGTTCCAGGGAGTCTGGAAAAAACAGATTAGAAACAGGCTTGCCCAAAATAAGAGAAGTGGGGGGGACGAGGGGTGCAGCCCTAACCTCACCCCCCTCACAGACCATCGAGGCAGATGATCACAGCACAGCTTCTGCCCCAGAGCTGCCTGCTGCAAACCATGCACCACAGCTGCAGCCCCCACTCCAGAAGCTCCTTTTCTCAGCCCACAGCCACGAGGAAAACCTTTAAACACCGTCTGGCTGCAAGACCTGAAGCAGATTGCCCAAACCACCGGTATCGCCAATAAATCTCTCAGCAGCAGCAGCCAGGAGAGGGTCCACGGCAGCAGCTGCTCCGTGCTCCCCCAGCAAACAGGCTTCTCCAGCCCACAGGGCTGCCCCGGAACAGCCAAGCAGCGAGCCTCACCCAGCACAGCCGCACACCCACCTGTCCCGCACGCCTTGCGGGGACCCTACAGCAGCACGGCCCGAGACAAACAGGAACACGTTTGCTGGGCTCACACTGCTCGGCCTCAGACACCCCCCACCCCAAAAAAAAAGAAACCAAAACAAATCTGTTAACCTGATTTTAAGGAAATTACCCTGCTGCTCCGACGCGGAAGCACCCAGCACTGGCCACCCGAAGGAGCTACTTGAGGATGCCAGAGCTGTAACAGAGCCACCAGTGCTTGTGGCTGGTGGGCAGAAGTCACCCCAAGAGTTGTGCTGTGCCAGCTGGCACAGATCACTGCAAGACCTAACTCACCTGAGCTCACCTTTCCTCGAAGGAGCTTGGGGTGGCCATGTGGGCAACGCTCCCCAGCCTCAGCACGGATGTGCACATCTGTGAGGGCCAGCACGCTGACCCGGAGCCTTGCAGCTCCCAGCCTGGGCACTTCTCCTCGCAGAGCTAGAGCCCATTGCACAGGCACAGCCTGCACAGAGTCCCCACAGCCCCTCAGCTGGGCTGCACGCAGGCAGAGAGCAGCCACGAGGTCACACGGTGACTCTCTGCAGCCTAAAGATGTTCACGTGCCACTTGGAGGCACCGGGACCCCACGGCCCAGCACACAGCTCCTGCACACGTGGTGCAGGGGACACTAGCTGCTGGACAGCCTGATGTGACCGAGCCCACCTGGAAAGCCCTCACAGATCCCCAGGGCTCCTGGCTTTACCTGGGGAAGCAGTTTCCACAGGTCTGTCCCACCAGCAAGCCCCCAGCAAAGCACCAGGTCAAACAAGCCCAAGGTAGGCTCACACCAGCCCATCCAACAGTGGCTTTCTAGCATCCCTCCTTCAAGGATCCCTCCATCTTAGCCCCCAGCTCCCACTGTCCATGGAGGAGGTCAGCCCCACGGCATGGCACACAGCCCCTGAGGCCAGGCCTCTGCCTGCCTGCTCGTGGGGTCCTCAGGCCCCAGCTCCTTGGATGGGGCAGGCAGAGTCCACATTGCAGCTCCAGAGCTCCAGGTCTGCTGCCCATGGCACACCACTGCAGCCGGGAAGCTGCGGGTGATCCCTGCCAGCGTCACCGCAAAGGGAAGTGCATTGCGACAGCTGCTTTTAAAAAAGGCAGAGATGAACCGTCATCCGAACGCTGACAGCGCATCCTGGGGTTCTGCATTTCCCGTCAGCACGCTGACGTGCGCTCAGGGGCTTCTATGGATGCAGATTTGCTTCTGGCAGCACAGTTGGTGGCACTGCATTTGCCCCGAAACCGTGGGCAGCTCTGGCCAAGCGGCGAGTGGTAACTACCACTAACATGCAACTGCTGGTAACCTGGTTAGGAAGGCACGTGTGGCTGTGCAGAGTCAGAGCGGTTAGGAAGGGGGAGCGGAAGGGAGATGCCACGAGGAGGAAGGCAGCGCTGTGTGTAAATACCTTGGGATGGAGTCTCTGTGAGCTCTCAGTCTTTTTTTCCTGTTAAAAATCCACAAAGAGGGTGTGAAAGTTGAGAAGCAGAGGATCCACACCGGGCTTTGCAGGCAGGGAGCTGGAAGCCCACAGGCCTGGATGCTGGGAAACCATCCTGGCAGGCTGGAGGGCACTTGGATCCCGGGCCAGGCCAGGAGATGCCCTCTGCCGGTTTCCAGCACCTTCCCTGGGTACCCACCACCTGTGCAGTGGGTCGCAGAGGCCACCCCTGCATGCAGCCAGCTGGGTACAGAAGCGCAGAGCTGGCGCACAGCCCACGGACTGTCTGAGAGTGTCACACAAGCCGACGGCATGGTAAGAGTGTGCTCGCCGGGGAAAGCAATCTTTAACAAAGCGTCTGAACAAGTACAGCAGCAAAACCCACAGGGTAAGGGACACCCTCCAGCCTCCTCCCGGGACATTCTGCATGGTGACGTCACCTCACCCACAGCACCCAGTGCAGGGACAGGCTTCTCTGCAACCACCCAGCCAGGGAAGCCTTGTGCAGGAAGGCCAGTCTGCTCCGGTATTCCCAGCCCTTTGCAGCTACCCTGCCCTCGCAAGAGAGGGGGCAGAGGAGGCCAGTGTAACACAGCCAGACTGGCAAACATCGAGCAACACCCCAATAAAATTAACACAGCTGAACAAAGAAAATTAGCTCAAAGATACAGAATCTGCTGGGACCTCTTGTTCCAGGGATGCACACAGACCATCCTTCTGAAAACAGAGCCCAAAGCTCACATGTGCTCCCCAAATACAACCCATTTCTGAGCAAGCAGCAGCCTGGGGATAACCCAATGCAAATAATCACCAAACACACAGGGACCGAAGACACCACTGTAAGACACGGAGCCGTCTGGTAGTTCAAAGCAACCTGCCTTTTAAGCAGATGAAGACAGCGGGTAGCAGCCGGGTGCAGCAAGACTGCACACCAGCCTCAGGAGCTCAGCAGGCAGCCACGGCTCCACGACACCTTCCCCTCCTTCCACCCCCACCTCACCACATGCCTCTGGCCCACATCCTTTCATCTGGTTTCAGTTGCAAGGGAAAACCCCAGCCCCAGCAGCTGACGCAGTTACTCTGCCAGCTACACAGAGGCTGCACTATTCTCAGCACATGATTGTTGTCATGTCGGGGGGCTGCGTTGAACCCACACCATGAGCACAAATCGCCTGTTTTTCCTCTTGCTTCCACTGTCACAGCTACGGTGCAGGACAGCATCGGTCTTTGCAAAAAGCAGAGAGAGTTACAGGATTAGGAAGGGAAAGTCTTCACTGTACAGAGGAAAACAGGCATCTTGTCCTAGTGGCTTTGGAAGATGCACCCGCTGTGTTCGCAGGGGTCCTGCCGGCTGGCAGCTAGTGATGGTGTTAAAGGAAGCAGCAGGGAGAGGATCTTGGTAAAGGAAAAGGAACCACTTTTCAGACCACTCGCAATGCAACAACAGCAAGAAGGGGAGAAAACAGGAACAGGAGTCAAGAGAACAGGAGCATCCAGGGAAGCACTGCAGTGGTTTTGCACCGATCGATTTGCTGGGTTCAGGCCCATAGCCATAAAATCCCCCCTCTCACCCCCACAGGAGCATACCTGTACATCCTGGCACAGCCTTTTGAGAGGGGGAGATTTGCTGCATGTCCCGTCCACTGCTACCTCTTCCCTCCCTAAGTGCTTCACCACGATGCACTTTTTCAAAGGGGAGCCCCTGTAAAAGGCAGGAGCTGTCAGAACAGGCTGCTCGGGCACGGGCTAAGCCCGCCCTTCACAGGCAGCACTGCAGGCAGAGCAGGGGCCCCGAGCTGCCCTTGTTGAGCTACAGCGTACGGTGCCACGCAACCTCCAGGCACACCATGAATTGTCAAGGCGCACAGCCACAGGAACAGAGCTTGGAGTGCAGGAAAGGTCTGTGCACAGCTTCCTGGGGATTTATCAGGTAGGATTCTTATGGAGGAAAGGGGGATTGGGCAGTGACTGGGCAGATTCCTTACAAATCCCAAACTTGCCCACTTGTGACCATGAACAAGACCTTGCACAGCACCCAGGAGATATTAGGTGGCTGCTCCCATCCTTAGGCGTGACCAACTGTCTGATTCAGAAGGAGGAAAAGCTTCCAAAGCCAGACTATACATCAAGGAAAAGAGTGGGCATTTGTCCCCTCATGAGGGCTAACACAGCCTACCCATAATGCAAACACAACGATCTCATCTCCCGTCAGCCCTGTCAGGGTACCAACACACTGCCTCCAACAGCTCATTCCCAACTTCCAAGATCACTTCTTTCCTCCCAGGTACCTATTTTTACAGCCCTAAACACTTACGTTCTCAAGTTTTAGAGTTTGACATGCTTTTATAAAGTTTGAATTTCTAACACACACACTATCTGCCCTAAATTTTCGTGTTTGATCAAATTTATAAGACCACATTCAGTCTCACACAAGCTACACAGACTCTGTCTGTAAGCTCAGCAAAGCCATTTCACCATGATTATTTCCCCTTCCATTTTTTAAAAAATAAAGCAGCTTCACCATATATTCGTGCACAGCGAGGCCCTGATCCAGTGCACTTGTTGGTGCATGTCAACTGGAGTGCCCATTCCTGTTTACACAGCCATTTCCCAAACTTGAATAATTTCTGATTTATTTCATTATTGTCGAATTAGTGGCTTTGGAACAAGACTAAAGCCTCATCTTGATGTGCCTCACAGCACTGTGTCCAAGTGTTCATAACTGGTATGGTGGTGCGTTATTCCCTCCCACTCCAGGAGCTGTTGCAGAACTGGGAGATCTGCCATGGGCCACTATGATGGTGGATCAATCTCTCTCCAGCAAATCCTCCCCCATCCAATATGTGGGCCTTCAGGTCAGAACAAACAAGAGGAAAGTTAAAAGAAAATGTTTTTAAGATGAGGGAGTCAAAGCACATATTACTTCTGAGAGGCTCAGGAACGCGGTGCAGCTCGAGTCTGCTGCAGAGCCTGCCCACCTATGAAGATTCCATACCCAGGTGTGCAGGAGCAGATTCCGGTAGCGATGCCTTTCTTACAAAGGAATCCAGACTTACTTGTCTTTACATTTCTGAAGGGCTTCATCTGCAATCTGCTTCAAGTTGACCAGCTTGTCCCCTCGATAAAAGGCATCTGCAAAATGGTAAGGAAAACATTAGAGGGGCTTCACAGCCAGGGCAGCCTGGGACAGCTGGAAGCAACAAGCAGTTGTTTCAGGAGGGCAGAGCAGAGCTCACATACTGCAAATGAGGGAAAGCAGTCAGGCAGCTGATGGGAAAGGTTTCCTAATACACCCTTTTAGCCTAGAGAAACAGATACCAAGAGAAATGGTGAAATTCCTTCCCTGGGAGAGGTTCCAAATTGACCCCAACAAGTCCCTTGGGTATATTCTGTGCAAAATAATCCAACATGGCCAGAACACAGACCGCAGTTTAGTGGGTTTTTTCCATGCCATGGACCTATTAATAAAAACACTATTTTTTGCACTATTGCAAAAACAGTTGGAGAAATGCAGCGGGCGTGCATGCAAACACTACCACTTTCTTGCTTTACAAGGCTGAGAGTTGCAGCAGACATGTCCTTAAAATTGGGAAGGGAGGGAATTCTCATATTAGGACTGCCTCATAAACGATACATCTTGCAAACATCTGGCTGATTTTGAAGAGGAAAATGGAAGAGAAGCGTTTGGAAACATCTTATTAGCAGCTGGTGACATCATGCTTTACAGGACAAAGTGGGCGGGCTGCTTAGATGCTTCACTGTACATTTGAAGTGGAAAATAGTACTCCAGCACCGCTACAAGCGGTGCATCCGCCTTGCGGCAGCTCAGCTAAAGCACTGCCCCTTCCTCTTCCATTTCCAAGTGCATCTAGCTTTTAAAATAAGGGCCTTTCAGACAGGCTACAGTAATGGCTCAGGGGCACAGATGCATGTTTTACCTGCTGTGATGAGGAGAGAACAACCGCAGTCAAGAATTCGCTCGCAAAGAGAGTCTGCTGAGAAACCTGCAAACTGACAGAGATCACACAACCAAGTCAGCAAGAACACAAAAAATACAACTCAAAAAAACCAACAGCAGCTGTGTGGTTCACCCGCAGTAAACGATACCACCAGGCACTGATGGAGACAGCTAAAGGAGCTTCATTCCACACTTAATGCAGAAAAGGGCTAGGCAACAGCAGCACCTTCATTGAGTTTCCATCCATCTCATGGTCAGCACCCATCTTTCAAACTCCTCTCCCAGAAAGAAGAGCTGCTCTCCGCAAAGAGCTCAGCACCAAGAGCAACACAAAGGGCTTGTTCCTACCACAATGGAGTGCAGAGCTCCAATCCTGGCGCAGGCCAGCATGGCTACAACCAGCTCCAAGATCATTGGCATGTAGATGGAAACTCGGTCGCCTTTTTTCACACCTGTGGAGAGAAAACGAACACATCACATGGCAAAAGGACAGGATACAGAAAGAAACTAATGATTTAAATCAGCATCTATATGTACACAATAAAGCTTCAGATGGAACTAGGGCTGAACCAGTCTTGGGTTTTGCCTTTCAAGCCCTACAGCTCTGGTAAGATAAGATGACTGCAATGAACGCTCCATGTTCTCATTGGACGCAGCCCTTGAAGGAGGCAGAAATGTAACTGGTGCCCACTGCTCATTGGAAAATCCCTGAGCAGGAAGTTTTGAGCACAGATTTCTTCCTTGTACAACTGACTTGGCCAGCATTGATTAGTTTTCACAGACAGAGCCAGAGATGAATCTCCAAAGGTGCATTGCAGGGCAAATCTGCATCCACTCTGCTTTACAAATGTGGAGGCAGAGAGAGAGGTGAAGTATTTTGCACAGAATTAATCAACAGACTGACAACCAGACAAAAAATGAGCCCAATCTCCAAAACCCCGGTCTGATGCATTCCCAGTATCCAAAGTTCCTCTTGCTTCAGCTGCGTACCTTGGCTGCGGAGGACATTGGCGAACTGACAGACTTTGTGCAGTAACTCGCTGTATGTTATTTTCGCGGAATCCCCAGGTTCATTCCCTTCCCTGGAAAAGCAAGGTAATATTTGTTATTGTACAAGCATTACAAGGCAAGCGCTGCACTTACTGCTTTGGACAACGTGTATGACCTCATCTGCCCTTCCAAGCAGAGTAACCAAACCCCAGAAATCCAATCCTGGGCTAAAGTTCTCCAATAGTAGGAAAATCAAGTCCAAAGTCCCCATTCCCTGTGTAGATCAGTATACCTGAAATCAATTGAATGCATGCAGTGGAAATACATGGTACTTTCAGAGAGGCAAGGAAGGTCCAACGGAACCAAAGCTAAGAGAGCACAAGCCCAAGACCAAGCCAGGATTTACGGCATGGCACCCTTGCTCACATGCAGATATATCCGCATGACACATTAGACAATGTTATTGTGCAGCAGCACACAGCCCTTAAATACCTGCCATCTGATGGACTGCGACGGGGTGTCAGGGCTGCCTTATTTTCCAAGGTCACACATACCAATGTATTTGTGCTATGTCATGCCTGCTCTGCGTTATTGTCTCTGTGGCCCTCCATGAACCAACTCTGGGCTGCTGCAGCCCAGGTGCCAGTTCAGTGGGACATCCCATTAGACACACCGACGGGAAGAAGAGCCAAGAGCTGCACCCAGAGATGGAACGGGAATGTCGCATCCCCAGATAAATGGTTTGCTACTGAAGAAAACAGCAGGTAATTTTAATGTGACACAAGTCTTCAGCTATGCAAAATAAGGTGGCACTCCCAACAGAATGGGAGATTAACAAAGAATTTGAATTTATTCTCTCCCTGAGGCAACCAGTACAAAACCAGTAATGATCCATAAAAGAATAGGGTATCACTCTCAGTTGATAGTCCCCATGGAAAAGTGTCCCCTTGAGTATGTGCAGCCAAATGAAAAACAACCCTGGTGCTGGGGAGAAGCCAGGAAGCACCTCCACGCTGTGTCCTCCCTTAGGACTGCAGCCAGGCTCCGTCTAACTTGGGA
Organism: Falco naumanni; assembly: GCF_017639655.2. Lineage (NCBI taxonomy): Eukaryota > Metazoa > Chordata > Aves > Falconiformes > Falconidae > Falco > Falco naumanni. Next base: position 35,151,269 of record NC_054063.1, on the reverse strand, counting down.
ACAGAAACCTCACTTCTTTAACATCCAAGCAGTCCAGAGCATACAAAAAATATGTACTGAATTCTGCTAAAACTAACCCCTGCTCCTCCTTCCCCTGGCAACACAAACAGCGGGAGTGCTCCTGTGACACAGAAATGCATAAACACACACCCTCATTTCTCATATCATTCTGTGTCAGCACAACAGTGACCAGTGCTCCAGTGGCAGGCATGGTCCTGGTGGAAACAGCATAAGAGTCAGGAAAGCCCTGCTGACACCAGCTCTGCACCTCCTGCCCCATGCAGGACAGGGCTTTCAGAACTGGGGGTTACACTTGGATTACCCCATTCGAAAGCTACTCATGGATCTGCTGCTTACAAATTTGACTTGTCCCTCTCGATACCCAGTTATACTCCTGGCTTCCATGGTGGTCTGCAGCAACGGGGTGCATCGATACCTGCACTAAACTAACTTGCACAGGGCAGTGTTATCTTCCTACCAGTGGCTCCTGCAAGGGGATTCCCTGCTTGATCCTTTATGCAAGTTTGGTCCCTTTTAAGTGCAAGGAGGAGAGAAACAAGAATACTAAGAAAAAGTGTGGGAATGAAAACCAGTGTTCAGGGCAGGCAGCTCAGCTCTGGCATCCAAGCAGTTTCCCCTCCTTTCCCCATCATTACCAAGAGCATCACACTTTGAGCTAAATAACATGTGAGACTTGGGCTAGGGCCCTAACAGCAGGGCTCTCGCCTAGTAAAGAGAAACCAGGAAATCAGAGAGTTTCCTTGTTGATTTTATTACTTGAGGGTCAAAGATCCAAGAGCCGATTTCAGTGCTGGACTGAGGAGCTGTAACTGATTTCAGTGCTGTAACTGATCTGGCTCAGAGGAAGAGCATCTTCTTCTGTTGCATCCGGCTGTGTGCTGGGAGCCCTGCCTCGCCACGCAGAGGTTTCCCTCAGCGCATCTATGCTGCAGGCACAACAACATCAAGGCTAGTGCTGTGCAAACCTGCTTGGGTCCAGACGTGCAGTACCACTGCATGTGCAGGCCTGCCCCTCAGTGATGAGCCTTGCTAGGAGATACCTCTTAAAGGCAATTATAATGCTTCCAAAAGCAAGCTGGAACACCCCAGCCCCACTAACCCCCTGCGCCTAAAGATCTCCGCACTGGGGTCTGCTGGGCACTGTGGGCAGGCCCTGTGCAACCCAGCCCCCAGCCCAGGGTAAAACCGGGCAGGGAGGAGGGACAGTGCTCTGCTGCAGCGTAGGATCTAATTACAACCTTTACTAAGAGAGAAACACATTAGGAGGAAAGACTAGCACAGGCTGTCCCATCTGGAAGGCTTCCCATGTAAGGCAGGTAGGCAGGCAGGCAGCCCGCGGCCCTGGGTGCTATTTGGGGGCTCAGCTGGGCACCGCAGGTGAAGTGCTGTTTTGGCTGGTGGCAGACTTAGCCAAGGACACAGCAGAAAGCACTGGTCCCCCGTGCCAGGGAAATCAGGTGTGCCCATCAACTTGGTGATGCAACACCTACCTCAGGAGGGAGAGGAAGGCTCTGCTTTGCATGCAAAACTTGGGAGTCCTCTGACAGAAGCCCTGCAATCCTGCGCCCCAGGAAGACTTGGCTCCCTGCCTTGAGCCTTCACCGGCTGCATTTGTAATGCATCTCCTTGACAGACTCCCAGCAGAGCCTGGCCCTGCCCTGCAAACAGATTTCCGGAGGTGCTGATTTGCTTTGGGCTGGGGTGGCCACTGCTGCCACAAGATGGGCTGATGGTGGGATGCAGACAGAACATATGTAAAAAGCTGCACCGAGCATCCTGCACTTGCTGGGCAGCTGTGAGGAGATGGCAGCTTCTCGGGCGAGCAGCCCTGCATACCCGCTCTGGGCAGATCCATGCTGCCTCCCGCAAACGGTACCTGGGAGGGACACGGACCTGTCCTGAGCCACCTGCGTGCAAGGCATCACTTTGACATCCCTGCTTTCCCGGCACATGAGAAGCACATCTCAAATACATGAGGTCCTCCTCCTCCTCGCTAGGCTCCAGGAGGGAAACTCAGGCCAGGGGATGCACCCAGGCTTGTCCTCAAAGCCAGCGCCCAGAGGGCTCTGCAGGAGAAAAGTCAGAGCGAAGTCAAAGAGAAGTTAAAACTTTCACAAGGATTGTCAGAGGGCTTTCAAAGTAGTTTCCATTCCTTCGCATGACTGCAAAAGAGCTCCACTAGCACCAGCAGGGGAAACCTCAGGCTTCGGATTTTAAGAAGATCTTGTGCTTAATGGGAGATAAGTTGTACCCACATTTCCACAAGAAAAGCCGCCTCCTTTCACTCATCTCCAGCAAAGGCCTCTGAGCAGTCTCTCAAGAGCAGGCAATTGCTTCAGTCTCCCTGCGTCTAAAAACAGTTTGGAGTGCCCACAGCTACACTCAGCGAGCTACAGCAGCACTCAGAGTGCTCTGTCCTCTTCCCTGGCACAAAAGCCCAGAGAATTATGTATTTTAGACAGGGCATCTAAAGGAATGCCCACTTGCATGCTACCAAGTAATCCGTGCGTCAAAAGCAAGCCTGTAAATTCCTGGCATCAAAGTTCTGCAAGCAGCATCTTCCCTTCAGCACCCATCAGACAGAAGCAAATGCTGTCAATCCTGAGCCTCTCACACAGACTGCCTTGTCCAAATTAAATCGAAAAAGAAATAAAATAACTCACACTTCTGAAAACATTACCGCAGTGCTCACCTCTATACCTACAGCATGCAGCCCAAGCCCCGCAGAATCCAACATCCCCCAGACAGATCCCTTTTTAGGAACTGGCGACAAAAATAGTTGGCAGCAGTACTGCTGCAATTGCTAGCATGCAATCTTTGATCTAGCAGCAAAGCCTTCCTCTGAAAGGGAAAAAAAAACCCAAAACAATCTTCAGCTCCCCAAACTTCCCAGACACATCATTAGTTGAAATACACGGTGAAACACAGTTCGAGCTGGATGTTTTTCTCACCTTCCTCAGAGTCCTGCATTTAGCAACTAGTAATCCAAAATCTTACAGTATCATCTGGGTCACAGCAGGAATATATTTGAGTTTTTTAGCACTTGAGAAGGCCATGTTCTACATACTGCATGTTGTGTGCACACTCAGCTGAAGAAAAGCATTTTTTGGCCATATGGTCTCAGCTGAACCACCCAACAGTTAAGTAAACGCAAGCCCTTTAAACACAGGGATGTATAACTGGGGACCTTCCGAGGCAGGCTTTGCCCTAAAAATCAGTGCTTTGTTGAAAAAGTCAGCTTTCATGCAAAGGTGATAGTTTTGAGCTGCCTGCAGCCATTCGTGGGCAGGACCAGATAACCCAAGGGCATCAGGGACCATCACCACGGCAGTGTGTAGGACAGTAGCACCCAGCTCTGCACAAACAGATCCCTGTCAGTGTATCAAAGGAAGCACAGGATCTGCAGAGCGTGTATCATACCGCTCCCTTCTGTCAGCAGTTAAAATAAAGGGCTCCCCACTTCTGAACAGGCGCTGTGATGCACACAAGTCCCATGGGACATGCCTTCGGTGGCCCCACCAGCACCTCAGCAAGAAATGGTCACATGGAGAAGGCACCCTGGGCAGGAGAGGAAGGAAACTTCAGGTGGGGACACCTGAACACGTCACCTCCATAGCACAGCACCACCACGCTTACGGGAGGTTCGTGGGCTGTCTGCCTGCTCAGCTGGGAGTTTGACCTTGGAGGTGCAGAGCCAAACCTGTTTCACCTCACGCTCCTGTAGCTAAATCAAGGTTAAGCTACCCTGTTAAAAGCGACTACGTAGGCTAGCAAAAGATTTAGTGTTGTACATTCATTGTGCCGTAAGGAAAGTGGTTTGTAGGAGCAGGCAAGCATTTCTTTAGAGCTATGTTAACTCAAGCACTGACCCAATGGAACAGTCGGGGATGCAGAGCAGCAGCGTGGGAGAGGGAAGCTGTGGCCAGATGCACTCCTGGATATTTGCACCAAAGCAGGTTAAGAAGTTATTGTGCTCTGCCAAGCACCAGGGCTGACCGCAGGACTTATCAAAGCACTGGTCTGCTTCACCCACTCATGACATAACCAGGCGAGCCTTCCACTGCCCAGCCAAGCCAGCTGAGCCACTCTCAGCAAGCAGGAGGGAGAGGCAGCAACTTCTTAGCCTGCACAGCTTGGTGGCCAAGGGGATGCACACTTCCCAGAGTGCCCAAACGGACCAAGCAAAGCTGGCCTGGAAACCGATCAGCAACACTGTTTGGTTTCTCTCTTTCACCAGATTTCCACATAAAAATTATTTGCATAACCTGTTTGAGTAATGGATGAATACAGCTTGCCTGTGCAACACTGCCTCAGCATTTTTATGGAGCAGCAGGAAGCACTGGTTGCATCAGTGGGAATTATGTTTTTTAAGGTAATTGCCAATTATGATTGTGGTTTACAAGGGTTATAACACCAAGATGCTGGTGCACAGGAGAAAATGATTAAATGAAGTCAAGCAAGCGAAGTGTTACAAGTTCTCCAGATCTGCCAGACCATCTGCAGATCCGCAAAGAGAAACAGAAAAATCACAGACCAAAGCAAGCCAGGGCACAAAGCCCAGGCCTGCCTGACCCCTCCCTCTAAATGCTCCCACTGATGACCAAAGGGGCTGAAGATCATTTAAGTTTCTTCTCAAAGTTACTGTGACTGCACCCCCTCAAATAAAAGCATTAACCCAAAGTTACCAGGCACAGCTGGGGAGCGGGACATCTGGAAGGCAAGTTTTCAGAGCAAAGCAAACCACCTCAAAGCCCCCAGCCAGCAAAGAGGCAACAGCAGCCCACAGAGCAGTTTTGCTTAATGCAGGAAAATGCTCTGCATTTTAGCTACTGGCAAGCAACCTTAAGAAAACCTTAAGATTCCCAGTTTGCAAAAGGTGTCAGAAGAGGGAAAGGACCCTTTCCCACACAATGCAATGTTAGAGGAAGAATTTGCACAGTGAGGAATGGCAAAAAGCCTCCAGTAGAGCAGAGATGGGGACTGTGGGAATGTCCGCCCTAAACCATCTCTGGTGCCATCTAACTAAAACACACTCAGAGCCCCAAATCCCTCCTAAGCGTGCGATCAAGCTGGTGCATGAGAAGCGCGGGATGGAGACAGCGAGTTCTCCAGCTCCTGCTCCCCCAGCAGCCTGTCCCCAGGGCACAGAACGAGGCGAAGGAAGGAACTTTACCGAAGGCTCCTGCACAGCGGCACCTCCTCACGTGCAAGGTCACGGCTCACAGCTTCTCGATCCGCCCCACGTCCCAAAATTAGAGCAGCTGAAATGCCAGGCAGAGCTTGGCCAGGCTGGGCTCCTGCCACCTGGGGCACGGGCTCACATGCACGCCGCGTGGGCAGCGGGAGCCCCGGGCCCTTCCAACGCCTGCGCCAGCACGCACGGGCTGCGTGCTCTGCTACCGCGGCTATCAGCTGCTCACAGACCGCCTGCTGCCGTTTGGCCCCCGCTGGTCTCGAGGGAGCCAGGAAACCTGCTGCCTGGAGAAGGGCCTGCCTGGAGATACCTCGGTAGTTTGGGAACAACCACCGTCAAAAGTGGAAAAAGTACAGTTTCTCCCTGCACCCCCAGCCTTGCTTATCCCGTCTGACACCGGAACGGCAATCAAGTAGAGACAGCCCCCTAAAATCCGTCCTTGAGAAAACAGATTATGTTGGAACGTTAAGTTTGGAGAGACCAGCTGTGCAAGACAATCAGAAAAAGACCCTGTTTCATTGGAAAAAAATGCTTGTATTTGCATGGATTGTTCGATATGAAAGAGCTCCTAGGCAGGGTGCCCAAAGCAGAAGGGTCTCTCTCCAGCAGGGTCTGCACCGCTGACTCCAGCAGGGAGCCAGGGGGGCCTGAAACGGGTTTGCAAAAAACCTTCACAAGAACATTTCTTAACAACCTGACAGCGTGCCCAGCCCTGCCCATGCTTAACGTCGCCTATCTCCCACCCCAGTAATGCATGGCAGCAAATACCCAAGAGTTCTGGGAAGGCTAAGGGGTTTTTCAAGTAAAAGGTTTACCAGAAAAAGCTGCTCAGCCTCTACCATCCCTGCAGTCATGTTCTAATCCCATTGCATCATGACAAGGATCAAGAAAGAAGAAATTGTGCAACGATGGAGCATAGCCTGGGAGAGGCTGGTGAAAAGATTTTCCCAATATATTCAGAAATACTTGGCAGCGCCAAGAGAACACTGTTGAGTAAACCTAGCAACAGAAATCTCAGGGAAAAGACAAATCTTATCAGTTTAACCGCATCACCTTCTAAAACCATACAGTTAACTCTCAGACCTGCATTAAAACCACCCTATGCTCTTCCCCTCCAGTGCCCCCATCACACAGGTAGGCCCCAGCAAAGCTCCACTGTCAAATCCATCCGAGCCAAATCATCTCAACTAAAAGGTGATCACGTAACCAGGATGAATGGGCTCCTACTGCTGGAAAGAAAGCTAACCCAGGCTGGCAAACAGCACTCTGCCACGCCAAAGCAGGAGCCCTGGGCTCTGCGAAGCGTGATGCACTGCAGCCAGCCCCCAGCGCCCATCCTCTCCAGCACAACTGACCAAAACACAGGCATTACTGTGCCTGTATTTTCAAAACAGCTAAAATGGAACATATTTCTAAAGGGACACCGGGCCACCATCTGCTCTATGATCAGGAAATCAGTCTTCTAATCACCTTTAAAAACAGCCATATGGAAATGCAGCCTACAAAGAAAACACTCCCCACCCTGCGTGGCTGCTAATGTCCCATAGGAAAAACTGCATCAATTTTCTGTCTTTCCTTCTTACATACGTTCTCAGCTACTCTTTCTATTTGTAGCCTTTCACAACCTGAACAAGTACCAGAGGCATCTAAAGGAATAATATTTATCTTGTGCAGTCCAACCACTGTTCACCATACCCTGAGTGATGCCTACAGCACAGAGCCCAGCTGGAGGCAGACGCTGCTTCAAAATCATTTATTCACCCTCCAAAATTCCCTCCAATTTTCCCACTCACCTGCCAGGCTACACCCTAAAAACCTACTTCCAGCCCCTTTCTCTAGGCTGTGGGATGCTCAGACGCCTCTAATGGAACCAACACCTCCCGGCTTACACTGCTGCTGGTTCATCAGCCAACATAAGCAAGTCAGCGTGGTGGGGTTTGTACAGCCTGCATTCACATCAGAGAGCCAGGACACCCATGAGTAACAGTTTTAAAGGAGACGGGACTGACAGCAGTCAGCAAGCCCCTCTTCAAGGGAAATCTACAATTATTTTGACAAAATAAGGCAGTTCTCAAGTAACACAGACCATGTGTAAATACCTGCTGATGGCACCAGCAGCCATTCAGTGCTGATGGGTACCTGCTCAGCAGCAAGGAGAATTCTGCTTCTCGGTGGTTTCATGTTTTTCCTACTCACTTGATATTGAGTAACCATCAAGTCAAGAGGATATGCATTGACTCTAATTATGTTCTTACCTTCGTAAGTATTTTACAACATGGGAGAACAGCCAATGAAGAAAAATGACAGCTTTTCACCTATTTTATTTAGAGGAAAGTTTAAGATTTTTAAACAAAAAAAAAAGGTTTTTTTGAAACAAAATGATTACATAGTGTTGCAACAGAGCTCATATGCAAGACTTATGGAGTAGGTCACCGAGTTTGGCTGACCTCAGCCAGCACTTCTAACTCTGCCAGCCAAATCCACAGAACGCTGTAGAACGCAAGAGCTTGACACAAGAGGAAACATTTTAGCTGTTTACCATAAGTCATATTTTCAGAGGAACACCGACTATTTTCACCAGTCCAACAGGACGAGAGCTCATTTCCAGCACAACACAGCTGATTCCTTGTTTAAACAATTTGCAGGCGGGCCACGAAATACATCCTGGACAAAGCTTCTAGAAGTCAAACAGTCAACAAGCCACCAGCAGCTGGGAAACACCACATTTGGGGAAATACTGCATCTCTGGATGGAGCACACTGCCCAGTTTTCAAGACTTTCTAGGAACACTGAAAGCCAGGCAAGCTGATTTCAGTGGAGGCCCAAACAATATCCATTAAGGACATGACAGGGAAATTAAACTTTTAATCAGATTTTTGGTGGACATTTCTACTTCATGCCTCAGAAACCTCCATGGCCAGATGCCACCTGCTGAACTGTTACCTTGTTCTACACAAGGAACATCTCTTAGAAAATGGTCAGAGGCAACAGGAATGTAAAACATGCTTCACTATCAGGTATCAGATGTGAAAGAGTAACCAGGAAGGCCACTGATTTCCTTGAGAGATTCCCCTGAAGAAGGGAAGTGACATCTGCAGAAATGACGGGCTTTGAATTTACAGAGAACTGCCAGGGCTCCTGACTTCATACCACACCACATTTCAACATCGGCAACAAGTGATGTGCAGAAATGCAAACAGAGAACCAAAACCCTGCTCCAGCCGTGCACAACAGCTCTGCCGCAGGGCTGGGCACAGGAGGAAAAGGCAAGCTCATTGTGCTGGTGGAGTCAAAAGGTTTTCTCAAAGCATTGGCAATCAGTATTACAGCCTAACAGCTCTGGGCACAGAAAGCCCACCGGACACAGCAAATGCCACTACCCACAGGAAAAATGCCATGTTTGGAACAAGCACCCACTTACACCTCTTCTGGCAGAGCCTGACCACTTTGTCCCCTGTAAACGCCACTGCATGGAGCAAGTCTCATCCACATGGAGCCCAAGTCTTTGTCCGCTTCTGCTCCATTCACACCAGGGTGCCAGAGGAGAACACACAAGCTGTTCACACAATTAAAATAATCAGATTTTCTAGGCTGATGAGTACATTGAAGGCTCTGACCTTCCACATCCTGAATCTATGTAGGAGCTCACCATCCTCTCTGTTCCTAAACTCCATTTATCTGCCCCAATTTCAGCTCTCATGCAATATGGGCATATTGTGAATATTGGCAGAACCCCAGCGCCCCTCCCAACAGTAAGCAAACTATTCTTAAAACATCAAGGTGCCTGCAATATTTGCCAGTGTTACAAGATACAAGTTTCACAGACGTGAGAAACTGAGAGCTATTGTCTGTGCATGTACACCCCTCGCTACTCCCCCAGGTAGTTATTGGGCAGCCACACACCCAGAGCCATGCAGAAAGGCAGCTTTGGACAGGTTATAAGGTGACCTTTTAAGACGGGAGTGCAAGAAACAATTCGTGAAAAATTATTAAATTCCTTGTGCTGAATCAACAGAGCCAGACGCTCTGTCACAGCAATGAGCAACGTGAGGAAAAAATACTAAATAAGGACATAAAAGTTGCCACAGGTCTCATTTACACAGCAGTATCGCACTGCAGCACTAGGATGTTCACAGCAGCTCAGCCAAGAGCCTCTCAAACAAAAACAAAATACCACGGCGGGTCAGAACCAGGGTCCCGTGTTTCGTCTCCGGAAGCAGCAGCAGGAGATGCTGTTTATGGAGGGCAGATGAGCCCAGCCACCACCAGCAGTTCCGTTTCATTGGGGGACCTGCTGCTGGTCCTCAAAAGTGACCATTAAAAGCAAGGAAGCAAAGAGTAAGGCTAAACCAGCTCCATAGAAAGGCAGTTCTTCCATTCAAGGTTAGGCTGTTTTCTTGAACCTTTTGTGGGAAACCCCACAAAGGCAGTCTGAAAACAGCGGTACCCGTGCGCTCAGTGCCACCCGCCCTGCACCCCTGCTGGTCTGCCAGCAGGACTTCGCAGCAGCTCCATCACCTTTCCAGCAGACTGCACTGGTCCATGCCCACAGCGACTCCATTCCACTTTACCACTAGGGATGCAAGGCGGATTTACTGGTTCCCAGGACCCGCTCCATTGCCCCATCTAGACCGAGTGGGGCTGGCAACCTCCCAGCCCTTGGCACAGTGGTCTTTTGCAATAACACACAGCATACCCAGGCTGAGCTCTGCAATTTCACATTCAAGTTCCTGCAGTCCTCTAGGGTGCATGCCTTCTAATCCTGGGCACTTACTGACATCCAACTTGTTTATCTGGTCAAATACTTCCTCGTATTTATATAGATGGATGCTGTATCTCTGCCAGTAGTGACTACCAAGGGTTTCAGAGCAAAAGGCGAGGAGCAAACAGCTCTGACAACCCAAATGAAAGCTGCTCCCCTGATTCAAGGCTGCTGCTGGCATGTGTTCCATGCAGGAGAGCTTATACAACCCCTCTCCTTAGTACTCAGCCACAGAGCAACCACCCAAGTGCTGCCTGAGTGCCTTCCTTCTTTACAAATGTGACATAACAGAGGAGGAAAGTCCCATTCTGCTTACAAAAACAGGATTACAGGTTATTCAAGCTCAGTAAAAACTACTTCCAGCGAAAATCTTCAATAATGCTGAACTCCTTCCCACGGAGCACCAAGCCCAGGGGTGCTTCTGAATGAGCAAAGCCACAGATGACCACAGGCACTGTGTCATCAAGGGGTCACTAACTTTTAATAGCTGTCCCCTTCCTTCACTGCACTGCAGAGCGGGACAGCACAAGGCTGAGAGCGCTTGCCGGCTCCCTGCTTCTGCATCCTACGACATAAAAGTCTCTGCAGAGCAGGCATGGGGCTTGAGATCTCATCAAACCAACCATCCTTCCCAGCATCTCCCCGCAAACCAGCATGCATACCTGACAGGAATGAGTCAAGCTTTGCTTCAGTCAGCCCTTGAAAGGGAAAACCAATTTCAAGTAACTCCATGCCTGCCAGCTGTCTAATGTGGAGCTCAAAACCCTGACTCAGAGCATCCCGGAAAGCACACCCCACATTTCCTCCCACATGCTGGAAGCCCACAGGACAGTACCTTCCTGAAGAAGGTATTTTGCCGCTCTCACATATTTAGTTCATCCGTGGCACAGCTGCTCACCTGGTAACTACGTGAGAATTCATGAGTAATAAAGAGGACAGAGGATGCAGCACACATGTGCAAGCCATTAACAGAAACACTTGGGACAGAAGAACCTTAAGATATGACAGAAGAAAACCAGTGGATGCCAGGTCTCAGCACACACACACATATAGCCTTCGGAAACCAGCTTCAGACCACGATCGCTGAATTTTCCAGCCCCTCGGGTTGAACCAAGACTCTCCAAACCCTTAAGCAGGCATCACCACACTGCCCTGGGGCAGCACAGCTGGTCTCTCATCTGCAACCAAACCCACAGTAGGACAGAGTGATCACATGAAACCAGTTTGAGTCCAGCATAGCCTTGCTCAACACAGCCTACATCTGAAGACAAGAGACTCCATCCACCAACGGAGAAAAGCCAGGGAGCTACACCTAAGGACAAGCTACGAGTCCCTCCTGTCCCAGTTTGCACTTACATACAAGCATCCAAACACAGCAGCTGTTTGCACTGCTGCCACAGCACTAACCATACAGGTTGGTGATTGTCCTAGAACTGGGAAAGGAAAAATTCCACCAAAGAAATCTGGAAAGCAAGTAACCTGGACGTGTCTGAGGTACAGTAGCTACTTCCTTTACTCCTTGTTTTAATACCGGGTTTCTATTGATGCTCCCACCATTCCCACTCGTGCACTACACAGAACTCAGAGTCAGACAGGGCTCCGCAAAGCAAAGATGTTCTTGCCCGGAGGTATGAGAAACACTGCTCTACAGCACTCAGGCAATGCAGCCCCTTTGGTAAACCCCCTCCCAGGCTGCAAGATTTCACAAAACCCACCAGAAGACAGCTACACTTTCCATGATGGAAAGCTACAACGATCATTGCCCTTGAAGGAGGGTACAAGATCTATATCTTAACAAAATACAAGCACATTCAACATATTTCATTACCTACTTAGGTGCACCCAATCCACCCAGTTTCCAGAAGCAGAGCACTGTACTGTCCAGAATGCTTCCAAACAACGGCTATCTGCCACAACCACCGAACTATTGCTCCACTCTCAGCACACACAGATGAGGTGACATGGATTGCCAAGGATGCACCCCAGGAAGTTTCTCCGATTTTCAGGGCTGAGTGGGGCCCCCCATGAAGAACCCCCATCAGGGAGAGGAGCAGTGCTGAGCCTGACTGGTACTGCAAGCATAAGCCAAACACATGGTAACTCTTTCAGAGCACTTTTCACTGCTGCGGGGCTTACTGAGATCCCCCTGTGGGAGTTATGCCCCCGATCAGCAACAGGGGAACAGCACACCGGGTATGGCTGTTTGGTAGCACCCGCACATAGCTCTGACTGTTCTCAGCAGCCGGCAGGCACGCACCTGCAAAGGTGTACCACTAAAAGCAACCTTCCCAGTGGGGAATGTTGGTTCTTTAAACAAACTGTATGATTTAGGGATGTGCTTTAACTATCGGAACAGTGTTGAAAGAGACTGCATCACTGCACGCATAGCAAGTCATCCAGGAAGTTACCAAACAAACTAAGAGTCAGTTTGGCACGGGACACTGAAAGGTGCTGAGGCCAGTGGGAGTAGCAGAGCCGAGTGCATTGTAGAGGCCTGCTACAGTTAAGCACTTCTGAAAGTCTCAGTGTTAACAGCCAGCATCCTCAGTCACAGCATCTGCATAGATGACAGTAATGGAAGACTGGTACCTGTGAGGGTATCTGAAGAGAAAAACACAACCCAGTGCTGACCTGGATTATGGAGACCAAGCACTTTATTCTCAGCAGTTCAAGAGAAGATTATTTCTGCAAACAGAAGAGGTCCAGACCTTTACAGCAGAAATACAGCTGAAAGGCAGCTTCATCTGGTTTCATTTTTGACTCTGGGATGGCACATCCCAGAACGAAGCGCTCCATGGCGAGGAACAGCCACCAGACCAAGGTGCACCAGCAGCCCACAGAGCACCAGCAGCCAGCGGGTCTTGTTCCCATTTGGCCCCAGCAGCACCTGTACACCAAGCCAGGGTTTGACAATCTGTATCCTCTCTGGAAGGCTGCTGTCCAAAAACTATTTCCAGCTTCCTAATAAGACCCTCCAGAAGTGCTCTGGACCTTTTTTTTTGTTTGGGTTTGGAGTTGTTTGTTTTTTTAAAACATACTCTATAGTTGTTGGTTATTTCCTTAAAGAAAGATTTATTGGAAGAAATATCACAGCTACAAGCCCCTAAAATCCTTTACTACATGTAAAAAACCCCAAACCAAACCCCAAGAACAAAAACAAGCAAAAAAACCCCACTCCTTCACCATTTTATCTTTGCAATGTCGTATTTGTTCTAGGCCCAGAATGGGAACCATAGGCGGTTATTCTTTTGTTTAAACGAAGCCCCAGTAAGCTCTGGCAGCCTTTACTATCTTTGTTTCTCCTTTCTAGATGTTTTATTTCATATGCGTGCATAAGAAAGCAGAAAATAGACACACTCTCCCCAAGATGGCAGAAGACAGCAGCACCCTGCTAAGCTCACGTACCTGGGCTACAGGGAGGCTCAATATATTGTGCCAAGCCCTACCTCCTGCCCCTGCCCCCTGGTCCCTCCAGGCACCACCAGTACTGCAGCTGGGGTGACTGGTTTGAGAAACAAAGCCTAGAACCTGGTGCTTCAGCTATGCACAGGTTACACAGAGGACAGGCTTCATCCAGGTACCTTTGCACCCCAGGGTGTAATGACAGACTTTTGTAATATATGTTTTCTTTTTGAATTCCCACCTGGTTATATTTTTACCTCCACAAGCTGCCCAGGCTGATGTTTATTTATATGAGCTTATTAACAGGCACTTCAGCACAGAACCATTCATTTCTCTATGCGACACGGGTATGCCCGCTGCATGAAGGCACACTGTGCTCCTGCTCTAACTAACGCTACCCACCACAGACAGAGTCCCCAGCACGGCTTCAAGCCCCCTGCAAGTGCCCTCACTGTCCCAGCTGGCTTGTCCAGTGCATTTCACCTGCAAGGCCCGCAAAAGCCACCATAGGTATCTACCTGCCCAGTAAGCACAGTGTTATTGACTTTGGCCTTTCCACACCATTATGAAAGAGATTTCACTTTTGAGAGCAGCACTTTATCAGAAACATTTCCTGGAGCTACTGTTCCTTTTTAGGCCACATCAGCAATACCAAACAGAGAAAGAGGAATGAAAATCAGCAGAAACAGAAATACTTGTAATGTTCACAGGCAGCAAGAGGTATCAAAGTGAAACAGGCAACAGGGAAAATGCAAGTGTTTCCTACCAACTCAGGATGGTCATTCTGAACTACACAGCCCTAACAGCACCAGGAGGACAGTATCACGACAGTAAACATCACCCATGCACAAGTTCTGCAGCACAAAGTAATCCCATTGTGCTGAAAGAACAATTCCATGTGACTTGGGGTTAGACCCTCTGAGTGGAGCCAATCTGGGCAGTCCTAGACTGATGGTGGTGCAGGAACCTTCAGAGCAGCTTGGTTGTAACAAGTCTGGATGAACTGCTCACTCTTTCCAGTCCATGCAGAACCCGAGACAGCCAGTCAGCAGCACACAGCAGCTCTGAGTTTTGTCAGGACACATCTCTTCTCAGAGACACTCAGCAATGCCTTGAAACATTCTTCACTTTTTTCCTAATTTCTCCCCTTAAAAGCAAAAGGCCACGGTCTCTTATCTTTTCAAAGCTCCCCTTGAGCTGGGCAATCACAGATACCTTGGTATAAGCTCAGCACCTTCTCCCATCTAGCAGGCTATAGACTTTCTCATAAGCAAGGAGCCTAGGTATTTTAAAAGAATTCTGGTTTTTCCCAGGAATCCTTTGGAGGCTCTCATTTCTTTTTTTAACCTTTGATACAGTGTGACAAGTCTCAAGTGTTTCAGGAAAGCGAGCTCCTTCAGTAGCGTTAAACACGCAATGTGAAAGGACAAGACAGGAGCAATTACATTTTGATATTGAAGAAAAGCATGCACCCAGAGGCACCCACATGCTCCTAGAAGAGTAAAGTTACAATTTGCAACCCCTAGACCGGCTTCCTCAAGCCCTCAGTGCCACAGTTCACAGGTCAGTACTGCCCATGCCATGTTCAGCGTGCCTCTTCCATCCCTCCAACATTCCCAGCTGACACCTCCAGACCTGGCACCCCAGTGCCAGGTCACTTGTGACTGAAGCACGCTAGGAGACTTTATCCCAAAATAGTTGGGGAAACTGTCTGTGAAGGAGGAAGAGAGCCCTTATTTTGCAGCATGACTGACAGACACACACCATTTTAATATCCACTCCAAATTTTGCTCAGCATCACAAATACCCCCAAAGGCTGCCAGAATAACTAACAAGAAAAATCTTCACCAAGACCAAATTAAAGCTGTAGGCTGCTGTCTAGCTGTCACCCAAAGATTTATGTGCACCCACTCCCTCCATAAAAGCTGCCAGCACTGGCCTGCCAAATGGCTTTGTTTGCTGGCACACCTGTACCTGAATGAGTTTTACAAAGGAGTTTTCATTCAGAAGCTCAGTCATTTCACATAAGAGCAAGTTAGAGCAGGGAAGTAACTTTCCACCACTTACACCTGTGTCTTATCAATATGATTATTTGCTAAGCACTATGTGCAATTCTTTCACTGAAGCAATAGCTCTATGATAGAAACTCTAGAATAAGCCCGATTTTACAGTCTCAGCCAGAATTACACTGGTATAAACATATTCCTTTCTGTAGCAGGGTAGCTCCTTGTCACCTTTATGCGAGATGACTGTGGGGGGGCCAACCCTTCAGCTGCACAAAACTACTTAGAGCATCTGCTATTTTTATTGCAATGACAGCAAGACTTCTCCAGCGGCTCTGCTGATGGTACTCACCATAACTCAACAAGTTATTGCATCCTAACAAGTGGTACATTTAATTGTACTTCCTGTACTGCCACATACAGTCATACTGCTGCAACATAAATGCATGCTAGCTCAAGGGAAACAGCAAAATGCATGGATGAGCCAGACGCTGTTCTCAGTTTGGGGACACAGCTGTGGTGCCAGCTGAGCTAGATCAGCAGGGGAGCATTAGTTCTGGATGTTGGACATCACAGCTGAAGCCTATTTCACATCAGCGCAAAAATTTCAAGTTTCACATGGCTTTTAACACTAGTAACTACTCTGGTAAAGAAAAATAGAAACAGATTCAGAGAGAGCTGGAAGTTAATTTTTCTTCCAATGATAAGAGAAGCCAGCCTTCCTGAGAGCATCACAGTCTTACACATGTTCAAGTGCAAGGAATCAATATAAAAGCTCAGGTTTTAGTAAAGCCTTTCTGCCACAGCAGTGGAACTTGCCAGACCCACAAAACATGAAGACAGGACACACGGGGCTTATTAGCTTTCTGCTCTTGGATGTGAGATGCTCCTCATCCCATGTCTCCTTGTACACTTACCTACTTCGCTAGGGAACTGTGGCAATTCTGGAGAAACCGAGGAACTGCCTCCATCCCATCTCTGAAAGCTCTGAGCTTCCAGCAGGTACAGCTGCAGAGCCACAGCTGAAAGCCAGGAGCTCCTGGGCCCCTTCAGCTCATCCCGGGATGGGCAGAGCAGCCCAGGGCACGGCTCGTCCCGTTGGCACAGAGAGCCAACCCCGGTCGACCCATGTAAAGGTCCTCACCGGTTTTACCGTGTTTTAATTCACCTGGGTCAACAGTCTTGCCCGAGTTGGCAGCCAACACCGCCGGCACGCTAGCTGCACACCTCCTACCCACGACAAAAACAGGAATTTACCAGTAAAAAGCAACTTTGTCCCCAAGTCTCTTCTCACTGACATTTCTGTCCAGCAGGTTGTAGCAGACGTTGGTGGTCGCCCCTTTCATCCACTCGATGAAGATCTTCCCCTTGGTCACGTCGAAGTTGTAGCGCAGGAAGGGCCCGGCGTGCTGGCTCTGCCAGTAGAACTCCTTCGCGATGTCGCCCCAAAACTCTGCAAAGGCAAGGGCCGGCGCTGGTGACGCGGGCCGGGCCGGGGGAGGGCAGCCAGCGCCCCGCGGGGCACGGCGGCGGCCCACGCGTGTGGCGCGCCACGGCCCGGCCGCGCTCCCGCCCAGGGGAGCCGCTCCCCGGCCCGGCGGCAGCGGGCACGGCGGCGGCGCTCACCCTGCGGCTCCTCCACGGAGCGCTGGTAGAGGCGCTGGTAGTGCGGCAGCGAAGGGACGTGCGCCGCCGGCAGCAGCTCGGGCCGCGGCCGGTACAGCCGGGCCTGCTCCTCGGGCAGCACCATGGCGGGGCGCCGGCGGCTCTGGGCGGGTGGGCGGCCGCCGAGCCCGCTTCAAAGCGGCGCGGGGGCGGGGGCGGAGCCGGGGGCGGCGGCGGGGCCCGCCCTCATGGCGGCGGCGGGGGGAGCGCGGCCGCCCCCGTCCCGGCTGGTCCCGCGGGGCCCGGCTGAGCCCGGCGGGAAGCCCCGGGGCGGCGGCAGGCCCGGGCGGGCAGCGGCTCGCCAGCAGCGGGGCGCCGGGCCGCGTGTCCCGGGCAGCCATGTCACCCGGGCAGCCATGTCACGCTGGCAGCCATGGCCCCGTCTCGTCAGCCATGTTTCCCCCCACCTGGCAGCGCTGTCCCCTTGGCAGCCATGTCACACCAGGCACCTCCGCGAGCGGTGTCTCCTCCGTCACCCATGACCTCTCTGTCAGCCCTGTCCCCTCTGTCACTGGTGTCTCCCC
Source organism: Falco naumanni (assembly GCF_017639655.2). NCBI lineage: Eukaryota > Metazoa > Chordata > Aves > Falconiformes > Falconidae > Falco > Falco naumanni. The sequence continues at coordinate 35,133,698 of NC_054063.1, read as the reverse complement.
TTTCAGCTGTGTCCCCCGCACAGTGATGTGCCCCCATGTCAGCCGTGTCCCCCTCATCAGGGGTGTCCCCTGTCAGTCATGTCTCCCTCATGCTGGCAGTGTTCTCCCATCGACAGTGCTGCCCCATCAGCCACGTCTCCCTTGTCAGCTGTGTCCCCTGTGACCAATGTCCCCTCAGGGCCAGTCCCCACCACCTTGCCAGGCGCGGGGGAACAGCCCGGGGTACCACCTCGACAAGACCCTCCTTCACTGGCCCCACAAAAGGCCCAGAGGCCATGGCCACGCTCGCTGCCTGCCCCCTGCCAAAAACAATCTTTGATTCCCCCCGCTTGCTGCCTGCCTGGCTGAGCAGTGAGCCGCGTCAGTTCGCTGAGCATTTCCCCCTGCACAAAATTTTACAGATCTTGTATAGTTAGTGAGAAATTAAACCACTTTTTTCACCATGAAAGCAGCCGAATGCTGGACCGGGGGCCCAGAGTGGCAGCGGGGTCTCAGCCCCTGGGGACAGTCCCAGCTCAACTAGACAAGCCCCAAAGAACAGCCCTGGTGGAGCCAAGGTTGGACCCGGGCTCTCCCAAGGGACTGGCGCGGGCTCTCTGGCCGGAGGGGCCGGAGCTGCCTGTGGTCGTACCCCTGGCAGCAGACCCATCGCCACCCTGACCCTTAACCGCCTGTGCCGAGCCGGGCTGCCCCGGTGGCGTTGCCTAGGCAGGCTGCTGAAACCGCCAGCGTCCCTTCTGCGCGGGGGAACATCACCCCTTGCACGACACCCTGCTGTGCCTGGGGAGCCACGTGCTCTGGAGCTACAGGACGTTTTGGGCCCCAGCCAAGGAGCATTCAAAAAATAAAAGAACATAACCTTGGACTTGGGACAGTATTCCTCAGGCTGGAGAGCAGTGGTCTGGTGTCAGCAAGCAGGTACAGCCGACTCCGGCATCCTTGGTGTTTTACATGGTTGAATGCACTCCCGGGGAGCATGGCCTTGCTGTATGCTGCGGGAGATGCAAACCTGTGGACTGGTGAGCATCGTCTGCCACCCCGTGCAATGTTCTCACCAGCAAAGAGGCACGAAACAGGCCTTTAACAGACAAAAGTGGCTGGTGCTGGTGTATCTTCTGTTAAGGACGCTCCCGAGTTTTGAAGGGCATGTCTGTGCTGTAGCTCCCTGCACTGACGTTAGTCTGCTGGCTGCCCACACTGCTCGAGGGCAAAGCTGCCTCTCTGGCTCCCTTGGGGAGGACATAGCTGGTTTCCTCCAAGATGAAACCCAAGAGTAGTTCAGATAACACCTCCCCCCATGGGCTGTATCCTGCGGCCAGCATCGCTCCAGGAATGCTCTCTACACATCTTCAAGATGACCTCAGCGGGCTTTACACCTCTCAAATGGGTCAGCCGCCCTCACACCACACTGTAGCACATGTAACAAAGATTTCTTAGCCATATGGTATAAAACCACGGTCCTGGAAAGCTGCAGCATGGCCTCACATTATTAATTTCACTGTTATTAAAAAAAAAACAAACAAACCACAGGAAGGGATAGTCAGATTTTAGGGCTCAGGGATTCAGTCTCTACTAGTAAACCACATGGATGAAGGCAAAGTCTCCAACACAAGTCCACATCCACCCAGATGCCCAACATTAGCACATTCCCTGCTGGAATTTCAGCCTGAGACCACCAGCCTCTGAGCCCAGGCTCACTCTGTGGGCAGACACAATATAGATACAGCCAAACCCTGCAAGGTCTTTCCCTCCACCATCCAGCACATTACTTCCAAGTTCCCTATTACAAAAAGAGGTTTTTGAAGAAAAAGTCTATTTGTCCATGCAGCCTGGGCTTTCTGGCATGGGTATTTTTCAAGTTCCCCAGGGACTATGGGAGTTGCACTCCTCCAGCACTCCCCTTGGAGTCATGCTCCAGGCACAGCCCCATGAGTTTTGGGGTACATGAGACACATCATTTAACAACCCCAACTGGAAACCACACTGATCATCCCCTGAGAAGCAGGACAAACCCAGAGGTTCTAAAGTTCGTCAGAAGCCCCCTCGCACTGAAAATTTTCTATTACAAGTTGCCAATGCTTAGTTTTAGCAGCTTCCATCTCAAGGATTTTGTATTTACCAGAAGGGCTTAGCAGCTCACTAACAAACCTTCTGTCCCCCGACGTGCCAGGCAGATGCCAGTTCACCCACTGCTGGGAAAGAGCTTCATCGCTCTCCTTGTCATGGGACAGGTGCCCTGGCGCCAGTGGAGAGGTGGTTTGCAGATCTGGAAGGCGCTCTCTGGTTTCCTTCTCACTGGCCATTTGCTTTCAGTGATTTGTCCAGCTGAAATTCTCCACCAGACTCTGTGACAGCATGATTTCTCTCCAGCAACTGTTGCCTGCTGTGGGCAGGACATACTGAGCCACAAGGCCAGGACAGCACCATGTCCCACCAGCCCACCTGCTGTCCTCTGTACAGCATTGCCCAGTATGGGCTGCTGCAGCCAGGGGATTTTGTTGTGCTTCAGCTGTCCACAGCTGTGGCCCAGGAAGCTGCTTGATAAGGAGTAGTTGCATCATCTCTCACCATACACCTGCAAAGCAGAAGACTCAGAATAGCCTCCCAGACATGTTTCCCCATGCTCTCTCCTCTTGCAGGAGTCCAATAACCCTCCAAGCGCCTGTTTACAGGGCTGCAAAGCGCATAGTCCGTACCATCAGTCAGGCCCCCCACAGCACAAACACAGCTTTTCTCACACGGTCATTTTAGTGGTCCACAGCTGAAATATGGGTATGTCCAGGACTCCGTTTGGTGATTTTATAGGCTCTAGGGAAAGGGCTCCTGCTGTATGACCATGTGTTGCTACTCCAGCCCCTTTCATCCCAGGCGAGCTTGCATCCAGCTGGGCTCCTGTGCTGGGAGCTGGTGGATGGTGGGGCTGGATGCTGCAGGGTTTGCTCCGAGCTTGGCTCCCAGTTCTCCTCCTGACTCACCAGGCAGCCCTGGAAAATCAGCTGCATTTCGAGTCTTTCATTTCCTCTTCCTGTAAAGGAGTAAAAGTACATAAAGGATACGTGTTAGTGTGTATTAAGATCTCTTGCAGAAACACAGATGGTCAAAAAAAAGTTACCGGCCAGAACATGTGGTGTCTTGCTCACACTGTCTGCTTGGGGTACTTTGGAAAAAGCCTTTCTAGTGCAGCACCCACCGCAGCTCGGCAGCTGTGGTGGGATTCTTCACTACACCTTCCCTGACATGCAAGACCTCAGTCCTGGAGATGCTGAGGGAAAGAAACTGGAAAATCAGAAACAGTCCCTGAATGTCAGGCCTTCTGTACAGCAGGGTGAGTGAGAGGCAGCCTCCCATGGCAAATGTGTTAATTTGGGCTCCGGTAATTTGCTCTGGTAGAGCAGCTGACTTACCTGGGGGGCTCTAATTGGTGTCGCAGGGTACTCCCTTCTGACTGGCCTTATTGCCAAAAACTGTGTGTGAATCATGTCCCTGCTAGAGTCACATCATTAGGTGTCTGAGCAACACCAAGGTCAGCATGATGCCTGAAGCCCATGTGCTTGCGTGGAGGAGGAGGATAACAAGCCACCTCCTCTCCCACTGCCTGTGCACTCATCCCAGAGCATCTCCTGGACAGGGCAGCCTGGACCAGGGCCTAGAGAAGCCGTAACAGAGGCTGGCCAGGCAGGTTCAGCAGCCTAGTGATACAGCTGTCAGTGATGGTAATCAGAGAAGACATCTTTTTAGATGGACCCAACCCCTGGTGAACGTCACAGCACAAACAAGCTTATGCCTTGCATGGACATGCCAGAGGCAGCGGGAAGCTTTATCAGAATATATCTGATATATCTGTGGTAAGGGAAAGTATTCTTGAACTATAGGTGACTGTAAGGGTAGGGAATTGAGGGGCAGAATAAAAGACCAAAGGATCTGGAAGAAATCCCAAGTGACACCAGCAAACACTCCTGTGACCTGCAGAGCAGGCGTGGGAGAGGGAGCAGGCTGGGTATCCGACAGCAAGGGTGAGCTTATGGGCTGGCCAGTGCTGGCAAAGGGACAGGCTCAAAGTTAGCTACAATAAAATGGTCCCGTGGTGCTCATGCCCCCGGCACATACCCGTGCTGGCCCTTGCACGGGACATGACACCACAAGCGAGCAGCGGGACTGCTAGCAGAGAGCTCGAGGCTGGCATGGCTGGTGCTGCAGGCTCCATGTGCCTTGCAGGGACAGGAGGGAGTGCACCGTGCAGCACCACGACCACTCGTGGGCTATGCTGCTGGCACCCCTCTTCTCCCACGCATGATGGTGCTGTGTGGACTCAAGCAGTGTGGATCCCCAGAGCAGCATCCTGGCCGCAGTGAGGCCCCAGTGAAGCAGAGGAGATGGGGTGGGAGGATATGACCAGGCTGCGGATCTTCTTGGTGGGATTTTCTGTGCTAATTTTCAGCACATAGCCAGGCTGGGCAGCCCTTCACTTGGGCTGAATGAATCAGCACAAAGCAGCAACAGGGTTAAACACCAGATCGTGCACTGTCTCCCCACTGAGGACACTCCTCCTCTTTCTTGGCTGTGGAGAAAATTTTAATCAGCACCGTGATAACAGCCTTTCAGTTCTGCTGGGAATTATCAGCTCCTTTGTTTGTAAATGTAGCTGCTCAATACCAATACAGCTCTGGGTTCCAGCACATGCAGCTCCACAGCCCTTTGGCTCAAGGAGCCTCCCTCCCCTCCAGCTGCCTGCTCCTGCTCCCAGCTCTCTGGTATCGGGGTGTTAAAATAGGCCAGGTTGTGCTGAACAGAAGGGTCAAGCCTGAGCTGTTTCCCTCCTGCCTCTGCTGTCACCGGGAGACAGACCTCTGAATTTCAGGCTGTTTAAGCTTCAAAGAGTAGCTGATGAATATCACAGCCCGGTAATTTAGACCTCTGCAGAGTACAGACAATATATTCATAATTATTTTACATGTAGATGAGCTAGTAATGCAATCAGGGTTATAAATCAAACCCAGGAGACATGTTAGTGCTGTTTGCTTGAGCTTTTTGAGCGATCTAGCCACAAGAAAATGTCTGTCTGTCTCTTAGATGCAGCCAATTAACCTTATAAAGATGCACTCTCCTCTCACAGCAGCTCATTTGTTTCCTTTTGAGCTCTGCTGGCTGCTGCTATTTTCATTCTGGAAGCGGGAGCCCGGCTGGTGAGAGGTTCGGTGGAGGGCTGCAGGGGAAGGGAACCCAGGCTCAGGGGAGATGGTGTCTTCATAAGCGGTGGCACGTTAGAGGTGATTGCAGTTTAATAACTGGCTTCTCCATGTGGCTTCACGGTTGTCCCCAGGCTTCAGGGAGTGTCCTTGCACACCCATAACCGGAGCTGCCTTCTTTTCCCCTGTTTTATTGAGCAGTAAGAGATAGCCGGGCCTCCGGGGTGCTCAGTGACTGTGGCCTGGGTGGGCAGTGGCTATGTCCTCTGCTGCTGAGCTGCCAGCCATGCAGCTTTGCTGTGCCAGCCCCGCGGTGCCAGCCATGCAGGAGCTCAGCGCCAGCCGCGCAGAGCTCTCCGTGCCGCTGGTGCAGGGTCTGCAGTGGCAGCAATGCAGGGTATGCTGCCAGTGATGTGGGGTCTGCAATACTGGCAATGCAGGACCTACAATGCCAGCAGTGCAGGGCACACGCTGTCAGTGATGTGGGGTCTGTGGTGACAGAAATGCAGGTCTCTGTGGTGGCAGTGGCACAGTGTCTGAGGCGCCAGCAACACAAGCTGCAAAGTGCCACTGATGCAGAATTCAGGCACGAATTCACTGCAGCCAGGTCTCATGCTGCAGCACATGCTGGGTGTCACGCCAGCCATGGGGTCTGGTCACACATGTCCCCTACAACGTCCCCTGGCATCATCTGCTTCTGCCCTGCCCAGAGCTCGGAGCAGACACAGCTGGAGCTGAGCTGAGGTCGGTGCAGACACCAGAGGGTGGTATGGTCTCATGCATCCCCAGCACCAAAGCCTCTGAGCTGCTCCGACCTGGGCGTTGCTGTTTGGCTCAGGGACGAGACTTTGCTGCGAAAACCTGTTGGACTTTGCAGTACCGTGGGCCAGGGTGAAAGGCGGTGGGTGACTCGTCTGGGAGCTGCCTCCAGGTTCAGTGGGGACATGCGGCAGCTTGACCCGCCCTAGCCATATCTTCAGTATCCAGAACCTCAGTTCTCCAGGCTCCAGGCATTGCTCATCCGTGTCCCTGTAGCAGGGACACAACTTTTGGGGCCCCGAGGGGACCACTGACAAACACCCTACGCGGGCTCTTGGCAGTCAGGCAGATGCTGTGAGATGGGGCCTGTTTCCTTCATTGCCCAGGGCATAATAAAACCACAGGAGCTGCATCTTCACCATAGCTGGTGTCCCCAGGAGCTGTGGCAGGCAGAGGACAGGCAGGGCTGGGAACAGGAAAGCCACTGCTACTCTGACACATTTGTAAGAAGAGGACTTGGAGACAGCTTTTATTTATTTTTTCATAGAGATTTTTAATGTTCATTTTTTAACAGACTTCATTTAAATTTTTGTTTTCTACAATAATTCAATGTAAAAATCCCAGTACAATATACAACAGTTTGAACGTTTGGAGTAAGAAATCCAGCATGGGGAGACATGTAAGTTCAGCTAGTTTCTATCACAGGTAGCAAATTCCCTCTACCCTCCCCTAGATTCACCAGCCAGGAAGGCATGTGGACGGGAATGCTTTACAAATGTCACCCCCACCCCGTCATGCCCTGTCCCTGCCCATACTGCAGTGGGACGGTCCCTCAGACACATCACCTTGGAAAGGGCAGGGTCCCCTCCATGGGATGGCTGGGAGCCTCCATCACTGCAAGGCAAAAGCTGCAGTCAAGCGAGGCTGGCTGGCCCTTGTGCGTGAGTGACGTGGGATGTTCCACATAGGCCCTGCATGCAGGTCCCTCGGGGTATGGGGCTCCCTCAGGATGGAGAGGAGACCTGTCCTCCCCTTGGCAGCAGTGCCAGCAGCCTTGTGCAGACATAAGGTCGCATGGCCATGTCCCTGCATGGCCCAGCCCAAGGGAGGGAAAACAAAGATGATGCAAGGGTCCTTGGCTCTAGGGTCTGAGGGGTCATTTCAGGGATATCTCCCTGGCCTGGGATCTGGCAGGCTTTCAGGAAGCCACTCTGGCCTGGCCCATGGTGCTCAAGCAGCCTGGGACAGTCCTGCTTGAACAGCCTGGAGTGGTCCTGCTCAAGCTACATGGGACGGTCCTGTTTGAGCAACATAGCAACATTCTGCTCAAGCTACATTGGATAATCCTGCTCAAACAACCTGGAGATGTCCTGCTCCAGCAGCATGGGGGTGTTGCTGCTCAAGCAGCGTGGGATGGTTCTGCTCAAGCAGCATTAAGGTGGTCCTCAAGCAACCAAGAGCTGTTCTGCTTGAACAGCATGGAACAGTCCTGCTGGTGTTGTGTGGGGTGGTCCTGCTTGAGCAGCACGGGGTAAGCCTGCTCAAGCAGTGTGGGATGGTCCTGCTTAAGCAGGCTGATGTGATCCTGCTCAAGATGCATAGGGTGGCCTGCTTGAGCGGCATGGGGTGGGCCTGCTCATGCAGCATGGGATGGTTGTGCTTGAGCAGCGAGGGGTGGTGTTGCTTGAGCACCTGGAGCAGCTGCAAGTGGCAGGGATAGTTCCTCGTGTCCTGCAGCATCCCAAGCACTGCATTCAAAGCCATGTCCGGCCCTTCTTGTCCCTCTTGGAAATCATCCACTGTTCGGAGAAGTCTCCAAAAGATGTGTGCACTTGAAGGGATGCCAGGGGGCTTTGGTCAAGCTCCAAAAGAGTTATTGCTAATGCTAAATCAGGACATTTGTGACTATCTATGAAACCTTCCAAGGGCAGAGGATCCTCCCACGTTCTCAGTGACCAGTTCCAGCTGCACCAGCCCTAGGGAGAAGCATTTCCTCATGTGCAGCATGAAGATCCCTGCCTACACGCTGTGGCCATTGCCACTATTATGGAAGTGCCTTTACTAGTGGGGATGGGGTATGAGGCCAGTACTTCATCTAACCCAGCCCTGCATCCCATCCCCAACAGTAAGGGCCCTTCCTGCTTGGATCAGGGACGGCTGCACTGGTGGTAGCTTTCCTGGGTTGGTAAGGGGTGGGATACAAGGCAGGGAAAGGAGGAAGAGGAGAAAATAACAGCAGGAGTCAGGTGTGCTGGGAGTAAAAGAGTGAAGGGAAGATGGAGGAGAGAATAAATGGGAGAGGTCAGGCTGGGAGAAGATGGGAGGTCATGATGGAGTTGGGAGGTGAAGGAGAATGAAAGGACAGTGAGAGAGGGAGGTGTGAGGTAGGGCAGGATGGTTGAAGGTAAGGTAGGGTGGCTGGAGGTCAGGAAGGGGTGGAGGGAAAATCTGTGAGGTAGGCAGGACACTTGGAGGACAAGGAGGGATAGGGAGATATGGAGAGGTAGAGGAGTATAAGGAGAAACAGGGAGACTGTGGGAGGCAAATGACAAAGGATGGTGAGATAGCCAGAGGTCAAGTATAAGGAGAGACGGGGAAAGACGTGAAAGAGCATGAAAAAGGATTGGGAAGAATGGGAGACTCACAGGAAGGATAGAGGGACTGAGGTGGAAGAATAAGATTTATGAGACGGAAGATGAGGGAGAAGGTATGGGAGATGGTAGAAAGTGGAGGACAGTGAAGAGGAAAAGAGAGGTTGGAAGAGGATGAAGAGGACTGGGCAGACAGTGGGAAGGTGGAGGATGAAGAAGAACAAGCAAACAGTGGGCAGTGTTGGGGCATGAGGAAGGATGGGGGACAGTGAGAGGTGGAGAAGTAGGAAGAAGGGCAAAATGGAAGAGAGAAACAAGGAGAGATGAGATGGCAGGTGGTGGAGGACAAGGAGGGAGGGAGAGATGGAGATGAGGAAGAGGGATGAGGATACAGTGGGAGATGGATGAGGATGACAGGAGGGATGAAGAGATATTTAGGGGGTAGAGGAAAACAAAGATTGCAAGGCAATGGAGGAAGATGGGTGAGGAGATGGTGGGAAATGGTGAAGCACAAGGCAGGGATTAGAAATGTTGGGGGTGGAGGAGGAGGAGGCAGGACTGGGTGAAGTTGGCAGCTGGGGGGATGGGGCAATGGTAGGAGGTGTGGGTGGATTTTCATATGGAGAAGTGGGGAGGATGAGGGGGATGAGGAGGTAGGAGATAGAAGAGGATGAAGAAAGATGGGGAGAAGATGAGAAATCAAGGAGGCTGAAACAGGCCAGGGTGACGGTGAGAGCTAATGGAGGATAAGCAGGGATAAGATGGTAAGATGTAGAGGAGGACAGGGTGATGGTGGGGAAGGATGAGAAGGGATGGTGAGATGTTGACATAAGGAGGAATATGAAAGGAAAAAAACCTGGAGGCAAAGGAGGATGGGACAGTGTGGAGGCAGAGAAGGAAGAGAAGACATGATGATATGGTGGGAGGCAGATGAGGATAACAAGGAATGGGATGTGGTGGATGAAGGAGGAAGGGGTGAGAGGGATGGGATGCAAGTGCAACAGGAAGATGGGAAGGTGGGATTATGAAGGGCAATGGAGAAGCACAGAAAGGAGAGATTGAAGGTGGTGGGTGATGGAAAAGCACAGGAAGAAGGGATGGGGATAAGGAGAGAAAGTATGTGATGTAGGATGCAGGAGTACAAGCGGGCAGCAGGGGATGCAGTGGGTAATGGAGGAGCATGGCATGGCAGGTAGGGATGGGATACAGTGGATGACAACACACTCTGGGAGGAGTGCAGGAGGGATGGGATGTGAAGGATGTGGAAGAGAACAGGGAGGGATGGGAGGTGGTGGGTGATAGTGGAGCACAAGAAGGGATAGGACACGGTGGAAGATGCAGGAGCACAGGAAGGAGGAACAGGACATGGTGGCTGATGGCAGAGCACAGAAAGGAAGGATGGGACCTGGTGGTGGAAGAGGATGGCAAGAAGGGATGGGACACAGTGGGTGACAAGAGCACAGGGAGGATGGATAGCATTGGTGGACAATGAAGAAGCAGCGGAAGGAGAGGTGGGACATGAATGATGGAGGTACACAGGAAAAAGTATGGGATATGGCGGGCGATAAGAGCATGGGAAAGAGGAATGGGATGGCTGGGTGATGAAGGAGCACATGAAGGAGGGCTGGGTTGGGTTAGGTGGGTGATGAAATCAGAATAAAGAGGGATGGGACACGGCGTGCGATGGAAGAACACATGAAGGAAGAAAGGAATGTGATGGAGGATGGAAAGCAAGAAGTATGGGACATGGGGGATCAAAGAGCAGGGATAAAAGGGATGGGACATGAAGGGTGATGCAGGAGCAAAAGACTGAGAGGTGGGCCATGGTGGGTGATGGAGGACCTCAGGGAGGGACCATTCTACGTAGCGAGCCTGGAGGAAGCTGGGACCTGCAGGTGATGAGGGGCACAAGGGCAAGAAGCCATGGGCAGTGATGCAAAAGGGGACATGGGGTCCATGTGCGGGCTGGGGTGGGCTGCTGGGCAGGATGGGACAGGACAGAGGAGGCATGAGAAACACCAGCATCACAAGAACAATGCAGAGCTGAGAGGAGCCTGGTGTGAGGTGACCACCCTGGCAGTGAGGCCGTGGAGGACCCATGGGCAACAACAAGGAGCCCTGGTGGTGTGGCACAGTCGGGGTCAGCACACAGGGATGGTGTTGGGGAGAGACAGGCGGGTGAGGAGAGGATGGGACACTGTGTGTCGGCTGGGCAGCTGCAGGGTGGTGGGTACAGAGGGACCCAGCCGCTCCACACTCCCCTCCGCAGCAGCACTGGCTCCCCAGCCAGGACAGGCATCACGGTCACCCCACCGCAGCACGGGAAGGCAGCACCAGGGGCACAGGTGAGGGGTTGCAGGGCCTTTATTCATCACACGACAAGCAGGCATGGTACAGGGGTGCAGGATGGGACAGGCAGGGGGCCCGTCATCAGGGCAGAAGGTGCCCTTCACGCGACCTTGGCATGGACTGGTGAGAAGCAGCAGGAGGAGAGGGCAGGGGAAAGCGTGGTTTTGCCCGAAGCACCTTGGGCTTTGCCCTGGGCTGGGCACTGGTGCGTGGGGAAGACAGGGGCAGAGGCTGGGGGGGGCTGGGGCTGGATCAGCCATCTCCACACCTCAAGCAAATTTTCTCCACTGCCTCTGCCAATCCCTTGCTAGCCCCGGCTCAGCCCCCAGCCCCGCGGGAAATGCGCAGCACCGCTATTTACAGAGTAAGACGGAACTGACCAATATTACAAATAATTAAAAGGCAGTTGTAAAAATGAGAAACCACATTCCAAATGTAGAGAGTCTTTTAAAAACAAAACAAAACAAAAACAACAAACAAACCCAAAACCCCCATTACCAATGAAAATGCTAAAAAACACCCCGAAAGGATCTATGTACAGCAGGAGATCGCCTGCAGCAGTGCTGCGCCTGCCGGGGTGCAGAGACCTGACTTCACGGCAGGCAGGGATGCTGCCTGGCCCCGGCTGCTGGTGAGGGTGGGCAGCGCCTGCCCCGCGCGTCCCGCACCCGGGTGACAAGGGTCCCCGTGGGGCCGGCCAGGCGCTGCAGGAGCAAAAGGCCATCGGTGCTGGGCCGGCTGGGCCCTGGCTGATGCTGGTGTGTCCGGAGACACAGGCAGTGAGTGGCCGTCGCGGAGATGCTGACGGAGGCTGCGACGTGGCAGTGATGCAGCCCGCCTGCCGCGGGCAGCGTGCGGCCGGACGGGAGGGGGCAGCAGCTTCGGCCGCAGGAGCGTTTTTTAAGTGAAGCTGCAAGATGACAGCAACGCGCAGAGGCCCTGGGGCAGCGTACACTGGCCCAGAGCAATGCACGGAACCCCTGGAGCAGTGTACAGAGCCCCAGAACAATGCGCAGAGGTCCTGGAGCAATGTATAGAGCCCCTAGAGCAAGATACACAGCCCTTGAGCAATGCACAGAGCCCCAGGAGGCACAGGCACCTGCAGGCAGCTCCACCTGGGCGAATAGCCCCGGCAGGCAAGCCTGAAAATAGGTCAGGCAGCTGCCTCTGAAATTGCTGTTCTCTCCTGGGGCTGCAGAGGCAACAATGCTGCTCTGCATGGGGCTGGGATGCAGCCCCCTGGCTCCAGGAGCTCTGCACCACCACAGGGACTGTGGCTGCTGCCCCCACTCCCTCCCTGGCTAAGGCTTTTTCTGGTGGTGACCGAGGGACGCATGGCGCAGACCGTTGGCCGTACTGCAGCCTCCCAACCCACAATCTCTTAATCCAATTGGTGCATCTCCAATATAGCTCGTTTCGGTATTTTTAAAATGCACTTGGTTTTACATTGCAGGCTGTCCGGAGTTGGGCAGAGCCAAAAGTAGAGGGGAAAAAAAAAAAAAAAGAAAAAAATGTATATTCAGCACTTGGAGGAGCAAATAACTACAAATGGCCCCAGGCAGGGAGGTGGGTGCAATGCTGGGGGCACCACAGCCGTGGCCCCTCGGGATGGCGGCAGGAGATACGCACGCACGAGTGCGCGCACACGCACACACACACACGCAGACACACGCACACGCACACACACGCAGACACACACATGCGCGCGCGCAGGCACACGCTGCCTCCCCCCACGCTGAGCACCCAGCGCCGCCGTCTCTGCAGCTGGACGAGCCAGGGGGACTGCCTGGACCCTTCCCAGCAGTGAAGGCCCTCAGCTGCCCCCCCACCCCAGAGCAAAAGGGTGGCCAGGGAGGGCCCCCCACCCAGCCCAGCCTGGGTGACCGCAGAGACCCTCCCCGCCTCCTTCCTGCCCGGGGAAGCACGCGCGGCCCCGTGGCTGATGCAACCGCACGGCAATCAGGGCTGGCAGGGATGCGCGGGGCTCGGGCAGGGCGGGCAGCGCTGGCAGCGCCTGCAGGGACCGGAGCCAGCACCCTCCGCCCCGGGGGCCAGCGCGGCATCGCGCCTCCATCCATCGCACCCACACGGCCTCCCTGCCGCGCTTCGCCCCAGCCCTGCCCTGTCTCCACGAGCAGCCTCCCTCCGCTGCTCTCCCCTTCTCGGGGCCCCGGCGAGCCCTCGGCACGGTGGGGTCCCAGCTGACATTCCCGGGGTGGTGGGCACCGGGGAGGACCCCCCAGTGCTGGCAGTGGCTCTGAGGGAGCAGGTCTCCGCACAGACGGGAGGTGAAGCAGCCACCCCGGCGGGACATCCCCGCGCGCCCCGGGGCTACCGGCAGCCTGCGGCTCCGACATCTGCTTCGTAAGCGTCCCCGGGGGCGAGGGGACGGTTAGGAGACAGATGCGCCCGCGCTGCCTCCGAGAGGGGCCCCCGCGGTGGGTGTCAGCGCGGGTGCTCTTCCAGCAGGAGAGTGGGTAGCAGGCACGCTGCGTCCCCCGGTCCCCTGTCCTCACTCACTCGAGACCCCCAGCTTCTCCTCCGCCCTGGGGGGGTCCGTGGGGTGCAGTTTGCACTTGGAGGGGGAATGGCGGACGGCGGAGCGGGATGGCCGGGCGAAGCAAGAAGTGAGGGATTGGGAGCTGCAGTCACAGGCCGTGTCCTGCAAAGACAGAACAGGGCACAGGGGGGTTAGAGGGGTCAGAGACCGTGTCCCCTGCCACGGTGGGACACCCCGAGGGGCACCCTGCCTCGTTACCTCGCTGGCTATAGCCGAGATGAGGTCGGGGTCCCGCAGGGCTGCATCCTTACTCCCCTGCCCGGGGGATGAGGGCTTGGGGTCCTCGCAGCTGCTCTGCTTGAGGACTTTCTTGTTCAAGACACGGGAGATGTTTTCAGCTGGGTGGTGGGCGGCTGGGCTGGGGTGCTCAGCTCTCTTGCTGCCCTCCTCCCCGGTGGCTTCCTTCTTCTCCGGAGGGGCAGTGGGGCTCTGTGCCCGCCCACAGACGTTCCTGAAGAACTCCTGCACGAGGCCGTACTTGGGGGCTTCAGGCTTAGCCCTGCTGCTCTCAGGGCAGCCCGGCTTCCAGATGGACTCGGTGCTGCCTGCGTGCTCCACCACGCTGAATAAGCTGGACAAGCCGTCATTGATGTTGCTGAGGACGGGGCTGTCGCGGGTGGTGGTGGAGCGAGCCCAGGCAGAGCCGTTCTGCTTGCTCTGGTGCAGGTTCCAGAGGCTCCTGTCCTTGGAGGCATCCAGCTTGGAGGAAGACCTCCTCTGGAGCTTTGGAGAGCCATATTTTGGGGAGCAGCATGGCCGCTCAATCCTGGAGTGGACCTTATCCAGGGAGGAGGAGATCTGCTTGCTGCGCACGGACACAAGGGAGGAGCTGCGTGGGGACCAGCTCTTGCCATGCACGCCACTGCCACGCGGCAGGTCAGTCTGCAGGCCAACGCTCACCGTCTGAATGGTCTGTGTCCCCACGTGGGCCAGCCCCACTGTCTGGCTGGAGGTGCTTTTCACCTTCCTCTCCAGTGAGCTGGAGCGGATGGCCTGCCGCACGCAGTTGGTGATCTCCTTCATGTCATCGCTCATGTTGCCAGAGATCTCCAGGTCGTGCAGCGACGGGGGAAAGCGGGGCACGGGTGGCACGGTGCTTTCCACCGTGCCACCATCCAGCAGCTCTCGCTGCTGCTTGGAGAAGTTGCACAGCCACTGGCTGTAGGTGCTCTCAGCACTGGCTGACTCCTCCGGCTCCTTCGGCTTGGCCATGGTGAACAAGAAACCAGGTTCGATCATGATCTTTCCCTCCTTGTTGTGCACCAGAGGTGCCTCCAGCCGCCGCACCACAGGGGGGCTGTAATAGATGCGGATCCCCGTCTTGTCAGGCGCTGTGTAGCTCCTCTGCATTTGCTTCTGGGCTGGGTCATGCCCAGAGAGGCTGCTTGCCCGCGAGTAGTCCCAGGAGGAGATGCCCACCTTCTCCTTGGCCAGGCTGTCGGGGGAAGGTTGCTCAATATTCACATATGTACAGTTTGAGGGAGGAACGCCGGTGCTGTCCCGGATCCCGCTGGGCAACAACTGGGCAGCTGCAGATGCCTTTTTGGCCCGGGAATGGTCACCCAGCCCCGGTGTGGTTTTTCCAGGGAGGTAGGGAGAACAGTCGAGCAAGCTTTCAAACTCTGACATGGAGGAAACGGACTTGGTCCTGTGGGAGGAGAGAAGACGGGGCTCACAAGGGGACTGGGCAGCAGTCTGGCACCTCACTCCCACCCCAATGGGACCCCTCCTGAGCACCCAAGTCCTGCTCCTCATGGGAGCCCTTGGCATCCAGGACCACCCTGGACCATGGCTGCATCTGCCCCCAGCTGCTGGGGCTGCCAAGCCTGGGGAGAGCCCCAAGCAGCCTCCTCCATGCCCCAGGGACCATGTAGACACCAGTGCACGTACCTTTTGAGGTTGGTTCCCTTGGCTTCTGCCTCAGAAATTGTCTCTTTGTCTGTGATTTTTTCATTGAGAGCCTAGGAGGACACAGGGGAAAGCTCTGGTGTCGGCAAGCACAGGACCAAAGCACACAGGTGGTCTGGAGCAGAGGCTGCACCCTGCTCCTCTCCAGCACTACTTCCCCCATGCAACCAGGCCTGGCATCCTGTTCCCAGGGCTAGATGGGGATTACTGTACCCATGTCTATTTTAAATAAAGTTTTTATAACCTCATGGAAGCCCTTGGGGTTCAGCCATGCTCTCCACCCTCTCATTCTCCCCAGCCCCTGGTGCTCCCCTTTGCAGCCTCATTTGCTGTTCAAGGGGGTGTTACTTGGGGTTCACAATGGGATCTCCCATCTAACCCTTAGCATAGACCTGAGCCCAACGAGCATCTCGAGAGCCCTCTGCCTGCTCTTGCAGACCTCTTTCCAGTTGCTGCTGTGCTTCTCCATTTCAGAGTGCTTCAGTGCCCATGGGTTGGCTCCTTTCTGCAACTGGAGAATGTGTTGGTCACTCAATGTGTGCAACATGTGCCCCTTTGGGCAAGCAAAAGCATTTGCTGCTTGCCCTCAGTGTGTGCCTTGAGCGCGTGCTCTTGGGACACACATGGAGGGCAAGTGGCAGAGGCTGGAGGAATATTCACGATGCGGGGACACCATACCTGGTTGATTTTGTTCTGCAGGTCCTTCGCTTGCTGCTCTGCCTGCTGCTGCTCCTCCTTGAAGCGGGCCAGGAGCTCCACTTTCTCCTGGTTCCAGTTCTTCTCGCTGATCTGCAGCTGCTTGGTGAGGTCCATGACAGCGCTGTAGGACTCGGCTAGGAGATGCTGGTGCTCCTCACGCTCCCTCTTCAACGCTACCTTCCAGTCCGGCAGCGTGCGCTCTGCAATCCCTTTGCCTGCCTTCGACTCCAGCTGCAGGGACATGTTGGTGGCTGTGGGGGACCCATGGCTCCAGCGTGGTGCTGGACATCCCCAGCAAAGGGGCAAGGCTGTGGGCACCCTGGTTCCCAGTGCAGACCCCGTGCTGCCTGCGTCAGGCAATAAGCGTGTCCCCAGGGCTGTGTTGCACAGCACGGCTCGCCCGTGGGCACAGCCAAGCTGCAGCCAGCCCTGGCTTGCAGCCACGTCATGCCACACGGCCCGGCAGACGGTCACCCAGTGGGACACAGGCTGAATGTCCTGCCTGCTCGTCTGTGCTCTGCCTGCAATCCTGCCTGCTGGACCTGGCTCCTGGAGAGGGGCAGCATCACCTGCAGGGCTGGCAGAGCAGACACCAAGGATGTTGCTGTTGCTGGCAGCCAGGAAGGCACCTGAAACTGGGGTGCTGCCACCACGGCAGCTCTCTTTTGGGGTGGGAGAGAGGGGAACTGGGGACTGCTACTGAGCTCTGCCTGCAGAAATCCTGCCTGAAAGGTGCCGGCCCCACTCTGGGGAGCGAAGCTGATGTACGGCCATGGGCTGCTGCCAGCACAGTGCGAGGGAGGGGAAAACCCTCATCACCCTGAAGGCAGGGCTGGGGGACTGGTGGGACTGCTTCTGCAGGCAGGAGCTTCCCCCGGTGCCGAGGCTGCCCTCCCTCCACCTCCTGCCCTCGCTGCAGACATACATCCCTCCCGCAGCATCCACAGGGATGCAGAGCCCCCACCTGCACCATGACCTGCAAGAGGAGAGAGCGCTTTGATGCTACTCCTAGATGCCTATCCTGGGGAGGGATGGTGAGCACGGGTACCATCCTACCCACCCCAGACAAATCCAGCAGAGGAATAAAGAGCATCCTCTGCTGCTCTGCAGTCAGATTTTCATGCCAGCACTGTTGCTATAGAAACTCGCCTGCTGGAGTGGCTGCTAATTGAGATTCCCACAGTGCCACCCCGCCTCCCAGCCCTGCCCAACAGCCAGCGCCTGGCACTCAGCACAGGCAGCCCCAGCCCCATATCCCCACCAGGCAAGGAGGAGCTGTACCAGCCCGTGGGGTGTCCAGGGCTCCCACCTGGGCGATGTGGCACTTGAGCTCGGCACGCTCCATCTCCCAGGCAGCCTTGGCCTTGGTGAACTGCTGCTGCAGCTCGCTGGCACCGCGCCGCTCCTCCCGCAGCTCTGTGCACAGCTCCTTCAGGGTCACCTTCATGTCTGCCAGCGTCTTGATGCACTCGTTGGGCTGCCGGGGGATCAGGGGTGAGCAGAGGGAGCTGGGGTCCCTTGCTGGAGGAGACCCAATGGGGTAGGAACCCGTGGGAGCTGCCCTCTCTGCAGCCCACCCCCAAAGGCTGCCCACCTGTGGGGTGAGGGACAGGGGGTGCCACCAAGGCAGGGAACCACCCCCTGGGGTGACATGCCAGGGGGGAGCATCCCCTTTCAGCCACGCACCCCGAGAGGAGCTGCTATCCCACACCATGCAGCTGCAGTGGGGGCTGATCCTGCCCACCCACTGGGCTTGTGGGGACCCCACTCACCGTGCTGGGGGTCCAGCTGTCCCCGGTGCACATCTTGTTGTCTGCCTGCTGCTGCGGGGCGAGCTCCTCCTCCTCCAGCAGCAGGTACAGCTCCTTCATGCTGTTTACCTGCAGGAGACACCATGGCTGGGGTGATGAGGGGACCCACAGCAGGAACCGGGGTCATCCCAGCAGCCCCAGGTGGGATGCATAGGCATGAGGGATAGCCCCTGGGATGCCCAACAGCGAGGTCTCCCCTTCATGGCAGCCAAGGTGGAAGCCCCTCAGCCCACAGTACCTCCAAAAAGTCCTCGCCCTCA
The DNA here is from genome assembly GCF_017639655.2 of Falco naumanni. Classification (NCBI taxonomy): domain Eukaryota; kingdom Metazoa; phylum Chordata; class Aves; order Falconiformes; family Falconidae; genus Falco; species Falco naumanni. The sequence continues at coordinate 35,115,575 of NC_054063.1, read as the reverse complement.
TTGTGCACCATCTTGCCCTGGCGCCAGTGCTTGAGGAACCACTTGAGCTTCATGAAGAGCAGGAGAAAGCTCTGCCTGAACTGCTGTGACTCCTGCACCAGCAGGTTCTTCTCCTGGCTCCAGAACTTCTGCTCCAGCCGCCTCTGCAGGTTCAGGCTCTGCAGCTCGAACTCCCGCCGCAGCAGTGCTTTCTGGTGGTCCTCCTTCAGCTGCAGAAAGAAGCACAGGCTCTGAGACAGGGGCTGGTGGCAGCGACATGGTGCTTCTGCCCCAGGGTCTGGGCTGAGCCTGGTGCCAACCCCTTATTTAACACCCCCGGGAAGCTGCCATGCCCTGGCAGCGTGCTGGGGACAGCAGGGTCATTGAGGCGTTGCCATGGGTAGAAGCCCTGCGTGGCTGCACACCCATGTCAAGGAGGATGTGCTCAGCCCCTGTGCCCCTTGAAGATGGGACATGCTATGTGTGCGGTCCTGGGTGACACCTGGGTCCCCAGGTGGGTCATCAGCCTGGGGCTGGAGGTGGCACAGCCGTGGGTGTGGGGACACCTGACTCCCAGAGATCAGGGCTGTTGCCTACTCACCTGGCAGATCTTCTGTGAGAAGTTGTCCACCTCGTCCTTCCTCAGCTGCCTCTCCTGCGAGAGCTGCTCCTGCAGTCCCCGCAGGCTCTCGTTGGCCTCCGACAGCACCAGCTGCAGCTCCTTCATCTGAAACAGCCCGGGGAGGGGATGGGGATGGCGGGCTGCGCCTCCCCACATCCCTTCCCAACGGGGCTCTGCAACTTCCCTTGTCCCCAGCCCTCAAGAGGTACAGCCCGTCCCCCAACCCGGCAGCCAAGGGGTCACAGCTCCCCAGCCCGTGTCATACCTCGGTGGCGTAGGAGTTGTTCTCCTCAGGCCGGCAGGTTTTGTAGCTCCGGGGATGCGCGGGGTCTGTGTCCTTGGTGTGGGGGATGCGGTAAGGGTCGGCGTCCCTAAAATCAGGCTGCTGCATGCGTGGGCAAGTTAATGAGAACAAACCAAAAGAGCGGGAAGAAAAAAAAGCCAGAAAACAAAACAATGGGTCTCCGAAACAGTAAAGAACTACAAGACAACAAAAAGGATGATGAGGAGAAGGAGCTTCATCACCATGGCGGGAGACAATGCAGAAACCAAAAGGAAACACAGGATGAGGAGACACGTGGCCTGGATTGTTTGGGGAAAGGGGAAAAAAGAGAGAAAGAGGGAAAAAATGTGCAAACACCAGTTACGGTGCCATGCAGTGACTGGGGAGACTGGGACCTGGGGCTGGTGGGACCACATGCAGAAAAATAGGACTCTGAACAAGTGAGTGTGCTCCAGAAAGGGGCTTGTGTCTGCAGCCCTGACCACCACCGGCCGACATCCCTGGCCCCTGGCACGAGCTGGCCCCCCCTGGGGAGGAGGGGGAAAGCAGGGCATGAGCTCCGCTGCTGCACAGGCTCCTCACTGGATGCAGGTTTGCCCTGGAGTCTTTGCTCTCCAAATTACCCTGCCTGGGTACCACTAGGGGCTAAGGCTTCTTGCAGCTGGGGTCCTCACAATTTGGGCTGCTTTCAGGAGGCTGCAGGCTGCTCTCCTCCCACCCAGCTCATCCCCAATAAGCAAAGGACTTTTGAGCTGGGGATGTTGGGCTGAGCCAGGGACAACAGCCAAAACACTGGTCCCTGCTAAGGCAGGATGGTACCCAAAGGCCCCGGCTGTGGGCAGGGCAGCCTCGGCACCACCAGCCCGTGCCGGGATGCGCCAGGATGTCCTTGCCTCCTGCCCTGGGCACACTCTGTTGGAGCAGAGTCCTACCTTGTTCCCTGGCATGCAGCGAGGTGTTAGTCTGGGGTTTGCTCTGGAGAGGCTGGAGGGAGGTTACGTTGGGGATCAGGGTTTGCTCCGTTAAAGCGGGAGGAAACAGGGCAGCAAATAAAGCGGCAGCTCCTGCAGGGGACATGGGAAGAAGCCCGTACCTGGAAGTCAGAGGCATGCTCCTTCTGCAGTCCCTCTTTGGTGGCATCGTGGCTGCTGGGGCCGGAGAAGGGGAAAGAGTCCGTGTGCTCCCTGAGGCCACTGGTGAGGTTATCCACCCTCCTCGCGAAGCAGCCCAGGTCCTGCTGGAGCACGCCCAGCCGCATGAGGAGCACGTTCATCAGCTTGGCATCGCTGGGGCTCTCGCCACCGCTACCCACCGCCTCACCCAGCAGCCCCCCCATGCACTCGTTGTCCAAGCAAGCCTTCAGCCCAGAGGTGAAGCCATTGGCATCTGAAATCAAGACATCGATCGCTTTGCTGACGAGCGCCACTTGGTCCCGGATGCCCAGCAAAGTCTCCAGGTCCTTGGGCTTGAGCAGGTTGGCGGGACCATCGGGCACCTTCCCACCACTGGGCACCCTGTCCTGCCCATCAGCTTCGCCGCTGCCCATCCCGTCCCTCCAGCCGGCGGTGGGGATGCACTGTGCTGAGTCGCCGGCCTCAGCATCAGTCTCCAGCATGGGCCGGGTGGTCTGGCAGGAGGCCAGGTCGCAGCGCTGGAGGTTGGACAGCAGCACACGGTTCTCGTACTGCAGCTTCTTCACCTTGCCACTCAGCTCGCTGATCTGCACCTTGGCTGTGGCCAGCTCCTCCTGCGAGGGCTCACTGACCACTGAGCAGCTGTCCTCTGACAGCGTCACGTCCAGTTCATGGTCCGACTTATACTTGGTCAGCTCATTCAGGAGGAGCTTGTTCTGGTCCTCCAGCTCCAGCAGCGAGCGCCTTAGCAGCTCAGCCTCCTCCTCCACAAACTGCAGGTGCCGGCGCAGCTCGGCCACCGTGTCCCCTGCGTCCCCGCAGCCTGAGACACCCACCAGGAACCGCACATCCTGCCCCGGCAGCTCTCTGTCCCCCTGGCCCTTCATGTCATCCATCTCCGCCCGCAGCCCACGGTTTTCCACCTCCAGCTCCACTATCCTCCGGCTGAGGATGTTGGCTTCCTCCTCCACCAGCTTCAGGTGGACCTTCAACTCAGCCTCCCGGGAATGGGGAGAGTCGGCTAGCTCCTCCACAGAGAGGGAGCTGTCAAGGTCCCCATACAGGGACCTGTACTTCAGCAGCTCCTCCTTCATGCCATCATTCTCCTTGGCCAGCTTGGTCAACTTCTTGCACATCAGGGCCGACTCCTCCTTGGCAAAATGCAGCTGGCACTTCAGGTCCGCACTGTCCTCCTGGGGACCAAGAGGACACAGGCATTACAAAAGTGCTCCCAGGGCCATGGGGACTCTGAGCCAACCCTAGGGACATGCTGCCCTCCCACCCTAGTAATCCTGGGGAAGCCGCAGCCCCCATTCATGGAAGGGAATAAACTTTGAGATCCATCCTGGAGGCTTTCAGGGAGAGCGCAGAGACAGGGCAGGATGCCTGGGCAAGGAGACCCAATGTTGTAGCTCCAGGAAGGACATTGAGCCACCGCCAGGGATGTGGGGACAGAGACCAGCCCTGCTGCAGCTTGATCCACTGCGGGGAGGAGGGGAGGGAAAGCTGTCAGGCTCCACAGAGCAAAATAAAAGCCATCAACAAGGTTTCCTCCCGAAAGCTAGCAATGCTGAAACAACTGGCACTGCTGCTGGTGCAACCCCCCTGCCAGGGTCTGCGCCTCCTGCTCAGCCCCCAGTGCTCCACCACAGGGCAGGGAAGCAGTGGTTTTGGCTGGAGACCTCCCAAAGTCCCAGCCCGTGCCCAGCTCGCATCCTTGCTGCCACCACCTTGCCAGGGGACAGAAAACCCAGGCAAACCTCCTGCATCAGCTTGCCGGTCCCTTCCCATGCCTCTTTGCTTCTTGGGACTGTTTTTGCACGTGTTTTTTTTTTTAAATTTAGCAGTTAGGATCTCGGCTGTTTGCCCAGGCAGACTGTTTCTCTGCTTTGGAAAGCTTTTTGGATGAGGGACCGGGATTTCCTGACGTCCAGCTCACGGCTTCCTGTGCCGTGGGGTCACTCGAGTGCTCCGAGCTCTGGTGCGGTAGCTGCCAGGAGGGGACCTGCTGGGCTGTGACCCGCACCCTGTGGCACCTGCTGGAGCCCAGGATGGGTGCTGGAGGCGGCCAAGCCCTTTGCCAGGTGGCTGCTGGCCCTGGCATCTCTCTGCCTGGTTGAACTCATCCCCTTTTCCTGCTTCCTTGGCTGGCAGAAACAAGCCATCCCCCTCTTCGGGTGCTCCTGACCTCTCAGCCCCCCAAGCTGTGCCCACATTCACCCCCCTCCAAACCCCACAGCAATTTACTCCGCAGACTTCCCAGGCTGCTCATATCAAGGCCAGGGGTGACGCGGGGGCCCCAGGAGTTTGGGGTGCCGTTTTACTCCCCAAACACCCCACCATGACCACAGGAACCACCCTGCTGCTCTTCTGTGCTTGAGCAGGGAGACATGGCCTCGCTAAGGCGCTTTAAAGCCATGCCCCCCCTAACGAGCTGCAGAGATTAGGGGAGGGCCAGTGCGGGCAGCTCTAGCTGCCGGGGCAGACATGACCTCAGTTCCTGTTTTTCCAGGGGAAAAAAAACCCACAGTAGTCTGACATGTCCCTCTGCCCTTTGGCATCACTGGAGGGACACGCACATCCCCAAAACCACCTGAGTGCTCCTAGGGTCTGGGGCAGAGCTCAGCATCGAGCCTGTCCCCCCCCCAGCTGTGTTTCTGGTGAGTGCCGATGCTCACCCAGTGCAGCCAGGCAGGAAAGGGGCCCAGAAGCCACCGATGAGTCACGAGCATCTGTGCCCGTGGTGCACCAGGCCATGGCTGCACTGGAAAGGGAGCAGCTGGCAGGGGCCACATCAGGGGCATTTGCACCCCGGGAAGCTCGGGGTTTGCCTTCCAGCACCGGCTCCTTCCTGGAGCATCAGTCCCAGCACAAAGCTGGGACCGCATCCAGCCCTGCATCCCCAGGCTGAGGGGTCCCAGCTCCGCGGGGGTGTGGGAAGCAGAGGAGGGTTTTACTGTGGCCCAGGGCTGGGGTGTGTTTCCTGCCCCGGGAGGAGGCAGATGAGGGGCTGCATTTCAGCCTCAGGAAGGGGGGTGATGGAGGGGCTCCCGGACAACCCCCTCTGCTTGGGGCACAGCCGAGTGTAGGTGCAAAGCCACAGTCTGCTCTTTGGCAGAACGGGGGGCGGGACTTGGGGACCATCAGCGGGCCTGAAAAGGCTCTCAAGGACGGAGTTAAAGGGAGATGATAAATAAAAGACAAAAGGGGGAAGTCTTTGAGGGCCTGGGGATCCTGCACGGCGTGGGCTGTGCCAGCAACGATGCAGGTCAGCCAGAAACCTCGGGGGTGCTCAGGGTCCTCAACCAAGATGCTCTCAGCAGCATGTGGCAGGAGTGGCTTTACAGGGTCTCCCTCTCTGCCCTGGCTTTGAGGAAGATCTACTCCCCAAAATAAACCTTTCAGGGCTTTTGCCTTTGAAAGAGGATTTTTCCAGTCTTAAAACACTTGCATTTCTATTCCCGCAACAGCAGCTCTGCCCCTCCGAGCCCCAGTAACAGCATTAGCGAGTCACAGCAGCTCAGCCCAACCACAAGTGACAGCTGAAATCCTGCCGCCCCAGCAAATCCCCCTCCCCGCGCGGCCCCAGCACGGGCCAGGGACACCGTGGCCTTGAGCTGCCCCCCACAGGGACCCTCAGCTCCCCCAAACCCCCAGGGCCACCCTCGAGCACGGCTGCTGGCACCGGCAGGAGGGACCCAGGCTGCAACAGCCGCAGCCCAAGAGCAGGAGCAGCTTCGCGGCGTAAAAGCCAAAGTCCTTCAGTTCCTTGCTGCAGTCCTGACACGGCAAGGGTTAAAGCCATCAGCCAGCCACTGATACTCCATTGATAAATGAGACAAGGGAGTGGTTGAGGACAACGAGGACGGCCCAGCGCATCAATCCCTCCCTTATGCTCTCTCTGAAAGGCAGGAAAGCCCTGCAAGCCAGGGGATGGCACTGCCATGCCCAGGTTTACTTCTGAGCCAGGAGTGGTCCCCAGCTGGCACCATGACCTGGGGTGCTGGTGGGCCACCGTGGCGTGCCCCGGCCAAGCTGGTGCCAATACCTGCACTGATGGTTTCTTCTCGGTCTTCCCGATGGAGCGAGACCCCCGCTTCTTCAGGGAATTCTGCAGAGAGGAGAGAACGAGCTGTTAGCCGCAGCGATGGCATGGCACTGTGGCACCGACAGACAGACCCAGCGTGGATAGACATTGATGCTGATTTCTCCAGCTGCTTGTGAACCCCAGGAAAACACCAGAGCCCCAGTGGGCTGAGGCCCTTTGCTTTGAGGGAGCTGGACTGGTAAGCATCATATGAGGTCTGGCCAGAAATTCCCCCCGCAGGCAAGCGAGCAGTGAGAGGCAGGAAATGAGCCGTGGAGAGGCTGAGTCACGGTCCTGTCAAGGCTGGATGGAGCGGGGAATCCAACCCCCAGGCCAAGGGGTGGCTCTTGGGGCATGCCAGCGTGGGAGCAGCAGATGATGATGTTCCCCATCCCCTCTTCCCCAAGCAAGGGACATGTCCTGGTCACAGCTATGGGTAGGGCTCCTCCGCAGGACAATGCTGACTCTGCCCTCACTGCTTCTGGTGACACCAGAGACAATCTCCAGGCCAGCGAGGACAGCTGGGAGATGGGGAGGCCAGTCAGAGCAGTAAGGCAGACTGGAAGGGGGGGAGAAAAGCAGCTGCCCAGAGCAAAGCCAGTTAGGAGGGCAGCTGGGGGAAAACCCTCAGGAACATCAACGCAGCCCCCCAAGTGCTGGCCGATCCGTGCAGCCACCCTGGACCTATTTCCAAGCTGGCGCTGAGGCCCAGCAGCCAAAGAAAGCAGCTGTGAAATGTAAGCTGCTGCCTGTGCCAAGGTGCTGGGCTCCAGGCTTTCCTATTAAGGCCACGACCATCGCTGGAGCTGCTGCTGCTGCAGAGCCTCTCCCGGGGGCTGGCTGTGCCACGTCGGCATCCCTCGCCCCCACCGTGCTGGGGACCAGGGCTGGCAAAGGGCATCCCCAGCCCAAAGCAGCTCCAAGCACAGCACCCTGGGGCAGACGGTGCCTGTCATCGCTCCAGCTTGGGCGCATCCCTTGGGGTGGCCATGCCTAAGGGTCTCTTCGGTCAAGCTCGATGTGGCAGGCTTAGCAGCGGGTACCTGAACCGACCTGCTCCCCAGGACGTGCCAGGCGGGGTAGAGCCTGAGGGGCAAATGCATGTGCCTTTGGGGATGATCTGCCCATCCCAACAATTATCCAATAATGGGAGAAGCCTCTTGGAAGGGAGAAATAATCAGCCCTGAGGGGCGAGCCCGGCCCTGCGCAGCCGCCACTCTGCTGGCTTGGCTGCTAACAAGCTCTGCCACGCTCTGTGCCCTCCAGCAGCAGCGAGGAGGTGGAGGAGGGCTGTTAACTCACTCCTTTGTCTAATTATCGCTCTGCAATCAGTGAGTAACCCCAATGCCCTTGCTTGCCTGGGGACATGCCACCCCCAGCTTGGGGAGCTGTGCTCTGGCATCGTCCCCCTTGGGCTCACGCAGCTGCAGAGGGGGGCTGTGTCCTGTCCCGCGCTCTTTTTGCCAGGGCAAGGCAGCAGCTGCCGCGCAGGTCTCCCTGCACGCTGACCACGCAACCATTTTCTCTGCCTGTTTTTCACACACGAGAGTCCTCCAGCCCAGCTCCTGCTGCTGCCGTTTGTTATTCAGCCTGCACTCGCTGGCTGCTGGGAAAGCCATTTCACGCCTGTTAGCGGAGGCTGTGCAGAGGAGGGACAAGATCTAGGGTGACGCTGCTCTGTGCCACCCCAGGAGAAGGGGGCTGCAGAGGGGATGGGTGTGACTGCAGCTGGGTCCTGTGGCTTGCCAGGAACCGGCCCCAGAGACCCCAAGCCGCGTGCTGGCTGCCTGCCCCGCGGCACAGGGAGGGGGCATTGCTGTGGGCAGAGAGCCCCCTCCCTGCATCATGTCCCCGTCCTCAGCGGGAGCAGGGCCAGAGCTCTGCCACAGCACATCTCCCATGCGCTGCCATGACAGCTCTGCCAGGGATGCTTCCCTAAGCTCCCCAGGGACCAAAGGCATCCCGGGCAGTAGGGAAGTGGGTTACAAGTGCTGCAACGAATCACAAGCCCAGACTGTCACCAGCATGCCTTTCCTGTCACCAAGGATGACATCCTCCTGTCTGGGAGCTGGTCCCAAACCAGGCATGGCATGGAACACCCTGGACCTGTGGGCACATGCGTGGCACACGGCTTCCCAGGACACTGATGAGATCGTGCACCCTCCCAGCTCCACAGCACCGCCAGGACATCCCTGCCATGCAGCCCCATGGCTCAGCATGACTTGAATCAGCAGCACGCAGGCAGGATAGGGCCAGCACCGGGCACTGTGCCAGGAGCACAACAGACTCCACACATCGTGCAGAGCTTTGGCCAGCGGGAGCTGGGCACAGCCCAGGTGGCTGGGCTGAGCAAGTGGCGGAGGACATATAAAGTGGCTCTAGCGCAGGCAAAAAGTCCTGTAGCCCTCCCAGGATGGAGTAGAGCCACCCCATGCCTGCAGGGTGGATGAAGCATGCCTCACCCAGGGCAGGCGCTGCTCGGGTTTCGCAAGCATCTGCAGCATGGTTTGGGTTTCAGCAATGCTGAGCAGGGATGGGGGATCCTGCAGTGCAGGGCCAGGACACCTGCTATGGGCAGAGCCTTGGGGATGCCTCCCAGTCCCCCTCACCTCTCGGAGCTTGTCCATCTCATTCTGCACCACCTGCTTGGCCAGCTCAGTCTCGATGAGCCGCTGGCGCAGGTCCTCATTCTCCTCCTCCAGCCTGATCCTCTTCTTCTCCACTGCCTCCAGCTCATTGTGGAGCCGCACAGAGACGTCCTTGGCCACCTGGGAACACAACAGGGCTTCCATCAGACTGGGCACAACACGCATGGGGCTGGGACCGCAGTGCCTGGGCACCTACAATCCTCATGCAGAGATCATCAGGTTGTTACTGAGACCCTTTGGAGCAGACACTGTGCTGGGTGACACCCTGGTCCCTGTGTGTGCCCCCTTGCTCGCATGCTGTGACTGCTGTTCCCCCTTCACCAGCTGCAATGCTGCTCCACATCCCCATCCCCAACCCAACCCTGCCTTTCCCAGTCCTAACATAATACTGCAAGATGCTTGTCACCTTTTTGTATTTTTTTTCCACACCATGAGGCTGGAAAAGCCCCCGAAAGGCTGGAAAACCTGGTGGGTAGCACCAGAGCAGGCAGCCCCTCACTACTGGCAGCAGCTGTGCAGGCCAGGAGAAAGCCGAGCTGCTGCATCACATTACAGAAGAAAACAGCAGCTGCCCCGGGGTGAAGGGTGCCTCCATCATCCTGGGCAAGGCCCAGGGACCCCCCCACTCCAGATCCCTGCAAGTGAGCAGCCCCTGGCATAAAGGGAGCTTAATGGCATGAAGTGTTCGCTCCCGCCTCCCGCATCTGTATGAAGGGAAAAATTGTCCCCAGTTCCCCCGGTCTCCTGCCCAGCCCGGGGCACGAGCACTGTGGAGGCAGCAGCAAGCCCCACTGTGGGCTGGGCTCCTGTTTCCCCCGAGGATGGGCTGTTCTTTCTCCCCCAGAAAGGGAGAACCTGGAGGAGGGTGTTTTTGGCAGCAGCACCCCAAGCTGGGGGCTGCTGGGTGGTCTGGGGAGGGGATCGGGCCCCCAGCAGGGATGGGCAGTGCGAGGTGGGTTCACAGCCCTACACTTGTGGCATGCCTCGGCTCTGGGACTGGCTGTTTTCTGCTCAAAACCCCGAAGTTACCCCTTGAGCAGTTGCCTGTCCCTGCAGAGCTGTCCCCAGCTGTCACTGCACCCCACTCCTGGCAGCAGCCATGTCGGTGAGAGCCCTCAGCAAACACTCACTGGCACCAGCGGCTCCTTGAGGGCCAGGGCTGGAGAGGGTGAAGCAATATCACCCCGCAGAAATGCCCTCGTGCCTGCCCCAGCCTGTGGTGCCGCAGTGCCCGGGGCTCTGCAAAGCTTCCCCGACAGCCGAGAGCAGCAGCCCCCAGGTCCCCAGGCTCCCTCCCCGTGCACTCGTGCTGCTCCAGCCCGCGGTGGTGGCCCTGTCCTGTCCCCACTGGTGCAGGATAAGGGAGCCCAGCCCTGGGGCACAGGATCAGGCTGGGCTCCAGCCTGCACAGGATAAACCTCACGTATGGCATTACGAGACCCCCTTCCTTGGGCAACACTGGCCCTCTCCACCCTCAGGATCCTCCCAAAGGCCCCCACGCCCAGACCACGTGTGAGCTGAAAGCACTGCTCCCCACTTCCCATATCGCCACTGCCAGCGGGGAATGGCAATGCCCCCATTAGCAACCTCATAAACAGCGCAATCCTGCAGAGCTCCCTGCAGCCCAGCATCCCCTGCCACCCCCTCGTCACCATAAACCACTCTGGGGGACATGGGGACTGCCTGGATGGGGATGTCGCCCTTCCAGCCTCACCTTGACGTCCTGCTCGAGGCTGTGGATGAGCTCGCCGTCCACCTGGCCCGTCTGTGCCACGCGCAGGCTGCGGCGCTCGGCTTTGCGCAGCCGGTACTGCAGGATGCGGCAGGTCTTGCTGGCCTGGTCCAGCTGCTGCCGGAGCTCCTGCAGCTGGTAGACATCCTCCTCCATGTAGACATCCCTCATCTCCAGCATCTCGGCACGCAGCTCCTCAATCTCATCCTGCGAGGAGATGTGTGTTAGAGGGGACAGACCCCACCGCTCGTTCTCCCCTCTTTTCCCCCTGGGACACCTCCCCACCATGGCTGCCCTGCCCTCCTCCATCCCATGAGCCATTTTCACAGACCTTCGACCCCTCGGGTCAAGCCCCATCCTTGCAGGAAAAGGGCTCAGAGCCAGCTAAGCACCATCACGCACTGGCAAGCCAGCCACCCGAGGTGGGGACAGCCAACACAGGCGCCTGTAAATATCTGCGGTAAAAGAAAGAGGAAGGTGGGGGAGGGAGAGGAGCTGCAGGAGCAGCACAGGCGGCAGCCGCGGCAAGAAAAATGTAGGTTGTCTTTGGAAAAGATGTGTCAGGGAGGCAGGCGAGGGAAGGAGGAGATGGCAGGCGAGGACAGGGGAGGCAACGCAGGGACACGAGTGAGACGCTCCCGGTGCTGGGGACCAGAGGTTGCCCCTTGTTTTGCCACCAAGGGGCAAATCGCTGGGCTGGGAGAGGCTCATCACCATGAGAGCTGATGAGACTGGAAAGGGGAGTAAGGGGGGACCCAGTTCAGCGATTTGCCCCTTGCAAATGGGATGACATCCTGCTGGCACCAGCGCTGACCCAAACCCTCCGCCGGGTCTGTGGCACATGACTGCTGTGGATCCCCTGCAACAGCCACAGTGCCACTTCCCCATCCAGCACAGGGCTACAGCCATTGGGGATGCTCAAGGACTGTCCCCTCGGGTCCCTTGGGACCCACACAGGCTGTGCTGCCCAAAGCTCTTTTCACGTCCCTGTGAACACGGTCTCGACCCAAATTCTCCAAGCAAACGCTCCAGTGGTCTCACCGGCTGTTCTCCTCGACAAGACCCAGTGGACCTGGCACGCTCCTGGGAAGGGATCAAGCATCTGTTTTCCTGCCAAGAAAGCTGCACCACTAAACACCTCCCATCACTGCCAAATGCAATTGCCACGAGATGTGAGGGGCTCACGCTGCTGCCTTGCACCGTGTCATGGCCAGGGAAGGGACAAGAGGAGGATCCAGCACAGGCAGAGGGGATGCACTGCCCCGATTCACCCCAGGCAGAGGGGGACAGGACCCCACTGCTCCCGAGACTGCCCATGACAATGACCTGAGACAGCAGCACCACGCCAGCTCTGCCAGGCACTGGCACTCTTGCTGCCACGCTCACCCAGCCCGGACAAAGCCCCAGCTGCAAGAATTCCCCCGAAAAGCAAAGCTGAGCCTGGCGAGGGGGGGAGGCAGCTGCGGGGACAAGTCACAGTCGCTCACTGTTGGCTTTAAACACTATGTGACAAATAAGGAACGTCAATTAGACAATCCCGGATTATCTCTGGGCCTAGGCTGCTGGAGCCTGGCGGCACCACGGCCACCAGTGTCCTGCCGCCCTCCACCGCTGCTTCTTGCTGGGGGTCTTGAGAACAACAGCAGGGCAGAAGCAGCCCCAAGGCACCGAGATGGGCAGTGGGGTGTCCCAGGGACACCTGGCTGGGCTGCGCCAGGGACAGCTGGAGACCATCCTGTAAAGGGGCATCACTGCAGGTATGTTTCCGAAACACTTCACGGACAGCTCAGGCATGAAACCCTCGAGGGACGGACCACACACGCCTGCAGACAGCCCTGTGACTGCTGTGATACACCGCAGGGTGACAAACCTGATGGAAACCCACTGCCAGCACTGCCCAGGCCATGGCCCTGGGGACACCAGCAAAACCCCCGTAAGCCAAACCAGCCTGGGGAGCTGGTTTATGGGATCTATTCCTTGGGAGTTTTCACGGGAAAAAATCCATTATGCACCGGAGGCGAGCAGCTGCTCTGCAACAGGGTGGTGGAAAACAACCTTTCGCCACCAAAGTCATGCGAACTGTGGCTTGGATATGACTGTAGATGCACATGGAGCTGCCTGCGTCCTGCTCCAGTGCTGACCATGCCAGCTCCCGCTTGCCATGCGGCTTCCCCAGGCAGCAGCCGAGCAGGGCAGGGAGAGGGACCTTGGAAAAAACCCAACCAAACCTCACATTTGCTGGAAGGACGCCTGGGCTTGCCATGCTAAGAGCTGCTGCTTGTTTATACCTCGGGCTGTAGCAACCGTTATTTTACAGGGAGGCCATGTCCAGCACGAGCTTCTGAGCGGCTCTTTCGTAGGGTGCTTCCCCAGGGATCAGGGCTGGAGGGGTTTGCAGCCAGGCCAGCACTGGGGGGGGTGGGGGTGGGAAAGCAGTGCCTCCCTTTGCTCCAGCTGCAGGAATTCACCCACACCCTGTAATGCCAATAAACCCCTGAGTGGCTGCAGCCCAGCAGCTGCACAGCCGGCCCCAAGCTTGCTCCTCAGAGGCAAGCCGTGCTGCTCAGCCATAGTAACTGGATTAGGAGTGCAGAGCAGAAAATGCCAGCAAACTGGGAGAGAATTTAGGATGGCAAAGCTGACCTCCTCTGTGCCAGGCTGCCGTGGGTGGCACAGCCCCACAGTGTCTGGAGGCAGCGCATGGGGTGCAGAGAGGACCCCTTATGGCTTTGGGGGTCTGTGATGGCCACTGAGCCTCACCCTTTGCATCTGCACATTTTTTCTGGAGTTGATGCCCAGCTTAGCAAAATCAAAGCAAAAAAATCCATTTGGATGGAGGTGAGGGCTGAGCCAGCCGCAAGGAGGAACCCCACAGAAATATCCCCAGTTCAGGGGGGCACTGTGAGCATGAAGCACCATAAGCGACGCTAAATGAAGCGTGAAACAGAGACAAGGACAAGATAAATGACTTCTTTCCCACACAACTGCCCCTGGGGACTGCCAGGCTCCGCCACTTGTCCCATAATCAAAAAGGTGCCCATCCCTATGCAGAGTCAGAGCCTCCCAGCACCCATGGGCCGCTCGCCCCCTCCATCCTCCAGGGTTATCCACCACTGCATCCGTGCTCACCCCATCCCTGTCGCAGCAAAGATTTTGTGGTGTTTTCACACTAGAAGTCACCTGTCTTGGAAAAGATGCTGGGGATCTGCAGTCCAGGGAGACTTGTTTCACTGCCCAAGGGACAACAGTGTGCAGGAGCAAACACCCCACTTGTGTTTGCAGGAGCCAGGTTACACTCGATGGAGGAATCCAAGAGACAAGATAACTTCAACCATCTTCACGCAAACCTCGGAGACACTGTCTCTCCTTGGGAAGACTATTCAGGAAACTAAAGAAGCAGTAAGGTGGGATGCAAACTGCCTGGGTCCAGTTCAGACACACACACACACACCCCCGGTGTGTTTTCACAGCAGAAGGTGACAGCTACAGCCCTGTCCACGTGACCATGCCCACTTGCAGGACATCGGCACCTCCAGGCAGGGCAAGACCTGGAAAGGGCTGAGCTTTAGGGCGATGGCCCTGGCAGGAGAGGGACCAGTGGAGAAGGCTGAGCACACCCCAAAATGCAGATCAGACCCATCATGGGTTGCAGCAGCAGAGTTAACCCTTTAATCTCCTGCCCAAGAGGAGCTGCATGCTGGCTTAGGCGCCTGCAAGAATGCAGCAAGCTCAGACCAAGCCAGGGGACTTGCGCTGTGCAACGCCTGCAGCTCCTCAGCAGGATCCGCTATCTTTTAGAAGCGGAACACAGCAATGGATACAAAACAGGATCATGCAAATAACGACATGGCTGGCTGTCGTGCTGCTGCCAGCGCATACACCCTCAGCTTTGGCAGCCCCAGGCTCTGGGGTGCAGCCAAGCAGCAGCTGCCTGTCCATGGGGGACGGACGGGCGGCTCTCCGGGGAGCACGGCCCTGCCTGCATTCACACCCTCCACCCACACCCTCAAACCCCAGCGCAAGATGCAAACAAGGAGAAAGGGTGGAAGCTGCCTGTGTGTTTTGCATCGATGCCTTTGTGCAGAGCTCGGGGCTGGCAGCGGCTGCGCCCGCCGGAGAGCCTGCAATCCCTCGTGCGAAGATGGGGATTACCGTCCAGGAGCAACAAGCACTGCTTCCTCTGAGATTACAGGACAAAAGCAGCAGCTTTCAATTAACTCTGAGCCCCTGTCAGACAGAACAGGGAATTATGCTAGGGAAAAATATAAAATCAGAGGGGATTTCAAAAGGAAATTGCCCAGGGTACCCAGCATGTCCCCTTGCCAGCAAGGGGGTCCCAGTAAACGCAGCTCACCCCAAACCCATGCCAGGGTGCAATGGTTCAAAGGATGTGTAAGGCACACCCATGCGTCATTGTCACACACAGGGGTTTCCTTAGGTGCACTAAGACCAGCTCTCGCCCAGCTCTGACAGTAAACATCATCCATCCTTCCCTCCATGTCACGCCGGAGCTCGATGCAGCAGCCCGAGCTGAGCCCTGCCCCTGGCCGGCACGCCAGCTCCCACTCGGCAGAGAGCACAGCACGTCAGCGGGGGAAAAAAATCAACATTTCTCAGCTTTACACCTGCCCCCATAAATTAACAGGCAAACAGCTGGGGGCTCTCCGCAGCCCAGCCCGTGTTGTGCAGCATCTGAACAGGCGAGAGGCTGCAAATCCCTTTCCAGAGTGACTGCTGGAGCAATGATACACAGCAGAGCTCTGCACCCCGGCTCTGCCTGTGGTTAGCGGGACCCCCAGGCATGGTCCCTGGCCCTGTGGCCTGGCAGGATCCGAGCAGCAGCACGGCTGGGACCCAGCACCAACCAGGCTGCCCAGACACAACCTCCAGGTCCCCTACGCAGACCCTGGTGCCCCTGTGTGATGCCCTCAGCGAGCCCTCGCTGGTGCCATGCACCAGTCCCCAGCCGCCTTGCAGGAAATGAGGCACCCATCCACCCACCCTACCTGCTGCTACACAGAGCTGGGAAACGCACCCAAACCCTGAGGGACACAGGGTGATGCAGGGCAGGGAGCAGGAGGGAGCAGGCAGGACGGCGCTCCCAGCGTTACCTGGCTCTCACCTAAGCCCCTTCCAATGGAAAGGGTCTGCGGGCATCCCCTCCCCTTGCTCCAAACCCTCTCCTGTGCCCACTCTTTGTCTGCCTGTCCCTCCGCAGCTGCTGCCGTATCGCATCTCACATTTTCCAGCCCACTGAGCAGGCCAGGAACTGCTCTCCATTGCATGGCTCAGCAACGGCAAGACCCGGCAAGGACACCCAGAGATGTCCCCTCCCTCACTAGGCATCCAACCTGCACGTGAGAAACCACCCTTTTTGGAGAAATGCTTGAAATAACCCATTTATGGGGGGTCACTGCAGGTGCACACACCTGAGAGCAGGGCAAGAGGAGACACCAGGCCAGGTGGTACGCTCAGAACAGGAGAAGGAAGGCAGAGCCTTGCAAAAATCTGGGTTGCAAAGGGAAATGGGTGAAGTGTGCTTAAACATGTACATTTTATTATGGCAGCCGAGGAGAGATGCAACATGAGCTGGCACTGTTACCGAGGGCTGCGATGCACTCTGCTAGGAAGCTCCAAAACCCTGTGTGCATCACATGGGCGTAGTAGCACCACACATGTCTGGCCCATGCCAAAATCCTCCCACCCCTAAAATTCCTCATTTCTTTTTAAAAACACACGAGGTTTTAGCTGGCTCCAATGAACAAATAAAAAAGATACTAATTTGCAGCTACTTGGGTGAGTCCTAGGAAACAAGTCATCTCTGATAAGGTGATAACGCCTCTGATATTCACCCACACCTGAGGGGAGGGGAGCTGCTGAAGCCAGGGGCCATCCCTGCAGGGTCCCTGCGTGCTGCTCTCCAACCTGGGCTGCGTGGCAGGGCGGGTGATGCCGATAGCTTGGGTTAGGGCTTTATTTTTGCCGTAAGGCCCCAAATCCCCCGATTTTTAGCACAGACAGCACAAGCCAGCACCCTGCTGCAGCCCAGCACAGTCTTCTGCTCCTTGCTGGAGAAACCAGGCAAATCTTCCATCTTTTTTTTTTGGAGCACAAGGGGTGCATGCATCTGCCTGTGGCTTCTGCCCAGCTGGAGCCAGGGTACCACCCCAGCAGTCTCCTGCTCAAGCGTCAGGAGAAGTGAGCGACAAAACCGAAACATGGTTATAAGCCGGATGCACATGTCAGGGAGGAGACCCATGTGCTGGCGCGAGCGCACATAGATGTCACAGTGAAGAAACCACCAGCATCCCCCTGGTGTTTCTTGGTGCATGCCTCCAGCAGCTCTCAGCTCTCCCCATGGCTCCTGGCCAGGGGATTTCACTTGCCACCCCGCACAGCAGGTAAATAATCACACCCCGCACGCCTGCAGCTTGCCAGAAAGAATATCACGTGGAAACGGAGGAAGCAATTGCTCAGTTCGCAGGAACAGCAGCATTTGCACGCGTGTTCTTGGAAACCGGAGGGGCCTCATCTGTATTTTTCCAGCTCTCAGTAAATCAAAGCCCTTAAGCTCTTGCTGCTAATTCTGGCAGGAGTTGGGACACCAGCTGTGAACCAGGGCTTTGCTAATGGACAAAGGGCCTGACTGAGCATCTTCCAGTACGTCACCCAATGCCTAGCTCCCACCTCATAGCTATAATCCCAACACATTTACAAACTTTGGCACCAGCGGTTGAGAGCTGGCCTGACCTCCAACCTGTGACATCCAAAGAGCAGCCAGCGAGAGGTGGCACCTACCCCTGAACCCCCCAGCAGGTGACTGCACCAGCATCTCATCCAGAGCTCTACCTTGAAGAAGAGCAGAGTGCACAAAATGCCTGCAACCCACTGGGACACAGCATCTAGCGGGTATTTGTGCCCACCCTGCAGCAGGCAGCGTGTGCCAAGGTGCACCAGGTCGATGTGTGACCGGAGGCGGAACAGCTGTGTCCCTGTCCCCACACAGCATGTCTGCCCTGGCTTTACCATGTGCCTGCCACACACCTGGAAAAAGGCCCCGGGGAACCAGTGGAAAGAAGCAAGCTGGAAAATCTCCCCAGGGTCTGGCAGCATCAGTAGGCAGGAGAGCAGTGGGGAGCATCCCACCCTGTGCCAGGCTGAGCTGTGCCCGGCTGCACGGGGTCAGGTCATGCTATGCTGTATCCCAGGATGTCAGACTGGGCTGGGCCAAACTGTGCCATGGCAAGCCACACCAAGCTGTGCTGAGCACAGCCGTGCCATGCCGAGCTGTGCCTTGCTAAGCTGTGCCAGCCCTGGCTGCGCTGAGCCTAGCCACGCCAAGCTGGGGCCATGCTAGGCTTGGCCATGCTGTGCTGAGCCAAGCTGCACCCATCTATGCCATGTCAGGGCAGGTCATGTCCTGCTGGGTCCTACCAGGCCAAGCTGGCCCACATTGTGCCAATGCATGCCCTGTGCCAAAGCGTGCCATGTCACCCTGAGCCAAGTGGTGCCCAGCCACGCCGCACCACGGTGGACCATGCCCAGCTGGGCCTTGCTGTGCTGGAACAGGCCAGGTCTTGGCCTCAGCCGTGCCATGCTGTGCCAAGCTGAGCTTTGCCCTACGTCCTGCTGGGCCATGACAGGCTTAGGCAAGCCATGCCCTACATCCAGCCATGCCACACTGTGCCGAGCTGAGCCAAGCCCAAGCCCATCCCCAGCGCGCCAGGCCATCCCCAGCTGTGCCATACTGCCCTGAGCTAAGCCCAGCCATACCATGCCAAAGCCACGCTCACTGATGCCGTGCTGGGCTGAGCCATGCCAAGCCCTGCACCCAGCCATGCCATGCTGCCAGCTGAGCCCGGCCAGGCTACGCTCAGTGGTGTCGCCAGGCTGAGCCAGGCCATGCTGGGCTGAGCTGTGCCCTGTGCCCAGCTATGCCCAGAGATGCCTCACTGTGCCACGCTGTACCTGGGGACGCTGTGCCATGCTGAGCTGTGCTTTGGGATGCCATGCCATACCATTTCCAGGGATGCTGTGCCATGCTGATGCCCTGGGATGCCACTCCATGCCCAGAGATGCCACACCATGCCATGCCAAGCCCAAGATGCTGAGCCACGGTGACCCCTGTCCTGGGATGCCACGCTGTGCCATGCTATATTGCCCAGGATGCTGCACCATGCTGAGCCGTGCCCTGGGATGCCACACCGTGCCATGCCGTACCCAGGGATGCTGAGCCGTGCTGAGCCGTGCTGGGCCGTGCCCTGGGATGCCACACCGTGCCATGTTGCACCCAGGGCTGTCGTGCTCCGCTCCCGCCCCGGGCCGCCGTGCCCCGCCGTGCCCACCTTGAGATAGTCGTTCTCGGAGCGCAGGTCCTCCAGCTCGCGGAGCAGCCCGTCGGTGCCGGCGTCCAGCAGCTCCTCGGTGAGGTCGGAGAAGGCGAGCGAGGTGCTGAGCTGCAGGCGGCTGCTGGCCATGGAGGCGGCCGAGGGCTCCTCGGGCAGCGGCGAGGCCTCACCGCCCGAGGGCGGCGGCGGCGGGGCGCTGCCCGGGGACTCGCCGTCGCTGCCGCTGAGCCCCAGCTCCAGCGAGAGCAGCTTCGCCTCCTCCGAGGCGCTGCAGTCCGACACCTCCGAGCTGCTGTCGGTCAGGCCGGGCCCCGGCCCCCCCGCCGGCCCCGGTCCCGGCCGCCGAGCCCCGGCCGCCGCCGTCTCCGCCCCGCGGCACCGCCCCTTCGCCCGCAGCGCGCCGCGCCCCGCCGGCCCCTTCCCGCCGGCCCGGGCCGCCGCCGCCGCCCGCTTCTCGGGGCGCCCGTCCTTGCCGCCGCCCGCCCGCCGCGGGTGCGCGCCGCCCGCCGCCAGCCGCGGGGCCGCGCCCGGGTGCCCCCCGCCGCCGCCGCGCCGGCTCTTGGCCAGCGACCAGCCGGGCACCTCCTTGGGGCGGGCGGGCGACGGCGCCCGCTGCGGCTTCTTCTTCCGCTCCGGGAGCGGCGGCGGCGGCGGGGCGGCGGGACCCTGCTCCGCCGGAGCGGCCTCCATGTCCCGCTGCGCTGCGCTGGGCTCGGCCCCGGCTGCGGCTGCGGCTGCGGCTCCGCCCGCCCCGCCGCCGGGCGGGGACGCGCGCGGGCGGCGAACAAAAGGCGGCGGGGGGGGGGTGGGGGGGCGGCCGTGCTGGCGGCAACAGCGACCCCTCCGCCCGCCCGGCGCCGCGCACGCCCCCCGGCATCCCCGGTGGGTGAGGGGCGCCATCATCCCCCCCCACCCCGGGGCGGCGGCACCCCCGTGGGCAGGGGGTCCCCGGGCGTCTGCGGCGGCACCGGTCCTTGGGGGCAGCCTTGTCAGCGCCCGTGGGGGTGAGGGTCCCTGAGGCACCCCTGGGGGTACCCTCACGTGTCCCCTGCAGAGCGGGTCGCTGGGGCATCGCGGAGGGGAAAGGGTGCGCTGGGGTGTTGCGGTGGGTGGGGGTCCCTGGGAGAACGCGACGGGTAAGGGGTCCCCCAGGACAGGTGGTCCCCAGGGCGTCCTCAGCAGTGCAAGTTCCCTGGGAGTCCCAGTAAGCGCAGGTCCGCCGGGGCAGGCTCGGAGGTGGGGGTCCCCAGGGTACCCTGTGAGTGACGGGTCCCTGGGGCACCCCCGTGGGTAGGGGTCCCCCAGGGCACCACAGTAAGCACAGGGCATTCTTGGAGACAGAGGTGCCCCACGTACCCCATGGGTAGAAGGTCCCCGCGGCACCTCTTGGCAAGGATCCCCTGAAGCACCCCCACGGCTGGGGGTCCCCTGGGACACCCCCCCCCCCCCCCCCCCCCCCCGCTGCCCAGGGCCAGCTCCCGCAGCCGGGGCGCGCACAGCCCCGCACGGTGACTCTGCATGGGGAAGCCGCCAGCGGCCAGTGTCTGCCGGAGCCTGCGCCCACCGACCCGCCCCCGTCCCTCCTACGTTCACAGCCCGGCCCAAACCCGCTGCGAGCATCCCCGAGCTGCGTTTGAAAAATGCTCCTCCACGCCCGCTCCTGCAGCAGCCCGGCCGGGGGGAGCGCTGCCCCGCCACCTCGCGCGGACCCCCCCGCACCCCCCAGCTGCTCAGACTCAGCTTCCCATGCAACACAACTCCAGGGCAACAGCTTCTGCTCTCCAGGAGCAAACCTGAGCCTGGCCGAGGGGCAGAGCCCACCGCACAGCTCGCTGGGTTTCTGCCTGTGCTAGGGGGTGTGCTGGGGCGTTGCTCTAACGCTTGACACACAGCCCCCTGCCCCCCCGGGGACCCTCCCCAAGCTCCCTCTGGGCTGCGGGGTGGAATTGCATCCCCGCTCTGCCCTAAACCAGCTGTGCATCTGGCATCGGAAAAATCAGGATTGTCCCACAAACCCAGACCTTTATTGCAGGAATAGCTCCGTGCAGCTTGCGGCCCGAGCAAGCGCTAAAAATTGGGTGGGTGCCTCTGGCCACGGCTCATTGAGCCTCTCCTGTGGCTCTGTGAATCCCTAGGTGGTGGCTCTAGCTGGTCAACAGCTGATGACTGTGACAAAGGGGAAGTGGCTGGAATAAGGGACCCCAGGAAGGTGAGGGGGGCTCAGTGCCCTGGTCCCATGCTGCAGTACAGCTGCTGCACTGGGGGAAGGTCCCTGGGCACTCCTGCTCCTTCTAGGCTGATTTTTTTCCAGGCTCTGGCACATTGCCTGATCCCACACCTTGCAGGAAAGTAGGCTGAGTTGTCACAGGTCCCATCCCGCAATCCTGGAGCACGAGGGATGGACGGAGGGTGGCGTGGAGCTGCCTTTGGTACGTGCTGTGGAGCTAACGGGAAGGCTGCTCTCCCCACGGGCCTTGCAGCACTGCTAGCAGAGCGATGATTCAGTCCTGCTGCATGACTGCACATGCCCCTGCGCGGGACATCAGGCCCTGACCAACAAGTGCTGCGCTCATTAATGAAGATCATTATTTTTCCTCCAGGCAGCGGTTAATTGCGTAACACAAGACACGCCGTGGACTGCCCTTGTCCCACAGCAGCAGGGGAGCGAGGGATGAAGGCAGCGTGTCCCCAGCCTTTGTCCTTGGGGAGAGCCCTCAGGTTGCCATAAGGATGGGGCACACGATGTGTCCTGAAAATTGCTGAGGGCTGAGCACGGTGTGAAACAGCTTTCCCAGAGAGAGGCCAGCTTCCTTCAGGGAAGCCCATCTCCCAGGATCTGGTTCGTCTCATCACCCACCACCTGCTTGCTGGAGCTGGGGACTCTCTCCTGCGCTCCCAGCCCGGCTACGGCTTGTCCCCACTCTCACCCAGGTGGCCTCAGGCTGTTGCACCCAAGGGTGGGCATGAATCTTGCTGCAGTAGGGCGTGCATCTGGCAGTGCATATGCATCCCCAGACAGGCATCTTGCATCTCACCGCTTCTGCAGCACAGTAAGCTGGGACAGGCTTTGGAGGCAGGCGAGGGCTGAGCCAGCCCTGTTCTGGGATGGCTGCCTGGGGGACAACTGCTCAAAGACAGGGACAGGTTTGGGTAGAAGTGGGAGGGATATAACAGACCTCAAAATATCCCCTGGGGCTGAGGGCAACGCAGGCAGCCAGGTTTAGAGCTGAGCCAAAGTTGCCCCAGGCCAGGCACTTCCTTCTGCGCTCACCATCCCCTTGGCATGGCCACAGAGATGCACCAGAGGACACAGAGCCCTCCATGGCCAGGGCTGTGCCAGCTGATCTCACCCATGGTCTGTTGTAGTGGTTGATCTTGAACTAGCTGCTCCCAGGGGAATTATTCAATAAATTTGAATTAAATGCAAGTGGGCAGCTTTCTGAAACCTCTGAAAGAAAAGCAATGAGCTTAACCAGCCCCTTGGGCCCTCAGGAGGTCTGGCTGGCAGCCAGCCGGAGCCAGGATTCGGCACATCCCTGTGCAGCGCAGAGGGAAAGGTCTGCTCATCCGCGTCTGTGCCACTGGAGACAGGGCTCAGGCAGGGCAGGAGTCCCCCTGGCCACTCAGCCCATCCTGGGGGGGACCAGGACCTGGGACAAGGGGGACAGGTGAGGTAGCCAGAGGGAACATTGTCCCATGGCACCACACAGGGTCCCTAGAAGGCGCTGACTCCTGGCACAGGGACACCAACCCTGCAGAACCAAGCCATCACCTCCAGGGCCACCAGGTCACAGGGATTGCACTGGAGTCAATGGCACCATGCTTGGTCTGGATAAGGGCAGAAGCACCCCAAGGGGTTCAGGGGGATGTATCCAAAAAATGTGTCCTGAGTGCAAAGGGCAGAGCCTGAGCGAGCACCAGGAGGCAGCAGCAGGTCTTCCCACCTGAACACCTTTCTGGATCAGGGCCTGGGTTCTGCACGCTGTCTGCCCCTTCTCCTCTGGCTCTCAGTGGCAGCGCTGGCTTTGCTCCAGACCTCTGATGAGGCTGTCAGGTTTATTTTGGGTTAAGATGCTAAAAGCCTTGTAACAACGGGCTACAAAGCAAAGAGCAGCGAGCCCTGGTGAGTGGCAGGAGACAGAGCCTGAGCCCTCAGCCTCCGAGGGTACAGCAGGACCCCGTCAACCTGCATGCTGGCCCAAACCATATCGGACCAAAGTCAAGAAATCGCTGTAAACTGATGATCCTACAATTTCTTATGGAAAAAAGAATTAGGAATTGCTGTAATGTTTTGCCAATATTCAGCATTCCCGCTCATTCAAACAACATTTGAATCTGATATGAAGCACTATATATATACACATGCACACTATCTGAATGACAAATACTCTAGTTGCATTATTTTTACACTGAGCAGTACATGCAGGTGTGTTTAAGTGCCATGCTTGCCCCTCCCCAGTACTGCTTTCACTGATGGGGTTCCTGGGTCTTGGATAGGGACAAGGATGGAGGCACACAGCCAGCATCCCAGGGGAGGCTATGGGAGCAGAGGGGGCAGTGTGTGTGGCCTGCCATGCCATGCTCACACCTGGGGGGAATAGATTTGCTTTCCAGCTGTGGCACATCTTCTTGCAGAGCTGCTTGACATGAAGTTGCATTGAGGACAATCTGTGGCAACCATAGCAACAGGGCTGCCATGGTTTTCCACCTTTCTCAGTAGAAATTATACTGATTTCTCCCAAATTTACCAATTTTACCATTGCCTGAGAGGTGCCAGCAAAAACTTCTGGCCAGGCAGGAGAGAGGGGCTCACCTGCGCCTGGGGAAGGTACCCAGATTGGGGCTCTGCTGTCTCATGCCAGGTGAGGACTCTGGTGTTGGGCCCAGAGAACAGCTCCACAGGCTCGGGACACTCCCACCTCCACCAGCCCAAGCCTCTGCAGAGCCCTAAGCCACATCCCAGACCCTGACTCCCTCCAGCATCAGCAGGGTGGGAAGCACTGCCTACCTGCACCAACAGCCTGGATTGCACAAGAGGACGAGCAAGTAAGAGCCAAGCATCCAAACCTCTCTGGCATCAGCAGCAACCTGTAAGCAGACAGCAGTGCCGTACGCGTTGCACAACAGAGCATGATGGTGTAGCCCACTGAAATGGCTACTGGGGTTTGGAGAGGGAGGCGCTGGGTCCAGGAATGGTTATGGGGATTTACATGATCCCAGATGCTGAGGGCACCCTGGGATCCGAGCAGCACCCAGTTTCCATGGCACACCACCAGCATGTTACTGATCTGCAATTAAGGTATTAAAAAATGCAAAGATGAACAAACCCCCAAATGCACCCTGGACTGCCCTTCCCTGGCCCTGGGCTGCACCCACTCCTGTGCCAACCAGTGTCAGGGCTGCTGCAGCTGTGGCACCCACTGGTCCAGTGCCAACTGAGCCTGGCCACAAGCCCCACAGCCTCTCACTGAACCAATTCCACCTTCCAGCATCACGGGCTTTACAACTCGTGCTCTCCTACCATCACTGGTGATGCCCATGGTTCCTCACCCTGCCCTCAGTACAGGTCCCAGAGCTGTGCAGACCCCCCATCTCTCCCCAGCCTGCCCTCCCCTCAAGGCATGGTCCAGTGGGGCACTGGGCTGTTTTGTTGCTGCTCAGTGCTTCCCCTCGCTCTGCAGCAGTGCTCCTGGGAGCTGCTTTTAGGGAGGGGGATCTTGCTTTTGAGGTACCAAGCCACCGCACTCAGGTGCAGGCTGCACTCCCCTTGCACAGCTTGCTTCCCCCGCCACGCTGAACCGTCTGGCTCTGCAATGGCAGCAGTGTAAGGTCAGGTCCTGGGCCAGATGCAGCGAGCACACCGAGCCCCCCAGCCTGGCTGTCCCAAACGCCGGTGACACGGCAGTGTGGCAGAATGGGGATGTTTGTGAGGAGCAACAGGAAGATATTTGCTCCAGAAACCCCACACAGTGCTCAACACATCTCCCCTATGCTGGCCCCGTGGGAAGTGCCACTGCACTGTGACCCAAGACTCCAGCAGCCAGCCTGGCTCTCCCAGGCTGGAGATGAGTGCCTTCGTCCGGGAACGGTCACCAGGATTTAGGGCATCGGAGTGGCCCTCCAAGGTGCTGGGGGCATCTCCCAGGCTGCCTGCTCCCCCGGCTCTGCTTCATAGGAGCCCCTCCGGGACAGGGGCATGGACATCATGGGCCAGGTGGGTCCTCCCACCTATGAGTTTTCTCCTCGTCCCGCACCCCAACAGCCCAGAGCAAACCAAGGTGCTGAGCGAGCCCGGAGCTCTGCAACGAGCATCCCAGCGGGTGTTTCCTACCCCACGGCTGCCCGGGCCGCCGGCGGCGCGGCTGCGGCGCCATCTGGTGGCCGCGAGGCGGAGCGCAGCTTCCCGGCTGCAAGCCCCGTCCCTTCAAAAGAGCTTCCCGAAACGACTTTTTGCAGTACTTTGCAGAGACACGGGTACTTACACATACAAATGTTATTATGTTTGTATTTATAGATAAATGTGACACCAAGTCGCTTCAATCTTCAGCCAATTTTGTTAAATTTGTATTTTGCATCCCCACACCTGATGCTTTCAGTGCTTTTGTGCCTTTCCCCTGGGAGCAGCGACCACAGCTCTGCCTGGAGCACCAGCATCCCATTCTGGGCACTACCAGCAACATGTTAGCAAAGGAAAAAGTCTTCCTTTTGCTCCCATCTCGACGATGGGGATGCCATAGGGAAACTGACACTGCAAAGACTAGGCTGTTATTATAAGGATGACTTTTTTTTTTTCTCTCTCCTGAATACCCAGCAGAACATTTTAGCAACATTACAAGTATAAAATCCAGACAGGGCAGCCCGAAGGCTGAGCTGAGAGCACAGGTGGGGGCACTAATCCATCTCCTTTACAGCCACCAAAGACAACCAAAGATGTTCAGCTGTGGGTCCAGGCAGGGGAGGGAGCAAGGACAGCAACTCCATGGTTCAGCCAAAGGCTCAAGAATACACAAGGAAAAACTTGAACAAATTCTTCCCTTTTCTCAACTTGGCCACTGAGAAACTATCACCTCCTGCTACATGAAAGTTTTCATGATTGGACGGTGCTGGTGTGCTGACCACAAATTGGCTTTTAAGAAGTCACCAGTACATATACCTAGCTTTTAAAAAAACATATACAGTAGAAAAGAAAAAAAGAAACACAGAAAGCCTGAAGCCATAGCAGCACTCACAGTGTGAAGCTCTGACCCCTGAGTAAGCCCAGCTATATTTGCACTCACCCTCTCAAAAGGACTTTGCAGCCAGGGGTTCAGGGTAGGCTCTAAACAACAAGCAGGAAGAATTTCAGAAACCATTAATGATTTTTCTAAAGAATGTCTCCTATGAAAGGCTAAAGCTCCATTTTGTAGCTTTAAAAATAGGCAACACCAGATCAACAACTAGTAACACAATAGAAACAGCAAACAAACATAAAAGAGAAAACCCACCCCTATTTATTCACCTCCTTGTGTCTCCCAACACTCCTTAATCAATAATCTCTACCAGCTGAGTTGGAAGGTGAGTTCAGCTCACCCAAGCAGCATCCCTGCCCAACCAGCTGCTGCTAGAGTGCCCTAATAAGCCTGAGCTCCTGATGAGCCTCACCTCTGGGCCCTCACTCACAGCCATTTAAGCTCAGACCCAGGCTCTTTTGTTGTGGGACTTTCCAGGGTAGTTTTTTTGTTGTGGTATCTCTATGAGCGTGCTGGTGGGAATTTTTTGTGCTAGTCCTGATCTGCTTCTGCTGTCCTTCTAGAAAACAGTAAGTATGGGATCTTTTGTAAAAGTTCTGCAGTGTGGTAGCTGACCTGCAAACAGCCACCTCTGCATGCAGAGGAAAGGTTTGTGGTTACAAAGTGTGGCTGCCAGCCCTGAGGAAGTATGTGCCTGTATTATTCCTGGTAGGGGTGGAAAACCCCAGAAAAGAGCTGTGTTACAAGGAGAGTTTTTTTCCTAGTGTGATGTATAGTCTTTGATGGGAAACTTCCAGTGGCTGCTGTTTTGCTGCTCCCCTGTTTGGTGGGCTCTGTGACATGCTGGGCTTTATACCCTGTGGCTGTGGTGTGTGTCCTCGGGCACCTTACCCTGGGTGCTTTGGCTTGGTGGTAGCTTGGGTGGCTAAGAATCTTGTTTAGCGGGACCTTCCTCTGGGGGAAATCTGGATACAAGTTTGAAGGGTTTTGGAAGAAGCAGCAAATGGTTCTGTGTGTTTTTCTGTGCTAGGGCCTGTTGTGCTTGTATTGGCTGGTGGCTTGTACCTTCTGGTGTGAAGCGTTTTGCTCAGGCAGCTGTTCCTGGTCAGGCTTGATGAAGGAACTTTCTGCAACCTTGTGGGAAGGGAAAAGAGCTGGGAATGAAGGCTGGGGCAGCAGATTCCTGCAAGGAAGAACAGGAGTGGGGGTGTCCACATGTGAGGAAGACTGTCTATACGTGAAAAGCAAGCCAATAACTTTAAATAAGTTTTAAATTCTAAATATGCTAAGAAGGCCCTTTTGATGAAGCAAGGAAGCCTTTCACTACTCCATCCCCTAGGCCCTAGAGCTACCATTTCTTCCTCATCTTTCAAATCTGTTTCATCTGCTGTTTAAAGACAACCTCTAATTAGCAGAGTAGAGTTCAGCCTGCAAAATCCAAAGGAGACCCAGTGCAGAGACCAAGCCCTCAAAGTTCAAGGGGATTTAGCCAGCCAGAATCAAATGGCCACTTAAAAAAGCCTCCTAAAATCAAGTTTTGAACAGTTTCTGTGTCCAAAAGTGCTTGTGTTCAGAGTATGGGAGAGGCTCCATCTCTGGCAATGTGAGTTGTGCCCCTTCTCCCTCCTCTCTGTAGCAGGTGGGTGCTGCAGCTCTGCAGGAGCAGCAGAAATGCTGCTGTCCCTGTGGCCGCACTTCTTTGGCCCATGGTCTCAGCTTCTCTCTTACAAGCTCAGCAGCTTTGTGTGAGGTCAGTATTAAGTAGGGGTGTTAGAATTTCTTTAGAGGAGTGCCTCTTCAGAAATAAAAATTGCACAGGCATACCTTTTTCTTGAGAATTTGAAAAAAAATGGGGCTTTTCTTTTTTTTAAGATTTAGACATTGTAAAGCCTTCAGAGCATGCAATATCAGTGAAATCAAACGAACTTTTAAAGTAGTGGATGCTGTGAAAAAGAACCATATTGAATAAGAAACAAATAGTATCAGCTAAGCTACTGTACCGTGTCTGTCTGGCACCCGTTCTGTGTGATGTGGGAAATGCTGTGGTGGTGCTGGTGGCAGAGGAGGGTATGAGGTGAGGTGCCTTCAATGCTGTCTGCGCTGAGGATGGCAAATAAAGCCCCTGTAATGAGCTGGCCAGTGCACAAGAGCACAGCTACCACCTTTGGATGGAATCAGAGTTGCTTGGCTACGAGCAGCAGCACTAATTACTGCTCATTAATGGAAAACCAATTTCAGTTTAATTGCTGAGAGTTTGTGCTTCTGAAATGGAGGGTCTGGTCTCTAATCTTGCCTCTGCTATAAATCTCTAACCAAGTCCTACAGGCTAGGTAGAATCTTCAGCCTCCCACCTGATCACAGCAGACTGAAATGTGGTTGAAGCTTTTCCAAGTTGGGCTTCAATTCCCAGAGGTTTGGGTGCTGATCGCAAATCCTTTCTGCCTTTACCTCTTACCCACTTTTCCCGCAAAAATAAAGCATGACCCAGGCTTGATTATATATACCATGAATTTGAGATGTGGAAGCACTGGGGAGCTGATGGGCTGATAGCATGATAAACAGGTTAATAAATGCTGGAGAAAGCCCGTAAGAGCGGACTCTTGGGATGTTTGGGAGGTTTAAGCTTGCAGTTGGCTCTGTACAAGCCTTTCCTAGGTAGGAGAGAGCACAAAATGCTCATGGCTGAGAAGACAGATCTGCAAAATGAGCTTCAGGGCATGAAACAGAACTTTGCTGCAAAGGCTGGTTCATTCAGGGGATGGACAAAGCAGCAGGGTGAGCCCTGGTTTGTTCCACAGGGCTGGACTTGCAGTGGCTGTGAGTCACTGCGGTGCAAAGAGATTCTAGTGAAGAGGGCGAGGATGGATAAAACCCCTACACACTCCTCTGTCTGCCGGCTTGCTCCTCAGGGAGGTCTAAGTGGACAGCAGAGGTATTTGCTCTGCAGCCTGTGTCCAACGCTGGCTGTGGGACCAGCGTGCACAGTGCTTTCACCATCACAAAGATCTCTCTCGCCCCATTTGGAAAAATAAATTGGGCGGGATGCTAGCTCAGCAGGATACCTAAAAGCTTAATGGATGCCTGACACACCACATTTCCAATCTGCCAGTATAAACTGAGCACATTAATAATGCTTTGGGGCTGGTACCTAAAGGAATGGGAAGCTCTGAGCTCTTACAGTTGCAAGCCGGCGGCTAAATTCTGGATTTGGGTATGTGTGGGAAATGTGGCCAAACGTCTGGGCCTCCTGCCTTTGCATGCAGCCTGCTGCTTCCCAAAGGGGATTCCCAGCACGTGGCTGAAGGCGATGCACTGCTGAGCTGTGTAGGTATGAGGCATTTAGCTACTGAGTTGTAGAGCTAATTTGATACGCTTTATGTGAAATGTTTGTAGCAGAGAGCAGCTGTTTGCTACTCCTACTATTTTCTCACTGCAGTGCTGGCTAAGAAGGATGATGTTTTTTATTAAAAAGGCAGCAAAAGTTGTTTCTATGAGAAGGAGAGTTGGTGTGGGCACCCATCAGGAAAAGCAGTGCCATTGAAATGGCCTCAGATGATGCTTTTCAGGAAGGTGGAAAGCATTGTGTGTCCCTGCGCCCATGGGAGGACCCAGCTGGTGGCCTGCAGCATCCAGGCTTGGGAGCACTGTTTCCTCTGGTTTTCCCTGTATCCTATCAAATAGCCTGTAGCTGCAGGCAGGCTCCTAAGACAGGAGACGTCATGGTTTTTTTTTTTTTTTCTATAAACGTAGGGAGAAAATAAATGTAATTAAAGGTCTGTTTTAACTTTTTTGTTTTTCTTTGGGGTGGTAATTCCCCCCTCCAACATGCTCTCCTGAGTCTGAGCCTGGCACAGCCTCCGGGCAGGAGCTTTGCCAGCATCTGCTGAGTCTGGCTCCCAGCTTCCTTGACATACAGCAATCCTGATGTGGGAAGTCTTATAAATATGGGAGAAATAACTCAAGCGATAGCTGGTCTGCTTTGGTCATGACCTCCAAACAACAGAACCACAAATATAAACATTTTCTTGAGATGATGAAAACTTTCTCTGATCTATACTTATCTCCTATATCCTTGAGACGTATGCTTTGGGGTCCACTGTAAAAACTCCTAGACAGCTCAAAGAAGTTTTCTAAAACCTCTTTATGGCTTTGTCTGGGGAGACTTTTCAGGGATATTTGGTTGGAGGCTTTGCTGACTGTTTCATGTGACTGTGTGACATGGGGGCTTGCATGGGTTCTTCTCCCAGTGGTCATGTCCTGGGAGCTGAGCAGGCAGCACCTGAAGGTCTTCTGTGAAGTACAGAATTGCAATGGAGCACTTCATAGATGGGCTCAGCAGTAGCTGCACTGCTGCCTCTGCCCCGAGCCTTGACCCTTCTCAGCGCAAAAGGGCATCTTGTGATGTGGTGTGAGATGCTTTGCTTCCTCCTGGGAAGACAAACTCGGTGAGGCTCATGGTGGAGGCTCCCTGTCGCTCCTTGCTGTCTTGGTTTGGCTCGGGAGGCGCTGCAAACCCTGCAGCACCCGTCCTGCTGTACCATGCACCTTCCTGCAGGGATCTGAAGCTGTGGGAAGAGCGACAGGACTCTTGGAAGTGGATTTAATCGAAGTCGGTGGGTTTGCTGGTGTTTGTGTGTGGTGGTTTTTTCTTTTTTTTTTTCCCCAACTGCAGTCTCCCACGAGATGGTGCTGTGGGATAGGGGACAGTGCCACCGAGACATGACTGCAGGGCCCTCGCTGCACTGGGTACAACCGAAAATCGGGAGGGCTTCCTGCAGTGGCTTTGCAAAGGTCTCTTCAGGAAGGGCAGATGGGGAGTGAGTAACATCAGCTGCAGCTGGGCAGCTCCCCTCCGCAGGAAAACCCAGTCAGAGGAAAAGTAGTCACCAAATCCCATTAAATAATACACAAATGACAACTTGTGCTGAGCCCCTTTTCACTCAGAAATTGATGCTGCCAGTGTTATGCTCAAAATCTTCATGGGCAAAAAGGAAGCACACCTTATATGTGAGTAAAGCAGAGAACACGTTGCTAGTATATGCAGTTTCTTAATAATTTAATCATCATAAGATATTAAAGAAAAAAGAAATAATGCAATTAAAATGGTTATACATGCACTTGGCTTCTGTGCCTCTTCTAGTGGGTTATGTTCATCCCTGCCTCGCTCCCCTGGCTCTTAAGGCTGGTGGCCTCACTCTGGGAGCACTGAGGGATGTTACAGCATGTTGTCAGCATCCGAGTCCTTTGGCAAGAACACAATCTTCTTGGTGGTGATTTTGGTTTGCTTGCTCTAGGATCCCCTGGGGTTGCTTCTTTATATTTGCTAGCATGCCTTTATACCTTTGCTCATTGAGCAAAGCATTTACATCATTGCTGCTTTCTTCATGGTCTTCAGCTGTGTTTATATCGCATGCAGTGGTCTTATCATATATTAGAATCTGCTTCCGTGTTGTCACACCTAAAACCACCTTGGCTGAGCTCCAGGTCTGCATTTCTTTTAGTGAGCTCTTTGCGGTTGTGGGGTCCCCAAGTGCCAGCCTGTGCCCTGGCTCTTATCAGCCCATGCCTGCATACCTCTGGGCTGCCTCCCATGTTTCTGTTTCAGTCCTGAGGCTTTGCAAGTTTGGTACAAAGCTTATGGCCTGCCACAGCGATGGCAGTGCTGTATTACGGGGTGTGTGGTTACCCTGGCCCTATAGGCACTGGGGAGCAGGTGTGGGATTGCTGTCCCACAGCCTTTCCCCTCTGGTTCCCATCTTTGTGCATGGGAGGGCTGTTTGGGGCACTTCTGATGCCAAGCTCTGAGTCTTGTTGGGGGGGAAAGTGTGTTGGTTGTTTTTTTTTTTCTGAACGTGTTCTTTCAGATGTTTTTCATTATTAATGATACCTTTGATCAATGTCATGAAAAATGTGGATGTTCTTAGAATGTTGGTATTTTACAAAGAAACTGAAAGTGAATGAATGAACAAATATTTGTCACAGGGATCCTTCTTTCTTTCCAAGCAAGTACCTGGGTTATTCCAATTGAAAACAGACATTACGGAAAATACAAAAAGATCCAGGAATTGCATGTCAGCCTCTGCTTTTATTTTTAATTTCAGAGCCTCTCCATCTAGAAATAAAAGTATTACTGGGGTTTGATCTGTAGTCCTCTGAAGTCAAAGGAAGATTTTTTTTTTTCCCCCTCTAAGTGATTCAGCAACAGTTGAGACTGGATTGAGAGAGGCTAAATAATTTAGTCAGAAATTCCCACTGCTCTGTTTGCTATCCAAACACGCTGTGAGCCAAAGGGTGCGCTGATGTCCGTGCATACAGAGATCCCCTCAACTTGTAACACACAGGCTGGGTCCAGCAGCAGCTGAGCTACTGCCAGCTTGCCTGGGTCCTTAAACCCTTCACTTGTGGCAGCTGCTGAGTTTTGTCCTTGTTCCTGCCATGGAGGTGGTGTGGGTTTTGTCCCACCTGGGTGGGTAGATAGGTGATGGACGAGGTGTGTGCTCTCACCTGGTGACACTGGTGTCTCTGTACCCCAGGAGAGCTATTGGGAACTGCCAGAGGCAATGTATTTTCACTGGGTTGCATTGCTGAATTTGGTTAATTCAGTTGAGTTTGTCTTTTTCTGTTTGCTTTTGTTCTGAGGAATAGGTTGGCGAGGTAACAAGCATAACACAAGTTGCAGCCTATTTCTGAAAGATGCTAAAATAAAAATCTTGGGTTGGGTTTTTTCTCCTGCTACATGTTAATCATCAGGGCCCTTCATTGCTGTTCAAACAACAAAGTTAAACTTTGCTTCTACAGTAGTAAGATGATCAGTTGTATTTCTCACCAAAGTATTGTCTCCTCTTGTTAATTTACCTGGCCCAGGCACTCAGGTGTGATCTTCCTGCAGATCTTTCTTTAATGAACTGTTTTGTGACACCATGTATGCATGCCCCAAGACTACAGTGGCTTGTTTCTTGCTGTTGGTGGAGTGATGTGGTCATGCCAGGCTCTTGTTCTTGGCTTGGGGTTATTTGGCAACAACAAGACCTGGGGCCAAGGCTGCAGTGTGGTACTGCCTGCTCTGACTTTTGTGGTGATGACACCCACCTCCAACCTGCACATTCTTCTCCTTAAGCCTTACCTGGGAACAGCCTCTTCTGCAAAGACCTAGTCAGCTCCTGGTTTTGTGCTAATGACTTGTATCTCTGCGAGGAGAGGACAGGACCCCGGTCCTGTCTCTTCAGTGTCCTCTGGAGATGCCGCCATCAGCTCAGTCTCCATGTGGCTGAGACCTCGGTCTTTCCTGTGTGCTTCCCTCCATCTTCCTCCTTGATCTGCTGCCAGTACCATGATTATCATTCAGGTCAGCTCCCTGTTGTTGCCTTTGACTCAGATTTCCCTCTGGGTCCTGATGTTGAAGCTACTTTTAAATTTTGCAGACTTTCTGCCTAACACTTCCATAATTCAACCCTTCTGATCCATCAATGCAGGTGGAGTGTCTGTGCCTGTTGGCTTACCTGGGGCTCATAGATTTCTTCTGGTGCTACCAGGTATGCACAGTGCAGGGGCAGGTGTTGCAGACTCACAGCTCCCGTAGGTTTGGAGCTTGACCAACTTATTGCAGGTTTGCTGAAGATTTTCTTTGTGCAAGGGTGGGCTTATGGATACCCTTAAGCCAACCCCAATTATGTCTCTTACTGGGCTTCCACGGTAATAGAAAACCTGGAAAACTGCCATGAATGCTGTTTTCTTCCCCTCAACAAGTTTTTTTTTAATTCACCCCACAAACAACTAGGTAAACCCAGACGTGCCAAAAGTTGGGAATGTGACTTCATCTCTGCCACTGCCCTGTCCTTGCCTCAGCAAATGCAGTCCTGCCTCACTGCTCGGCTAAAACATTCCTCTAGGAATCTTGTTCTTATCAGCTTGCTGTGACCACCTCTCCTCTGCCTGCGCCCCTGCTGCTCCCCTTCCCTGGCACAGCACCAATGTGCCAGCAAAGCTGTTGTCTTCACTTTTCCAAGTGTATTCCCTCCCTGGTGCCAATGCACCCTCCTGACAAGCATCTTTGTGGCTTCTCCTAAGCAGCCTCCCACAGCTGGATGAACTGCCTGTAAATTGCTAGATTCCTCATGATGGTCCTTTAATATCTGGTTTGCACCTTCAAATCTTTGTCAGGTAGACCACTGATGTGGAATTGTTGCCCTGGGGTTGCTCGGGATAGTCCTCCCCCCTCCCCCCCCCCCCCCCCCGACTCCTTATTGCTTCTCTTGCCTTGCTGAAGGCAGCGGTGGATCGCGGGGGGGGGTGTGTGTGTGTGTGATGTGCAGGAGGCCAGACTAGCCCCTGCCCTTTGCCTCTGGCTGCTCGCAGCCCAGGGCCTGGAGCTCTGCTCTCTGTTCCCTCTCCCATCCCATCAGCTTTGCATGTGATACCCTCATTTAAGGAAGAGACTTTGCTCTGTACAGTCTGGAACAACTGAGCCACAGGCCAGTTTTTACAGACGTTGGCGCAAATAATTGCTAATTTCATCCCAGGGACAAGTGGCTGTTCCTTATTTTTCTGTAGGCAGAAGTCCTAGATCAGTATGCAGAGAGGAATGGGGTGTGCTGGCTGGGGCGGTGGTGGCCCAGATCTCTGGTGAGCTTTGTCTGTGCAGCTAATAGGCTTTGTTTATTAGTGCTAAGTCACGATGCTTTTGGTCACTGCAAACGCAAAGTGGAACAGTTCAGGCTATGGAAACTGGGTCAAATTACTAAGGAAGAGTACAAAAGACTAGTGTGTGAGCCTGGGAGGACAGAACCAGAAGGCCAAGGCACAGAATGATGAGGGAACTGGGAAGGATACAGAGGATGAGGAAGCTACTGCACAAGTACATTAGGTGCAAGGGGAAGATGTGGAACTGTTGGTCTGGTCCTCAGTGAAGAGGGAAGGTTGTGGGTGAGCAGTGCCCAGCATGTTAGTGTCTCATGTTGAATTGTTCCAACTTCAACTGAAATTTGCAGCTGCCACCAGGCAGAAGAAATCATGAGGAAAGAAAAATGTGGATTATTCTCAAGTCACTAGGTGCTGTGGAAAATCGCAGTAGGGTGTGTAAAGAAAAGCCTAGAGCAAACTCAAAGCTGTTCACCACTATTTCTGAGGCCTTATGAGGAATGGCAAAGATAAAAAAATAATTCTCTCTTAAACGGGATTAAGGAAGCTCCATGTACAGGACTGTAGTTTAATTTTATCTGCCAGGAAAACACTGGAACAAATAATGATGATGTTAGCACATAATCAGGAGGTCAGCAGCATCCCATGGTTTTGTCTAGAACAAATGGCTTTCAAAACTTTTTTGATTTCTCTCCTGTGACAGTATAATCCAGTTTTATGTCAAAAGAAAAGCAGTGGATATCATATAACTTGACATTAATGAAGCTTTTGATTTTTCTCCAATTATATTTTCATAGCCAAGGTAGAGAAACCTCATTAGAAGAAAACTTTCATTTAGTGGTTGTAAAACTGGTTAGAAAGCCATGCTGGAAAGCTGCTTCTTGTCAAAACGGAAGACTTGGCAAAGTGGTGTTCTGCAAAGGTTTACCATGGGTTTACTGTCAATCAGTATTTTCACTAATGATCTTGAGGGTGAGGTAGAAATTCTTACTGAACTTGCAAATTAGGATTAGGACTTTAAAGCTGTTTTGAACAAAGATGTGAAAAATAAAATGTTCTCCATGCCTGCTCTTCATGGGTGAAGCCATAGTTTTAAGTTTCATATATTTAGACCACGGAGTGCAACAGGGAGGATAACCAAGTGCTGGCATGGCTTGCCTCAGGGTGGTGTGAAAGCTTCAGCAGAAGCATGATGTAGGAAAAGGAAACTTGGGTATGGTGTGTGTAAAGGTGATCCCTCCCCAGCGTAGAGAGCCAGCCTCTTGAGGTTTCTTCCCTCCTTGTTTCTGGTCTGTAAGGTGGGAGA
This sequence comes from Falco naumanni, assembly GCF_017639655.2. NCBI lineage: Eukaryota > Metazoa > Chordata > Aves > Falconiformes > Falconidae > Falco > Falco naumanni. The sequence goes on along the minus strand of NC_054063.1, from coordinate 35,079,571 downwards.
GGGTTGGTGGTTACTGCCTGTGATCACCACAAGCTGCCAGGAGCCGGCCCTGTATGTAGGTGCTGGAAGGCATCAATGTGCATGTTCCCCTGCCACTGACTTTCATATCTCTACTTGTGTTATTGAGCATCTTCTACTGGTTTGCAGACCACCAGAGTAGTCAAAATGCTGCTTTTGCTGTTTCTCCAAATTTCTTTGAGGGGAGTGAATGTAGGAATTCATAATGTGCCTTATCAGCCACACAAGTTGATAATGTGGATCACATGTAATTTGGACCACTACTGAAGAATGAAACAATGATGCATAGATCTAAGTTCACTGAATTTCCAGAAGTAAAACTCCTCCAAAATTTGTATCCAGAATAACATTGTCTTATAATTTACACTTGTGTTTCTATTTCTGGACTGATAGAGCTTATGAATTTTTTCATTTCCAGTTTTGAACTTTAGGCGTCAAAATGAAAAACTGAACTTGGTAAACAGGGGTTTTCATTTTGGATTCTATAGAGAGAACAAAATTTGCTGTGCATGGAAATGTTTGCTGGTCGGAAGTGGTTAATTTGACTTTGTCTTCTGGACACATGACATTGGATTCATCAAAGTGTGTTCTTAAGTAGAGATGGATCAAGACCTGATGTCCCTCAACTCTGGGTTCACCCAGCAGCTAGGTTAGACTTCTGCAATAAGAAGCACTCCTTCCTAGAGCCAGGCGAGACCCATGGGTCTTTCCTAGAACCTTGGGTTAAGTGGTGTTTTTTTGAACCTGGACCAGGCCTAGATCCTCACTTGTATCTCAGGATTTTTTCTTTCCCAAGGAGAAAACTCTGTGTAAATGAAATCTATAGGCAAGGAACATATTGTGCTACATTGTAATAAGATTTGAGTTTCATCAATATTCAGTACTAGTACATGCTGGGTGGTGTTAGGGACTGAGCAGATATTGCTAGCACCAGCTGTTGCTTTATGGCAGTTTTTCATACTTAACAGTGGGAAACTAAACTATAGCATCATGCAAAATGGAAAGCTATCATGAGCTGTGAGCAGCCAAGTAAAATTAATGCAAATTCTCCCTTGCTCATTAATGGGTGTTTACAACCAGGGGTCTGGGGCTGTAAGGAACATGGTTGTTCCCCTGCACTGTCAGAGGGTCAGTGCAACCTTGGGTAACTCTCTCTAAGACATAATTATTTTTAAGGTCCACAGAAGCCTTTACTTTAAGGTTGACTAATGCATTAAAATGTCTTTTAAAACTCTGGCCCTTAGGCGTGTTGAAGATGAGTCATCTGACTAAGCATCTGTCCCTGTCTTGTTCCCTCACACTGTGGGTGGCTCTGTAGTTCTCTGGGCCTTTAGCTGATGGCGTGCAGTCCCCAGGGCCTTGTCACAGCATCTCCCATCGCACCAAGGAGAAGTGTCCTCAGGGCAGGTGCAAACAACCTACCCAACTTGCCTTCCATACCTTTGTGTACATTCATTTATTTTTAATTCTCAGTCCTTTCCTTTGAAAAATGACCTTGTAGGTCTTTATGCCCTCTTTTGAGGTACTTTGGAGGAAAAAAAAAAATCTTGCAGGGTCCTGGACTTAAAGACACCAAAAAACCCCAAGAAGGTCTTTAAGGATGAAAAGAGCTGAAGATGGAGATCTAGCTTTCTTCTGCAGGGAAGCCCAGCCAAAGACCTCACAGCTGGCACACTGGCTATCCTGGGGCCACCGCTGGCACCAGAAAAGGTCAGTCCAATGCCACCAGGGTATTCTGTAGTTGTTGATATCCTGAATGACCTTGGCCAAGCCATCCAGCTCCCCCAGTTCTCGATATATTTTTATGGAAAGTAACAGTTCTCATTTTCCCACTTACTGTGTCCCTTGAATAGTCAAATTGGGATGTTCTTTACTTCTCTGATCTAGTACGTGGTGAAACTCAAGGCTCTGTGGCAGTTGGTGCAGTTTTAGAGCTCCTGGGGATAGAGTGCTGGGACTAAAGTCTGGAGAAGAGGTGTTTTGGTCCTTTAGAACCCAAGCACAACTAGCAATCCTCCTTCAGATTTGTATTTACAAAGCATATATGATAACTTTATAAAGAGTCTTTTGACTAAGAGTAGGTGACAGTTATAGTCTATATAGGTTATAAGTCTATAGCGTGTGATCAGAAAGATCACCCTTGAATGATTAAGAAGTGTTCCCCCAAACACCCTGCTCTTGTTAATGGCAGCTTCTTGCCATGATACAGAATTTCAATTTATGGTAATATTTTTTGAAAGCTGGTCTCCCTGTTAAATGCCTTTAGGCTAATTGAGCTGAGGCATCAAATTACAATTAAATCGGAGCTCAAAAATGCTTGTAATTGGGACTCTTTCAGGCTTACTACTGCTCTTTGTAAATCAAGATACGAGTGTACTTCTAGTATAATTTTAAGGGTTGGTTTTTTATTTCCCTTTAGTCTTTTGGTAACTTGAAAATTGTTGACTTTTTTCTGATTTGCAAGGGTGAGAGAGGTGGTGTCAAACAGCAATTTTCCTGCTCTCCGGTCGAATGACAAGATGGTGCATCTGCAGGAAGGGAGCACACTGGGTTATGTGCCATTTGCCAGGGGAGGAAGCAATTTCCCGCGGTGACTAAAGGCCTCCGTTCCCCTATCAAGGTCAGCAGAAGCATTTGCTGCCTTTGGCTACATCATAATTGCATTAATAAAGACTGCAGCTCCCAGGGGCAAAGGCTGCAATTAGAAGCAGTATCAGAGGTTTCATCACTGTCTCTGCTGTGTTCCCCTGCAAGCAGACAGGCTCTGTCTGAATTTATTGGTGCTGTTCCCCACCTTTGAATAAGTGGCTCCCACTGTGCTCTTGCCACCCGGCAAATCTCTCTACAGTTGGAAATAGGTGCTGGGGGTGCTGGTGTGGAAATCGGGTCAGCTTGAGGGGGCGGGGGGGTGGCAGGAGCTACTTCAGTCCAGGAAGGAAAACCAAATTATTTGGAGGATCAGCTGGTTCTTATCAGGAAGGGGATGATCATGACCACAGTGTTTTGGTTGGCTCTGTGGGGTGTCTTGGTGTAACTTCTGCCTGCTCTGCCTGCCTTGGCTGCTCTTTAAGTTTAAAATTGAGCAGGAATGACAACATCTGCCCAGTCTACCCTGCAAGGGACCTCTGTGCCTCCAAACACCCGCTTAGGTGACGATCACTTGGCCAGTCTTAGCTAGATTTGCAAAGAGCCATTTGTAGCCAATAGCAAAACTGTTGAACATGATGCTTGGAGACCCATGTTCCACAGTGTTGACTGGGCTTTTATAAATGTGTGTCTGTATATGTGCACGTGTATAGCTGCATCTATGCATACAGGGCTAAAGGTACAGGCCCAGACGAGTGCTCCTGCTGGGATTGTTGCTGGCCTGACAGTGGCACTGCCAAGGCTCCTGCCAGCCATCCAGCCCGCAAGGTCTCCAGGGGAGCAGCTGCCTGGCAGAGCTGCCACCGAGCTTTTCTCTCCTGAAAACTCACTGTGATGTGCTACTGCCTGCTTAGGCGCTTATTAATTTTCTCCAAAGGTGAAGGTACTGGGAAGGTCTTAAATGGCTTCTTGGCCTTCTCATTGCATTTTGCAGAGTTGTTGCTCTTCAACATTTTAACTGAAGTAAAACTTTTTAAAGAAAAAGATTAGAAGTAGTGTGGTGGTTTACTCACTCTTCCCATGTGGGAAGTGTGGGTAGAGGTTTGAGTGGAGCAACGCGCAGGAGAACTGATGGGCTCACATGTTCATTAGCAGTCTCCTTGTAGCCTCCAAGGAAGGTGGGCACAGCATGGGCGTGTAGGAGGCTACACTTGACCCATGGCTGGCGTAAACCAGCCAGGTCCTGTGTTGGCTTCAGTGGAACAGAGGATGGAAAAGCTTCTATCCAATAACAGGATCATATAGTCATATCCAAGAGCATCAAACACTTTGATTAGTCTATAATGCTGTTTCATTCTACGTCATATTCCACAAAGCTAGGAAAATGCTACTGTTTCCTTCCCCCCTGTATCACCACCCACCAACCTGCTGCAGCACACCGCTCCTCTCACTTTTCCCCTTGCCAGCCTGAGGAACTTTGAATGTAAAAAAAATAAAATCAAACCCACCATCTGGTTCCCATAAACATGATCAGAACTTGGGCCATTTCCTCTGCAGGATCTGGCGTGGCTCCATCCTCCCCAGCAGACAAACTTGTCTTACTCTAGCTTTGGGTTTGGTCCCATATGGTCAGTGCCCAAAACATTTATATTACTATTGTGCCTCAGGTCCAGGACCTATTTGTTCTAGCTACTGTGCAGAATCAAACAAAACATGTCCCTTCCCTGGGGACTAATAGATGTTAGTTCCAATTATGCTCATTACCTGGCTGTGTCTTTTAAGTGATGTCCCAGGAGCTTTGCACACTCTCCAGTTGATCACTGCGGCTCATAGCTTTCCTTCTGCAGCGTTCGATCATTTTCTTCGAGTCCCAGGTGGAGTTATGTGCCTATATGAAAATGACTGCTTTTTAAAAAAAGGACATTGATGTTTACATCACCATAATTTTTCTTATGAACACTTACTAATAGGTCCAGTGAAACAAACTTATTCCTTAAAAGACAGAGGTTAAGAAGATGTTAACTTTGTCAACCTGGAGCTGAGAATTGGGACTAATAATCACAATTCCACTCCAAGAAGATATGGTAATACATAATGGTGTTATCTGTAATTTTTAAACTGTATGTCTTCTTATTCACCTGGTAATTGAAAAGAAAGGATTAGTGTTCATCAAATATCTGGAGCTTTCTTCCCTGCAATACTCAATGACTAAGCAATGGGAAATAATTTCTTACTAGCATGCTTGGGCACTCAGGCTGTGGAGTGTCCTTTCAAGATGTCAGCAATAAAGTCAGCTGGACCAGTGGAAATGTGGACGTTTCTACCCTTTTGATGGAAGCCTTCTGGTGGCTACTGCCATGATCCGCAATTACCTCTCATGGGGTCAGCATAACTGAACACAAAGAATGAAAGGAGCTGTTTTACCTCTGGTAGCCATGTTAGGAAGACTGATGTCTTCACTGTGCAGCTGCTTCTGAAGAACCTTGCTGACCATATCCAGAGCTTGCAGCCATGGCTGTCTTCTGCATTTGAAAGCTGGAAGATAAGAATGGGTAGTACGCATGGTAATGGAGAAGCAAAAGCCAAGTGGAAGCTGCTCCAGAGCTCAGCAGAGTCTCTGCAGGTGGCTGTGTATGGAGAAACTAAATCTGGAGTGAGGGGAGGAAGAGAGTGTTACTGAAGAAAAATCTCAGAAGCTTTTTTAGTGGGGTCAAACTGAAGACTTGTGGCTGCTGAAAACAGCAAGTAACTTCAAATCAAATAACCTTTGATTTTTAAACAAACACTAATAATAATGGATCAATGTTTGAAAGTCAATTACAGTTCAGTTGGGCTGTGACCTTTAAAGCCTCCCAGAATTGCTCTCCTGTTGTCCTCAGCGACACAGAGTTCCCAGGTTTGCTTAGACAGTGGGAAGCTTTTTTTCACTTCCAAAAATTGCACTTACATCTTTAAAGCCAGGAAAATACAGTCCAAAATGTCTTATTTTTCTTCTGAAAGAGGAAAGGATTAATTAACAGAACTGTCAAGGAAAGAAGTAATGAAAAATACACATGCCCAGCTGAAACGTTTTGACATGCTCTCCTACCATTTCCCACAGGTAGTTACTGAAGTGACAGCCACTTACACCTTTAGAAATGAAACTCGGCCATCCTACAGCGTGCAAGATACACTAATCCAGAAGGACTCAAAGACAAGAAAATTAGTAACTCGATGACTATAGCTTTGCTGTATAGTCTCAGATTCTACTTTTTTCAGCCCCATTAGATTTAACTCCATGTTTTGTAGGTTGTGGCCCTCTCTAAGAGCCTTCAATAACACCCATCTCTCCTGGTGGAAGGTGAAAGTACCTCCTGGGGAAGCCATTGAGTGTGTGGAGTTCAGAGGGACATCAAAAGGTTGCTATCAGGATACCCTCACCAAACTCAGAAATCAGCAGCATCAAACAGTCTTTGTAGACCTAGGAAACTCTACTGTTTATTAAAAATCACTTATAGCTGACAGTGCACCAAGGAGCCAAAATGGAAGGGGGGAACCTAGTGAAACCCCCATGTTAAAAAGTGGTAATGGCTTTGTGGGAACCTTGAATTTACCTAGTGTGTGTTGAAGTGTTTTGATGGTGGAACAGAAAGCATAACATTTGGATGTTTTTGGGGCTACGGAAGCATTAGGTAATGAATTCTGTAATGTGATTTGTATTTTGCATGTGGGACAGCTTAGGTGGTGGAGGGAGCCATGGGGCGCTGCAGCTGCCCCCAGCACTCCTGGTGCCAGCCCGAAGTGCAGTGCTCGCATCGACTTCGTCCTGGTGTGCTGTGAAACTTCTTTATCTCTCTAAGTTTTGAGTCTTAAGGAAGAATTTTGTGACTGTTTCAGAAGACATCGGGGTTGGGAGGCTGTGTGCCTTGGGGCGGGCTGCTGTGGAGTACTTCTGTAGGGAGCTGCATTTACGATTTCCATGAGCCAGCAAGCGCAATGATGTTTCCCCTAATCCAGGTGCTGAATCTTATGTACTACTTGAGGGTAGGTGCAGAAAAATAGTAGCGTGTTACAGTGGGATGACTTTGTTGATAGGCTCAGTAAACAATTTATTTCAGCCTGTAAGCATCCCAGGATCAATGTGCTGGGAGTGATGAAGTCTTCCTCCCCACAGACTGTACTGGGTAAGATGGAGGTGGTGTTTTATCTATGGGTAGAACTGGTCTTGGCAACCATCTCTGATGCCATTCATGATAAAGAGAAGAAAGATCTGTCTATAACTTGGACTTAATCCATTAACATATTGCTGCCAATCGGCATGTGAGGGAGCATGTCTCTGCACCTTGGCCACACTGATGGACTGGTGACCCTGGGATGCTTTTTATATAGCAGAAAAAGAAGCTTCTAGAAAGTGTATCTACTGAGGTTTTCCAATTACTGCTGCCCTTTTTTATGCTTTTTTCATTTTACATTAATTTAGATGAGTTCAGAGATATCAGGTTAGGCAGGGTGATAAATAAATTAACCTTTATTAATTAGACTATTTAGGACTGATTAATTTGTTTTGTTTCAGTGTTTGTGATTCACTAGCACTATTTCCTGCTCCGTGTCTCTGCCTCACAATCTATTTGTCTTGAATTTCAGTTTATTCTTGCATCTGTCTGGGATCTTCTAGTATGGGAGAGATTTAAAGATTATAAACACATATAAACAATGTAGGAATAAACTGAGAGGCTTTGGCATATTACCTTGGGCTCCATGCCATGCTAGTGTGACTATTAGGATTATCTGGTCTAGAGTTGTCTCGTATCTGTCTTGGAGAAGAGATGGTGACAGCAGGCAGCTGGCTGTCCATGCTGGTACACTTGGAATGTGACGGCATCCTTGACACCACTGTGGGTCCTGAGGTACCCGACTGAACGATTCCTCTCTGTCAAAACTGGAGAGTACTCCTGCGCTATCGGCGCTTCAGCGGGGATATAACAGACAGTTACCTTTCAGTGACCCATTTTTGAAACTGTTTTTGGTTTGATAGACACACATCACACAGTTTATTTGTTGATCACACCTGGCACTGACCAGAGCATTGCTGCCTCTCAGTTTTGCACAACTGGACTGAGAATGGTCTGAAGTGTACGTCTACTCTGATAAAACAACTACAAATCTGATGTTCTCTGTCCAGATGCATCTGGACACCCCAACAGATAACCAAGCACGAGGTTGGTGCCATAGCTCACACCTCACCTTACTCAGTCTTGGTCATCAGTAGAAGCAAGGCAAGGCTTTGACAGTTATATCTGCATTTCTCTTAACTCTAAGTTTGTGCTCTTATTTTTTCCTTTTTGATGAGTCAGAAGAATAGCAGAAGTTGATGTGTTTCTAAGCCAGTGCTTGCCCGTGCTCTGAAATGCTTCATTTAATTGTAGAAAAGCTACTTGGGAGAGGAATTTATGGAAGGAAAAAGCAGCAGCTCTTGGAAGTGCAGCTTGCTCTCTGCAGGGCAGAAGTGTTTCCAGGGATTTTTGTGTACGTTTCCTTTCTGAAGTGAAGAGGTTCCTGGCTTACGGAGACTCATTTTCTCAGGGGTCTGACTTGGTGCTGGCCATGTTCCTGAGCATCCCATGGGTGGATCCTGCAGATGCTGGCTCTGGTCTCCCCGGAGGCAGTGCCTGTGTCACTGGTGTGAGGGTGGCTCCGTGGATGCACCCCTCCCGCATGCTGCGGTGTCCTGGAGATGCAGCATGCAAGTCAGGTAAGACACTGTGTGTGTGCATAAAGGGGAAATTTGTGCTGTAGGAGTCCACAGAAACTTAAACCCCCAGCTGAGCTGCTGCTTTGGGAGCTGAAACTACCATAGCTCCCCAGTGAGGATGCATCCAGTGCAAACCACCAGCGATGTGCACCCAGGCAGGCTCTGCACCTTATCTATCTTGCTGCTGGGGCTGCACCTATCGTTACACAAAGGTTCTTTATCACAGACAGTGAAGCAGTGTCTTCAGCATGGTATCAGGTTTATGCTTTGACAGGGCCTAATAAAGCCATTTTTCTTTTGCAACCTTGACCAGGCAAGTCTGCTCTGGATGCTGATCAACAATTTAACTTTACTTGGATGACTTGGAACAATCTTGACTCTTTTTAAGGCTGAGTGGAAAAATGTTCCCAGCATGTCTAAGGGAAGACCTTGAGGATTTGTCCACAGTTCTTATGGCTGGTGCATCCCACTGTGCATTCAATTCCCACATTTAAAGTCTGAGCAGGGAGCAGTTAGTTTTCACCAGAATACTTACAACCCCATCGGCATATCAGAGTGCAATGTTAATGCTTTAAAGAGCAAGTCCCAGACACCCCAGCTCTGCTAGGAGCAAGCAGCAGGTTAAAGCATCCAGTAGTAAATATGCTTAGCAGGTTCTTCGTAAAAAGTAAGAAAAGGGCCACATTGGCATAAAACCACAGAATGTTTGTGCATCCATTTGCCTTTGCAAATTTGTTAGAAAGGGTTGTACGTGGTTTGCACATAGCACTTTTTGTTTGTGATTTGCATGTTTCTGTTTTTTTTTGGTTTGCTTATATCAATACATGTTTGTCTAGTAGAAGCTGTATTATACCTTCTTGCAGAACTTGCTTCTCAATCTTTAGGCAGTGATGGGTGCCATTGTATCACTACAACCCAAACAGACATTCAGACTTTGCTTCATTTTGCTTTCTTAACATCTGTCTTTAGACAATAGATAGGAAGAAAGTATCAAAAGCTACCTTTATATAGGCAGCAATTGGGCAGTCAATGCAAATCTCATAACATGCTGTGGGGATGGGCATACCTATTCCCTCGGAAAGTGGATGGAATTAATTCTTTTTCAGTAGCAATAGCTGCTGGGCTTTAGCTCAAACAATGACTCTATCTCAAGCTTTGAAGTGTCCATTTCTTATTAAAAAATATCATTAGGATATAGCTAGAACGAAGTTCTCAGAAACCTAACCTTGGAAACAGAGCTTTCTTTCCTGGAGAATACAATGAATTAACAGTTTTCTTTCAAATGGATAGCCTAAAAACAAATCTAAAAATCCCAATCTTGACTCAAAGTAGTTTTTTAGATTACTTGTTAGTATGTCAAGGTTGCTTATTGTCAAGATAGGCTGGTGAGACACAAGCTTGTATCAGTCACATTTCATAGTTTTTTTGTGTTGGGTAGGTGAGAGGGTATATAATATATACAATAGAGGTAGTTTTGGCAGAATAGTTAATGGGACCAATAACTTCCCTCCACCCACTCATCCTCTCCCTTCAGGCTCTCACAGGCAGAAGTCACAAAAGCAAGGATTCTTCTCTTTCTGCCTGTCCTTTACAACTCGAGCTGCAAAGCCATCTGGATTTGTAAGACAAAGAGCAAACCCCCATCAGAGCTCCTTTGCTTCTGTACGTGCAGTTTCTGTGGGCAAATAATTAATGCCACGTGGGATTTGCAAACAAAGGTGATACTTAGAAAAATACTTTCTGGCAGGTTTGGTTTGTTTCTAGCAGCCTTTTGCTTTATGCCACAGGACTCAAACAGCAGAGATTGCTCCTCTCCTAAAATAACCACAGTGAAACATGCCTGAGGTGTTCTAGCAGTGATGTTGAGGAGGAATTGCTAATATATGATTGTTTTCATCTTGAGAGTGAACGGCCTCTGTTGTGTATACCTTGCAATTAAAAGGGAAAGGCAAGACCTTGTGTAAAGTCTGCATCCCCAAGCTTAAAACACTGCCACACGTCCCCGTTAACCATTCTTCTTCTGCAGCTACTTATGGATGCAAATAAAGTTTTCTGATGAAGGAACTTCAGCTGGCCGAACAGAGATACAAATATATGTTCCAATGCAAAAGAGCCTTCTGTTTTGCAGCTCCTTCCTCCTTGTCCAGAAATAGGGGCTATGGAAAGAAAGAACAAGATTTTTATATGTTAACTTCTAGTGTCATTAAAATATAATGCTTGCTTGTCCTTTATCAAGAAGCTTGTTTACCTCCGAGGTTCAGCTTGGCATGCCCGGCGGTGTGTTGGATCGTGTCCTCCGAGGTCGTGGGCTGAGGGGGAACATCCAGACCGGGCAGTGTGGGCGAACAGCATTCGCTTGGCTCCCCAGCACCTCCACCCATGCCAGAAAGGATGTCACGGCAGTGCTTTTGAGGCTAATGCTGGGAGTAGCCTCAGGGGCATTGTGAAATGTTCTCTAGGGACACTCTATGGATTTGCTGCTCTGACTTGCTAATCTCATTCCAGTGCATTTGCTCCTAGCTTGGCTGCAGCTGCTCTAACTTCTATCTGTTAAAGTTGGAGCAAACTCAATGCTTTTTGCCTCCCTAGTTTATCTAACCTAAAGTGTCAGAAGAACCAGCTCCCTTCTTGCAGACAGGCTATAGACGTGTAATTGCAGAGAATTTCCATCAGTGTAACTGGAATTAGCACTGGGAGACCAGCACAGGTGATAATGGTCTCTGAGTTTGTAAAGGTTCTGGGTTTTTAAAGCTACTTGTCATCTGTAGGTATGCGAGAGCAATGTGATACTATTTCTATTTCTTACTTTATCCTTTTTTTTTTGGGAGGTCACAACTGCCTTATTTGTACCTCTATACTTGCTTTCATGTCTAGTGCTGTTTGGAGTGGGGCCCAGCCTGGCATTCAGGAGCTTGTCTGCCTGTTTGCAGCACTGCAGCTGGTGTCAGCAGAGCTAAACGACCCCTGTGCTGGTGCTGCAGTGCTTCTACCCTAGCACCCGTCTGGGTAACCACTGCTCCGGCAGCCTGGGCACACTCTGTTCAGTGCTGAGTACCTTTACAAGATGTCACCAACAGCAAAGGCCTTGGATTGAGTGTCTGCTACAAAATGCTTCAAGTTTACTCCTGAGCTGGCCATTCTGAAGCTCATGGAGTTCCCTTGGCATAAATCCAGGCTAAAGCATTTCATGTGCACATGGATATCTCATGGATGCACATGGATGTTTCCTATCACCGTGAAATGAATCAGAGGCAAATGACCTAGAAAAATAAGGCAAGTAGTGCTGTCTGTATTTGCCTCATTTTGTATCTGATTAAAATGAGTGGAGAGTGGATGGAGCTCCAGCTTCTTTATTTCAAAGTGGGTTGACCTCAGTGACTTTATCTTTTCCTATACAGTTGCCAGTGATTAAAAATATCAGTTTTACTAGATTAGTGCTGCATCAAATCTCAGATTTCTGACTGTGACATCTTGCAGAGGTTCTGTCATCTAAGAAATTCCTTTAAAAAAAATAGTTTTCTGTGTTGATCTTTATCACACATAACAGCTTCTAGACTCCAGCACCACATACCTTAGGGAAGACTAGATTTCAGGTTGTTCTCCTACCATAACCGTTACTTACACTTTCCTCTGGCCTCTGCTGAGATGCAGTGTCTGTATCACGTGATGGCAAAGCAGCAATTTATTTTACTAAACTCATCTATTTGTGGCTACACAAAGCAAATCAAAACCTTAAACTTTTCAAACCACAGGCAGATGTGATTTGCTAAGTAGCATATTCACCTGCCATCAGAGCTCCAGAGAGAAAATCTGGACAGCAACAGCTTCTTGGCTGATTTTATCTACCTGGCTGGGTTATTGGACCAACAAGATAAAGGGAAAGAAAGGGTTCAAAACATATTTGCTGTTGTATAGATATACATAGTGAATTTGCAAGGAGTGTGTAGCAGCGGGCTTATTTTGGTTCATATACATACAGTAAGATTTCCAGCTCTGCGTTTTCTCCATGCGCTCAGTGCTAATGTACCAAGAGTCACTCGCGTCCCCTCTCTCCTGTTTATCCCTATCTGGGCAAAAGGCCACACATGCTGTGGTGAGGTGGTGGCACTGCCGTGCAAATGCCTGGCTGGACACCAGGAGCTACATGCAGACAAGCAGCCGTGAGCCAGGAAGCAAAAGCCTCTTGCAGGGCCCTATCCTTCACTTTGCTGGCAGGTGGGTCACGCAAAAAGCTCCGGCTAGCAAAACAAATCCTTTCTGGGGAGTAGTATGTTGTGTAGGTCTGGCTGGGTACAAAGTGATATTGATTCCATGTTAAAGCATTTAAGAATGGCTGCAATACGAAGAAATAAATGTCATGCTCATAAATAAGCGTTAAACTAATTTAAATTACCTCTGCAAGATAATTAGAAGCTATTACAGCTCTGGATCCACGTGCTCCCTGCTTGAAATATATAATTTGGCAAGCAGATAGCCCCTTTCTTCTCTATTTGTATTTTGCAACCTTTCGAGGGGCATGGTGGTAATATTGGATGGAAATAAGAAAGGTGCTTCTAGCATGAATTGTGCTTTCCTACAACGCACCTAGAAAAGCTCTTTCCTCATTCCATATCAATAAAAAAGGCTAAAGAGAGAGGGCAGAGAAACAGAGCCTTAAGCTTTTAGGAGCAATCTTTCTAAACTTGGTATCCTATACTGCTTTTTTAATTAAAAATTTATCCTCCAAATTACTTCTGGTTCTCATCCGAATTTGGCTTTCATTTACCTTTCAGGCTGGCATCTCTTTTAGCAAGAACAGCAGCACAGAGAGGGGTGGAGGGTCGGTCTTGAGATCAGCATGCATCTTCCCTGTTTACCTACACCCTTTCATCTTACTCCTCTGCTGCATATGCTTAGTATCTGGCTGCTAACCAAACACGTTTGACTACTGTCTACAAATAACATGATTCCAAATATAAAATATTCTGTGACTCACATTAATTCAAAAAAGAACAAAAAAAAGAAGGGTTTTAATGAACTGGAAGTGTTCCTGGGAAGATGAAGCTATTTATCTGATTGCCATGAGCCAACTAAAGAAAAAAATAAATCTGCAGAGGAAAAGAGAAGTCTCAATTATAGTATAAAAGACAGTGCGCTATGTGTTTTAGATAATAGATCTAGAATTATACTGAGTCTACCCCAGTGACGGCCAAACCGCTGGGGTTGTAGCCTGAGCCACTGCAGAGCTGTAATCAGAGGGGTTTAAGGAAGAGTGCCAAAGCTCTTCTGACAGTGATGTGGTGCTGAGGCAGCCCCGGCCGGCCCGACGGGGGGAAGCGGTAGGGCATCCCCCTTACGTTTGCTGCTGGGACTCATTTACAGCAGCCTCTCATCACATCCCACCTCACTTCACTCCCTGCCCTTTACCAAAGTGGAGAACAAGCTCAATTTATTTGCTGGCATTTGGCAATCTAGATAGTAACCCATTTTAAATTTATTTTGTGCACCCGTATTTCTTAAAGGTTGGGGTATCATGTCAAATTACTGCAGCTGCCCTTTCTTCTGCACTCCCAGGTTAGAAACGGCGACTTTTCTCTGGCACCCAAACACGTGCCCCCTCCCCAGGCTGGCTGGGCAGGGAAGTCTCTGGAACCCCTGTGGAAAAGCTGCTCAGTGTTTGGTGCATGGAGAAGGTCTCACTTGATGAGGTAAGAAATGTTATTTTCAAGCTTATAGTAAAGTATTGCAAATAATTACAAAACAGAGCTCTGTATTTATGTAGCTTAATGTTATTTTAACTTGCATTGATCAATGCTTGCTTCCAATCTAATGCATGAAAAATTCTATCAAGGGTAATGCTTATTCAGTGTGGATCTTGGTTAGAAATAGATCCTCAGGTGATACATCCATGATGAGCCGTTTTAAAGAGAGGGTATTATATATCTCTCAAAGCCTTATGGGAGGGAGGAGGAAAAAAGTATTTTGAGACAATAGCGAGCTGATTCAATAGCTGCACATGAGAAAGGCAGGCTCACGGTGCAGCCTTTGTGACACAAGCCGAGCATCCCAGCACTTCTATGAAATGCAAACGATTCAGATGAAATGAGAAGAAGAACTAAGAGAAACCAAGGACAGGCCCAGCAAAGGCCAATTAAAATGAGATGGATGCAAACCTTTGTGGGAATTTGGAAGGAAACCAGGGCTGAGCTGTTCCATCACTGCTGTCGCTTGCAGAGCTGTTTGCTTTCAGATTGACAGCTGGAACAGGTAGCTGGAGTGCTGATCTCTTCTAAAAAAGGTGCATGTTTTTGTGGTCTCTTGGGGGCTGTTTAATAGACCTACAAGGCTGGATGAAGCAGAGACACATCTTCCAAATCAAGTACTTGAACAGGCTTCCTGCACAAATGCCGGCAGCTCTCAGCTAGCTGTTTTTGTCCAAGGTGGTAACAGCTGAAAGGTGCTTTCACTCTTCTCTTAAAACCTATCATTCTAAAAAATACAGCATGGGTAAGCAGTTAGCTTTAAAAGGTCAGGCTAGTTTGTCTCATCTGTATCGTAGCATGTGAGCCTCTGCTCGAGCTGGGAGCTACTTTTGCAGGTGGAAGCAATAAAACGTGCATCTAAATGCTGCACCCCTCAAAAGACCCCCCACGAATGACAGTGCTACACAGAGCAGTGACACAGCTGATGTGCAAAAACCGGTAAAGACGTTCTGGGGGCTCAGCCTAGCTGCTGGGTCTCCACCCTCAGCCCTGCACATCATCTGCCTTGGACACTGCGAACATCCTCCCCCAAACAAACCAGGTGGGGAAAAAACCTTCTGTTGAATTAATTGTCACTGAATGAAATGGATTTTTTTCCTGAATGCCCTTTGCTTATTGAAGTAGTTCATGACCAGGAGGGGGTGAGACAAGGAGGATACAATTAGAAGTGCATTCATCACACCTGATGGTAATTGTTTTCTAAGAATGCATAAAAAGTGAAGCATTTGCTTTCTGGAGTGCCTCGTTGTGCTGCAGGTACCAGTCACAAACCACATAAAGCTGATGAGCTCACCCCGGTCCCTGGTGATGGGCATCTCCATGACAGAACTCACTGCTCCATGTTCATGAGGGATGTGGGAGCAATGGCAAGGAAAAAGAGACCCTGATTTACGGGGCTGGCAGGAAAATCCCTCTGTTTGCAGCCTGGCCCTGGCGCTTACTGCCGCTTTCTGAACTGCTGAAACTTGGGACATTTGCAAAGTGGAGAAGAAAAGGAAAAGAACAGAAAACGAAGCAGATAGTTTCTTCAGGTTTGGCGTTTGACCTCCACCTTCATTGTGACAACATGCGTCAAAATAGATTTATTTTAGATAACTGTGGCTGCAAGTGATGCACTTCCTGATCTGGCAGGGAACGTTTTAAAAGTCTCCCTGTAAAATGAGGCCAGTTGATCTGTGCCTTGGCTGTTTATTGCACAAAATCAAAGTGGGTATAAAATGCTACTGAATCAAAATGGCAACACTTACCCCCAGCTGCAGCGCGCCTCTTACCCGCGCCCTGGTGCTCATACCTGCGCTGAAGTTTATCTTCTACTGGGTGGCCCAAAATGGGGTGCAGACATGGTCTAATGATGACTGGGAAAGGGATAAGTTCTTCCTTTGATTTGCCCCTGTTGCCACAGCGGGCACTCCCAGCCAGGGCTGTAAGTGGGTTTTTTCAGGTTAATAATATAGATATTAAATGGAGCAGGGTCTTGCCCACCCATCCCCTGCCCATCGTCCTCTACAGGACAGGGCTGCACTGGCACCCACCTGCCTGCTGGCTGCAAAAGCCTCTGTAAGACACCAGAAATAATTCGAAGTACAAATGTGGATTTAAGGACGACCCCCTTAGCAAAATGTAAACAAATACATAAGCCCCCACCCTTGTAACTGAATAGCATCCTGCCCCCTCCTCAAGCAAACCAGAGCAAAAAATCAAACCAGACCAAATAAATAAATGCCACCCTCCCCTCAAAATGCCAGGGATCCCCTGCCCTGCAGAGCCCGTGTCACATGTTAAAGACCTGCAAAGAAATGTTAAAACTGACATGATTGCCAAAAGTCATTGCTCATAGATTTGAAGGCGAGGAAGGATTTTGTTGCTGAACAGAGGGCTGCATGCCGCAGGGCCTCAGCCCCCCTGCTTGCTGTCATTTTGTCCCCCTGCAGCACCCTGGGTGCTGGGGGGGATGGACAGCCGTCCTGGTGGCTGCTGTCCTCCACGGCCCTGGCCAGAAGCATGGACTGCGACCTCATAACTTGTTCTTGCCTTTGTCCTGTTCCCCTGCTCTGGGGAAAGGGCAGGGTGTCTGGAAAATTAGGGTATGTGGAAAAACACCTGGGGAGGAGCAGATACAACAAGAGTACTCCTGCTCGCAGGCTGTGGGCAAGTCCCTCTGTGCAGCTGGGCAATGGCAGACCCTGCCCTCGGGCCACACCATTCATACGCTATTTTTATAAAAGTTCTTTTGTACAGAGCTGATGTAGTACAGGATAACGTGTTCCTTCTGCTGCTGTTCAAGCATTTACTTCTACTGAAAAATACAAGCGTGCTTTGTTTTGTCATCCTTTTAATTGGCTGCACAGTCCATAGTGCGTATTATTGTACCCTAGAAACTAATTTTATTGTGATGTTCCACCGTGTGCAATTGGGAGGGGCTCGCTGTATCCCTGTAAATGCTGAGTTTTGCATGTGGTGTAAGTGCTGAATAGAAAAATCCATTCCTCTGTGAGGTTTCCTTATTAGTAAACTTTAATAAGCTATTGAACAACGTTCGGTGCAACAGTTGAGAAACCTGACTGTAATAACAGCCCCTTTATTGAACCCCAGACATGCCAGTAGCAGGTAACTTTGGAACGCGTGACAGCAGGTGGTGCTCTTGGTTTGCGTTAGCCACCTGCAGCCGGAGCGAGGAGGTTGTCCACTCTCAAATCTAGTGAAATAGTCCTTCAGAGAGCAAACCCGGAGATGCTCAAGCGTTCGACTAGGCTTGCTAAGGCTCCTGACGGCCCCAGCCCCCAAATCACCACGTACACAGTCCACCGAGATGTCCTTCAAGAAGGTGCCGGGGCTAAGTATGCGTGTAGGAAACAAGTCAGCTTTTCTATGGCTCCTTGCAACCCTCGCAAGCACCATCTCCTGGAGGGGTCCTTCTGCCAGAGGAGGCTGAAGCCCCAAGCAACACCCCCCTCCCCCCCCGCCTGCTTGGCTGTGCCTGGGCGCTGGTGTTACGGGCATATTCTGCGGGAGCCCCAGCCGCTCCGGCCAGCCAGTTCATCCTCTTGACAGGAGGAATAAAGCAAGATTTCTGTGTTACGGTGCCCCCCCTCCATGGGAAGAGGCAAGCCAGCCGAGATGGGGCTGGGGAAGCTGGACGTGGTGGTGAGCACACCCCGCTGCTGGGGCAGCGCAGCCCTGGCACGGGCATGTAGTGCGGGATGGGGCTGGGCTCTCCCATCGCATCTGGGCGAGGTGGCTGCTCTGCTGCTTTGCTTTGTCCAGCTGCACGTTTTAAATCCTAGCAATTATGGTTTCCGTGTTTAGGTTTCACTTCCATGAGGGGCTGCGTGGGAGCTGATGAGGCTTTGTACCTGAGAGGATATATCAGCAGGTACCCGAGGAAAAACCTCAAAAATACTTTCCAAAAGGGTGAGCACTCATGTGAACCCCTTCCTAGGGACTGTTATGATTCCGAGTAAGAATTTGATAAGGCCTTAAATAGCAAACCATGCTGTAAAAGGCTTGGGTGCCCAGCACTCGTATAAACAACTCCTTTTCAGTCTGAACATGTACTTGAAACCAAAATGTGCTCTGTGAGAGTTATTGATTTACATAAACTATATGCACACGCTATAGCCCATGGTTGAGCACCACCAGTTTAAGATTATACATAATCTATAAAAATATTTCTACTTAAGCAAGTGGTGCTCCATCATAAAAGAGAACAGCTGTGTGTGGGTATAAAGGAGGAGAAGAGTGACGGTGATACGCACGCAGATGTGTGTTGCCTGTATGTGCCTGCGTGCCTGTGCACAGGCACAACTGGCATCTTTTAAATGCGCCCTGTTGCCTGGACATTAAAAGGCTTAAAAAAAAAAATGAAAAAATGAATTTTTCTGCAGCTTCCTCTGCACTAATTGAATTTCTGTCCATAACATTTACAGACTTTAAGAAGAGCCCGCATAATTACCTTTTCTCTTGATTTTTTTTTCTCCTCTCCATTTAAAACTCATTGTATTGTGTCATTTTATAGGCGCTGGGAATAAATCTTTTGTCAACTCTATTGCATTATTATGCAAAGTACACAAAAAGTATAGGAGTGAAACAGCCTGAGAGAAGCCGAATGCTGCTCCTTTCAGCCCTCCCATTTGTCCACAGCAGCAAGCCTCCAAGTTTGCTAACACAATCTTTTTCTCAGAGAAACTTCCTCACCCTCCGCCATTGATTGCAAAGAGTTCACTTGACCGTGCTAATGCTGGCTATGAGGAAGTGTATTTACTATGAGAAGAAAAGCCTGATGAAGGAGCCATCAATTATCTCTGCAGAATTGATCCTGGGGGACTGAAGGAGCTGCTGTGCACCCGCAGGATTTCTTGGCAGGAGGAGAGAGGTCAGTGGCAATGAAGTCCCTTCTCCCCCAGGGATGGCGATGTGTCCCAGGACGAAACGTTTTAGGAAAAACCAAAATCATTGATGCTGAAAAATATTGCAAAGGGCAAAGCTTAAGAGGTACGTGGGATCTTCTCAGCTCCTTCAGGAGGTCTTGCCAAGCTGTGGTTAATCTGAGGAGCTCGGAGCGAGAGCTGAGGGTGAGAAGAGGGACCTTAAGCTGAGGCTGCCCCTGCCCGGTCCTGCCACCACCCCCAGTTCAAGCCAGGCGCCTTCCAGCCGATTGCAAAGCGCCAGTAAGAGCTCATTTAACCACATTAGTGGGTGCTTTGACTTCTAACCAAGGCTCGACAACATTGTTGGAACAGGGCTTTGCTCCCACAATGTATGCACAAAATGGAATTAAGCAACTTAATTAGGCTGGGTAAAACACAAAGAGGGATTTAATACCAAGGGGACTTGGCAGCTGTCTGCAAAGTGACGTCAGGGGCCACTGGAAAAGCTCATCCAGCCAGTCCTACCCTGGAAATAACCTCAGCTGCAGGAGTGGGGCAGTAGGGTGTTTGCTCATGATTTTGTTGTTTTGTTCTGGTTTTTTTTTTCTGTCCTACCATAAAACACTGCAGAGAGCTAGACTCATAGTATGAGAAAGTTCTGGCACTCCTGCCGCCCATTTCTCTTCCCGTTCTTGTTTCACCTTATATAAATAACGGCCCTTTGCTCAGGAGAAGAAAAGTACAGCCACTGTCTGTGCTGGTGAAAAAAAGAGAAATTAAGGGAGAAAAGAGTCGGCAGAGAGCCAATAGCAAACTTGTACTTTCTTGAAGGTAAATGATTAATCTCTGCTCACTTGGGGAGATGGCTCCAGGGGGTTATCCGTATTTATCCACTTGCATCTAGATACTATTGGCAATTTTTTTCAGTTGTCAACATGGAGATTGCAGTATGGTGGGAGAAACCCTTAGGCCCCATGTCAAACTGAAAAGTCTAAAATACTTCATTGTGTATTTACTCAAGTACATCTTTAAAGGAAAGGCTGAGTGGTCTGCATGTGCCCCCGGGAGCCATGCGCTGGCCCAGGCCAGTGTGGAGCACCTCTTTGGTGGAGCACCTCTTCAATGGGCCACAGGCACCACTGTTAGAAGATCCTGCTTTGTGCCTGGAAGCTGGATCCCAGCAGCCGGGTGTGAGGTCCTGGGAGCCTGGAGCAGCCAGTGCTGTTCTGGTCGGCTGTGCAATGACTTATCTCTGCTTCAGAGATGCCAAAGCACCGTGGGAAAGGTGGAGGAGCTGCCAAGAGAAACGTCTGGCTCTATTTCTTGGACAAATTCAATTCTTCTGGAAATTGAGATGGAGACATGCATCCCTGGGAAATGTTTACCACCACTGCGGGCATTAATCTCCCAGAGACATTGTGGTGGAGAGTGTGATGGTTGGGTTGATTCGCCCTTCCTTGGCACAAGCTGGCCACTTCTCCCTGTCCCTCAGGGAGGGACCCTTGCCAGCCCCAGCCTGCTCCACTCCTCCTGCAAAGCCTCCTGCCCTGAGGGGCTGTTTTATGGGCTCTCTCCTGAAAAGCCATAATGCTTCAGTAGATATCTTTTCTACCTCTATGGCTTAACTGAAGATCTTTTGTTTCATCATCTCAAGGTGATCTTTTGTTTTCAGTCGAGCCCCTTATAAATAATGTCATCCTCGCTGCACCTTTGACTCAGGTATCCTGGGATCCCAGATGGTACTTGTAAAACATACATCCCATCTGCAGCTCTGAAAAAAGAAAAAAACCCACCAAACTTCTAAGAAAGCGGATGAATTTAGCCTCATGACATTACCTTAAGATATGGGACTTTAACAGGTGGATCACCACACTGCAAGTCCTGAGCCAGCACATGAAGCTGAACTCTGTATCATATAAAACAGATATAAATATAAAATACTGACAAGATTGGACTCACCACAGTTCTTTGTGATGGGGAAATATTTGTTGCCGTGCCTTATCTCGTCCCTTTCAGTACAACTGGTTGCAACTATTTGCTCTGCTTTCAGGCTACTGTTTGCAAATAGTGACGAAGAAGGGGGTGCGAGCATCATTGCACAAACAGCTTTCTGTTTGCGTAGCTGTTTGAGAACGGCTGTGCTGTGCATGAACGCCAGGACGAGCGGAAACCAGTATTTATGAATTATTTACATTTCTTTAGTTGCTGTTCATCATTTGTTATTTTTCAGTTTAAACAGTTTGTCCTCTGTTCCAGGAGCAGAAGGAAAGCCAAAATGACTTCAATGACAGCTCAAATATCCCACAGAATGACTAGTAAGTAGTCAAAGTAAACAACTTATGATGTAAATACAGTCTTGAAAAATTATTCATCCCATCCACACAACAAATTGGTCAGAAAAAGGGATTTCTGTTCTACAGAAACCCCTTGAATTAAAAACCAAAAAGAAGAAAAATTGTTTACCTTTTCCACAGAATGAGGATGTTACAAAAAAATAGAATAAAATATTTGCTGTTATTGTGTTTCTTTGTTTCTAAAATGTAAGAACATCAGAATCATAGTAAAGAATTGAATTGAGTCAGCTAAGGAGATGATGTGATGTTTTTTCCTTATCAACATGAGAGAGAAGTGCTTTATTTTGACTTTTCCCCATCAAAAATGTTGTGAAAATCGGTGGTTTTCTGTGCAGCATTCTGATGAAAATGAAAACCATGTTTGCTAACGGAACGCTGCTCCAGCACCAGCTCTAGTGGCTGCCTGTAAGTTACTGGCCGGATCCTGATGCCAGTTGCCCTTCAGCAGAAGTCTGTTGAGTTAACTGGAACTGCTCCTGGTCTACACAAGGCTCCACCAGCTTGGAGACACCTCGCCGAGGCTTCCTGCGCCGGGAAGGGGTTGTGCTCATCGCTGGTTTGTTCCCCATGAATAATTCAATCACTTCTTGTCATTGCTTTGCCGCATGTTTCTGTCGTACACTGCTTTTGATTTTATCATCAAAACCTGGGAACTGGCGATGGGAAGACTGTATCGTGGCTTCCCATCCCTTCGGCCAGAAATATTCCCTGCGTTGTGTTGGGGGGGGTGGGGGCAGCACTATGGGGGTGCAGATGAGCCTGCCCCCCCCAGCAGCGTTACAGCACCTCGGGGCTTATGTCTGCAATATGTCCCCGAAACCAAGGCAGCAAACGTGGGTTGTGGAGAACTGCAACATTATTGGGTTGAATATTGGTATTTTAGTTAAGGGGTTTACTGCAAAAAAATAATAACTTGTTTCTAAGCATAGGCATAGCATAAAAATGCAGAGAAAAATCTCTTCTTCCTCTGCCAAGCTTAAATATGAGAACAAACTGTAGAGTTTGTGTTCCAGGTGAATTGCTGGAGCTTTAACTCTATAAATAAGCCTAGCTCCACTGATCTCAATGGCACGATGCTGATTGACACCTACTGAGGATACATGCATAAGTATTTTTCATAATGAGCTCCTTCTGAGCCCACGATTGCCAATTGATGTGGCAATTACATATTAATATGTGTGACTGTGCACAATCAAACTGGGCTAGAAGGGATGCAACCTTTTGTTTTTTAAAAATTAATAAAATATTTATTGCAATCAGCTCATGTCTCCCAATTTGTTGCCAATTAACAAAAGTGTTTAGTGTGAAGCTGATTGAGGCTGTAGCCACAGGGCTGCACTAGGGGAACAAATTGGAGACTTCTTGCGCTGAGTTTCTGTTTCATTCTCTCCAGGTAGGAGCAGAACAGCAGGAGTCGGGAAATGGTGGAGGACTTTCCAGGGAAAGTCATCTCCAGTCATCAAGAGGAGATGAAGCTAGGAGACAGCTAAAAAACCCCCACAGATTAAAAATCTAAAGTGCAGCAGGCTAAACTTCTGTTGAAGAACACCAGGCATTTTGGCCAATAAATTCAAACAGGCTTTAAAAATATATTTATTTTTTCCAGGAATATTGGTTAAATGTGGAGAAGGTAAATGAAGCTGCAATGCAGAATGACACCAAGTTTTGAAATGTCTTTGCCATAGATGTGCGAACGCTGATTTTCAGCTGGTATGGCATATGATGTATGTTAATCTAATATTAGGGGATCCCAGATCCTCAAGGCACGGCAGAATATATACTTATTTATACAGCAGTCAGGACAGGACAGGAGAAGTACCGGCGGTGATGTCTTTGGCTGGTAGGGAGCCTTCCCAGAGGCTGTAGGCTACACTGGTGCTGCTGGAAAGATGACTTAGCTGCTTGGCTGGCAAGTGCAGGCTTCGGTGGTGATGTAGCAGCTCCTCTGGAAGTTGGTGACAACAGGATTGCCTTGAATAGAAGCCTTTAATGAACATCTACCCTGTCTGATGCTTTTCTCCCAGTCCTTTGGGAGTGTGCCTTGCTCCTGGGCATTAGCAGGAACAGCACAGCTGATGTGCCTCTGTGCAAGCCAACACCCCTCTCAAAGCCAACAGCCCCAGTTCTTCCAATACTTGAATCCTCACTTGTGTCCCATACAAGTTGGTTATTTAAATTACATTCACAGCCTTAATGCTTTGATGACTCCTTTTCAGAGCATTTTCTTCCCACTTGTTTATTTGTAATTTAAACTAATGAGCTATTCCTGCATTCCTTCTTCCGTGTCAGAGAGCAGGACAGATTTGTTAGAACGCCGGTGGATTCTGGAAATGAGCTTATAAAATCTGGGGATGTTTCAGATGAGCACACACCTGCCAGAGGAACAGCCAGGTTCTGTGCCGAAAGAAAAAGCAGCCCTGTTTTTTTTTTTTTTAATGGTTTTTGTTCAGCTTGTTCGAAGTCTATAACGAGGGACTGCCTCTTCATCAGATCTGTCTAATGGGATCTTTGATCTCCATTACGAACTGGAGCTCAGCAAGAACAAAATCAGCATCAGTAACGCATTTCATCTGAACCTCCCCGCTCAGATACAAAAATGGTGATTCATCCCCCAACTAGGCCATTTTTTTCAATGAGATTGCCGTTCATGGGAATTAGGTCTAGTCCATGCTGCTGTAGCTCACATAATTATTAATAAACTGAATGTCTGCATCTAAAATAAAATCAAATCGTATCTTCTTTTCTAAGAATGGCTGGGCAGAGCAAAGCTGACTTCATTCTAGCTAAGGGATAATAAAAGCAGCGAAGCCCCAGCAGTGTGAACATTCAACGTGGGCTCATAAAGCAGGGTCCGAGGTGCCAAGGACACGGGAGGTGTTGCAGCCACTCCGCTTGCCCCCTTGCTGGAGACGAGCTGTGCTGCATTGTGAGCTGAGCCAGACCCGTGTTTTGCAGCACCCTCCAGGGTCAAGGCATCTCCTTGGAGCTACGCAAGCATTTGCTGTGAACGTGGAAAGAGGGGAGATGGCTGGAGAACTGGAAGAAGGCAGAGAATGATGCCTGTAACTGTCCCCTCTTCTTCTCACAGTGACCTGAATTCATCAGCCATGTGATGGGGACTCTTTATGGGAGATGAGCATTGCATCATCTCTATACAGAAAACCATTGCCAACAGGCACACGCATCCCCTTAGCACAGGCTCAACACCTTTTTTGATGATTCAGGGTCAGGTGAAGATGAGCAGTTTCAGCCCTGTCCCCCGATGCTGATTTCAGCCTTCCTGAGGGTGCCGCAGATGTCAGAGCCTGGACCGCTGCCTGCAGCGCAGCTGGAGAGTTCACCCAGCCCCAAGTTTGACAGGCTCTAAATCCATGCACGCAGCCCTGCTCTCCCTAGAAATGGACACAGATTGCAAAATTTATTGCAGCGTGAACAGCGGGGCAGAGTGGAGGAAGAACCTGGGGAAGAAACCTCTGGCTGAATATCTTGATCTGCCTCCTCCGATCATTTCATTGCAGTGTGTATACTGCTGAGGCAAACAGTTGCAGAAAACAAGGAAAAAAGAGTATTTCCATCATTTTACAACTGTTGGTGGAAATTCAGGGAGCAAACAAAATCCTGTCCTAGTGCAGGAATCATTTCAATAAAGTCACTGCTGAAGTTTTGACTGATTAGTGGTTCAGAGCCAAGGAGCTTCACTATCAGGTGCGGATGGCTCTGCAACACTGAGTGCTAGGGAAACCATCCCTCGGGAGCTGTAAATGGGGCAAATATGATAAAAGAGAGCAACCATGGAATTCCTTGGTGCCATTTTTCACAAAGTCGCATTTTATAGTAGAAATGTATTTCCTGTGATCTTTAAGTTTTGAAGAGCTGCTGGTGTGGTAGCTCTGCCAATGAATGCACCGAGAAAAACAATACGAGTGTTTAATGTTCAGCAAACTATTACCAGGTGTATGCTTTTACAGCCCATTGCAATTGAAAGTAGAAGAGTGTTTTTTTTCACCTAGGGGTAAAAAAAAGTAAATCTGACACAAACCGTAGTGTAAGAAAAGGAGTTCACAGTTTCTTTAAAGAAAGAAAGAGGCAGCACAAAAAAATAAGCCGTCACTTGCAAACACAGAATTGAAGCAGTACTTTTGCTGCTTTGCTCCATCAGGGTGCGACCCTTTGTATACTTCCCACTGCAACATTATTTCTGATAAATTATTGAGATAGAAAAGATATTTTACTTTCCCAAGCAGCTCAGGCGAATCATTAAGTGCATCAAACCCTCTACTATTTTATCAAACCTGAAAATGTGTTGGTTTTTTTTTTTAAATGAGAAAGGCCTGTCTGCTTTTAACACAGATTTTATCCTTTTTTATATTCTTCCCAAAGCCCTCTCAGGACTTGAGGAATTTTCTCCATTGTTCATGGGGCTTTGGGTTCGTTTTTTTAAAAAGAACGTTGAATTATTGAAAAACAGTAAAATATTTATTATCTGATCAATAATACATTGGATGCTCTGCTACTTATTTTTATTATTGACAGAAAGCAACTTGGCCGCCTGAGATGAGAATACACTAAGTTGAGGCAGATGTTGCTGTAATCAGGACAACAGGGAATTGGATATGAGGTGGCCACGGGCTGGGCTATGGACGTCCTTCCGCACCGGTGAATACTCGGTCTCCCTGGAAAGGGCGGTTCAGCTCCTGCGGAGGAAGCGTTACAACATGGGGTATGTACATCACAGCACCAGGCTCTACGTTAGAGCTAAAATGGTCTCTTGTCAGGCAGTAAGAAGCTATCACGGAGTGACATTCCTGATGCACATCTTTCCGAGCACTGTTTTAAGAGGGAGATGTCCTGGCTAGCTCAAAGAATTCGATCATGCAGGTGGCACAGCTCGAGGGACATCCCTTTTGCTGAACGAAACTGCGCCTGCGTTTTGAAGAACGCCTCTGTGCGAGTACACGGGTTTGCACGGGGATACACAGTAGAACATGTGACGTGTATGTCTGTGTAGTGGGTCCAGATTTGGTTTAGAGCTGTTTTTAAACACAAGTGAAAAGAGAGCAGTTAAAAAGAAATATTTTTCTTAAAAAAAGCAAATAAAGGAAATCCTTGGAAAACTTAAAATGCACAGAGACCAACTAAGAGAAGTGATATGCTTTCCAGGGTAATAAAGGAACTACTAGAGTTGCTGTCTTGACTTGACTTCTAGGGAAACTATAGGTTGATATCTGACTTATTTCAGGGAAACTACAGGTTGATATTTGAGGAGCACCAGAAGAAGGGAAAAATGCAAATATTGCCCTACTCATCAGAATATCAGAGAAAGAATGACACAGTTACCGTATATTGAATTTCCAAATCTGAAAGAAATATTAGGAGATAAATATTTCTTTGAGGGTGGGTTTGTACGGAAAAAATAATAATCTTGCAGACAAATTCAATATCTTATTAAAATAGAATTACAGTTACTAGCTGAAGGGAATGTGGTGGGTGTAGTCTATTTGAATTTTAGGAAAGCATCTGATGCAATCTCATAAAATTTTAATCTCGAAATAAATTAAAACTGGCTTTGATATAAGCACAGATACATGGATCCATAACTGGCTAAAGAATCATAAAAGTAAGAATGAAAAGTGGCATTTACATTGCACTGGAGGAAGTTGTCTTTCTTACTGCAGCTCCGATAAGAATAATTGGCCTTATTTATTATCTCCCTAGCTATAGAGAATAAGAAACGTAACGGCATGTTGCCAGACTAAAGAGGAAGGCATATAATGGACATGAACATTGGGAAAGAAGTAATATAGCGTTTTTCTGTCCATGGTGGACAGTTACAGCAGGCAGATAAGGTGCTTTAAATTCATGGCTTTGCTTACTCAGAGGTACCTTGGGCAGCCAGAGACTAGCGTTGCAGTCAGCTCTCCTATTTTAAACCAACAGGCACACAGGAAAGTTAAATGCTTGTCTTTCATCAGCAGTAATGCACGTGATATTTGTGATATCAACATAGTTATCGGGATTTTCCCTGAAGCTGATACAGCCTGCAAGAGTGACCCTGCTGTAGCTGGCTGAGCGACCCTGGTGCCCTGTCGTGGCCTGGGGCTGGACAGCCTTTCGGCCACGGCTCTTTGGGGAAAGCTAAGTTATTCTCTTTTTGTAAGTCCAAACCAGCTGGGACTAGGGCTGTCAGTAACGTGCTTCATAAAGCAGAGATATGGACCAAGGTGTGAAAAGATGTTGGTGGGTTATTTTACAATGCAGTACTGTGATTCTGGGTTTTGGGGCTTGTTTTAAACCTCCTTGCTCTAATTAACCTATATGTACAACAGAGGGATCCCTTGCTAGTTTGCCGGGGGGGGGTGGGGTGGGGGGTGGGTGGGGGTGGAGAAGAAAGAAACTTCACAAAGTTCCGGGGAGAGCAAAAATAAAGCTGGAGAGTCCAGGTGAGACAGAAGTAGGTATCATCTCCGCACAGTGGTAATTGACTTTGAAGACACTATTCATCTGAATGACTCAGTTCACAAGGATTCCCACCCTTTCCATCTTCCCAGAGGAATTCGATATATTCAAGAGCAAAGATGTGCAAAGAACTGATTTTTCTGTCTGTTGAACAACCTGAGTAAGGAAATGTAAGAAAACCTTTCACACCACCCTGAAGCAATCTATAAAATTCATTTAATGAAATCAAAGTAAAAAATCTTTTTCATGAAACCAAAGACTTTCATGATCCATTTTTTAATTCTTTTAAAACAAAATAGATGTCTTTTTGTTATATAACTTAAAATGATTTATTTGAAGACAGCAAGAAAAAAATATTATAGTTTAGATTATTTTCCTAAGGTTTTCTTTTTCCAAAACAACTTCTCAAACCAGAATGTATTAGGAAAATATTTTCTTCAGCTCTTATCTTCATATTTCCGATGGGAAATGTTCAGAGGAAAGCCTGCCCCAACTCCAGCTGATTCGGGCAGCTCCAAGCTGCTTGCTTTACTTTGTACAACATGTTGTACACGGACGGGCGCCGCCTTCTCCTTGCTATTTCTTACGTAAAGCTGAGGAGGGGGCAGGCGGTGGTGTCCCCCTGTGCTCTCTGGGGCGGCATCTCCCCCAGGAGCAAGGGCTTGCAGTGCTGCGGCTGCGTGCTGGGGGCCGGTCCTGCACCTGGTGCCTGCCTGCCTGCTGGGGCTGGCTGCTGCCGCCGCTCACCCCCCTCCCGCCTGGCTTTTGGGGGTCCTTCCTTGCTTTGGGTGAGCTGCAGCATGCAAGATTTGGAGGTTCAACCACAGAGAAGACCTGTTTGCGGCAGATAAAAATTCAAATGTAACATAAAACAATTCCATTTGCTCACATTTTTCCGTATTGGTATCGTGTCTGACAAGTAAATGTACTACAGCGAGCAGACGCCCTTTTCTGCCTTTGCACCTTGGCAGCGAGCGGGGAAGGAGGAACAAATGCAGTGATGTCTCAGAGCCCGGCTGTAGCCATGGATGTCTACTTCAAATTCCAAGGACCTTCACAGAGGTCCTACCTTTTCCCCCCACCCTTCCACCTGGAGGCTCCCATCGCAACCCGGACAAGAGCCGAGCTCGTTAGCACCCCCAAGAAGCGAGGCCGTTAGCTCATGGTCGGCTCGATGGAGAGAAGGGCTCTGGGGTCCTGCGAGCAAGCCCATCCTGGAGTGACACCGCAGCCACGTCTCTGGTGCTCCATCTTCCCGCACCGTAAAGCAGCGCTTGTCACATCTGGAGCTCCCTGCTCCAGCAGCCTTTACTGCATTCCTCATTTTGATGCCTTGTTCCAGGTTTTAAATAGCTGCGAGTCCCCTATTGCTCATTAGCAGGCTTAGAGAAACGGCTTTTATATACCCATGTATTAAACAAATAAAAGACGTCAAGGAAACTTAAAAACACATCCAGCTGCTTGCAAATTTACTGCATGAACATTAAACTCTCATTAAATGCACTTTTATAAAGGGTGGCTTTATTTTTTGAATCTGAATACCTGTGACAGCGGGAAGTGGGGTTATCGAAATATACTGGCTAAATGAGAACATTTACCAGCATAAAGTTTATTGGCCACATCTCGGTGACAATGCAGAGCACGCCGGGTGTTTTGTGGGCTGTCATGCAGGAAGGCACTCTCGGCCTCGCTAACAGGGAGTTTATGAAGCAAATAAACATTTTCTTGCTGTCTGGTTTCCTTGCTTCCCCCCACCCTCTTCTTGTCTCCTAGGAAGGGACGCTAAAAATTTCAGGACAATTAAAATTTCACTGTTGTACCAAAAGGATGTCTTCATACGTCGTGCCATAACTTTGCCTCAAATCCCCCATGCTGAGCTCTGATAGAGGTGAAGCAGCGATTTGACACCCCACTGCACACAGGAGCACCGTGCTGGAGGGGGGCACTGCCGCTGTGCTGTGACCTGCAGGACCACCAGCCCAGTGCAGAAATGCCTGGAAACCATGAGGAGGCTTGCAGGGCGGTTAGCTGGCTCCCACAGGCGAGCAGGGCTCGGGATGGACACACGCTGCAGGACACAGCAGTGACACCCATGTGCGCGCCCCTCCTTCCCCGCTCACTGCCAAGGTGCAAAGGCAGAAAAGGGCGTCTGCTTGTTGGGGCACATTTACTCGTCAGACGCGATGTCGATACGGACAAATGTCAGCAAACGGAATTGGTTTATGCTACATTTGAATTTTTATCTGCCACAATAATCCATTTATTAGTGAATAATCCAGGCTATTAAATACCGAAATCCTGACTTTGACTCTGAAAGTCACTGAGGCACAGAGCGCTGGGGCTGGGACAGTATGCTGAGCAAGCCCTGGGGCGTGCTGGGCAGCTTCGTCATCCCTCCGGCCAGGAGAGGTGTGGTGAGAGTGGGGACAGACCTGCACTCTGACCTGATGCGGCCACACTCATTTTCTGATGTTTTTGTAATATGACTTATATATATTCCATTTCTTGTCGCAGAAGTAGAAAATGATTTGATAGCAGAAGAAAGGGTTTATGTCTTTGGGGTCCAATTTTCTGACTATTGCACAAAAATGTACATGCAATTCTTGGCAATAATTTAGATTTTGTATGTAAATTGGGTCTCTGTGTGCGTAATTGCCCTTTCAATGCATAATTGTCCATGGGCAGGTTTTGCAGAAGATCTTACCAACCTCATGTGCAGATAAGTCCCACATTTCTATTCACTCCAGGAAATGTGCACAAGCAGGAATTTAAAACCAGACACTCAAGAGGGATGAGTTCTTAGCGGTCTGGAAACAATGAACGTTTAGGCTGTCATCAGCAGGTAGGATTTTGTGAAGATTACAAACCTGAGAAACGGAGGAAATATTTGTGCTGCAGGCTCAGGATATCCTGGAGCAGAGACAGGCACCCCGAGGGGGACAGCACAATCCTTCCACAACCTCAGAGAGCGGTTGCTGCGCTCTGAAAGAACGGCTCACGTGTAACCGTCCCCTCTCCTGCCTAGCGCAAGCCAAGGGGTGTGTAGGAGATAAGGAAAGTCAAATACTTCTCCTTGGCTTCTCATTCTTTGTGTGAACACCAAGACGGGGATGGGCTGAAGCGGTTTCCTTCAAGCAGCCAGGATTTCCGAGAGCTCCGTGCATTCAGGCTTGTGGGACGCTGCAGCACCCTGCCCTTCCTGGGGTGGGTCTGAATTTCAGACTCCCCTCTGCAGAGCCCTCTATGACCGAACACCCCTTCATCAGTCGCCAGGGAGGATGGCTCTTGGACACGTGCATCCCGTTTCTCAGCTCTCACAGAGGTCAGCAGCTCCTCTCACTGCAGAGACCAGAGCCTGCAGAGAATTAAGCCCCTGGTTAGCTTTAAGCACATTTGTTTTCTGTTCCGATTAACACAAATGCTGCTTACTTAAGACCTTTGCTGAAATGGGTCCAAAGCTCCGGAATGACAAGGATGGGAGCGGCATTTTGGAATCACAATTAGAGAAAACCTGCGCCAGGGCCTTTAAGGAATTTTCACAAAACTTTTGTGAGTTTTTACCCAAATCTCAAGCCATTTTCCCTTCCACAATCTTTCTACCTAACTTTTAAAGGCACTTTTACTGAAGATTTACTGATAGAAACCTTCTACTGAGTGCATTTGATTGCTTCATATTTCAGAAACAATGTGGGAATGGAAAAATCTCTCTCTTTAGGCTCCATTATCTTAGACGCCTATTGTCAGCATAGAGTTATAAAGAACCAATACTACCCTTAAAACACTGAATAGCTTAACTGCTCAAAACATAAAATGAAAGCACTAAATGTATCAGTTTTGTGTAAAAAACTAGCACCTTTTCCCTTGTAATAAACAAATAGATATATAACAGCAACCAAAATAGAACCGGTAAATGCTTCGGTTCCTCTTTGGAGCGCCGGGCTGTAACTGCCTGCTGTATGAAAATACATCACTCGAGTTGACTTTAGCCTCCGTACCGGGAAAGAGTGTCACCATCTATTCACAGCCTCGGGTGTCAGAGCGGATCACTTCAGGGGGTAGCAGTGCAGGAAATATCGTCTCTGAAATTAGGGTCCCCTCGACAAGCGTGCGCGCCCAGCAGAGCTGCCGCGGAGCACAGCCTGCTCTCCAGTTTTCTGCTGCAGTCACGATGGTCCTGGTGATGCATAAATTCTTCCAGGCAAACCGTGTCCATCTGTGATAAAATTGATAAGGTAAATGATTTTTCTAAACAAACGAAATGCAAGTTATCTCATCTATCTGGACCAAAGATATCATTTGATATAGTGCCACATGGGAAATTATCAGCTCAGCTGAAAGTGCTGAGAATTTATACAGAAGCTGTGAAGCAGGTACAGCGCTGGCTAAGGGGGAGCTGGTGACAGGGAACACTGAAAGGGGAATTGTCACCTGAATTGAGGCTGCCAGTAAACATCCCAGAGGATCAGGAGTGGGACTGAACATACTTCATTTCTGTCTTGACCTTGGAAGGGAATATACGAGTGTGCCAACGGCACAGCTTATGCGTTGGTAGGAGCATTGTCAGTGCAAACCAGAATGGGGCTATTAACTGAGAGCTGACCTTGAAAACTTAAGTAATAGAAAAAGGATAAAATACAATAATATATAATGTATGGACAAGTACTTATGGAGCAGTAGCGAGATTTTCAGCTATTTGTTAAAAATGACTGAGGATGAGAAAGACCTGAGTGTACTTGGACGTCACAGGTTAACTATTAAGTGCAAATTATATGGTGTCAAGAAAGAAATAATCAGATATACCCAAGTCGGATTTCCAGTTAAGGCTTGAAGTCTAGGGAAGCACTAATTCAATTTTACAAAGGTTGGGCTGACCTCATTGGAATAGTGTGCACAGTTCTCTTCTCCCAAGTGTGAGAGTGAAGAATTCATGCAGTAAATGGTCCAGTAAGGGGATTTAGGACTATCAGAGGAACGCAGGGACTATTCATCTGAGAGAGCAAAAACCCGCTTAGTTTAGTTAGGTAAAGACTGGGAGTGGAACGTATGGGGAGGCAAACACCCAAAGGAGAGGATTACTACTGAAAAGAAATAACAGTGATGGGCATGAGGACAAATGGTTTGAATAAGCCAGGAGTTAATTTAGGCTTGAAATCAGAGGCAAGTCTATACAGCAAGAAATGGGGGCAAAACCCTTTCAGGCAAGTGAAGTGTGAACAGTGTATTACAAAGTTTTTTAACGGAGCTGCAAGAGGCCAACAGAACCTGGATGTCCGAACTGGGGAACATCTTCCTGTGTGATGTTTTCTGGGAAGGATGGGGCACCCTGAGCATTGTGGGCTGGAATATGCTGTGTGGTAGCAGTCCAGGTGCACGACAAGAAGTTTTTTACCTGTAGGGAAGTTTGAAGAACAGGTGCTGCTTATAAACCATACATCTTTAAAGGTAAGCGAGGGAATTCATGTCTGAAGAAAACTACTATTTGGCATTATCATTTTACACCTGGCTTTAAACAGTTAAGCCATTCAGTGAAAAGGGCAAAAATCAGATCACAAAAATTACCTGCCCGATCACAGGCTGTGTGCAGCAAACAACTTTAATGGGTAGCCTGTGCACACCCGTGAGCTCAGCACTCCTCAAAGTGTTCAGAGGATACTTACAGAAAATGCATGCTTTTGCCAAAACTGGACTCAGGTCATGAATGATTCATGAACAGAAAACAAGGCTACATTCATCAGATAATTTATATGTAAACCACTAGTTCCACCAGCTACAGAAATAAGCTCAGATCCCCGTAGGTCAGAGCCTTAATGAGCCGCTAGCGGTGGGAAGGATGCCCTTATATTTATGCCCTGCAATATTTTCCCATTAGCCTGTCACCAGCCCCTCGGTTGTTGGTGCAGGGGATGGTTATGCTGTTCATCAGGGTGGACCATCCTGGCTGCCAGCAGCTGATGTACAGGCTTTGCTGGGGTTTGCTCCCCCAGTGCAGGAACGTTGGGCCAGGCTGGCAGTGCTGAGCTCATTGCAGGAGCTTTGTTTTGAGCAGTGGTGGCAGTTCTCACTGAAAGCCAAAAGCCAAAATTCTTGTTCCCATCATAAGTGGGCTGTGTTGGGTGGATGGGGACCATGGGCATAGGGGCTGAGCTTGTGTCTATTGAAGTTTTCTGGGACAGAAAGAGGCTTTGAAGCCTTCCCCTGCCTGCAAACCTGCTCTGCGAGAGAGATCAGTCAGCAGCGCTCCAAGCACTGCGCCCTGTGTGAACCAGAGTGTTGCCCGAGGTTTAAGGCTGGGGCTGTAAGCTGCAGCCTGCATGCTGGGGGTGCTGGGGGCTCTGTGGGTAAAGAACACTAATTGCTGTGCTTGAATTAGTCCCACTAATGTCCATTCTTCGTTAGAAGTGTGGTCCTGGGTCACCAAAAGCTTTGCATGAATTCCGTGCCGTGGCAGTGGGTAATTAACTTCACCTAGAGAAAAATGGGTAAGAGACTCCAGCGCTCTGTTGGAGTTTGCTGTGGCCCTGCCTAAGACAGCCCCAGTCTCGTGGAGCTACGTAGTTCCTCCAAAATGAATCTTTCTCACCCTTCCTGAGGTTGGTTTTTAGACTCCTGGCTCTCTCTGTTCACTTTTCATGCGATGCAAGCATTTGCCCAGCGGCTGGTTGACTAGCAAACAAAAAATTCTATGAAACCTCCCGTTTTTAATAACCTTCTCTAGTACTGATCTGGCAGTTTAGTTGCAGAATAGTCCTGAACCTTCTGCCAAACGCAACAGGCAGCAGAAATCTGTTGGGCCCTCAAGGAAATGGCTTGAAACCTGTGAAATTTAACTGAATGTGTTCACCCACCTCTACTCGTCTTGTGCCAAGGAACTCTACCAATTAGCTTTTTAAAACCTCTTTCTTTATAGAAAACTAGGCTGGATGGACAGTTGGCCTGACCCAGTAATGCTGCTGTTATTTTTTTATTAGAAGTAGGCTGAGTTAATAGAAATTTTATACTAACTTGTGGCTGGAGCCGCTCCTGTGAGCCAGCCCACATCCCTGCATCCCTCACACGGTGCTTCATCCCGGGGGGCTCGCAGGAGAGGCAAAACATTTGTAATATCAACAGGTAAACCAGAGAAACCTGTCGCTGCGGTCTACCTACAGATCACTCACCTCGGATGTAGGCAGCCAGCCCGAAGGCTCCGTGGGCATTAGTAACGGGAATGGGATCTGAGCTGCTGCCTCCTGACCTTGAGGAAGGGCGTGAGACAGCCCCGCTGTGCACACCGGAGCCAGAGCGACCACTCTCAGTGTTTTTCCTAGAGTGTCCTGCTAGAATGACCCAGACCAAGGCGACCTGGACACCTCTGGTGACGGGTAGACTTGATGCCCGGCGTGCCACACGCATGGCACGGTGCCCACGGAGCAGCGCTGCCCACCTGCCCCAGCCACCCCCTCCCGCTGGGCATCATGGCTCTGCCACCCCCCTTCCTTGTTTCCTGTTTATCTGGTTTTCCTAGTGTTTCTTCCCAAATTTCTTCCCTTCACATTTGCCCTTTTTCAGGCCCTTTGTTACCGTCAGCTTTCCCTTTATGCTTCTTTCATGGACTGTTTCCCTTCTCCTATTACTTCTAGATGCTTCCTGCTCTATCCACCCCTCCTACCCATCCATTTATTTTTAAGCTCACCACCACAATTTTTTTTTCTCACACCACTGCACTGATTCCAGGCCTCCCCAGCAATTTTTAAAAGACATCCTACGTCCAGCCTACCTTTGCGTGTAGCTTATATTGTTACATGTATTGAATCTCCTCTGAATAAAGGGTGAGTAGAGTTAGGAGGGGACCTTTCAGACACAGCCCTCACATGTTCTTTCTGCCATCCAGATGGAGGCAGATGTGATGACCTTCTTTCTCCTTAGCAGGTACATCAGACTGTCTCTTTTGAGTAACTTCAGAGAGCATGATTGCTGAGATCTGATAATACCCTGATTTTTTAGATATGAATTTTATTTGCTATCAAGTTTCCTACATCATTTGCTCTCAAAGGCATTTCACATCTGCCTGTATCTGCTGTGGATTTTCAGTTTTCACATCCATATGTTAACTTGGAAAATGAAAAAAACAAAAATGCCCTTTTTGATGCTAAGCTGCAGAGTTTCAACAACCAAATATCTTTTAAGGTGGTGCAGACAATGGCCATCTTCTAATTCACACCATTATTTCCTTCTTGAAATCTCCAGGGCACAAGAGACTGCTGCTGCCACCATATGCAAAGAAAATTGTTGATCGTCATCTCTACCTTGCAAAGCTGTTCTTGAATTTGAAACTACTGCAGTGATTGCTAAGCTTGTTTTCAATGTGAGCATTATCAGTATTTTCCCCACAGTTCTGCATAGCCTTCTGGTCGTCACTTCAGTGTTGGCTAAGCTGTCATGTACAAGAGTGATGCTGTCATTACAATATTTTTTTTTGGTTAGTATAGCTATCGTTGAAAGCACGTTTTATATTTCATAAGGAAACTTGTTCTATTTCTTGCAGTGAAGTTGGTGGCTTGGGAATGCCACATGATAGGTGTGGGAGAGCTCCCCTTTGACTCCAGCATTGCTGTAGCATCATCAAATTGCCTGCTGCTGCCTTTGTCCTGACCTGGGGGTGGCACCTGACAGAGGGCACGTCTTCGTTCGCATTGTGTTACACCTCCAGGCATCCCAGATGCACTTGCAATGGACACTGTAGATTGAAAGCTTTTGGCAATCTAGAAATTGTATGATGATGCTTCCCTCAGCCTAGAGACTGGTCTGTTGGCTATTGGGTTTTTTTTATTACCATCAGTGCTGTTTCAATTTGTTCATATGGTAACATACAGTCCTCTGGGTCAAACTAGGATGCACCTGCTGCAGGACTTACCATAACCAACAATTTTGCTGAGAAGGACACCGCAGAAGACCTTCCCAGTTTACCAGATGTCATTTCTTTCCCATTGTGACCATCATGCCATTTTGCTGTCTCCTTGCAGAACTTTGCTGGCCCCAGGTTTTGCAGAGCAGCCACTTATTTTTCTCCAGCCCAGCAAATTGTCACCGTTTCAGTAACGCTGATGGACTTCAGCTTCGAGAAAACTACTGTTGAGGTTTCTGTATAGTGTTTCCCTGGGGTTTTTTTCTTAATGCTGGAACTTTATTTGTCAAAGGCAATAGAGTAATGTAGTTTCTGCCTGTTTGGTGCTTTTAAAAAATGGTTTGGCTACTTCATGTTTTGCTTTTTGCTGTGAATAATGTTTCTTTGTTAATCTCTAAGAGGGGCTCCAGCTGCTGTAACCTGACAGTAAGAACCTTACCGAGAGGATGAAGTGTTTTCCCGTCACTTCTTTGAGAAGCTACTTTGGCTTCATGCTGCAGTTCTTCCTCTTGTCTTGATTCACGTGGCTTTTTCCAGCATTCTTCTTTGTGTTATGGAGGACTCACACTGCTGCTTTGTGAGGCTGTTTTGGAGAAGCTGATGCTGCTGTTCCAGCTCTTCCACACACACTCCAGATGCCCTCGCCTACCCTGACGTTAGGTTTGCTTGCCTTGGACTGGCAGTGTTGTCACCGGTTGATAGCATCCTGCAGGAAGATGTGTGACCTGTAAATCAAAGCCTTGTAGCGCCTGATTTATTCTTCAGTTCAAATTGAAATTGATTCTGTGCTTGTCTTACAGCCTTTCACTGTCAATTTTGTTAATGAATTAGGATTTTATTTGTTTTTTAGTTAAATGCTAAACCTTTCCATGCAAATCATAACTCCTTCTAGTCTCATTCAGTCTGTACCAGTGGTCATTCTGGAACTGCAGCTGTGATAGCAGGGTAGATGTCACCAATCCTTCACCATTTTGATTTTCATAATCAAGACTGCTATTTGATTGCTTTTCCTCACAGTGGTCAATTTTTCTCAGCTGAAATCTCCCATTGTTTACAGGAAGTCATGCCTGGATTTTCATTAGAGCCTGGAGACAACTGCAGACCTGACCCTCTCGTTCCTGTAGCTCTTTGTAGGTGTGTGATGCCAGATAAATAGCTAACTGGATACTGGTGTATAAGCGATGCGTCTGACACACAAATTATTGAAAAGTATTAGTTGTTTAGACACTGTTTTAAAACCTAATTCATCCACATAACCTAGAGATTTCAAACTCAGTGCAAACTTGTACAGAAGTATTGCTGCTCCCAGCAGGACTCCGCTGCTAGCAGTGCAGATCCGGAGAAGCTCACCAGCTGATGTTACCTTGTTTTATGGATCCTAGGGCTCATCATAGATCCTACAGGTTTATCCAGTCCAGCATCCTTGGTATTTGCCTGCGTATTGGGATCATAGGGTTGCTGCCTCCCCCTGGATATGTCTCAACCAAGCTACGAGCAGAGCAGCCCACGTTCTCCTCAGTGGTGACTCCAGTGCCCGGGCAGCCCCAGAGCCCTGCGGCTGGGAGGTGTTGTCTGTCTCTTCAGCTCTCACAAGTCTCATGAACTGAACCCGTAGCCTGATGCATAAACCTACAAGATTCTCTGAAATCAGATACAACTGTTTTATGACTTTACAGACTCTCAGGAAAAGTGACTGCCTAAAATAATCCAGCGGCATCCAGTCAGAAGTAAGTAGCCCAAATCAAGTCTCATTGCCTCAGATAAGAGGCATGCACAGAAAGTCTTGGTCACGTAATGAAATTCCTACAAGCAGAAGCAATGTGTTAAAGTAGTTATAAAACAAGGTGACAGCTAAAAAATATGTCAGGGTTGGTACTGAAACTTGCTGATTTCTGTTTTGCTGTAAGGGTGAAGTTGAACACTTCACTGGTGACAAAGTTGGATTTCCTGCATCCCATAAATACCCACATGGGAAAACAGCATCCCTGTCAGCTTTCCCCTTTGGATCACTGGATGAAAGGCTAAGAGTGGACCAACTGCTGAACCTCAATGTTAGATGCTTTAAATTACAGTTTGGGTACCAGAGGAAACACTATACCTGGCTGCCTCTGCTGTACCTATTCTGTTGACAATTTCTTTCCCAGTGTTTTGAAAATGCCCCCTTCCCCCATCCCTAATCGTGCATTAAAGCATGACATTCCAGTCGAAGCTGTGTGTGCAGCATCTGCTCTCCTCCCCCTTGTATCATATGCACGGGCTCTATTTATAGCAGGAACAAATTTTTGTTCTTGTGCATCATTCCATCCAGCAGAAAGCAAAACAGAAGGAGAAGCTGGTGCAGGAAAATGCTCCCTCAAGTCAGCTTTTCCACAGAGAAAGGAGGAACAACTTCCACCCCACTCTTGCCGTGCTCTCAAACCTCACAGCCTAGATCCAGAACTATAAGTTGGCCACTGTGCGATGCCGAAGTACATCTTGGTGGCCACCGTACCACAGTAATGAGCACATTCAAATTTGAGCCAAGTGTATTTAGTTTTTAGAAGACTGGCATAAGTCATCTTTATTGAATATAATTTAGTTTTAACATATTGCTCTGTGCTTGAGTTATTATCTTCACTGTGCTTGGAGAAATAAATTATACTGAAGCCTTTATTTTTGACCTGTGACATCAATACACGCCATGGACAGATTCCAAAATCTTAGCTTTGGCATGGCTATTAAATTACAGTGGTGAACAAACCTCTTTAGAAATGAAAAATGCTTTTGGAGCTTTGACCTTTTACATTTCAATTCGTAAAGAGCCCAGTGCAAATGGGAAATGCTGATCAAAATCCAGTTACTTTAATCTTGCAGGGTGTCCTTTCTGTAGAAGAAAAGAACAAAACATATCTTCTTGCTTTGCAGCCCTTCAGATCTTGACATGTTTGCCTGGAACTATGAAGTTTGGTGCTAGAAAGCAGTGCTTGTAAGTACAGAACGTGGCGAATTAGCCGGAGTCGCAGCATTTCCAAAGAGAAACCTGCTCCAAGACAAAGGTATGAATTAAAATTGGACAAAGGCACTCAGCTATTCTTCTGGCACATGGTCTGTCTTAGTTGATGTGCAGAAAGTATGTGTGAGGATTCTGCAATATTTTAACCTCTACTCCAGCTCTTTGCTCAGAGTGCACCGAGGCTGCTTCTGGTTGAAAGATGGGGAATTGAACTGAAATTGGTATTTTATGTATTCTTAAGCCAGTTAGAAGTATGCCAAGATTTGGGTCATCCTCTCACTTCTCCCACCGTGGCTCCTGTCTTCAAAAAACCATTTTCCCTTTTCCAAAATTTCTGCCTTGTTGCTTGTGCAGCACACGGTGGTGTGAAGCCTGTAAAGTCAGGCGGGGAACTGGACTGGGGTCAAAGGACGGGGTTTAGAAACAATATTGTGGAGCTTTATGTATCAGCCTGGGTGGAGTAAACTGTAGATACAGGTCTCTGTAGCAAAATTAACCAGTTTACAGAAAATATTATTTCACATTAGCCATGTTTTTTGCCTTTCTTTGCTCTTCTCAACCACGTGAAGCAAACAGTTTAGCTGCTTGTACTCATGGAGGTACAAGGATGTTCCCAAGTCTACAGGAAGCAGGAGACACCACACACTACACAGCCTCTGTAGCACTTCTAGAGTGGTGCTGGAAATTAATTCCTTTCTCATCAGTTCTCCTGGCTGAGCTTGCTTTCAACATTATTTAGCAGTGCTTTATGTATTTCCGATGGTTTTTGGAGAGAGACAATTTTTCTACCGCTGCTGAGAACAAAAAGCACCAGTTACACATAATGAATATAACTGGACAAAGACCCGTATAAATTTGTTGATCCTTATTAAGCTTTAATTAAACTGTAGCACTACAGAGATGCAGAGGAGTTCCTGGATTGTTTGTGATGTTTCAAGAGACTAATTCCATCCTAGGACATTCAACAGCAATGCTCATTTATATTCCACTTTAATCCCATATTACCATTTCATAACCAGTGAAAATCTTGACATTGAAAAGAAGGGTCTACCTAGGGTTTTTTGCTGAATCAGAAAAAAAGGTATGGACATAACTGCCTGGGGCATGGAAAGGTCCCTACAGCTGGGAATACAGAGAAGATAATTGAGTGAACTGATGCACCAAATGGGACTCACACTTCAAAATGGGTAATTACAGCCCAATAAACTCACCAAGAGCAGCTTTGCAATTAATTTTGTTATTACAGGTACAATATTGGACTTAAAGTTATGGACAGCAAGTAGTTAAAAAGTATGCAAGCCTGGTGTGTTAGCCAGACAGCTAAAATAAAGCACCGTGCTGCAGAAAAAGCCTAATGTATGTTAATTGAATGCCAATTGATTAAACATATTCATTGAGGTTTCACATCTAGGTCATAAGTAATCTATCTATTACATACTTGTTAAACCTCATTAAATAATTGCCTAGTGGTATTTAACATGCAATAAGTATCCCTTGAAATTCAACTAAAATGTATTCTTGCATCTGCTTAGGAATTTGCCTAAGTGAATCAATTGAAGAATGTTAAAAAAAAATGAATGTTAAATACACCATCTGAAGTTTTTAAATAAAAGAGATCTGCTGTACAGTAGTGCAAGATATTCCAGTAAGTCTGCTAAAAGACGTATAGTATCTGCACAATTATCCGTGTAATGCCATGCAGAGGGAAAGGATTAGTCACTACAAAGCTGTGCTCAGGAATGGGAAGCTGGAGCCTGCAGGACAGAAACAGAACTTGTAATGCCCAGGTAGGATAGCCCGTGGAAGACTTCTCCAAGGTAAAAGGACCTGAAATTGCAAACTTTACTTTTATTTTCATATGAGAAAAATGTTTGCTATAAATCTAAATGTTTATCCACAAGTACAGGGATCATTCATGCCACTTGTTGCTTTTGAATTATTAGTAACGTCTTGTGGTTACAGACTCTCGAGTGGAACAGCTCAAGACACCTTACAAACATTAATTAAAGATTTGTGGGGTCTGTGAGAGGCAGTCACTTTATATCACACATTGCTCATCAAAGGCTGAGCAAACTTAGGCACTGAGTTTAAATTATTTTCCTAGGCTATCTCAGAAAAATCAATAGAGAACATCAGCAAAAAGGATATTCCAAAATATATACCTTTCACCTACAGCTGTGTCAGGCAACTTGCAGCGTGAGCTTTACCCTGCATGTGTAAACCGCTTCTGTTCCTACAGAACAGACACGACATCAGAATCCGAAAACTTCCCACTCCTGTTATCCAAATGCATGTGGGCTCCTCTGAAGCCATAATTAATAATGAGCAGCAAAAAAGACAAAACAAAACAAATCAGCTACAGCTTAATTTCTGATGGATTACTGAGAGCTCTGGTTGTGGCACAAATGACTGGCGTGGGCGATTTATGATGCTTTCTTTGCTGCTCAGCGTGCTGGACCAGGTTCTTGGCAGGATGGGTTTTGTTCTTCACAGTCGTTCTGGAGAGCCTCTCCGAGCCCCAAGACAAGGCAAAAATGCTTCCTTGCCTCCTCACTCGTCTGGGCTATTTCCAGCCACCAGGGAGTCCTGGAGGATTGGAGCTGGAGATGACAACCCCACTAGCACCTCTCCCATCCCACACAGACCTCATTGTGCAATTAAACTGCTTCCATCAACCCATGGAGCAATTCAGAGACTGATTCCTAAAAGACCAGAGAGACAGAAGTGTGACCATGACTAAGAATCCTAAATATCTAGGGTTCTTTTTTCTGAGAGACATTTGGAAGTTAATAGAGATGAGCTAGAAGTTTTGCTGAAATCTGCTGATTTTCCCCCCAGCTTCTTTGGCATTTTTGTTAAGTTGGCAGGGAATTTCTAGCCAAAATTGTAGCAAGAGGAGAGCAAACACACGGGGGAGCACTTAGACTG
Source organism: Falco naumanni (assembly GCF_017639655.2). Lineage (NCBI taxonomy): Eukaryota > Metazoa > Chordata > Aves > Falconiformes > Falconidae > Falco > Falco naumanni. The sequence continues at coordinate 35,037,013 of NC_054063.1, read as the reverse complement.
TAATAGCCAGTAACCAAGTACTCGATACAGCCAGCCAGTGTACCTGAAATTGCCATTTCAGAGGAAAATAGGAAAATCTGGCTTTTCAAATCTCCACTTTGCTCTGAACAGTTCACCACTTCCCGGAAACCAAAACTACCAGGTGGAGCTTCCTAACTGCCAGGAGTACAGGGTTACACGCTGTCTCTGTGCTTGGAAAGAGAAAAGAGGAAAACAGCCAGAAAGTCTCAATGTCCTTAACAACAAAGAAGTGCTGAACTTTGAAGCCTATTTCCACTAAATGCCATTTTCATCTTACCACCAGGTCTAGAGCTGAAAATTTTTTTCAACAAGCTTTTGCATTGTATTTTGGGTTGCCTGTTTGCCTGGTTGTTGGCATGCAGCTCAGCAAAATACCCTCTTTGGGAAAGCGCCTCATAAAATACAGGTTTGAGGCTTAAGTGGGTGTTTAGGGTGTCCACCATACACGTGAAGCACTTGCCCCCCATAATAAATTTCCTGTATTTGCAGACTTTTTGTCATGTTTACACAGTAAACATTTGTGAAATAGATTTAATAACTTAATTTTTTCAGTATTTGCAAAGACAGGCTATTCAGGAACATTGCTTAATACCCAACCAAAACATAAAACTAGCCATTAAACAGCATTAAATAATTAAGTTTCCATTTAATGGTGTTTATGCTTCTGTTTTTAAGGAAACGTATCTGGAAACATGATATACCCACACACTTCATAAAAGGTGTGTTGTAAGGTTACTAGCAGTCAATAATGATAATACTTGGAGTTTCTTTAATTTTTGCATTATGAAAGAATCCCTTTCTCATTCTCACATAAAGAATTACCTTGACAGAGGTAAGTACTGCCACGCTTCCTTCCCTCTGCTCTTCCAGGAACAGCCGTCGCCTTTTCACAGCCATCGGCTCTGCCACGAACCTCTTTGCTGGAGCAGGTGGAGCATCTCTGCCACCCCCACCAGCCTTGCCCACAGCAGGGGACTGGGGAGCACTGCATTTGATGAGACCTGAGGGAGAAGAGGGAAAGAGAAGGTTCCTTGTGCATGGTAAGTGGCATTCCTCTGCCACTGCGCTGGAGCGACGCAGCGGTTCATAACTGGGCCCGAGGAGGAGCGTGGGTGAAGGGAGGGGAAGGCAAGGCATTTTTATTACCTGTTGAAGTGAGGAGTTAATTTTGTCATTGCAATTAGTAGGACATTTGACTTATTTATGTAGCTGGTGATTTTTTACTGTTAACGTGTTCAGTAAGACTCCAGAAATGAGATCCAGGTCTCAGAGCAAGCAGCCTCAGATGCCAGGGACCTGGAACTCTGCGTGTGGGGAAGTCTATAGGCAGGCTCCGGTGCCTACACAGCTTCCCTGGATGCTCATAATGCTGTTTTCAAATAGCAGGGAAAAATATATGTCCTTCTTTCACCAGTGTTTATTTACAGTCAGTAGGGTTAATGGAAAATTGGTATTATGGTGCTTTAAGAGTGGATTTTATGGAAAAATAGAAAGATGTGGTAGCACTTGCATGTAGCACGTGGTTAGAGGAAAATATCTTTATAATATAATGGCTGTGAATGGGTTCAATGTGCTTAAAAAAAGGTTGATATCATCATCTGCATTAACCAAATATGGAAATGGAGCCAAAGTGTGCTACTTCTCTGAGGTTGTGCTGTAAGCCACTGGCAAACATGCGGGCTTGCTTACGCAGTATCAGGTGCCTAGTATGCTGAAGGAGTGTCAGGTACATAATGTGCAGATTTGTCATATTAGGAAACATCTGGAAAGCAAAGACAAATGATACTCACTGTATTCAAATAAACGAGCTAAAAATATGGTAGTCATAAAATGCTGCTTGATGTTATTGCATGGACAAAACTACTGTTCCGTAGAAAAAAAAAATTCTCTCCAGTCTATTACACTTCTTCGAGTTCCTGCAGCAGAGCAGAAAAGGCAGTAGCTTTCAAAAATTTCCATCTGCAACAAAGTTTTAGCAGTGTCCTACAAGTATTTATTGGGAGGGCAAGCAGCTGCATGGGCATTGGTGCTCTGATGAAGGGAAGAGCAATAACTGTGTCAGGATAAGGCCAGTGGTGTGATGCTCCAGGACCAGCCCTACCCTTGAGCCAAAATAATGATTTAGATTGCCAAAAGCATCAGTGAACTGTAAACCATTTCAGGATTCTCTTATAGAGCTAGGTGGACTACAGTTCAGGGATCAGCTCAGTTTAAGTAAGCATAAGGTGAAGCATAGGTGAAGCATACTGAAAGGAAAAAGCAATTTAAATTACTCACATGTAGAGTTGGTGTTATATTAACTGTAGGTAGTCAGGAGAGGAACAAGGTATTGTTGCGAACAAGACATCTATTCAATAAGAAAGTGTCCAGAAAAGCAAACAAATTGTTCGTTTCCATTAAGAAAAAGCTAGATGAAAGCATAAAATTATTACATATCTTTAATATGAAGTGACACCTCAGCATGGATACTTTGCTCAGCTTTGCTCTCCAATCTTACAGAAGGATAGGGCAGAAATAAAAAAGGTCTGGGGAAGGCAGTGAAAATGATTAAGGGAATAGAAAGCTGCAGTGTGTGGAGAGATTAAAAGATTAGAACTATATATCTTAGACATTAGAGGAATAAGGGGTGATGATAGAGAGATATAAAAAATGGCAAGTGTTTAAAGAAGGTAAGTCAAGAACTCCTATTCCTTGAGCAGGAGGCACATAAAATGAAATTAAATAGTAACTAGTTTAGACCTTTTATGTATACTTGGCAGCAGGGTAGCAATGCTGAACAGAAGGCTGGCATCCGTATAAAGAGTGTCCAAGCGCACAGCAGGAGTGCTAACCTATAATGGGTAAAATACATCACGGTCCTGAGCTCAACCACGAGTTCTTGACATCTGAATGATTATAGGGCATCTTAGTTCATTAATAGATTTACTGCCTCTGCTCCTGAAGCCGCAGACAGAATGACTTTCAGAGGAAAATGCAATTTTACGTATCTCTGTACCGAGATAGAGATCGGGTTTTTTCCCTTTATTTCTTTGGAACTAATGAAGTAGAAACTTCTCTGTGTGAGCTCTACAGCTACAGGAATTACCCTCAGTGCCTGTTTCAGTAGATACCTTAGGCACATTCAAGTGAGATACCACACCTTTGCTAGGAAGCTTGCAATTGGTACAAGATGATGAAGAACATTTCTGAAACATTCCTCCTCTTCCTCTTCAGCTGCCTGAGTGCTCCCAGTCCTGCCCAGAGCCAAACCAAAGGGCTCAGTGTGCACCAGCCTCAGCAGCTGCTGGGATGGGTGAGATGTCATCACCCCAGGTACCACAGCCCAGCTCCGAGGAGGTGTCACGGGCAGGCTGGGCTTCAAGGCATGGAGTAAGGAATCGTGTGCTCAGCCTGGTAATGAGGGGCCTGGCAGCTCCCCTGGCTCTTTTTCATGTAGACTGGGAGACTGATGGGAGGCACTGCCATCGGCTCAGAGCTGAAATGTGAAGCTGGTCCTCTGTGGCGTTTATTAAATTATATTTCACCGCGGCAGCAGCACTCTGGGCTAGGCATTTCCAGGGAATTGTTACACTTCTCAGATGGTTAATCACTTGGCCTTTGGCCTCCTGCCTTGTAAGTCTGTTTGACATGTCCTGTAATTACTACTTGGAGAGTTTTATTAATCAATTATACTATCAGCTAATGCAATTTATCGTGCCATCAATCTCTCCCTACCAGCCCCCCATACACCCCCAAACAAATGTCCCCTTTCAATCCCACTTCTCTGCATATTTCTACAAAGCAAGGAACTGAAGAATTTGTGCTTTGATCAATAAGTTGTAAATTTTTTTAACGTACAAAATACTTGCCCGTTTTCTATGCTTCTCCCACTCTTCCACTTCAGAGCCCTTTGATTTCAGACTTTTATAATATATGTAGTCACTTTTACTGGTGCTGGCGTAAAGCAGCCAAATCGCCTCATCCTTCTTTACTATGTCCTCTAAAAACAAATTAAGACTCCACCAGACAAGCTGTTGGCTCGTGTGAACATCTGCCTGGCACTCTGTGGGCTACTTAGGGAACGCGCTGAGCAGGTGGCTGGTGTCCTCCCACCAGTGTGGCTCAGCCCTCCCCAGCCACCGCACGTTTGCCCAAGTCATGAAATAATTCAGCACACTTTAACGGCCGGCTTTACTGTGTTGTGGCGCTGGAGGAAGATGAAGAAAACGTTGCTCTGCCATTTGGGAGAGTTTGGTTTTGGGGAAGAGCTCTCAGCCACCTACTGGTCCTGACCCTGTGGTCCTTCCACCGGCAGAAGCATGAGGCTGAAGTTCTGTAGCGGTTCCTGAATGCAAAACACAGTGAAAGATAATTACAGACCAACTTGGCTCTCATCAACCATCCCCAATGCAAGGGTGCGCTGATTTATGACAACCTCCCAGAGCTGCCTACAGACTGTTTGACAGCCCAGGCAGACACAGATTCTTAATAGCACTCGGTGCAGACCCATCCCCTTCCACCCCCAACACCTCCCCTGCACCAGGACCAACACTCCACATAAATCTGCTCTGCCTGCGCTGGGGGAATTGTCTCCCGGCCTCCTGCAGCTTGTAAGGGCTGTTTCAGGAGATAGAATTAGTACCTTGATGCTCAGTATTGATCTCTGTTTGATTTATACTCCCTTGATCTGATTTTCTTCTCAGCGTCATGAGTATAAATCAAAAGTAACACCCACAAGAGTTAGAAGTTGCGCTGGCTTTAAACTCGGGTAAGTGAGATTGAGGTTCCTCAGCGCCAGCCTCTCCTGGTGAGAGGGGAGAGCACATTTTAAAAAGATGGGCTATCTGACTCACAGGAGTATAAAATAGCCAGGCATTGCAGGATGCAGCCTTCGGCCATTCCTTTAAATTCCTCCTTGAGCCTGGATTTCACAAGAACGAATTCCTGGATTCCCTCTCCTAGAGTTAGTTTTTCCCCTTGAAGCATCCTATCTGCCGTAGCCAGCAATCCTCCCTTTTGGGTTTCCATGTGGGGGCTGAATTAAGTTTTCCTTGTGGGATCTGAGGGGGAAAGTTAGTAGGGACAAGAAAAATACTTTTGCAGTGTGATTTCCAATGTGTGACCATTTTGCGTTGAGTCATTTGGATAAGCGCCCACAAAGACATCAGAACTCAGTAATCCATTTTAATTTCCAGGCCCAACAACTAACATTTCTCCTCCAACTTTAATGGCTGTTCATCGCCATATCCAAGGGATTAATATGGCCTTGTGATTCTCCTTATAAAATCTGGTGTATCTTTCTAAAGCCACTCTTCCGATGTCCTAAAATATCCCTCAATTTGTCCTGAAACTCTCTCTTCTGTGCCGAAGAGCTGCTGTGTAATGAAAACAGGAGGCAGAGTGCTCTACGTGCACTATTTTTCTCCGTCGTGGCGTATGCACCGAGGCTGATAAAGGTCTGGGGGAATCAGGCTGTATTCTTACGAAGTGGAAGTCCACTCTAGGTAATAGAACTGCTGTGAAAAATTTATAAAGGAGAAAGCTTCCAGGGGGTCCCCTGGCAACGCTCTGCAGCAACCCAGAGGTACTGATGTGACTGATGGAAAAAGTAAGTGTATCTGAGCAAAGGCCATGGACTATAAAAGGCTTTGCAGACCAAATGGGCCCTCTTAATTAAGTTCTGTGTTTTTTTGCATTGCCAGGAGGGAAGACTACTTGACTGTCAGGAGTAAACTATAGCCTGCTCCTCTTTATTTCTCCTTCGTGCCCAGGTATTCTTCAGCACCTCCCTCTCGGCGCTCTGACAAGGCTCAGAGAGAGCTTTTTGTAAAAGCATTGCGAGGTTTTTAGAAATTTATTTATTCTTAAATCAAACATTTTAAAAGCAGGTACCTGTGGTCATAGAGCCAATTATTCATATAGCATTCATATTACCATAAAGTTTAGATTTTATCTTAAATATAATGGTCTGTGTTTATGACACTTGCTTGGGGAATAATCCCAGCCTCTGCAAATCCTTCACCTTAAATTATAGACTGTCACGTTTAGCTCTCAGGTAACGGAATAAGGCTGTTAAAGAACCGTATTTGCATGCCAGTGGTCTGGAACCAAATCAAACCCAGCTCATTAGATGATTCTGAAGTTTTGTCTGATTTTATAGTTTTTACACCAAGTTTTGAGAGCACCCCGCTGCTGGGATAAAACGTGCCTCGGGGGAAGGCTCTTCATACTCAAAGACCAACCTGGGGCAGGTGGCAGCATGCCAGGCAGCACGTGCATGAGATTTTTGGAATATAATACGCTAAATATCATCTCATAGCCTTGGGGGAAGGATAAGAGAATCAATGCAGGCAAAGCAATGCCTATTCAATTTGTTTTCAACACATTGTCAGCTCTTGCTTGTATTCGCTGTCTTCTGTTAACGACAAAGGGAAAAGGAGCTGATGAGAGATTGGTTTCCCTGGTTTAGGGCTTGATGCACCTCATGTGAGCAAAGTGTTATACACGCTGCATTGTGCTGGGTCCATGACAGCAATGGGATATTTCATTTTGACAATGCCTTGTTTCTTAGGGTAAATAATAAGCACATTTGGTGAAATTCCAAAGACCGTCTCAGATAAGTTATAGTCTCTGCCGAGAAACCAATTACTCTAAAGTTTGAATGCTCTTTGAGATTGCGACACTTGCTAAATTGGGTTCAAAGAGCAGTGGGTGGACAAAAAGGTGCATGTTTTTATTATTCTATGTCGGAGCATTTGTGTGTGTTCAGACAGAGGGGAGGATAGAAAAAGCCATTTCCCTCCAAATACCAGCCTCCCTTTCCAAGTGACATCAGACAGAACAGAAAGAGATACAGGGACAAGAAGATATTTGAGATGAGTTTTGCTCATCGCTGCAGGATACAGGATGGAAATACGAACAGCTCCCTTTGATTAATGTATGCCCAAGGTCACACATGCAACTGTAACAGTCAATAGCAATCAGATTAGTGTAATGTATTATTCAGTGTTTATGATGGTGAATTTGTATAGCGCCCGTGAGGCAGCTTTGATCCCCTTGAAATGTTTTCTGAATGCTGTTTGGGATTGCCACGGAGGCGAGGCAGTTGTGCAGCATCTCGGGCGCACGATCCTCCTGTCAGCAATGTGTAATCACCCTCTTCTATTGTTTCTGTGTGGACTCATACTTGGATTTAATTGTTCTGCAATTGGTTACCAGACTGGCTTTTTTTGGGGGGCCCTAAGTGTTATAATATGGAAAATAATGAAAAGTAATTCTTTTAATTGAAAGTCCTAAGTGCTTTCCAAAACCTGCTTCATTGGATTTTGCTATAAATTGGTGATAGCTGTATCTATATGCAGTCCTTGGCCATCAATGAGCATGCAGTACCCTGTACGATGCAACACCGCTCTGTGTGATAGGTGCATAATAGTGCATAATTTATACGTTATTTAAAAATCTTGCCCTGTAGAGCTTTTAAGACTTTTTCCGCTCCCTTCATATCTTGAAAGTATTTTGCTAAATAATCCTACGAGTAATTTTGGGCTGGTTTTTTTCTGAGTTCTTTGAGGAAGGAGTGAGTCACTAAGGGACATTTATTCATATATAGGGCAATTCTTTGAAAATAAACAGTACTACATAATGCAACGAGTACAATGGAGAGGTTTTAGGCAAGGTTCTGTATAGGTAACATTTAAATTCTGAAAACCTGTCTTGTTAATGGGCAGTTTGCTGGGGACCGGGCTGTAAGGTTCGTTCTGTGTTTGGTTTTATTGAACACAGCCACATGCCTGAACCAAAGCTGCCTGGGGGGAGGCTGGTGTGGATGCACGAGGGACCGTCGGGGCGTGTTTAGCATACAATATGCTGCGATTATGGGTACTAGAGGATAGTGGTGATAGATCCAAAGGAAAAACCCATCATTGCCCTTTAGCCAACAGTGCTGTTGCTCCCAGACAGGACCTGGCAGGGCAGGATGCACACAGGAATGACAAATCTTAAAAAGCCCCAGCAGGACGCTAACATACGGGTTAATGGTGTTAGACAATAGATGAGTGGACCCGTACAAATCTCATGGGTATAGAAGGAAGGGTGGGTGTTGTTTCTTACTAAAAGGAACTTGCTGGGTTAGTTGTTTCATTAAATTTGAAAATTCAGGTGCTTCAAACCTTTACAGTATGTGGTCACTTTGTATTCTAGTAAATAAGTTTCTACAGTGGGTCAAAAATGCTCACTCGAAAACCAGCTCACTTTAATTGCCTTGGAGGTAAGCCATTTCACATGGATAGAGAACTATCTAGAAAGCTGTTAGCTGTACACAATGGGCATCAGTGTGCAATGTCTAGTTAGGGGAAGCTGTGTTAGGATTACCTCAGGGACTTTTATTATGTCCAGTCTCGCTCAAAACACCATTAATGACCTGGAAAAGCAGGTAAAAAGCACATTAATTAAATTCCCAGATGATCCCTAAATTGGAAGGCATAGCAAATAACAATGGGGAAACCATGCTGGAAAAAACACTGATGGACCAAGAGAGAAAAGAAATGAGGCAAGACACCATTAGATGAAACCCAGGGATGGATGGATTGCTAGGTGGTATTGATTGGTCTTTGTAGGTGGGATACACTCAGCAGGAAGAGGCGATATGGAAAGGCCGAGATGGCTGACATTTGAGAATATGCTTTTGGCAATGCAGCGTGGCTGCAAGTCAGTCTGTCATACAGTCAGGTCTGCATGAGCAGAGGCATGGCGAGGGAGAAAGGGTGTGAATATTGTCCATAAAACAGCAGCTGGGCACGTGCAGAATAATTGCATTCAGTTATGAACATTTCAACACTCTAAAGAAACTAACAAATGAAAAGCGATTGGGAAAGAAGGAGTGACAGAGTTATCTGATAAATAAAAGCTCTGTTGTGGCAGTTTGCTGAGCTAAAATTTGAAAGGAGGAGGGAGAAATATAGTGAGCATCAACAAGTATTTAAAATGTAGATGCATGCATTAACATGTAGATAGAAAAAGAGGCAGGGATTCTTGGTGGTAGCCAGAAAGTGCTCACTAGGGAGGATAGGAAAATATTGGCTGAACGTCAGCGTCAGCTTCCTATTATCAGAGCAATTAGTCCTGTTGAATGAGCTCTCAAGAAAAGTGCTGAGTGGTTTTAAACTGGTACAGACTGAGAAATGGGAAACAAACCATACAGCAGAAAACAGCCTTCCACTGGCACAAGGCTTCAAAAAAAAATCCTCCTTTTCTAGCAGTTTTGTTTATAGCTCCTGACAGTGAAGTCATCCTGACATTCAATACTGTGACTGTTAGAAGGACTTTGCTGTTTACCGTTTTTATTTTTACACATAGGAGGGCAGCAGTTAATAAGGAAAAGCCTCATGGAGTGGATGGAGGACCTTCTTTATTCATTCCTTGTAAAAATTCTGAGCAAAAGAAGACTTCACCAAGCTTTTGGATGCTCTGGGCTGGGGGGAACCTTTCTGCAGCTTCCTTGTGCCCTGCTGCCCTCCTGCATGGCCCAGGCACTCGCCTGCGTGGCTGTGGAAAGCTCTAGGAGCACGAGACATACTTCAGCTAACTCCTGGCTAACTTGTGGTTGAAATAACATAAAATTGTTGCCTGCTTGCTTTGCAGGGCAAAAACTATAGCACAAGATATTCCTTTGTGAAAAAGGAGAAACGAGACAAGCGAAGCCTTTTGGTTTCTCTAGCTCTCTGTTTTGTTCCCTCCCAAGGACTGTGAAAAGAATGAGCATTTAAAGCAAGCCCTATGCCCCGTTTCTGCAGAGGTAGGCATTAGGTGTTGAAAATGGGAACTTCAAACGGTGGTATATTTGGGTGGGAAGAGTCAGTTAATGAATGAACACCCATTTCTATGGCTGCAGGAGAGAAAAGAGTGGTTAGATATAGGACTGGCTTTCCTATAGTCTGGAACATAACAGCGCCAGATAATAAGCTCCTGAAGCTCATGCAAATGTGCTTCCTTTTTGATTTTATGCTACTTTGAAGTTAGCCTGGTTCTCAGCAGCAGGTTGGACCAGATGACCTCTGAAGGCTCTTTCAATCTGAATTTTTCTGTGTTTGTGATTGTTACTCTACCCTTTCATTTTGCAAAGTCACGTGGAGTTGCCCAAGGAAGAGCAGGACTTTTCCCAAACCATGTCCTGCTGACCATCTTGTACTGAGGGAAAGGACATACCTGCTCCTGAGACTTCTAGATGTTTTTAGGAAACTAATTATGTTCCAGATAAATCCACAGCATTTGACATCCATCTGCCATTGCAGCCTGTAAGTTTGAATCAGGAGAATTGGCCTTCCAGGACTGCATGGAAATGAAACGGAGTGCTGCGGTCTGATCTGATGCATGCATGGCTCAGACTCCCCAGCACGAATGCTTACCCGATGCCTGGATCAGGATGCTGAACCACAGGCTGGTGCCTTCACCCACCTACCAGCCACACAAGCTGGGGAACTGCTTTATGAGTCCTCCCTGAGGGTGCCAGGCAGAGGTTAGGGTGTATCACTCGTCTCTGGCTGCCCCCTCCTTCCCCACTGTGTTTCACCCCATCTGCCACCACGTGCTGCGTGCTGTCACTACTCAGTGCTCCTTCGTCCCTGCCCTGGTGAAGATGCACAGCCCCGGGGGTGGACACTGCTGCTAGACTTCAGCTGACTGTAAGTGGGCAGGCAGCAGGTATAAGTGCTCCTGCGATCACATTATTGCTTACACAATGATTGTGCTGCACTGCAGGATAAAAAGGTTCTTTCATATCAAGTGCAGAAGCCAGGCTCAATCCCTATTGTACCTTCTCACTCACTTTATTAAGTTTACTTCATTTCTGCTCTGTCTCTGTACCTCCGTGCCCTCTGCTGTGTGTACCAAATCTTATTGACATTTTAATATTAAATTATTATGACAAGAAGATATTCTACTTGCTAAGTAATTTGTTTTATTCTGAGGAAAATTGGAAGCTGCAGAAAAACCATTATGAAAGATTAAGACAATGGAGTGATACTGACTGATACAATATAAATTATTATTTTGTCAGCAGCACACCCAAATCCTCTACTAAAATTTTAAGTGATAAAGCCAACAAGTGAGAAAATTAAATTTGGGGGGATGAAAAGACTATTATGCATATAGGAAAAAAAATAACATCAGGCATAGACGTTACAGAAAAACACGTCCCAAAGAAATCTGCACAAACAAAAGGGGGAATCACTAGATGAGCACCTGGCCCCGCTTGTGCTCGTGCAGAGTGGTTTTGATGAAATTGTCATTGACTCTGGGACACGATTCTCACAGAAATGTACCAAAAAGGATGAGGAATTTCCTCAAGTGTGTGTTGAGAGGCGTTTCTTTATTCTGTCGTCTCACCTTCTCTTTGTGAAGTCCTGAGGATCAGCCCTCGTGGGAGGTACAAACAGATTCTATCCCTTACCTCGCTCCGCTTTCCCTCTCCAAGAGCTCTTCAGGTCCTCCAAGAGATAGAATAGACTTCTTCATCTTGTATTGGGACTCTCAAACCTCGAATACTGAAAAGGAGGTGACTGCACAACCAGCATGTCATCGTTCAAAGGCAGGCTGGGGAACTCGGCACGTGCCTGTGCTGGTCCTGTGGTCCCTCCTCAGCGAGGGAAGCAGCTGGTAGAGATAATGCTCCAGCAACAGATAAAGCCTGTGGGTTTCGGTAATGCCTTCAGGCTCCTAGGGTAAACCCATGTTCACAGCTATCTGAGAAACAAGGAGCTAGTGAACGTGGCTGTTAAAGACAGGATTATTTTACATGCAACCTATGGTCCTGGAGGATCGCTGCCAGTACTTGCAGCTGGGATTTCATTTAAGATGTGCTACCTTTTGTGCGAAGAACAGTTAGCCAAAATATTGCTCCTACCTGGCAATTAACCTAGAAAGCTGCAGAACTGTAATTTAAACAAATGTAACTCACCTTTTGTCATCATAACGTTTTTAAGAGTAAGGTTGCTGCTTTGTTCAAACAACCTTGATAACACGCAGGGGAAGCAGCTATTTTATGCTACTGTATTAGAAAAACTGTGCATCGCAGATACACTCTGGAATGAAATGTCAGGGGCTTTCCCATCTGTCAGTAGTCTGGGCTGGGTAAAAGTGGCCAATGCCTCTGTCTAACTCTGACCTTGTGTGGCAGCCAAGGACTCACACCTTTGTGGCCTAGCTTCTGCCAAGCAAGCTTAAATGATGTAGGTTTCCACAGCAGTCAGTGGAACAGGCTGGGGAGAGACAAACATCATTCCCAAAGCCTAGTCAGGCTTGTACTGAAAATCAGCATAAGCTGCGGAGCTCAGCACCTGGCGTGGGTAGGACTGTTCCACGCAGGCTTGTGTTCTGCACCTCCAGGGAAACCTGAGGATCACTGGTACGTGCCTGCTCAATCAACCTCCCAAGAAAAGCCTTCCCAGAAGGCACAAATAAGGCACATACATTTCTGTGGACCTAATAGATCATGGGGACCAAAATGCTCATGTGAATACGCTCAGTTCAAGGAAGGTGAGTTGCTACAGGCAACAGGACCTGACTCTTGGCTCTGCTGGGATTTATTTTTTCAGATGATTGCAGCAGGTATGTGACTACAAGGCAGTGGATAAGCAGCTTTATCCCCTACTAGCTGGATTTATTCGTAATCTCACTCTGGATTAGAAATGAGCCCTCAGTACTAACACTTGCTACCTACAAGGTTTGTTTATTCAAAACTGGTGGAAACGTTCCTGCTGTAAATTCAAGCAAAACGGGGCTTTTCAGAATTTTTGGGCACCTGGAATGTCTCATCTCAGGGGTGAGAAATGGGTTTACTTGCTAGCAAGGGAGGAGTAACTACTATTAAAAAGTAATCAAATCTTTACCTAGGAAACACAAACTGGTGCCAAACTGATTTGTGACCAGAACCTTGACCTTTAGGCAGCTCTTCACACCTTGTGGTGCAAGATTTTAACTTGCATTATGTCGAGAGACCAGAAAGGAAGCTGTAGATGGAGCACGCTCAGTCCCTGGAGCACTCACCATCACGGAGAGCGGTACTGGCTGCTGCCTTCCTCCGGGCAGAACTGGCCAGCGTCTGGAGACAGCTCCTTCCCACTGGGCTTCTCCAGGGGACTGTTGCACCAGGGGCAATGGGAAATGTTCACGCTGAGTCAGTTTGGCATTTTGTCCTTTTTTTCTCTGGGCAGCCTGGAAGAGTCATGTCCCCCCTTCCTTTACTGATAAAGGCAGGAAGGAGAAAAGGAACTCGTGCTTTGTGGGGAAATAGAAATCACAGCAGCTGTAAAGCATGAGGGAAAATCCAGTCAGTCTTAGACACAAAGCACTTGAAGTATTTGGCCGACTTTCTGAAAATAAATAAATAATTATTCAGAAAGTCATTAACCAATGGAAAAGTTGATATATTTTTTGAAGATCTTTCAAAAATTCCTATTATAAGGATATCCTAAGCATTCTCCTGTATTAGACATGGAGTCCCAAGACCCCCAACAGATGGAATTAGATCGCAGTCCCCTTTTAATCTCTGGATGATGACCTCAATTGCAAAGGTATCACTTGTCATCTTCTGGCTCCTCTTAGCATTTCACACTTGAAGTTCAACAGTACTGGATGTAAGTTGAACAGATAATAGACAATTAAAAGTGTTAGCTCATTTTTTAAGACTCACAGAATCATCATCATCGCCTGTAGGAGACAGACAGGGAATTCAGGAATCACTGTGTTCATAAAGTATTGTTATCATATTGAAGTCTAGCTTTTGTAGGTCTATGATGATAAAGTTTTGAAGATGAAAGACTGGCCTGTAGAAATTACATTATAGAACAGCCATTAAATATTAATCCTTGGGTATCTGAGAGATTTCGGATTAAAATTTATGATCTAGAAATGTATCCGTGCTCCCTCCACATAAAAGCACCAATTGTCTTGGTAAATGCAACCACCTCGGAGCTGAGAAAACAGCCCAGGTGGGGAGCATGGTGCCAGCAGCCTTCACGGAAGGGCAGAGGGGTTTTTAGGGAAGCGCCAGAGCGGCTCCCTGGCCAGGGCATGGCCACAGGAGGCCAGCAGGGACACACTGTCACCTCCTGCTGGGGCACTTGCCGGTGCCGGGGCGCTCAGCAGCCCCCCGTGTCCGCAGGCTGTGCCCATCCCTGCGTGGTGCAGTGCGGTGCGGTGAGCAGCCGAGACGGCTCTGCCCGTGGGATGCTCTGAGGCCTTGGAAGAAGGGAAGGGTAGGTGTAGCTGATTGCCTGGCCAGGTTTGCCAAGTGGAAAAGAATAACCATCTCGGGGGAAACTGGGATAAACGGTGGGCCTGTGTTTTCGGTGAGTGAAAGCAGAGAAAAAGCCATCGCTTGGGGCTGAAGGAGTCACTGAAATGACAAGTTTCCTTTCATATTTTGAAATCAAATAGAAATACATATGGAGATTAAATGTTGCTTTGAGCATATGCTAAAATAAAGCTAAACTTGCCGCTACAAATATCTAACTGATCTAGCGTGCTCAGATTGGTTTACCTTGCTTTTGGTTTACTTTTATTATGGCCATTTTTCCCAAATAAAACTCAAATTCATGGAAAGTTTCAGGGCATCGGAGGGAGCACCTGTAAGCAACACCCCCAGCCCAGTGCCTGGTGGTGGCTGTCTCGAAGCCTTGCCCAGTTCAGTCCCTGCCATGGCCCAGTCCCCACCGTCCCCACCCAGCTGGGGGTCCCCTCCTGCGGCATGCAGCCCAACGCAGCCCAACCTCCACGGCCTGGCGAGCCGTGTGCTGCCCCACGCTCCCAGCTGGCACGCCAGTCTCCTGTGCCAAGTGTCAAACAGACTCTTCCAGTCAACAACGTTAAGGAGAAATGAAACAGGATAAAAGGGTTTTAAGAAATGACGTGCTTGGACAGACAGCAATTAGGCACAAGGGCTGAGTGAAGAGCAGATGTTTAATCGGGCTCCAGTGTCACTGAAATGATGTGCTATATTAATTTTTTTTTCATTGTATATTGATCTCAAAAGCTCCAATCTAGCAAAAGAAAAAAATCGCCCATTGCAGCCTGAACAATATACTAAGCCTTATCTTAATTGAACATTAGGGGATGCTCATGCGGCCATCTCAGGGCTTTTGCTAGTTCAGCTTTCAGGATGGCATCTTCCAATTACTGCCATTAGCGATGTACTTAAGGGAAACGATTCATTCTTTTACAGGGAGGCTGAGCACCTGGAGGTGTCACTGTGGATAAGCAAGGGTGGGGACCTGCAATTTGTTAGCTACTCTGTTATAAGTGCCCTTGTACCTGCTTTTAACCTCCTGATAAATGCAATGTAGCTCAACATTTTTATTTTTTTTTTTAACTGTTGAGTAAGACGTCTGAAATTACTTCAGACAAAACTGTGGGATTAGAGCCTGTGTGCAGGCAGACTCTTAAGTTACTATGGAGAAGACAGCATGCTGTAAATTCACGTCCCAGCGCATACTGCAGTAACTTCTTTACACACATAACCCTTCCCACCCCTCACCTCCAGTATTGTAAATTGGAAGCTGCCATGGTGACTGGACTACTGAGGGAACAAGCACATCCAAGAGTGCTTTTCTGTAGGCAATTTCTGGCTATTCGCACACAGGAGTTTTGCTAGTTATATTGATCTACCCATTTCTTCCAGCCAGATTCATTCCAATACCAGAAATCCAGTTTGTCACATTATAATTTTCCCTTTGGAAATGATTTGTGACAAGAGCACTACAAAAATATATACTGGCTGCAGTGTTATTGGAAAAATCTATTTTAAAATATGTATGTTTTCACCATTCGAAGCTTAGGGAGATAATTCTGCATTCATCCATTCCTCTTCTTACTGGTTGAAAGTGCTGCAATACTGTATGTCTTACATTATGCCCAGTTTTGAAGAAAGCAAAACAGATATTTTCCTGGTAACTTCATTCTTTTTCTGGGTTTTTGAGGATGTTCCAGTATATAGTAACTCTCTCCAAATTTGTTTTCAGAATGCAGGCTTCTCCAGATGAAGTTTGGGGTCTGGTATACACAGTTTCTGCTGCCAGGTTGTGCTGCATGCAGCCTCAGAGATTTTGTTTATCGTGTGGTTTCTTTACCAAAATACCGAAGATCATGTTTTTTCTCAGTTCTTTGCTGAAGACAGGCACAAAGTGATAGATGATTGTCATTTTGCATAGCTGATTACTAGCCAAGAGCCATAAGTGAACGCTCACAGGCAGCTGCATAATGCACAGCTTTATGGAGAGATTAGCCATGCACTGCTGCCTGGGTGAGCAGGAGTTACGTGTTTCGGAGGTAGGTTGCATTTTTTTTTTTTTTTAGACACTCTTTGGGCTTCTACAAGAACCTGGGGAACCAGGAATGGGCAGAGCAGGCTTCGGCTGGGAAAAGAGATCACGGCAGGAGTGCTTTTCTGTAGCTGTCACATGTTCTAAGGAAAGTTGCCAGCTTGATGCTAATGATATAATGTTCACCTGCCACCAGGGCCAAAAATGATTGAAAGAGACTTTTTATCCTGTCATGCAGTTTTAATTGTCTGTGCCTAACTGAAATTTGTCTTTGGAAGTTTCTTTGTACTGCTGGTATTCTGGAAACCGAACCTCTTCAATGAAGAAGCCTAATAACGTATCTTCCTTTTCCCAGCCAGAACTTAGTTTAACAAACAAAAAATGATTAAACTCAAAGTTCTAAGTAATTATAACCAATTGAGATGTGGAAGCTCTTTGAACAGTAACAGTGTTGTGTGTCTTTCTGCGCTTCTACAAATTCCCTCTTTTTTCTTCAGACTTTAAAGCTTTAAACATTCAAGTTCCCTGTTTCCTCTTCATGCTTTGCGTTTTAGCAATCAGTAAGCCTGGATCAGGGTTTCCAAGCAAATGTGTCCAAAAATATAAATATATATAATTTTCATTTATTTTAAAAAAAAAGAAAACAAAAGAAAAAAAAGGCTGATTTGTTAAAGGAAAAGGGATGGAAGTAATCTGTCCTGTATTAGCACATGTACTTCACACATGTGGAGCGTAGGATGAGTTTTGAGTTCCTTTACAACTTTTCTGGTTCTCCTTTAAGTTTTCATTTACAGCTGAAAACAGCTGGCAGGAGACAACGGGCAACTCTGACACTTGGAGTTGGTAAGGACCCGTTCCTGTCAAAAATGTATCTAGTCTGCCTTCCCTTCCATTGACAGCATTGCTTGCACTTACCAAGTGCTCCATAAATCCCTTCTAGTTGTCTTCCATATTTTCAGATAATTTCAGCTCTGCAGGAACATTTCTGCTGCTCCTGTCTTCCACCATTCGGGATATTTTCTTTAATTTCTTTTCACACCTGGTGGTGAGCAGTATTCAATAATCTCTCAGGGTCCAAAACACTTGAAACATGTCGTCTATATGCAGTCTCACACTTGTAACTGCTTCTGTTTAAATGAGCATGAATTTCTTAAGCATTTCACGCTCAAAATCCCTGTTCCTGAGAACCCTTTCTTAGTTACAGTCCCCAATACTGTAGTTATCGCTTTTATTAATTTTCTTTCTCCATTTTTATGTTGGGGACTTTTTTTTAAGGGGCTCCTGGGGGTAACAAAAAGCTGTAAAATTCTTTAGTCTCAGGGTCATATCAGAGCAGGTCCGGATTTGTCAAGCACAGGGTGGTGCCTCCTCCCTTCATCTATAGGGGTTCACCGAGCCAATGAGAACAACGCAGTTTATATGCATATGCATATGTATATGTATAGCTACACAGGTCAGCTGTGCGTCATGCTGAACTGCGTGTGACACTTCCAGCAGGAGCTGGGCGGCAGCTGCCGGCCATGGTGGGGCAAAGCTGGTGAAGCTCCATCGCATTCCTGCCCTTCTGAGCCGCCGTGGTCCAGGTGAGCTGCAGGTCATCAGCAGCTTCCCTGGGCTTGTCTGTGATCCCTGTGACAAGCCAGGTAGGTGTGACACTTGGCAAGCAGTGGGAAGTGCTAGTGACCACTGGAGTGCACTGGACCAGGGCTCCTGGCACAGCTGCCGTGTGCCTCCTCCCCGCTGCAGCTTCCAGTGAGGGGCGGCTTTGCTTTGCTCCCTGCAACCTCTCTGCAGAGCTACACGGCTCTGCAAGGGCAAATACAGAGAATCGTTGTCAACACGGCTATGCCAGTTAATCCAATTTGAGATCCTGGGATGAAACCCAAATTATTTACACCCTACTATCAGTACCTGTGCACTGGGAGCCAGCAGTACCTAGATGCCAGAGGCAGGTGAATCCAGGTAGAAGCCAGGAGGGAGCAGAGACTTATCATTCGTTCCATTTCAGCTGCTGCCTTTTTGCCTTGATGAAACTTCATCGCTGGCAATAGCTTCCTCCTCTGCATGCCCACCAAGCTCTGGTGCAACAGGGCATTTTACCTAGCAGAGCCACAGAGCTAGACGGTCTCTTGCCTTGCTCTGCATGGGCTTGGGAGTAATAGAATGAGTCGTTAGCTGGGAGGTGAAAATTACGATGTGTGCCACTGCTTTTGAAAAGCTAAAGAGATTAATATTAAAAAAAACCAGATGCAGTTCACTCACTGGTGTAATGAAGAGGTATTATACACCAGGCACCTGTTGGTGAAGGTAGACGTTTAACCATCTATTACTATTTGAATGCAGAGAAATCAAATACACATTCGAAACTAAGCATGAGGGAAGTTATACTGTTGTTTCTCCTGGACTGCGCTATGAAAGAGAAGAAGCAGCAAGCAGAAATGTTTAAAAAAAGACTTAAAAGGATATTGCTGCTCTATATCTTGGGTCTCCTTGCTGCGCTCAGCACTAGGTGGTTTTCTGTTAAGACACAAAGTCAAGGACAACACGCAGTACGCTGGTAGGAGAGTTAGGTCTATCATCTTCATTGCACATGCAGGAACTGGTTCTAATTAATCTTAATGGAGGTCCTTGCAAATGAGCTTCCAAAGTCTCAGCTTTCCAGCACCCTTATAAGTGTCACTGATGGTCATGTTTTGTTGGAAACAGCACTCAGAAAAAGGTAGTTTTGTAATAAATGCCTACCAAACTCCAAGACACTGCTACTGCACAGGCAGTGTCATGTTTACCACACACTTCCAAGCAAGTACTTCTCTTGCATTTTCCTTCCCATCATTACTGATAAATCAAATAATCTTACTTTCGTCTGGTGCCTTTGTGAAGTGCTATATATGTCATTTGTGCAAGAAGAATGTAAATTAATGAATTCTTTTTTCCTTTACTTGCACAAGAATAAACCCCAATATCTCAGTAGAGGTAGTGCCAGACCTGTAATATCTAGGTGGGACAAGCCAGATTATTTTTCTATTTTTAACCTGAAATTTAGCAGTGCTGAGTTTTTTAACACCAAAACTACAAAGCTTTTGGAGTAGATCACTGATGTAAAGAAGTGCTACAAAGAGATCAGGTGTCCTGCAAATCCCACACGGTCCCAATACAACCTAATGTATTGATGGGGAGCTAAGTATTCTGGAGCTCAAGGTAGGTTTTATTGGTGGCCTTTTAATTGCTGCTTTCATTGATGATGTGCCTGACCTGCCAGAAGGTAGTAAAAAGTAAACTTTTGGTGTCTTCCACGTTTGCCACATTTGATGCTCCTCTGACTGCCAAGTTATGGAGGGGTGGCCTGGAGCAGAAAAACTAGATCATGTTGCCACATCTCTCAGTCTTTATTTCTCTTAGGAACCATGGATGTCAATGCAAGCCAAACCATGGCACTAGATGAGGCATAATCTTGGGATCACAGCCATGTTCCAATTTCTTTACACTTTGTGTAGATACATTTTCTTCTACACCCCACCATTGTCCTGAGTTCTCTCTGTACAGCAGAGTTTTACCAGGATACCCCCAAGCTATCCTGCAAAATTTTATTTGTGGGTTTATTATTTTCATTGAGAAAGATGGGTGGGTGAGGAGGAAGGATGTTGATTTTTCCTGCATTAAAGCCAGCGAAGAAAAGAAAGCAGCTGAAACCTTAGAAAATTGCACTACTAATCATATTTTCGTAAGCAGTCCTCTGCAGCATTACAGTCACAGAGTGTATTTATAATTTGGTTTATGTGAGCAACAGTTTAAGTTGAGGAAAATTGGTTTCCTTTTCAAAATGTCATGTTTCTCATTTCCTTGCAGAATCTAGGGCTGCTTCGAGCTCTTATCAGCCTTTAAATCATTCAAAAACACACTCCGTAATTAAAATGCCATAAATCCTCATTAATCAATTTAGGGGTTTTGATTTGTTCTAAAACACATTTAAATAAAGTTGAAGGCTTACTAAAATACCAGATAATACCCTCCAGTGCAAAGGAAAGATAAACCCACCCTAGGATAGCTGTGCAGTGGTGGAGTTAGATTGAAGATGAGGGGCATGATTCTTCTGAACACGAGGTACCCGGTCCTGGGCTCCCCAGAACAGGAGTGGGCTGGCTCGCTGCTCAGGTACAGGTGCTGTGACAGCATTTTTAAAAAATCTGTTTTAATCTGTTGCTCTTTTGGTTTTGGCTTCTGCTCCTGTGAACATCCTGTAATAGTCGTTTTGCTCCACTGAAGGACCAGTGGAACTATTTGCCTCTAGACCCTCCTCATCTGGCTTCGGTTTTCATGTGCTTGGTCACCGACTGCTCTGTGTCCTGGGTGAAAGGCTTCCATTTCCAGCTTTGTGGCTTTTGTTTTGCTTTGGAATGTTTTCCCCTTCGTGTCTTCTTTCTGGAGTATTTAATGCTCTCTATAGCACCCAAAGTATCCCAGCCCTCTCTTGGATCCACAAACTCTTGTCTGGACCATATTTTGTCCCACACTCCAATCAAGATCTCTATCTTGTAGGGTGATGCTTCATTGGGGTGGGAAGGGATACAGCTCTGCCACAGTTCACAGATGTTAAATAGATATTTTTGACATTTATCACCACAAGGGTTAGAAACAAATCACTGATTAACACAAGAATCTGCTGCTGAAGTCTTGCATAGTCTTGTGGCATTTGGTCTGGGGTTTGGACTTGTCCCGTTAGTAATTATAAGAATGTGACAACATCACAGCATATGAAAAAACATGGAGACAAAATCTGTTGATTCATAGGACAAAAATTCTGAGCTTCACAGTGCCGTGTTGGTCAGCTGCCCCTTCCGTAAGCCAACTGGATGTAGCATGGAAATAGGTGAGTTTATAACGTTACAGAAGTCCATGCTAAGGCTACATCCAATTATTGTTAATGGTATTTAGATTTATTCTACTTGAGCAGTTGCCTTCAGATCTCCAGAAGTGAAAGAATAAGGGAAAATAAGTTACAATGAAACCAAAGAGAAACAAAATAGAAAACAGCTGACCCCTGGGCCCCAAGAAGATCCTTGCCTCCTGCAATCCTGGTTGCGAGGCAGATACAGTAACAAACCCGCTGCATAAGAAAAAGCAAATAAAGATGCTACCCTAGAAGGAACAAAACAGTCATAAATTTAATAATGGATATCTCCAGAGAAAAGATATTGGGCTTCTTTTGTTCAGAATTTTCATGTCTGTTGTTAGGGCAGGTAGAGCCAAAGCCAATAATTAAAACTCACGAGAAGATTTAATCCTTTTCCTAGAAATTTACCTTCAAGAAAATGTGGCGAGGGAGAAGCAGGTTGTTGAGGATAAGGACTATTAATGCAACACTTTATGAAAAAGAAAAATGAAGTTTTCTTAGAAAGGCAGGGATATCAGGATTCTTATATGTTTCTATTAAACTGTGATGAAGCCCTGTTCTCCCAGGTTATGGGACACTGACAGGCTCTCTGCATATAGATTTCTCTTTTCCTGCCAGCACTAGGCTGGATGAAAGCCCAGTGGTGCATTCTGTTAAGGAGCTTATTCATACAATTAAGTTTAATTGTCAGCAGTTTTGATACTTCAAACTAAAATGAAACCTGGCTCCATTTCTGCAGCTTAGATTCACCTGCAGCCTGGGAGAATTCTGATGGTATTAAAATTATAGAGTCTTGTATTGCTAAAATACCAGCTGGTTGCAAGGATAAATTCTGCATAAGCAGGTTGTTTCCTCCCAGATCTGGGCAACTGAGCAGCAGGCCTTGAATAGAGTCTATTTATTTTTTTTGTAAGCAATAGTTTCTCAAATACTGGAGCGCACGGAGAGTGTCTTCCCTGTTCATGTCAGCAGTATGGTCCTTCTACAGCTCAGTGGGCTTCAGGACAGACTTTTGAAGCAAAGACGTACATACCACACTAGTTATTGACATTGGGCTGCAATATATGGCATTTTGCAAGTATCACCAGACTCATTTGCCATGTGTTAATGAGCCTTATGGTCTCCCCCAGTGTGAGAACAGAAAATCTGAGGGATACTCTGCTTTTGCTGTTGCTTCCTCTGACTCTTAACCCTCATGCTCTCCAACCCTGGAACTCCTATGCTTTGTTTCTCTTTCATTTTAAAATATGATCACAACAAACCAACATCTACAGTCCTCCAGTGTCAGTTTTTGCTTTAGGAATCTTGGTGCTTGTGCACATCCTCAGCTGCCCAGAATGAGGATTTTACACAGTTACTAACAGAGTTGCTCCCATGTGGTAACAGGCAGGTCTGTTACACGTCACCTAAGCTTTCCTTTAAGGACAATATCAGGGTGGGGAGTCAGGAATCCATCATCAATCTCAGCTTATGTCTTAGGGTGGGGTTATGACCATGACTGGACACATTGGCCTGGAGATGGCAGCTGAGTTAGATGTTTTTTATTTGAACAGAGATGGAACTGAAGCCCACTGCTCCGCAGGGGGTGCCCAGCCCCCAGGCTGCAGAGCCGGACAGCACGGGGCACCGAGCTGCGGCAGAAGGTTTGCAAGTCTTGTGACTGGGATACTCTCATAAAAAGCAGGAGCATTTGGGTCAGATTTCTGCCCTAAGTCAGTGCAATGAAGGATTTGAATGTGAATTCCCATCATTTTGGATGAGTCCTTTAACACTTGGTATGTAAGACTAGAAGAGCTGTATCCTACATCCCCTACAGTTTTGTAAACAGTGGCAAAGTCCTTTTCCAGATCCACCGCTCTACTTCCATGAATCCCTCACTTTTTAAACTACCCAAAATCAAAACAATGTATTTTGTTTCATTTAAACCACTCATACATTTTGTTTTAAGTGTGGTCTCCAGATGATCTTAATGGAGTGTTCCTTTTTTTCCCCAGACCTCTCATTATCGTCACCTTGCTCACACATTAGTGATCATTTGTTTGTGCTATAATCAACATCAACAGAAGTACTTTCAGGAATAAGAGTTTAGTGCACAGTCCAGCTCATGTTTCTGGGACATAAGTAGTGATTTGAAGAAGTGGGATAGCCACAACTAATCACATTTTGGAAATCATGGAAACTGTGACATTATTTAATCATGGGCTGCTGTAAACACCGAAACCTCTGTCCTCCTTTAGAAACCAAATTACCAGAGAAAGACAATTTCATCAGAGCTTTACCTGTCCATTATAGTACTGCTGGCTCATTAGGTAGAGTAATTAAACATCAAGCAGAAATAATTATTATAATTATAAGACATTTGAGATCTCATTTGGCTTCATGAAATATGAGTTACATAAACTAATTCCTTTTGTAAGGTCCACTCATAATAGCAATGGATGTCTAAACAGCGATGCTCTTTGCCAGCTTATTTTTGCAGCGTTATTGGGCCAACCTTACAGCAGCTTTTAAGAACTCAGCAACTACCAACTATTATGATACCGGGATATCCAAATGGCCTCTATGTAGTTAGAAAATAGGAAATTACCATAGTAATCGTATTCGTTCGTTCTGTTCCCACTTCCACAGTGAATACAGGAGGGGAATGCAGGGGTAGTGTAGAGGAATCGTTCAGTATTTTCTCCACCACGCTGATTACCACAAAAAATGTTCAGCTCCTGATGGCAACAGACACCTCTTTTATTTATATTTTATTTCTTATTTTGTGTTTAGCTGGATTTTGGTGATGTGATTCCTCTGTCACGGCCCTGAGCTAATGCTAAGCCCTGCCGCATCGCCTTGCCTGCCTCCCCGGAGCGGTTTGCTCTCAGGCTCCACCTGAGCTGCCTTCGCTCGGGAATCTTTGCCAGTGCCTCTGAGGCAATCGAAAGTGATCCAAATTCAGACAGCAAAATGCAGCATCACTGGAATATTTCATAGTGAAATATTATTTCCTGGTGAAGTTGTTAAGAGAAGTAAGCTGTCTCATATTGAAATGCAGGGCAGTTTCCTGAAGGACGCTAATGAGCGTGTTCTTCTGCAGCTATTCATAAGATTGCTTTGACATGAGTATAGAAAAATATAGATGTTGCCAAAAGACTGCATTAAGTTTGGATGCTCAGGCTGATGCAGACTACTTCCCTCTATATTCACCTCAGTAGACCAGATGACAAATGCACTGTATAAAGTAACCTGGTTCACAGAGGCTCGCAGTAAGGTGGCACTGGTCATGCAATAGCAAAGTGCGTGTGCAGTAAGAAAAAGTGAAGGAAATAACAGGAATATCAGAAGCACCATTACAATACTATCTTATAATTGAATTTCTCCAAAAAAGGAAAGGTGTCAGACTAGGGGGGTCCAAGGCAAAGTAAAAGAAGTGAAACTGGAGAGATTGCATTTATGTAAAAAGGTTAGAATAGTTACTGTGGCTTGGCTAAACAAATGCCATAGACCTAAATTCAGAGCACTCGTAGACAGATGTTGTTACTAACTGCCTTCAAACACCCCTGGATCTGTTTGTGGTTGGCA
The DNA here is from genome assembly GCF_017639655.2 of Falco naumanni. Classification (NCBI taxonomy): domain Eukaryota; kingdom Metazoa; phylum Chordata; class Aves; order Falconiformes; family Falconidae; genus Falco; species Falco naumanni. The sequence goes on along the minus strand of NC_054063.1, from coordinate 35,012,242 downwards.
AATCCTTTACATGCAGGGTACACGGAGAAGGAGACAGGCTTGAAAATGCAACCAGAAAAAGCCATCAGCAACAGGGAAAAGTGATTTTGTATTGCCTAATTTCCACTAAATGCATTACCAGCAAATGTCCCTAAACTCTGCAGGATTTACTTCCTAATATTGCAGCAGCAAAGCAGGGCTCTAGGGCAGTGCTGAAGTTTTCCCCCTGTGAGCCATGGCAAACTGGGCAGGGCCAAGCAGTGCCAGGGGGCAAAACTCAGGTGGGAGAGGGTTATCTCAGCTCTTTCTCCTGACTCATGACTCTGGATAGCTGGTGTGCATTTTTAGTTTAACAGAAGCCCTGGTATCTCTTTCTTTTCTGCCCTTTCATGATCACAGCTCAAATCAGCTGTGGCCACCCTACAAAGCTGCTCCAGCCATGATTTGTGCCAGCTGCCCTTTCAAATGGAAATAAGTATGGACCAGTCTGTGAATGCCGACTTCTTGAAAGGTTTCCAGGATTACATTAAAGCAAGCAATTTGGGCAGAGAAGATCAAAAAGAAAGTCACAGTCAAAGTTTATCTAGGTTTCTAGGGAGCAACCTAATAAAGAAGCGTGAATAATACCCAAGAGAGGCTAAGACTTCTATTAATTCATTTGTTTGCTCGGTTCCCAGATAAGCTCCTGCTACATCATTTGGCAAAGGAGGCTCAGGTGGCTTTTTATTTGCTTATTTAAACACCTTCCCCACCTTATACTGTGTCCTGCTGGGTTTGTGAATATGTCAGGCTAACATTGCTACTGTTATTCCCTTGAATGTCTCAGTTCTTCAATACTCCATGGGATTATTGGCCAAGGAAGAAGATAACAAAGAGATCCATCGTCTACAGGTAGGAGAATAGATACATTTAAAATGAGTCCAGCATCACCACAAAAGCATTAACTCTGGCAAAATGCATCCCTTCTCCCCATGTAATGAAAAAGGAATTAGAAAGCATCATTGAGAAACCAAATTAATACAACAAGCTACTGTTAATGTATAAGCTCAGCAACCTTAATTTTTTATGGTTTTCTCCTATTCAATTTCAAATGCACATATTTATTTTATTAAAGCCCTGCTCTCCCTCCAGCCTGCAGCTTGCATACCAGTACTTACTGATGTCAAAGCTCATGTCAACATAAGGCAAAAAAACCTGAGTTCTTGTTGTACAATTTCTGGTCCTCTTTGGTATAGCCAGATTAGTAATTGAGATGTAATTGGAAATAAATTAATTGATGTAAGTTATTAGCATTGCCATTGATTAAGCATAATCAAAATCAGTGTCTGTGTGAGGTATTGATTGCCACTTGCCTTTTTGTGACTACAGCATGAATTGTCTGTGCATGGCTGGGCCTCTTATTGTTGTAAATATCCCACTAAAGCAAGAGATTAAATTCTGTACCAGCTCTAAAATTTCTGAAATAAGCGTGACACCCTTGCTTTTATTTGTTGCTGTGAAGATTTAAACAGAGTATGGAGGAATAATTTTACATTTCCTGGATTAGATTACAGTTCTGTACGAGGATAACGGTCTCAAGGCTGCCAGGCAGATTTCTAACCAGACCAGGAGCGGGTCCGCAGCCTCCCGGGTCGTACCTGGCAGTGCCCCAGCCTGGCCTGGTGCAGAAGCAGCCAGTTCTGCAAGACAGATGGGCAGCTGCATGTGCACGGTTGAACAATTTGTATAAATTCTGCAGTTTGACCCCAGGGTTCATGCAGCCCAGCCCAGCAGGGTGACAGTCCCAGGGAGCCGGGGAGCGCCGCGAGTGCAAAATCATGGTCTGCCCCTTCCCGTGCAGCATCGGTTGGCAGCTGTGACCAGCCCAGGGCGCTCTCAGAGACATGTCGCTTGAAAATCTGACAACGTGTTGCACGTGGGGCTCTTATGCCATAAGGAAAATAAAAGACCCATTTGTAATGATTCATCCTGTTGAAGAAAATGCCAAGAATTATAATATAAATAGAAAAAAAATACACTAGGTGATCATGATGGTTAATTAGGAAAGTTACCTACTTGAACTTTGTTTTTTAAACTTGTTATCTAAAACTTGCTTATGCTTTCCCCCCTTTGCACACACCATGGGGCCTTGCTTTACTTTTCCCACTGCTCTGCACCAAATTTGCAAAGGGAGAGGCGGGGGCCGGCAGCCTCTGAGGGTCGGTGTCAGACCGTATGGGGGGGTTACTGCCGTGGTGGTGCAGTTTGGCCGAAGCGTCCCCAGTCCCGTGGCTGAGCTGTTCCCCTTCACCTGACCACTGAGTCACATTCTGCAGGTGGGAAAAGGGGACCAAGTTCCAGCACTCAACCAGCGTTGCCCTCGGATGGTTTATTAGTCACATAGGAAAATAATTTTGGAACCTTTTAGCTACAGAATTGCTTTTCCCAAGCAAAGATGAAGCATGCTGGTGAGGGAAGGCGAGAAAATCTGCACAGCTACTGTGGGTGCTGCCGGTTCTGTGCATCGGAGATGTCATTCTCCAGCTCCACCGCTGCTTAATTCTTCTACTTAATTTTACTTAAGCAAAACATAGATACTTATTTTTGTTGATGATGTTGCTGCTGTCCTTAGCTAGTATCAGAGATGCAATCAGTTAGACTGGAATGGGATGGCCACTTGCTCCTAACCTATTTAGGGTGTTGGGTCCTGTCAATCCAAGCTGGACTGAGCTCTACAGGCAAAGAACAAATGTAGGTTGTCTGAGAAGGGTTCCCAAAGCTGTTTCTTCACCCTTATCAGCAAATTTAGAAAGAAATTTGAACCGAATGCATTCGGCTCTGGGAGTTGCCATGGTTGCAACACAGACGATCTAAATGTGGGAGATTATATAATCAGACAGAATGACTATTTATACAAAGAGTTTAATTTAAACAAAAAGGGAGAGAAAAGCAAATGTGCTGTACAATACATGACTTTGTCACTTTCCACTCTTGCGCGGCAGAGCTGCTGTAGCACCAATGGCGTTAAATCACAGTACTCGCACATCCGTTCTTTGCAAGGCATTTATAACATGCACTAAATCTAAAATAAAAATAAAAAAAGCATTAAGTAAAAAGTAACAGACCAGATCCAGCCAGGCAAGGAGGAGGCTGTTTTATTGTACCTGTATCAGCAGCAGTATCTTCTTTATGGAAGATATACAGGCTCTTCCATAATTTTTGTTGCTGTTTTACAATCTTGTAGACTTTTAAGATGCGATGTGGAGCTCCTTCTTTGGAAGGATTATCCTGTGTAATGCTATCACAGGGCCTAATTTATTTTCCCCTGGAGTGACTAAACATATGGGAGCAGATGCTATGGCCCATATGATGTCACCTATACGTGGTAATTTTCTTTCTAGATGGTGTTTAAGTTATTTGGGAGATGACATAGAAAGAATGAAAGTTTCTGTTGCAAGGCTTTCCGTGTGTTTCACTGGGCTTTCAGGAGATGCAGTGCTGGTTTTGGACTATGAGCTAAAGGCGGGTTATTTTAATTTTTTGACAACCTGGTGGGAAGACCACCTGGGGCCTCGTTGGGCTGCCTAAGATTTGAAGTGCAGGCATAAAGGCTAAAACAGCCTTTGGCATGTCTTTGGCTTCCCTGTTAACCCCAGCTTGGGAGCAGCATGCATGTCTCAGAGTAAGGCAATTCCTTTGCTCCCCTTCCCATCAACACAGGCTGGGCAGGTTCAGCAAAGCTGGCCAGCTCTTAAACTGCTCCCTCAAGGCTGGTTCACTGCAATTCCCCTTCTTGCATGTATGGGGCCATCCACAGCATCAGTCAGAGGCTGGCTGGAGCGGGATTTCTCCCCTATAGATTTCCCTTCAAATAGGCATTGGGGTTCTATAAAAATGGTTGAGCTTGGTAGGGATTTTCCCACAAGGTGCCGTTAGCTGATAGTGTGGCCAGGAGCAATATAAATAATAAACATTAACTACAGGCAATGCAGGGAAATAGATGTGGCCCAAATGTAATGAGGGTTGTTTTCTTGTAGCTTGGTGTCACTTTGGTGGTCACAGAGTAGACAGACATGAACAGATTGCTTTTATGCTTTGACATTCTATGGCTAGTGTTCCAATGAGGACCCCTTAATGCCCACAGAGTGGTGCGCGGAAGAACCGTGTATTTATTAGGCAGCTTTTTGGAGCAGGGAAACTTTTGCCCAGTGGCAGCAAATACTGGGGCAATCAAACTAAGCTGATGCTACATTCTGGCATCAGTCAACTGAGCCATTGGTTTGAAGCTGGTGTTTCTCCTCCCTGCCTGTCACTTTCTGTCATGATAAACTTTCCATGGAGGTATGGTTCTGCTCAAGTGACAAAGAGAAATGGGCTGTGTAACTGCAAGGAGCAAGGACAGAAGAAAATCTCTATTGCAGACACAAAAATGATATTAAAAATATTAAGGTTGCACAAGTAAATCCATTTAGAGAAGAGATATACACAGCAGAATACCTCTGTCCAACACGCCATGGAGGAAACGTGCCTCGTTTCATCCTTTGCTGATTTTCCAGGGGTTTTTATTGCCTTGTAGCATAGTGTGGATACGTCAGGGCTGTGGTTTGGGTACAAATGAGCTCTTTCTAGTTTTAGAGGAGCTTGGTCCAAGGGCTGGTGGTTGCCACCTGATGCCCAGAGGCAGTGATGGCACTGCCATAACCTCTCACGAAGGGAGCGTGCGCCAGCGCAAGGGAAGGCTGCAGGGAAGATCACAGCCGCTGCCAGCACAGGGCTGCCTGGGAGGCGGCACTGAGGGGAAGACTCATCCCTGCGAGGGAAACTGAATCAATGTCAAACGGTTTTCTCTTATGGCTTGGGCTGTCCTGGGAGTTAGATCCTGTCTTGCTGCTGAGAGAGAGAGATCTTGGATGGCTGCAGAGCACAGACAGTGCCTTGGGTAGGACACCCTGCCTTTTCCTATTCACTTCAAGTCCTGTAATGTGTGTCTCTTGCCAAGGTAGGGTTCACCACCTCTATCTTTTTGGAGTGAAAAAGACTCGCAAATGTTGGCTCTCTTCTGTGAAGTTCACTTTCATTTTAAGGGAGTACAGAGAGAAAGCTTATATTTATAATTCAAGCAGGGAAGGTAGATTCTGTTCTGCTTTTATAAACTAAAAGCACTGTGTGAGAGAGGCCTTGCAGCAGTCCAACGCAGGTTCCTGCTGCTCTGCTATAAATCTCGGAAAACAGGGTTGATGCAGCCTCAGCTCTGGTTCTGTACAGATCATTGTCACGAGAATATAAGAGGTTTTTTTAAAGGTGATTAACGTTGCTCTTCCACACCCCAAGCAGCCACATGCTCGCTGCCTGCGTGGCTCGTTTCAAAGGAAGGGATATATGGGAGCTGGAGAAAAGTCTCCTGAGAGAGCACAGGGCGAGCATCTTCCCGGCCATCAGAGCTTGAGCAGCCGTGCTACTGCAGCCTGGTAAGAGCTGGAGGTGTGCGGCGTGTGTGTCCGAGTTAAATAGCTGGTGGTTTCTTCTCCTGCTGAGACTATTAAACTATTAGCTAAGAGCTTTAAATGCTGCTGCTGGAGGCAGACTGCTTTGTCTACCCTTCTGCCGCATCCTTCTCTGTAGATAGTGATCGCTCCAAATGAATATGAGAAGTGATCCTTAAGTGAGGTTACTGGATGTGGGAAGCGTTTCCCACACACCTGTGGTCTGCCAGGCTCTGTTGGGCTTCCTCAACTGTTAGTCTGGACACAAAGAAGATGGTCCTAACTCTATGTGCTTTCTTATCGAAGTCTAAATGGAGCTAGTTTTTCATTATTATATCTGCTGCACATCCTGAAGCATGTCTCAGACAGCACCTGCTTCCTTCAAACCCTGTTTTGCAGGAGGATGACTCTAGTACTGCTCCTCTGTCCGTCCAACCTCCCTTTAGCAACAGCTAAGGGTCTAGAAAGATGAAAGCTGATACAGGCAAGACAGTTTTAAAACACCGAAGGGGCTTATTACGTCACTCCCACCTCCTGTTCAGCCTCCTTTTGAACTAACTTTTTGCAGACAGTGGGATTGTCGTTTGAGGAGGATTCATCCCTCTGAGCTTTAGAGGTCCATGGTGCAGACGTGTTTCTGGATGAGTGACCCTTGGCTCCCTAGAGCAGTGGATGCTTTTACAGGGCGGTTCACCTGACTGCTGTGCTAACACAAGTGAGCAGCACACCCTAAACATACTTATTTCTCTCCTTTGACTTCAAAGGCAGTCCAGGATGACTCAGTGAAATGGTGACATCAACTTTTGGGCAAAGAGTCCTACCCTGATGGGTCAACAGACCCACGAGTCTGCTCTGTGAGTGTTAGAAATTTACACGGTGAGATCACGAATTCAGTGATTTGAAGGTGTTTTCTTGTATATAGAGGTCTAAGGCAGTATGCTTTGCATTGATTTAATTTCAGACTTTCTTTTTCATCAGGAATCCTCCCTACAGGCTCTAGCGTTTATTTTACCATCCCTCAAATTCTGTTCGCTTATACCTGTTTCCTTAGTGGCATTTCTGTGATAACATGGGATTGTACTTGGGTTTTCAGAGGTCCTTTTTCATCTAGCCTTTTATCTTCCTAAAGCTTCATGTTATCTGAGAAGTACTTCAAACTGAAGTCTCATTGTCCTCTCATGTCTTCCAAATAAAAAGTATGAAATAAGCTTAGTCCAAATCTCTGGAGGAATTTTTTTCTGATTGACAAGTCCTTGCAAATATGTCCTGGGACCTGTCTGTTCTGCCTAATAAATCATCATTAACTCTCACCAGATAAAGAGAGATACTCTTCATCTGACAGGGTATCAATTCAGTTGCCTTAATGTATATAAGGTTTTAGGCCTCTCCATGAGCAGGCTCCAAGAGAGGCTTTTTGTCAAGTGAAAAAATGGAATTCAGGCAGCAGAACTCGGCTGCCAGGTTTGCCAGTGATGGACGATGCAGATGGGAATGCAGCTCTTTCCTCCTCTGCTTTATTGATCCTGTGGCTCTGACCCATGTAGCAATGTTTCTGTATCAGTATCAAGCAGAAATGAGTGAGGGTGGAGATGATGGCTTAAAGTCAGTGTCAAACCCAGAGGACTCTTGGGGAAAGCTTTGGGGGGTCTAATGCGGGTCAGGACACTGAGTTACAGCATGGTACCAACTCACTGCAGGGGAATACTATGTGGAAGGTTCCATGTTCTTGGTCATCATTTTACTTAGGCACACCTACAAAGAGCTCACCAGGAGCAAATGAAAAAAACAGTATATGACACGCAAGCTGGAGTTTCCATATTTATTGTTGGCCAGAACTGCCTCATGCTGGAATTTAGAGGTTTGCTCTGGTTGTCGGGATGTGCTTAGTCTTATCTATCCTTCTGTTCTGTAGTTCCCGTGCTTCTGTTGGCCAAGCTTAAAACAAAACAAAAAAAACCCAACCAAACACACACAAACCTCCAAAAAACCCCACCACATTGTCCTCTGCCTAGGTTGTGATTCAAAAGGTTTTCTTACATGCTATTGAAAGTAATTCCAAACTGTGTTGTTAGAATAAAGCAACTACTAAAATAATAAAAGCCACAGTAGTAATATAGTACACAAATTCTTGCTAACATTAAATACAGTCCAGATATTTCACTAACTCCTTAGTTTTCTTCAGTTGTCTTTCTCATTCTTAAGCTTTTAAAAACTGTTCTTGTAGATTAAAAAAACCAAGCAACCTGCTATGTATAACTTCAAGTTATGTCCTTTTGCATTTTTTTCTCCATAAACCACAAGATTAAAAAAAAAAAAAAAATTAGGGATTTTTGTACTTAATTCTTCCTCTGCCAGAGCTGAGCTATCAAGAAATGCACCAGACAGGAGTCTTTTAATGCACTCACAGCAATGGCAATGCTGAAATCACTGCAGTATTTTAGTCATTGTGTTTAAGTATCAGGATCCTGCTTAGAAAAATATATGACTTGATACCTCAAGTAGTTTATGGTCTGATTTGTTAGCTCAGTTGCTATGGCAGAGAGTTCAACATGAGCGAACCTGTGGGGAGGCAAATGCCACCTCATACTTGGAATTGGGTTGTGGTCTCTAAGGAACACAACAAGAGAATTTCTGCCCGTCAAAGGAGATGTACAGGGAAAAGACTGATGGGATGTGGCCTTGGAAGAGCCCAGGACTCTTCTAAGGTGCTGATGTCCCACTGGGAGGTTAGTGTTCCCAGAGCCACAGCGACAATAATGGTATTGGGGGAAGTCAGATAAATACACTGAGTTGTGGTTGTAACAAATTGTCTTGAATGAAATAGACACGGGTATCTTTGCTCAGTTGGGGCAGAAGCTGAAGGAGGACATTGGGCATAAAGCAAGGCACCAAATAAATACGTACCAGTTGGCCACCAACCAGCAGAAGGACAGATGAAGAAAGGAAAACTCATGCAGGCAAGGCCATGTTATAAACACAGTCTGGATGCCCAGATAAAGGTGTCATAAAGGGAAAGTAAAAAATAAATAGTTTTGTTCTGTTAGCATCAGTGATGTTTGTGTCATGGAGTGCAAACAAGATCAAAAGGTGTAGTCACATATTTCCTTCCTGAATGTGCAATGATTTAATAGACATCCTCTTACAACTTTGCTGGAGAGAAAGCACGTCCTCTTGAATGTAACTGCACCACCTGCTTTTCAGCCCTCCATGAATCCTAGTCCCATTCCACAGGTAAGCTGAACATCTCAGGCTGTTCTCCTTCACAGCCTTGGCTCTATAAATAAAAGAAGATTATTTGTATTGTATGGTCCAATTCTTCAAGCTTTTGACAGGGCTTTTAAAGGAAGCTACTTGAAATCTATGTTAACACAGGAAATAAAAATGAAGCACCTATATCCCTCAAGACCTTGGTTGGTACTTAGGCTGTGAGAGCACGGCAGTGCACCCAGAGTGGAAACGCGGCACTTAGGAGCTTGCAGTGCTTCTGGGCCTTGACAGAAAACCAGCAGTTTGGGCTTGCAGCAAGACAGCAAAGAAACATGTAGCAGATGGGCACCAATCAGTAGAAGAAAAAATGAATAAAGGAAAATTCCACAGCTCCTGTGGTTGAGGCTGTGTTATAAACCCAGCCTGGGTGCCCACATACAGGTATCACCCACTGGAAAGTAAAAATAAGTAGCTAAAATCGGTAAAGTCGTCAGGAAAGCAGCAGTGTCAAAAGTCATCAGACAAATAACAAAGTCCTCCTTTTCTTTCTCAGGCCTAGCAATTGAAGAAGGTGTTGGCTTGTGATAAAAAGGAAATTTCTTAGAGTGTCTTCCAGCATCCAGCCCCGTGTGGCTCAGTGCTTGGCACTCCTGTGGCATCCCTGATGGAAATCATTGAGCGAGAGACCTTGTAACGCCCTTGGGGTGCCAGGTAAATCATGTCACCCTGAACAGCATGGACGTGCCCTCTTGTTGGATGGACTCAGAGCTGCTGGAGTGCCGGGGACTGCGGCTCAGTCAGACAAAGCAGAAAGAAACAGCCCTATGGAATAGGAAGTCATAAGCTCTGGGGTTTTTTTGTTTTGGTTTTTTTTTTGTTTTTTTTTAATGACATGTATCATAGATTTGCAAAGGGTTCCCAACAGCACCAGTCCTGCCAGGCTTGTTAGAGTGTTCCCAGCTGTTCATAGCTGGGTTAACAGCGTGTGCGTGCGTATGTGCACACACACACACACGTCCATCAAAGTGGAGTGGAATTCATAGCAGAAACTAACACTAGTTACTTGGTAAACATTAGTTTAATATCATCACTAAGCCTCCTTCTGTAGCTTAATATTTTGTAATTTTCTGTGTGCTGGCAGAGGTTAAACAAGCATTGGTGTCTCCCTGTATGCGCAGGCTGCGCTTCCTCGCGGCTGGTTGCGTCAGTCCTGCGCCTGCTGCCTTTCTGTCGGTAGCACTACAGGGCTGGCCGACTCCCAGAGCAGCGCCTTTGCTTCATCACTGTCAGCTCCTGCCAGTTCACCTCTCAGTCATAAAAATTATAAAACAAAGTCCACTGTCTGTTGTCTAATATTCCTTCCATTAGACATGCCCTGCACTCTTTGCGGGCACCTGACATTAACTATTTGGCACAGACAGTCTTTTACAAATCTGAAATACCTCGCTAACACTTACCCGACCCTCCTTTCACGCTTAGGAAATTGCCATAACTATCTCCATTTTACAGAAAAGCTTGAAAGGAGACTCAGAAGTGATACCCCAATTTTTGTTCAGGGCTGGTAATTTAGGTGTCTTGTTAGCTGCGCTCCCAACACTTCAGCCTGAATTTCCCTGCCGTTAAATAATCGGCTCTAACAGGGTGTGTGTGCACTTCATTCTTCTGGAAACCTTCTGGAAACCAGGCATCGCTAGCTGGGCGCTCCAGAAGGAGGGGCACGCGCTGGCAATTCTCACTCATTTAAAACCTGAAGCATCAGTCCTGAACAATAGACAAGGATGTTAGGGATCCTTGCAGATCCTCTGCAAGAATTTCAATGTGCTTACAATTTTTTTTATTATTTGGCGTCCACTTCTATATCGTCCTTATCCGTGCTGTTTTCCCGCAGTAATTTCTCAGCCTTCTGCTGAGGTGTGCTGTGTCCCAGCTCGCGGAGGTCTGGTTCCTCAGTACTGACTGCACGGCGGTATTGGATCCTGTGGTTCAGTTTATAACCCATCATATTTTCCCTGCCTCTCTCCAGAGGAATCGTGCTTCTGATTAATTTTATTAGTGGGTTTATTTCAGTTCAAAATGAGGCGTAGGTTTCCAAGTGACAGAAAATAGTCCTTTTCTTAGAGCATAACAATGTGTTATCCAGAGAAAATGAGAAGATTTTAATGGCTGCTTTAAAGTCAGAAAATTTCAAGCTTGATTAAAAACAGAACTAAAGGCAAAAAAAGGTGCAGTGTTAATTCCCAAACAGGAGTTGCAAAGATTGCTTCCACGAGTTACTGCTGTGCTCTGCCACATGCAGCAAAACTGTCCTGGATGCTGGGTGGCACAAAATTCCCTGTGGAGGCTGAGTGCTGGAAGGCACTCCAAGAAATTTCCTTTTTCTCATAAGCCAGCACCTCCTTCATTTGCTGGGCTTCAGAAAGGAACAGAGGACTCTGACTCTTGACATCGATGCCAGGAGGAGCGCTGAGCTAGCGTACAAGATTTAGACATTTCCAGATAGAGGAGAGGGGAGGGACTGGGAACTCGGGGAGCTAAACCTTAGCATGGCCAGGAAAGGAAGGAACCGTGAGCCCTGCCGCAGGCTCTTGATCGAAGGGCTGTTGCACCAAATGGAGCATTTTTCATCATCACATCCCCTGCCTTGAGTAAGACTATTCATCTTAATTTCTTCCTCTTGCCTTGCAAATATCTGATGCAATTTGCCATCTAATGAACAATACTTGAATTCTTTCTTGCTCTCCTGAGACAGGTAGTATTCTTTCTGTGTTGAAGACTATGTTCCTCACGAAACGTTTGCTCATTCTTATTCCAGCTTCCTACCTTTACAGCTGAGCTCCTTTCTCATCTTTGAATCATGTGCCTTGCCTCTTGATACCAGAAGTGATGTGACCACTATATTTTGCTTAAATTCAATGATCTTCTTTTCTAGCCCATCTCTTTTTAAAGCATTCAACGAGCGAATTATGGAATCTCAAGAGCAACCAAGCCTTCCTGTTCAACCATTTTCTTCAGTTTAGTTAAAGTTGTGAAGACAGAGAGCAGAACTCATTTACAGAGAACTTTTGTCTCTGCCTTGGCTCCAGAGAGCTCTTAATACAGAGCAATTTCCTCTCATCAAAAGCTTTCTCCAAGGTGGTGCTTGCTTTACTCAGACTGAGCTTATGGGCATTCATCTTCCTCAATACTTCATTAATCACACAGGGGACGTCTGCTGTGGAGGATCCTGACTGAAATTCTGCCTATTCGCATTTGGTTTAGAATGGGAGTTAATGGCTTAATACATTTGTAGGAGAACCCTCTGCGGAGCAGGGAGCGCTATGGGGAGGCTGGAAGCTCAGCTCAGCTCACAGCTGTTGACTCCATCGACTCATTCAAACTGGGAGTTTCCATTTAAGTTTTTCAATGTCATGAAGTTCAGCATTGCTGGATTCTAGTATCCTTTATTGTGCCTTATTTTTCCATGGTTGACATTTACAATAATTTTCTAAATGAAAGATTGCATTGCTTTGTTCGTGGTTATGCAGTTGTTGACAGCGACATGTATTTAACTTTATTTTCATGAGTTATTTACAAGGGCAGAGTTAACTATAATTGTTTGCCACATGGTTTGCATACAGTATGTGTACACACACAGTTTGTATGAAATATTTATGATACTTGTGAATTTTTCCAAATGGCAAAGGTTGAACTACTGCAGAAGATTAAAACCAAACAAGTAACCCGTTTCCCCAACAGCCCCAATTTAGACTTTAGAATAACCTTCCAGCCCAACAGTTACAAATCAAATAAAGACCTATATTAAAAGTTTTGCAATTCCGTGTGCCTATATGTGCCTGCTATGCACATCTACCCTGTATAAGATGTCCAATATTTCATCCTTTACCTAAAGGCAGTTTCTTTTGATGTCAGTTGTGGTAGCACAGAGTAGATCCACACAGGGAGACAGTTTTTAGCATGAGTGAAGCGCAGTTGGTATACAAGATTGCATTTATCTATCATCTGACAGTTTATCAAATTTAACACTTAAGTCTCCTCAGGAGATCATTGGTGAAGCCAGCATATCAAGACATACCTTGAAAAGGTAGAAGTTGTCATTCAAAAGGGGAAAGGTACTTAAATAGGCTCAGAGTCGGTCATAGTTTCAGAAAAGTTTGAAAACATTTAAAGTAAGAAGGAAAGTATGATGGAATTCCAGACGCAGCGCAAACACGGGCCTTGCTCCACCTTACCCCACCACCCACGTGAAGGAATAACATCAATCATCAGCGTTAAAAAAATACCCCAAATCAGCAGAAGTCTGACGTAATCATGACGCACACTTTTCTTATTTCTCTTTGATTTTCAGTTTGTAGGATTCAGAACACCAAGCTTCTTGACACAAGTTAATAGACAAAAATTTTGCTTGTGAACTTCAGCTTACATTTAATTGTAAGTCATTAGGAGTAGCCCAATTATTTTACTTGAACAGAGGGCTGAAATAAGGATGTCAGCATGACCCTGCTAGTGTACACTAACTAGTTAAACAAACTGTTGGGAGTTGAATTAATAGACTTCAGGCTGCTTAATCCCATGGCAACAATCATCCCTAAAGATCTCTTTAACCTTTCATTAGAGATATAGGAAAAGGAAAAATAGTTAAAGAATTGAAGATGTTGGGTATTAAGCAGGGCTTTAATTTTAACAATGTCCCTTAATCCCTTTTCCTTTTGCTATTGAGAAGGCTTTTTCTAAGGAAAACCCAGGTTTGGAGACTTTCAGGTGGTGCAATAAAAACATATTTGGGAGAAAGGAGCAGTTAGAGATAAGGGAGCTGCTGCTGCTATTGTTCCTGTTGAAATCTAATTCCAGGTCGGAGGGGGGTGGGGTGGGGATGGGATAACAAAAAACCAAACAAACAAAAAAACAACCCAAAAAGAAAACAAACAAAAGACACAACAGGAGCATTAGCAAAGAAAAGATGCACCCTCTGTCTTTTGTGGGACAGGTTTTTCCTGGCAGTGGTGTGATCAGCCTCTCCGGCACTGATGGGCGATACTGAGGGCTGCATTTAGCTTCATTTCCAGTAGCAAACACAGCAGTGCTGCAGAAGAGATAGGGGAGCCTTACCTGGCTGATGCTGTCTTTTTTTTTGTTCTTGTAGAAGAAGAAAATAGAAAAAAAAAATAGAAAATACAAGTAGATCCGTGAAGACTAAAAATTGAAGCAGCCTTGTTTCCTGTGGGTGTGTGTCCAGTAGCCGACTGAATTTTCTGACCAAGAAGGCTACAGTGGAAAGCCTGTCATGTTTCAGACCCTTACCTGGCAGTGACTGTCTTACGTCCAGCAGTGTTAGCTGATAATACAGCCCTTCTCCCCATGCAGGGCGTTTTTAGGGGACATTAATGTGTTTCTGTTTATCTTTCCCCTTCTCCCAGCTGCCTGTCCTTCCAAGGCTTATAAGGATCCAGTTGTCTTTGAGCTTTCTACTGCTCTGTCAAATCTGATCAAGAGACCTGTGGGCTTAGAAGTTGTGTGTGAGGTGAAGGGAACGAGAAAGACAGAGGGACCGCACTAGCCTTGTTTCCATAGTAAATGAGGCTAAGAAGGTGGAGGAAGAAAGAGGAGACATATGGCAAGTGGTGATAGCAAGAACCACAGCTCTCCTGAGGGTGGATTCGGGTTTTAGTCATAGATTGGAGACAGAGATGTAATTTCTCTGAATCAGCCAAGATGCTTTTCAGGATCACATGGAATTGCAAGGGAACCAGTGATCCAGGAAATAGTAAGATTTGCTGTTATGGTAAACACAGTCCTTCCTCCTCACATCTTTCTGTCCAGTGTCACAGTGCTCAAACATCTTCCCTTTATTTTTATTTTTTAATATTTTTTTTTTTTAGAGATCCCCAAATGTTGATGGCTTGCAGAGGTTTTTTGGGTCTTCCCCCCCCCCCCCCCCACCTCTTGTTTTTGCTATTTAGCACACTAGATATTGACAAATATTTGTTTACGTTTTCATCCTGTTGTATTTAAGAGTGAATAGCAATTATTGTTCTTAGATCATAGACCTGTGCATAGCACGATTTAAAGAATTGTGACCAAATATCAAGAATTCATGGTGTTAAGGGAATGGCCAGGGCAGGTGTCTGCAGTTCTAGTAGAAGAAACTTAATAATATTGTGACATTATGTAGATGGAGTTTACTACTTGGTGCTTACTACTAATAATCTGTTTTATAATGTATTCTTAATTATCTTCATTAAATAGAGCTCAGAAAAATCTTGTTTACAGCAGCCATGCACTTATTGCCAAAAAAAGCGAAAGGTTTTCCACACACTCACAGGAGAAAATAGGGTTTAGATACACAGCTGAATGATTTGGATCACACCCTGGAAGCCGCCGGGAAGAGATAAATGCTGTAAAGAACATCGGGATTTTCAGTCCTGCTAATGCAGAAGACAACAGGCGCCGGCGCCTCCTGACGCATGCTGCACCGTGGGGAAGGGCTGCGTTAGCCACAGCCCTGTCGAGGCAACATCAATAATGGGGTTGGGTTTCTTCCCCCAAGCACTGGCAGGAGCCCCTGTGGGGGGCTCAGCCCCCTAGTGCCTCCCCCAGACCCCACCACGTTTCTTGGAGGTGGCAGCTGTCACCTGATCTGTGTTTTCTGACTTTACATCCAGTGGCAGGTTAGACCGTGGGGCACGTGGAGGTGGTGCTGGGGTGGAAGAGCTAAATTGGAGTGACAGATGCCACACGTCTTCCCCGCCTGCTTGGAAGATGGTCAGCTACGGGGATGTGTTTCCTTGTGTGGCAACATCAGCAACGGTGATGAGAAAACCAGTGCAGGTCCTTCAAAGCAGATGCATGTGATCCTTATGCCGGGAATTGTGCCACCGAATCTGGATGCTTGATTGAATGCAACTTGTTTGACTCTGCCTGCCTCGTTACCTCATGCTTTGAATGATTCATTATCAGAGTAAAGATAAAAGAAGCCAGAGTATAAAAGTATCTTTATCTGCAAGCCCTGCTCTCAGTGGATTACAGCTGCAGAGAGCGCCAGCTCCGTGCTCCGGCTGCACGCGGCGAGCGAGGATGCTGCCGTGGGGAGGTGCTGGAAATTGAAGCCCCTTGTATACCTTGTGCTGTGTTAAATCAAAGCCAACCTTGCCCCCTTCGGCTGTACTCAAATCATGGGCTGCAGGGCAGCGAGAGGGAGGGAGAGACTGTCTTTTGCCAAGTGGCAAAGAGTGAATTAACACAGCAGGTAAAATTTTCTTGCTTTTAAGTAATTGTAAAACATAATAGCAGTTACCTGCCTGTTTTCTTGAGGGATTTGTACTGAACAAGGGAAAGAGCTGCTAACAGGATCCCAGGGATGAGGAGAGATTTCAGAGGAAGGATCAGAAGCATTAAATATGTGGCATGTAGTGAGGGAAGATTGTAATGAATGGGTATATCTGCCTGGCCCGGCACTCTACCACTCAGTGCCAGCCACTTGAATGAATTTATTTAGGGAACAAAAGCAAAATAGCCGAGTTACCATGATTCCACATATCTTTTTTTTTTTTTTTTTGGTCAAAAATGTCAGTTAGCTTAAGGAAAGCCTTCCTTCCATTCCTGTGGGGCTGAGTTATTTCCATAGGTACGCTTTTGGGATGCTCCAGTAGCATCCAAAGCCCTCTGACCAAGATGTTAAATCCAGCTGTTTGAGGAGGAGGGATCTGTATATTTTGGAGCCTGTACATGCTAAGGTGAGAGGAACGGGTTATTTAATGTAGTACAAAAAGATCTATTTAAGCACAGAGTTACACTAAAATAGGAATTTTTATGTGAGCCATAAAAGTGTCAGATGGCTCAGATAATAATAATATCACATAAAATAAAGTAATTGTATTGTATAAAGGTTGTCAGTTTATTTGCAACACAGCTAGTCATAAAGCTGATCATTTTCTGTTAAATTAAATTTTCACAATTTGCCTCTGAGTGAGAAATAAAGGTCCTGGTACTTTTTGTTTTGTATTTGTAATTTGGGTAAAGGAGACAGTTGTCCTTTTCAGCACCATACTGTGACATGTCCCTAGGAAGGGGGATGCCTCAGCAAAACTTTAACTATTAGAAACGTGCCATTTCAGTTGGCTGGTAATTACCACTGGAAACTCTTATTTTCATGATGACTGACAAACTGGTTCCAACTCTGTATACTCAGCAGCAAATCTTGTACATCTCCCATCTCAGGTCATCAGTTTGGTAGCCTACATCTAGTGGCACTCACGTTTTATTTACTTTCTGGATCAGAACATATATAATTGTAAAAACTTATAATACATTTTTTTTTTTGTCCTTGCTAAATGAGTTCAAACCTCCAACCCTTCAGATCCGTGAGTAAGGATGATGAAATAGTAAAGCAGAGGAAATACTTGTTGGCAAGTTGATTAGGAATTTGAGAACACTCTCTCTATAGGTTATAAGTCCCAAATCAGATTTGATAAATCAAGTGATATTAGAAGAGGAGATCAGCAGGGCTCAGTAGACTTAAATATTGCAAGGAACTATTGCTCTCATATCCATCCCAACATACAACTGTATGCGCATATTAAGTGGCGGTGGATCAGTCTTCCTGTGCTTGTTACATTTTTGAAAGACAATAGATCAGTAACTTCATTTAAAAAAAAAAAAAAAGGCAGTCCACATTTCTACTCAACTGAAACTGCATGAAAGATGATTTTTAGCTATTCATTTACTTACACATTACTTCTCTGTAGCAAAAGTTTCTTCCCCTCCATGGCTGCAACACAGCCACAGCTGGATATACCAGAATGGCGCAGGAGCGTGGTCAAGGTCTCTGAGCTTGCATGTATTTTACTGAAATTATTCCACCTAGAAATGAAAGCAGGATTACATGGTCTTCACCTGTAATGTCTGGACCAGCACAGTCGGGCAATCTGCACTAGACCTTTAATCATTCTGCTCCAAAACCACCGGGCAGTTCTGTATGGCGTTACAGTGAGGATGTTGCTGGTGCTCAAACTCCTTTTGCTTGCGGAGACTTGCTGCAGGTTCATCCCAACCCATGCCGTGGCACAGGTGATGTGTAAAGAAACACGACACGTGTGACACGCTGTACTAAAAGGATACATTACAGGGAGCGCTCACCGAATTAAAATGCAAAGACGTGGCTTCAGCATACGCAGTGTTTACAACCTACAGAGTTAGGGGTTTAGCACTCTCCAGCGAGGCTTTAAAGCAGTAGGCAAGGATCTTTGTTCTTACCTTTTTTTGTGTGTCTAGCACTTCATTAAAATAAAATACGTGGCATAAATCTGTCATGCTTTCTGTCAGCCTGTCGCCTCCACCTCTGTGCAGGGCTGAAAGCAGCTGCTGATGGCTTCGATCGGGTCTCGGGGAAACAAAACCTGCCTGGCAGCGAGCACACCTCCGAGAGCGAGGCGTTCCTGTCTGCCCTTCTCCTGCCTTCTGTTCCTGTGTGCCCTGTTTCCCAGTGACCTCCTGAAGAGCCGAGAGGTGTCACTGGGCTGTTTGGTTAGAGAAGGGGCTTGCACGTGCCGGCGGAGCGGCTGCCAGCCTGCCCCGCACCGCAGAAGGGCTTCCTAGGGCTGATGCTCCCATCCAGCCACCAGGTTTCAGCCTGTTTCAGCCCGGACACCCGTCCTGCACCATGGTAGAGGCCACTAACACCCTTCAAGCTGCCTCTGTCTTCACAGCCAGTTCAGTTGTTACTTTAATTTGGGTCTGACAGCTCCAGTCCTGTTACCTCCTGTACAGATATCAAAATAACAGTACTTATCCCAGATAAACCAAGGGTTATTTCAAACCCCCCCCCCCCCCCCCCCCCTTTCTTTTTTTTCTTCCAGCCTCCCATGAAAGTGTAAAAGTGGCTGCTAGAGAATCCGCTCAAAAAAGAAAGGTAAAAATCTTCTGTCAACATAGTCTATAACCTACCTTAAAAGCCTCAGAAGGGTTGAATTCCACAGACAGAATATTTTTCCCTGGTAATTATGATCATTTTTCATTATTAGCACAACCAGGATCCATTTAACTGAAGATAGTCTCTCTAGTAATTTCTTTTTTCTGCCATTTGCCAGTGCATGTATGGTTTTTGTGTGTCCAGGTTACGGAATGGCAAGCAGAGAATGGACGGGTGCAAAGCTTGTGTATGTGCAAATATGTGAATTACTCAGTCTTGGAAATGAAACCCTTATAAAGTGATCTAATATAGGGAGATGCTTGCGTAGTATCCAACAGAATCCAGAAATAGGGCTGAAAGGACTTGGCACAGGACTCCAGTTGGGCTCCGGAGGAAGGGAATGCTGCCCGATCGGACACGCACCCTTGGCTCTGAAAATCAGGCCCTAGCCATGTACAAACGTGTACGTATGATGAGCCTATTTAAAGGGAAACTAATTAGAAATATAGACAATCCACCCTTCTTCAAATGAAATTATTGTAGTCTCTGATCCATAAATCTGACGTTTATACATATTTATATGCTATTGCTTAATGAATACCTGATTAAGGAATACAGCTGCCAAGTGAATAAATTTGTTGTTAATCAAATGGCACTATAAAGACAGATCATCAGACCTATTAGAATATGTTCATTCGGCAGATAAATCTGCGCTGCAGCCTGTTAGCGCGGTGTGTAATGCAAACCAAATTGTTCTTTAGAGCTAAACCTTGAGCTTTGCCAGAATAAAAGAGACTTTGCATGGAGGCAGATGAGATGAAATCCTGTATTTTTACTGAGGGCATGAGAGCCCTTGGCATTATGTCTTGTATTGAAAGTAAATTTCACCCTAATTGAACACTAAAGGCTGAGGAATGCTTAAGTCTGTGCACTGAAGATTTTACTGTGGTATATAATTGCCGCTCTCTTTTGTTAGTGTATCTAATTCAGCAGTATAAATTACCAGCTTAATTTTTTTCTTATTGTGTGATGTACTAATACTATTATTTTGTACTACCAAGAATTAGCAACTGGCATTTACGTTTATAGATCCTTTCATCCGGGGAAAATCTAATAACAAAATTGGTCTAAATATTACTTTAAAGGGCTGAAGCGTGTGTGAGATGAAAAGATAGCCTGAGGTAACTGTGGAATGGCCACAGTGTTTACAGGGATCCATCAAAACACTACAGTGACTTTCATGAGCTTTGAAATGTTGGTACGTTTTTGAATTCAGATTTGAAGTGCTGTTTGCAAGATTGTATTTCATGCTGAACCATGGAAAGTATATTTGTGCTTCAGATATTAATGAAGGGCAGACAGAGGGCTCCCAAAGCTGTCTGTGATGTGAGCTGCCCACTCTCCAGCGGGCACTGGTTCTGCCAACGTAAGCACATGGGGCTTTGGCTTGTAAATCCCCCCGGCGGAGACCCTGCCTGTGCTCCGCTTGTCCCCCACCAAATCTCGGCAATACTGTGATGAGAACAGCTACGTCTGCACGTAGCCGAAGGGGTCAGGGCAGCGCTGGATTCAGCACAACTCTTCTTACCCTGAGCATGTACAATACATGCAAAACTCCCGGTTATCTTGCATAAAATACAAAATGGGGCGGATGGCCCATTTTTTCACCTCCAGCCTACTTTCACTCTTACCCCTCCACACCTACTTTTCCTCCTCAGCCTGCTTTTCACCTGACAATATTCGAATATATATAAATAAATATATAATATAACATTAATATAATAGCAAATACTTACAAGTATTTGCTAATTGTAATAAATATAATCATCCTGCTTTAGGTCATATTCAGTTGATATTATTTCTGCTAGGTTTGGTAATATCTGCGAAGAAAAAAGTAATGGGAAGAAAAAGTCCCAGAAGGGAAAAGCTTTCGAGAGGTTCAGGTTTGTGACAGCGTGGCCCAGACCGTGGGTGGGAAGAACAGGGATTTCCCCACGTTGTTTTGCTTCCTCTAGCCGTGGAGGACTTCCTGGGAAAGTGGAAAAGGCTTGGAGAAATGCAGGAGGAGGCTGGACTACGGTTTCCTCCCAAGCCACTGCCGAGAGAGCTGGGCTGGTGCGAGGGGCAGCCGACAGTACCTCCAGGGAAAGGCCATGGTCCTTGGCTTGTCTCCCGGAGCAGGGTGGAGGAAAGCATTGCAACTGCCACTTGTTTGCTGGTCTGCTCCCAGCACCGAAAAACAGTTTCCCACTTTATCTGCTGTCCAGGATTGAATGTGAAAATCTAATCTAGTGCCTTATTAATTGCATTTCTCATGTACTTTGATCATCTCACGTGAAGCTTAATCCATTAATTTGTCTCTGATGGCTTGCTCTTAAGAAACCTTTGGAGCTGCTTCAGAAAAGGTTTCTCAGGCCAGATGTTCTGGGTAATTTCTCCTTAAATGCCAATTAAACCCCCTGAGCCTGCTCCATCCATTGCCCACAGAGCCGCCGCGGCAGGCGCATGGCGCACAGGTCAACCTGCCTGTTCCCCTCGCCACGGACCATCCCGTGGGAAACAGCAGCCGCCGGCGCTGCAGAGCTTGAGCCAAATAATCCCGTAAGTGCAATGGAGAAAATTTAGACTTAAATGGACAGGGAATTCGTCTCCCACTGACCCTTGGCATTCTCATATACATATGCAGATGTGTACAGATGTGTGCGTGCAGACGTGCACACACTGCAGAGCTTCTTGAGTGCTCGGGGCTGGTCCTGGTGCTTTCCCAGCTTTGGTGGGGATCTGTTGCTCTGCTCTCAAGCAATCTCTACCTATGTCCATATCTAAGCAGTTTTCCAGTACAATTAATGGGCTAGACGAAGGCTTTGGGTAGTGTCTTGTTTCCTGGCATACAGTACATTATTTTTCCCTGAAGCATGTGTTCAGACAGAGTCTTGATGGTCTTTATTCCAGAATTTGTAGAGAAGCTTTCCTTCACGGCAAGAAGTTTCAGCTGAGATTCATTTTGCGCTCATCAGCATTTCTCAGGTTTGCATTCAACCACTGAAATGTTGCTGAGAACAAGACATTTCAGTTTTGATAAAGTCCCAGAAGTTTTGCAAACCCTGGATTCTGCCCTCATGTCCCAGTTGTGTCAAAAGGTCATTAGTGGGTTTTTTTTTCCATTTTTGAAGTTGACAAAACAAAACCGAGCAGCACTATTTTGTTTGAGAATACAGAGGCTCAGCAGTAAGAAATTTGGAAACCTACATTCAGAAGCATCAGATGTGTATAACCTTGGAGAAAACAAGGCCTCTCCTGAAAGCAGTGAGTGACAATGGGATCAGAGGACGAGTGAGAATTTAGATATATTTTTTTTTCTTTTTTGGCGGTTGCATATCAAGAGGGAGAAATTGGCAAAAAATACTTATAAAATTCAGAACAGACAGAAGAGGAAAGATTAAGCAGTGATTATAAGCATGCTGTCTGGAGAATCAGGTCGTGCATATGCTTAGGTTATGCATAGCTCTGTGATCTCACATCACTCCTATCCATCTCCCCTCCTGTTTGTTCCCTTCCTTTGTGTCAGTTGAAGCTAAATGGCAGGAAATCTGTGAAAAGACCTGTCTGCTGCCTTGCGCTGGTATTTCATCCAATGCAAAGGGTTTCAATACTGACTGGAGTTTCTGAATACTACTGTAATACAAGTTCAACCCTCCTTTTCTATGTACCAGAGTCAATATGCATATAGATTAGCCTTCCGGTCTTTCACTAAAATACATACAATTTGAGCGGCTTAATACGCTCTGTTCGATTCTCAGCCCCATCTCGGCGCGGCAGTCGCTGCCAGCGGCCCCGTCGTGCCGAGCTGACGAGGTGGGGATGGGGCCCTCAGAGCTCCTGCCTGGCCGGGCGGGGGGCGCGGGCACCCTGTTGTGTGCAGCTGAGCCCCCACCCCCACCCATCCCACCTGAAGGCTGTGTTTTCCCTTGCTGTCTCCCGTGGAGAAGACAGACGTGTGGCAAGGCCAGCAAAACTGCTTCAGTAGCAAGTTGGAGAGAATTATTGAATCCACAGTGACGACAATCGTAGCTTTAGCAAACTGACTGAAATTAATGCAGAATCTGAGCGGTTCTGTGTGCTCTGCCTTGATGTTCCTCATTTAAAATGAATCTCTCTAGACCTGAAGGCTGTTTGGAAACAGCTGATGGTGCCTGTAATGAGGATTCCAATCTTCAAGTCTCCAAACTGAAATTAGACATATGTCCTGACATGTTGACATTAATTTGAGCTGTTACAGCTGTAATGGGTTTATTTTGCTAGCATTTTTAATAGAATTTCAGGGGAGACGGGCTTTGCTCCATGAGTCAAGTTGGGGAAAGGCTGTGAGCAGCCATAACTTCAAAGGTTAATTTGAAAATGCTTTTCTTGACAGAACTTTTTTGAATTGCGAGGTTACTTGAAAACATGGTATTGTAATAGCTGGTACTATGGCTGGAAAAAGCGGGCTGGATGTTGCAGTGGGAATACACCAGTCTTTCATTTCCAGGTATCAGCATTCAATTCCACCTTGACTCCAAGTAAAATGCAATAATAAATAAATGCAATAAAGTAGATGTGATAGATTCATTCTATTCCCTGTATACCACGCTGATGTATAGGCCAGATGCCTAGGTCCAAACTGCTGGTTTCTGCTAAGAAGACTTTCAAGAGCTGAGTAGAATAAAGTGGCTGAGGGTGTTAGCCCCACACAGGGTGGGTTCGGTGCCTGGTTTATGTGGCTTTTGAACTCGTGAATAAGGGGCTGTGGTGAGCCCTGCCCGCTGCAGGGAGCAGGGCGAGCGGCAATGGCAGGGAGCTGCCAAGTGCAGCAGGAAGGGCAGGGGCGCACAGCCCCGAGGGGATGGCCGTCCCCAGGCACTGCAGTGACGCAGCTCCGTCACAAGCCATTTCGGCTTCCCCAGGCCGGCTGTTTATGGTAAAACTGCAAATAGGAAGCAAAATCAGGTGTGAGCGTGGCTGAGTTAAAATTCTGTGTTTGTGTCGAGGTGAATTTGTGGCATTTTCTGGAGACCTGTCCTCTGGGGCTGGCAGGTCATTGGACTCTCAAGACGCAGTGTCTTAGGAATTTACTGTGTAGCATCAGAGGAGTCAAAAAAAAACCACCAGGAAGAGAGAGCCCTTGTCCCGACAGATTCCTCTGAGCAGAACCTGGCTGGTTCCTCCGACCCCCAGCCCCAAGCTCCAGGGACCACTGACACTGATGGAGAGCTCGTCTGCTGCCCCACACCCCCACAAAAAGTCTCAAGATGAGCCACAGTTAAGCCAAAACTGATTGTCTGGTTTATTAAGTAGCATTTAAATCCCGCAGGCATTCTAGGGAGATTCTGTGGAGGAGGCGACTGTCACCATTAGAAGCAAACCAGTTTGGGGAAACGGGACGTAGCAAGTAGCTATTGCTTTTGAAGGGTAAAATGTCACCAATGGCAAATTTTGAACTCAGTGCAATTTAGCAGATATTTGATACTTTTTTTTTCCTTCTGCTGACTTTATACCATGGAACAGGAGGCAGTTTGCAGAGATTAAACAATATTCTGTTCCCAAATTAAAATCAATAACTTATTTATAGGGCTGCTGATGCTGCCACAACAAAACAGGCCTGCCAAGTGGCTACAAAAGTCCTGAATGAAATGCCATGTATCTCCAGCCCATCTAGGCAGCTGCCTGGCTGTGACTGCAGATACAACACAATCTATCCAGTAATTGCATCTCTTGGTAATCATAGTACATAAATAAATATGATTCCTGAACCAAGTAGTGGTGATGGTTATTTTCAGATCTATATGCTGCCTGGCTGTTTCTCACGTACATCATTGTTAAACCTAATATTGCTCATCAGGATTTTTCAGGAATCCATTTCTTTTCGTGAAAGGGGGTTGGCCAGACACTGCACTGAGCTTTAACCTTCTGTAGATGCTCAAAAGAGCAAATCACACAGTATTGGGAGCATGACAGAAGATCGAAGCTCAATAATTGTTTTTTTCCTATTTCTTTCGACAAACCCCTGCCCACTATGGCAGCAGCGGTATTTTGAGAAGATGGATAGCAGGGTTTAGGGTAAGTGCAGTTCTGCACTGTAGGTACACTGTGCTGTTATGCTCCTCTGGGGGCTAAAAGGCTTCCAGGATGGTATGTCAGCAGTGATATTATTAGCTGGACAGGAGGCCTGGCAGCAGCTTCTTCCAACGGGAGAACATCCATTGTGTACTCTCACTCTAGAAGTACTTTCTCCTTCCAGGAGCTGCCTTTCCTCTCCTCACTGGCTGCAAGACCCCCTGAGAATGATGTTTGTTAAATCCTAAATATCTTTTTTCATCTGGTACCCAGTATTGAGAATGGTTATTTCAAAACTCATCATAAATGTGACCAAGTTGCCCACAGGAACTTAGGGATCATGTAACCACCTACTGATACACAGCCATTTTGAGAACAACAGTGCATGAACACACTGGATAGCGACACCAGAAGGACTGTTATATCCTTGAGTCTGACCTCCTGCCCAACACAGGCCATAAATTTCATTAAGTGAAAGTAAAAGTAAAGAAAACCTTATCCATCTGTCCCTACGTGGGAAGATTCTGGTGGCAGGACACGGCCAGGGTACCATATAGGCAGGACATCGGAGCTGATGCCTCTTGATTTTACATCACATTTGGTGGCTTGACTCTTGGTTAAGTCCCCAGGTTCATTTCTTTTGTACATTCTTCTGGTCACTACTCCTCTTCCTTGAGGTCTTTTGGCTAGGGGTGACCTTTGCTGGGTCACCAGCACCCCTTGCAATCTTCACCACGAGCCTCAGCACACTGCACTCCACATGGAGCCCCAGCATCTGAAGACAGGTCGTTACATGAGACTTGCTTTGAACAGTTCTGGCTCTCAGAGCTGTGAAATGAACATTTTGGAAAGGTGTGTTTTCAGAGGAGTTGTTTAAAATAAGAATCATGTATTTCGGTGATGCTTTTGATGGGCCTGATGTATTTCTTAAAGACTGTGTTCAGTTCTTCGGCCTGAAGAGCCGGTAAGTGCTTGAGCATACAGACCTCGGTGGTGGTGGTGGGATAAAAAAGACCCAGGTTTTAGACTCTATCTCTTTCAGGCTGGGACCGCTGTATCCAACACTCTGTGAGTTGTAGCTGAAGCAGATACACATTCAGATCCTTGCACACCGGGGCTTTGCCTTTCGTTCTCTTTGCCTATGAATAGATGTGATCTTTTGGTTTAGGTATCTCCTCTGAGACCGGTAAAATAGAGTAACTTTCTTCCCCTGCTCTCTTCACAGCCCTACAGCTTTCTGCCCTTTCCTATTCTTCCCTCTGTGTCAGTGCACCGGGCAGCCTCGGTGCCTGCTTCGTTAGCCGTGGCTCGCAGCAGCAGAGCAGCGATGGAGGAATCTCCCTACTGCTGCCGAGAAAATCAAGTGAACGGGAACGAGAGGAGAGATGAAAATAGATGCAACACAAATTGTCATTTTACAAAATCACTTTTTACCAGAGCACTGCTCTGAATACATAGTGACACTGTACAGATGATTCTTGGCCTGTTAAATAACAGTTTTCCCTGTATTTATTGCTCTTGAGTTGTGCCTGACAGTTTTATTGCATACAGACTGACACATTATGAAAAGAAAAGTAAATAGGTCTGTGGAATCATGGCCGCAGTATTCCTGTTTAAGGGGAAAACAACTCTTTGGTTTTACCATGTTTGAAAAGAGAAGACAGTTCTCCCTCAGTGTTTTATGGCAGTTCCCCCTCCCATCTCCCCCTTCTACCTTAAACAGTCTGGATTTGTTTTGCTTGTATAATTAGGCAATAGCAGCTGATCGGATTTGAATCAACAGCATTATATCATCGCGAAAGCTGCCTCAATTGATGGACAAGAGAGGCAACAGTCTGTTTATTTGCAAAAGCTATAAAATGGCCTGCCTGTGCCATGAACACAGAAAAGTACATTAGCTTCAGCTTTTTTATAATTCTTTGAGAGCAGATATACTGCTAAGGCACTTGAACTCTATTATGATGTCAAGCTTCTGCTATTTTCTATTATCCTTTGGACGAAAGCAAAAGAAATCCTGTATATGGTCTCATGAAAGAGAATCTGTTCTTTGAAAATAATTGTTCCCATAGCCCTTAGTGCACTGTCGAACCTATACAAAATAAAAGAACCATTATCAAAGTTAGTACAGTATTTATTTAGGTTACTTCTTTGCTAAATAATTGCAATGATGGTGCACAGCAAAAGTGCTGAAAATGTGCTTTACTGACTTATTTCCTTCTTCACAAATCCTGCAGGAAAAGATACAGCTATCTTCTTCTATCAGCCAAGATTTGGATTTAATGACTTGCCCTCTTTCCTCCCAGGCTTTTCTGTCTGCTCAGTTAAGAGCAGTAGTAACTCCTTTTTTCTATGTATACCTCCCTACTTTTGCCCTCAATTGCTCACTATTATCTCCAGCTGTGAACATCTCCTGGACAGCACTCCTCGGTACGCCTGGGAGTGCCACGGCACCCAAGGATGGCTGTGCCTAAGGATGGTAACAAACCCAAGGAGGTAAAATCCCACAAAGCCAGGAGTTCTCCGCTGGTTTAACTGAGACTTTAACTACTTGGGTATAAAGCTGTGCTTACTAATACAACTGTCTCCCTTCCAGCCAGATAGTCAGAACTGTCTGCAGAAACTCCCACAGGATTGGAGCTGAACTAGTTGCAGGAGGGGGCATGTATCCGATGTACGCAGGGATCTGCTGCTTCTTCACAATGAGAGTCATTTACCACCTGCGTTATCATTAATACTTGGAAATTTTTTTTTTCTTTTTTTTTTTTTCTTTTTTTTTAAGTTGAAAAGCAAGATGGTTTTTTCTCGGTGCCCCACCAATCACACAGGTGTTCCAGTGTCCCTGCAGCCCTGGCCCCTCCAGTCCCTGTGCTGGCGACTGGGTTTGTGAGCAGGGCAACGAGGGCAGCCTGGCCTCGTACCAGCTTTGGTGGCTCAGAGGGGCAGCCTGAGGCTCCTCCCATGCGCATTCCCTGGAGCCTGGTAGGAAATGATCTCAAGATGCTTCAGCCTTAGCAGAGCTGCTGACAACAGGATGCGTTTCCTAAACCTGGCTCCCAGTTTTAATGGATGCTTCAGGAACTAATACCTTGGAAGCTTGATGCATTAGGATGAAATGGTCAAAGATCTTGAAAGATTGGGAGTAGGGGAGAGGGGGGACTCCCTGTCTGACAAAAGGATCACAGGAGCTTGTTTGCTTAGCTTAAGAAGTTCTGCTGACAACAAGCTTTTCTCCCTTTCATCCTGATTGCTCTTCTGTCTGTAATATAGCTACGACAGCCTTCAGAGCTAAAACGAGTAGAAAGAATGAAACGTGTCATTGGAAGATTTCTGTAGCCACAGCAGTGCTGTGAGCCAGCGAGGTTCTCTGCTGTCCCCACAGCCCAGATCCAGCTGCTGCTCAGGTCACTATCAAAAAGAGGTTTATCAAAAACGTAAGTATCTCACGAGATACTTACTCAGGGCAGCCAACGCGCCAGCAGGACGGTGGCAGGCTGGGCTGGGCCAGGGGCTGCAGGGCACTGCTGCGGGCCCGCGCCTCTCGGCTCAGCGACGGCGCGCGCCTGAGACGGATGTGCAGGAAGAGTCATTTCGTTGGCAGGGGCTGTGCCTGGCCTGGCTGGGGCTCTCGCTCTCATTTTCATAAATACCAGATTTATTGTGACATTACAAAGAGTATTTTTCTCTTGTCTGAGAAGGGGGAGAACAAGCCAAGCAACAGCACTCAGCTAAACAGGCTCTTTCCATTCAGCCATATGAAAGGTACCCTGCCGTCCTTGTAAATATGAGAGAGAAAATGGTGTCATCAGCCCGTAATAAAGTATTCGAGCCTCAGACTGCCATCTGTCAATGATATTTTAGCTTATTTTCTTTCAGGAAAGAAAGTGATCTTATTTTCTTTAATCTCCTGAGAAATTACTCTGGTTATTTACAGCATTGGATTTTCTTAAAAAAGGTTGTGCTGCAGCTAAGGGGATTATTTGACCAAATAGGGTTTTTGCCTTTGTTTCACTGCATTAGCTTATTTTAAAAGAGTAAACCTTAGCTGGTGCTTTGAGGAGGCTGCTACAAGTTTCTTTACTTGCTGCTTATCCTTTCTCTGTGAAAAACCCCCATGATAGCAGTATAATCAACCACACACCCATTAGAAGTTATGAAACCAGACTACCCAGGACTGATTTTTAGAAAGTCAGTTTTACACTATATTTTCATGCTTTTATTTGCTCTCTGTTTTGAGCCTCAGCCCATTGAAAACACTTTATCATTTGGATGCTGTCAGGCTAGGACTTTTTGAGTGAAAGCAGGGCTTTGCAATCACCTCGAAGAACAGAAACTCCAAATAAAAGGAATAAAACGCCCGAAACCCAGCGCAGGCAGCACTCAGCTGGCGCCACTCACGGTCCTCAGTTTGGTGCAGAGGTGCAGCAGCAGGACTAGAGACAGAAAAAGTGGTGATGGTGAAGGATACTAACCCTGCCTGCCCTCTGATGGTCAGGGGTATCTCACCAAATGATGAGTGGTGTGTGAGTAAATAAAACGATATGGTGTGGTCATACTCGCTTTCATCATTTCTAAGTCCTTCTTGAGGAGTGTGTTCCTCACTCCAGATATATAACCGAATTTAGTGAGCTGCGGCAGGATCAGGAATTCAGAATTTTAATTACACTCAAGGGACTCCGGTGAGATCAAATCCCATATCCTGATGGAAGGAGGCAGGGATTACACCTGGAGGCAGCTGCGTGCAGCTACTGATGTGCAGATTTGAAAGCTGGGAAACATTTCCCAGTAGAATTACTCTTCCCTAAATATTGCAACTTCCATTTACTGAAGCTGCTGATGTTGGAAAAAGCCTAAAAAATCAGCCTCAAAGCCCATTATTCTTTTCACTACCAGCTAATGAATTTTCCCTCTGCCCTTCTACATTAGTTTTCTTTTAGCAAGAGACTTCTTTTTTCATATTACTTTCAGCTATCTCTGGTGTTGGAGCTTTGATATCTAGTTAGTACCATCTGTAAATACGACTGCAGACATTGCTCAAGGGCAGATTTTGACCCTGAGTGCTCCGGCAGTTTCTTCCTCAGAAAATCTATCTACAAAGCGCTGTGGAAAGGTGGGGGCTGGGACTGCAGGCTGGTGCCTCAGCAAAGGGTTAATGGGAGACGGGAAATGGAATGTGATGGTGGCCAAGCTTATCCCTGTCACACGCAGTTGTTTTGGCATAAAAATACTCTATTATGACAAAGTGTTGCCAACTCTCACAGTTTTAATATGGTTCGCATGTTGTATTTGTTTGGGCTTTTTCCCTTAAAGTCCTGCTTCCTGGAGTTACGCCAGTGTGAGAAATTCAACCTCCCCCCCCCCCCCCCCCCCCCCCCCCAAAACAAAAAAAAAGTTTTTACTTCACGATAAAGAACAAAGGCTTGAAAATATGATTTAAATGCATTTTCAAGATTCAGAAAAGCAGAAGATAAATAACTCAACATGTATTATTTTTCTGAAAGATAATACCTCATGTTTTTGTGAGGGCTGACTCGTGACTCTTAAATGCTGGTAGTTGGCAGCACTGTTGTAATTTATGAGTAAGTTTGATGTTTTTTTGTTTTGTTGTTATCAGTCATATCTACATCTATAGATTTATATACATTGCAAAATAAATGAATGTAACTCTCCTGTTTGTGCTGCAGGAGCTGGTTTCTATATAAGTAGAGATCGCTGTAGAGGTACGGTGTTAGTCTAAAGAGTGGAGAGAAGCAGTGAGGGAGGTAGGGTGTAAATTTGAGGATGGTACCTCTGGGTAGGTCCATAAAAAAAGGTAGGGAACTTAGACCCAGAAAATGTTCTCTTGCTCCCCACATCAACCTTATCTGTTTCAGACTTGCTCAGGGTGAATTGTTGGCCTTCATACTAATTTGAAGATTGCTTTACCTCATTTGAGGATGGAGCTGTTGCTCGTGCAGAACGGATGCTATCCTCAGTGGTATTTCAAGGGCTGATGAGCAGCTCTGGAATAAAGCAGAGCTCCTCTCTCCCAACACCAGCCTCTGGGACGGGGTCTTTCTATGCTGTTTTTTTAACAAGTTAACCTTTGTACAGGCAGGTTTTGTGCTGAATGAGGTGCCATCCCTCAGCCAGCATGGATCTCGGTATGACCTGCTCTGACAGAGCTGACAGACGACCAGCTATGTGCCTATAGCTGGCCAAAGCCCGTGCTGCTGGGCGAGGGGTGCTGGGCTGGTGGCCACCCGGCTCTGGGCTTAGCATGTACGTGTCAGTGTGAATTATCTCTGCCACAGAGCTACGTCTCCACTTGCAACTGGTAAATGCGCTCATTAACGGGGCTCAAACAGCCTTAACTGGCTTCCAACCAGCCCTTCCGGAGGGATAACAGTGCAGGGGTGGCAGCTTTGGCGAGCCCTCCCTGCCTGAGGGCTGGCTGTCGTCGGGCTCTCCTTGTGCCACCCTGGCAAAGGGCACCCAAAGGAGCGTGCTGGCAGGAGAGAAACAGCATTCACTGTTCGCTTTCCTTTTCACAGCTCCTCCTTCTTTCGGCCCCAGAAACCTCTCTCCTCCCCATAAAAAACAAACAAACCAAAAAAAAAACCCACCCCACAACCAAGAAAACCCCCTTGTTATCATAGACACATGTATTTATTGAGGCTACTGCAAAGCAGAACATTTTATTATAAAGTATATTTCAGAAAATTGCAGTGCACTGAGTAATACTTTTTCCACAGAGTCTCTTCCATGTTGAAAATACAGGATTTCATGTGTGCGGGAATCTCTTGCTCAGTACAAAACTTAGCAAGGGTTTTTATTTCAGTAAAGCCTTGGCATTGCAGCAGTGCATAAAATCTGTTCAGGAAGCACATGAAAATGTATAGAAATAGTAGCAAGGAACCAATCATCTTAACCCCAAATATGCTGAACAATCACTACAAAACAGCACTTACTTCACTGAGAACTTTTGCTGCATGCCCACAGGGAGAATAAAATGGATCTGTAGGCAGGGAAAGCGCCGTGCTGCAGCTCCGGCACTGCGGGCCACGCTGCCTGCTCGCTGGGTCCAGGCTATTTAGCTCTGCCCATCCACAGTCCCAACATCGGATGGGACCAGGCTGGAAAACAGCCTTAGAACACGTCTCACTGAGCTGCCCTCAGCTTGTGCAATTAGCCACTTGTTTTATTTTCTAATTGCATGCTTCACAGCTACACCCTCCAGCCTCAGGACTGCTTTCTTCAGCCCAGCCTTCAGTACCTGCCCGGCTGCCTGGTCCCCTGAAAGCCCCCCATTGCCAACCCGCCGCTGTGGCAGCTGGTCTGTCAGCCCATGCTCCTTCAACCGGCCGGCGGGGCCGCCAGGCTACTGCTAATAAACACTCGGCAAGGGCCATGAGAGTTTGTTTGAATGCCTGCAGAAATAATACTGGAAATTCGATTTACAGTTTTCAGAGCTCCCAAGGATTGCATCTCAAAATTAAGAAGGGAAAACATATTTTTAACATCTTGGAGGATGGAGAGAAACCAGTAACTGCTTGCTTTTCTTGCTTAACTTACACTTTTGCTCCTCTCTGTCTAAACATAGTCTTGATACTTCATTATTTGAGCCTGGAAAATTCCTGAAGGTTGCCTAGCTGGAAAATCTGGGGTACCATTTAATTTAAGCTTTTAGACTGAAAAGCATTTGAACTAATTTCATCCTACACAATTTACCCACTTTTCACTGATGCTCTTTCTTTGTTTTGGTAAAACTCTGTAAATTAATCCATCTGCATAGGGCCAATAAAGAAACTATTTCCATGAAATAATTTCTTCAACTTTCATTAGAAGCATTTTAATTTTTTCTTAAAGGATTTGTCTTTATATAAACATCTTGGTAAAAAAGGTTACGTATTTTCAACCCTGAAAAGTAAAGCAGGGACCAACAAGACAGTTAAGATCAAGGCAGTGCCTCGCCCTGTGGAAGCACAGCCTCTGCTATTTAAAGATTTTATAAAGTTACAGGAAGCACGACTGAGTGAAAACAAGCTCCTGCTAGTCAAGGTACCCCTGAAATTTTCCAGCACACAGTTAGATCCCCCCCAGACACTGAAAATACGTGAAGGAAATAATGAAAAGATTCCCACAGCATAATGAGTTATCCTTAGAGGGGGAGCACAAGGCATCCTCCTAACGCGCCCCTGGTGGGTGACCCCCGTTTTGAAGAGAGCATCTTCCTGGCTGTTCAGAGCATTGCAATCATCTCTGAACTTCAGCTCCCGGTGCCGGGTGAGGCTCTCTCGCTTGCCTTATCAAGACTTTGTGTGGCAAATAGCACTTAGAGAGAATTTGCCATGGGTGTGGATCAGCAGCCCCTTGCCCCTCCGTTAGCCATCGCCTTGCCTTAAGGTCTCCCAAACGGGTGCTCAGCAGCCGGAGAGGGGCGAGCAAATCCCCCCTACCCTGGGATCAAATGGCCAGGAGAAAGGCTTGCTAGCCAGGCCAGGCGAAGGTGAGCCCGGTCTCCCTGAGCAACGTGAAGGTCAGCACTTCTAGCAATGGCCTTTTTCCTTTTTTTAATTGAGGAAAAACTTTTTATAGTTTTCTACTGTTCTGGCAGCAACACCTTTTCCGAATCACGCTGCCCTAGCATGGGCGAGTCTGCCGTGATGGTTTAGCAGCATTTGGAGCACGACAGAGAAGCACGTTACTTTAGTTTTTAGTTCAGAAGACTCCAGTGCATAGACACAGAATGCCAAGGAGGGGTCCTAACACATCAAACCTCCAGCTGGCAACAGCCGCTGAGTTTGGAAATCAAAACACAGGGTACATAACAAAAATACATGCATAAAAATAAAGTGTTTTGTGTGGTTTTTTTTGTTTTTTGTTTTTTGTTTTTTTTTTAAGAAATGTTAAATTTTGAAGAGTCCTAATGATTGTTCGTCTCTCAAGGTTGGTTATTCTGTAAGAGTATTAAAAAAAAAAGAAAAAGACTCAGGCCCTTTGTTTATACGATAGGATCTCTAATACACATGTGAATACTGAAGGTAAGTAACTGTGTCCAACTCCGTTGGGAGACAAATTGATTGCTGCAGCAAAGGTTCTCCATCATATTGCTGTAATTTGATAATTTCAGTGCTGCTGGTAAGGCAGTCTGCAGCAAAAGCTCAGAGAATTATCAGCTAATAGCTCCTGAAGGCCTGCAGCTGATATTAAACTTGAACTTTTATGAAACTGGATTTTCTTCTACAAAGTGGTAAAAAGCATATTGAATCTGTGCTAAATGAGAAATCATTTTCTCCGTTTGCATGGGGAGTAGGTTATCCGCTCCCGCAACACTCGCCCCGCCAGCCCTTTGGCTACCAACTAGCAATCTGTGAGCAACCCTGCCTGCAGAGCTGCCCCCCGACAGGAAAGGGGGTTTTGCCCTGGGCTTCTTAACCGCATGGATGCAAGCCCATCCCACTCAGTGCTGATGGAGAGCAGCTGGCTACAGAAGCTTCTGGAAAAATCATGAGGGCTACCTACGCTGTGGGCCAGAGCTACAATTTGCAATAGCATGGCCACGGCGGCTGAGGGCCGGTACATTCTTGCAGTGCAGAGCCTTGAACCAAGGCTCGTGGATACGAATGGGAGGCTTATCACTCATTTCAGAAGGCTCAAGTGCAGAAGCTGTAATAACGAACAACTTAATAACGCAACTGTGATTTGACAAGCCTGAGGAAATAAAAGGCATAAGGAAAAAAAAATAATAAACCCCCCCCCCTGATGGTATATGACCTGCACTGGCACGTTCTTGCACTCAGCTAATGCACTGAGTACAGCATTACTAGAAACAGAGCAAGAGAGTTCAGTCACTATCTTGTTGGATACACTTGATTTTGAGACTAAGAAGTGACATTCTTGCCAGCTGATAAACAAACTAGAAAATAATGCTGAACTACTGTCTAGAAACCCCCAAAACTGGCTGCGAAAGGCCTTTGAGAGAATACTGGGTATTTTGACTGACCTTCTCTTTTAATATACCTGTGGAACATGGAGAGTTGACTCTGTAAATGCATCAGGCTGCAAAATCAATTATTTCAGTGCTACAGTGTGTTGGCTGGCATTTGTGTGCTACTTTTGTGACTTGCATGATGAGAATAAATCACATTCTGCACCATATTTTAATCACTTACATTTGATAGGAGAGCTCTTAGCAAGCTAAATGAAGCATGGTGAACAGCCTTTTAGCTACCTGTTAATATCTAAATTCTCTGGGTAAAGTCTCTTCAGTCTGCAAGTAGGTGCTTGAGCAAGAGAATTTTAATGGAGAATGAGCAAATTTGGGCCAGCTGCGTGCAGCACCTGTAATTCACCCTCCCCGAGCAAGGTCCCCACTGTGGAGACTCCCAGGTGCAGGCACAGACACGTTTGGGCTGCAAAATACAGGCAGGCTGCTGGCTGTGATCAAGCCTCTTTCTTACAAATGATAGTATGTTTGTCCGTTCCATTCAAAAAACAATTAAAAATTCAGTCAGGAGAACCCTGCAGCATCATGAGGCTGACCAGGGAGGCAGAGGAGAACTGGAAGACACCCAGCTTGCCAGACTCCAGAGCCAGAAGAGGAGGAGATCTCGCAGGCTGGCCATCCTCTGGAAGATCTGCCCAAGAACAGGCAAGCTGTGGGTGAGGGCAAAGCTTTGTGGACAGAAGTAACATCTTCTATTATCTATCTATGTGCCAATTAATACACTTTTGGAAAAAAAGCCTGGTGAGATATTAATTAAGTACAGAGGTTTTCAGGGTGAGGCATCATTCCAGGGTGTAATTGGGAGAGACTCTTATAGGGCTTCTGTTACCCAAAGAGCATTTTGGGTATTTTCTGCCAATGTTAAAAATCTGATTTTCACCAAAATGGTATGATAAAGGTCTGGTTGTAACAATCTTGTGCTTCTCATGGTCTACAGTTAATCTACTAATTTTCCCCAGTTGGAGTAGAGAAGCTAAGAAACTTTCAACTGTGGTTTCAAATACACAGGGATATACAAAAGACAAAATCTGCTCCTACTGTTTCTAGGTTTTCAACAAATTTCTCTGACTGGTATGCAACCTCCCCCCAACATTAACTCGCTTGCTTGTATTTAAAGGAATGACCAGGACAGGTGAGTCCGTGTGGAGGGAGGGCTATAGGCACCAGCTGTGTGGGGCTGGGGGAGGCAGTTTACAGGGTACGAAGAAGGGGGCAGAAGATCAGAGGCAGGTGTGAGTAAGACAGCCAGGTGTTTGTAATCTGGAAAGATTAAATGCCCAGACATGCAGCTGTACCAAGTCTGCTGTAGTGCAGGAGATCGCTCAGAGCTGCAGGGGAAGCCTTTGGAGGAGGTCACAGATGGATGGATGGAAGGATGGGTGGGGTAAGTTGACAGAGGAAGTTTTAAAAATTCTTAAATTTATGTTTTGTCTTTGGAATTTTGTGCTTTTGTTGCTGTTGTAGAAAGTTAATTGGTCTTGCTTATAGTTCTGCTAAAACCTGACTTTCTGCTCAGAAGCTGCTTTACTCATTTGTGGTGGCTGATGTTAAGGGGAAGGTTCTAGGCAAGTTTGCCTCAAAGCCCCCTGGTTCATGATCCTGTATAGCCCACTCTACCCTTGATGTACACTCGTGGGCTAGTACCCAGCAGTATTTGCTCTTAAATGTATTTAATTTTAGCAAAAAGAAAGAATGCCGGAAGGAAATTATGTAGAAATCTAACTTATTCCAGGTCAGCTTGTTTTATTAAATAGAAAATCCAGCCTGCAGCAAAGTCCAGTATGGTCTAAAGCATGGAGAACAAGGAAGGATAAAAAAATATTTAAAAATAACATGCTTTTGATCACTGCAGAGATCCCATTCTTAAAGCCAAATCCCTCCCTGTCCAACACCATTAACAAACACTGGTACCTTCTGTGGAAGTTCAGATGTTTGAAGCCTGCTGTGACAGGCGGCGTTTCTTTGCCTTGTTTTGTGGTGCTGTGAGATGGGGGCATGTGGGAGAAGGGGCATCCGTGGTGCTGTAACACGGAGGAAAGGCCTTGGGGATAATGGGAGGTTGCGCTGGGAGGTGGGTGGGGAAGGTTCCGGACTGGGGGGACTTGGCCAAGGGTTGAGGGTGGTCTGAGGGACGTGGCTGAGGCGAGGCTCAAAAAAATGACGTGGGGGCTGTGTGGAGTTGACAGCAATGCAGACGTTTGTTTGACTGGATGAAAAGCAAACCTGAAAAGACTTTCTGTGTATGGATATAAGGGGTAGGGAGCAGGCTTCTCTTTTAAAAAAAACATTTAGCTTCAATGTTTTTTGGTTTTTTTTCCCCTGTATCTTAAAACTATCTGTTTGGTGTCAGTTCAAAGGAAGTGTTTTTTAAACTTCAATGCTCTCAGCAGGTCTAGATACATCTACTGGAAGCTGTGGCTCACCCTGAATCCTACCACACTTATTGAGTTGGGAAGGTGATTCTGCACCTTGTTTGCCATGATAAAATGGAGAGTTAATAAAAATACAAAAATGTAGAAGTTACCCTGTGAACTGATGTTCTGACTTGAGGGATTTCAACTTGCTTCTAAGCGTGTTTGTGGTTTTTTCTTTCTGATGATCTTTCTAGTAATGAGAATGCAAGTTATTCAAAAGGGTTTTTAAATGTTGACAGTGAATTATTATTGGTCTATTGGGTATTTAAATTGCAAATATTATATTCAAAATGATGTTTTAAAAGGCAAGCTCTTCTTGAAAGATTTATGGCTGTGGTCACATAGGGTATAGTAAATTTTACACTGAATACAAAAGCTGTATCAGTCATGGCTTTCCTTAGTGGATTACTCTGCGTATAGTTGTGATAGCTGCTACCTGTTCTTGAGGCTTCAGCAAGTATATCTGAGTGTGGGACACCACCGGGGAAAAACCTTCTGGAAACTGCAGATGTCATCTCCTGACAGACAAGGACTGAAAAATGATGTGTGTGTGCTGGGGTCTGCTAGTGGGAGCAGGTCTGCTCTGTGCCTGTCTGAAGGGGATGAAGGCAAAACCGAGATCCAGCCCTTAAAAATGATGCCCTTTACCCATGCCCCCAGATACCCTTATGGTTACCAAACCAAAAGCAAAAAGACTTCTAAATAACATCTGGTCCATCATCAGCTGTGTGGCAGTTTGTTTTTATTATGGACTGGATGTGCTTTTTGGGTGTGTTCTTCAGAAGTAGGTGCTGAATTATTAGTAAATTCAATCTGGAATTTGTTTGCTCATTTTAGTTCTCTTCCTGAAACTGGTGGCTGATCAGCTGCAACTGCAAAGACATTCCCCAGCCCACCCAAACCATGCACCACTGCACACCCAGGGACCTTAAAATCCCACCTGCTCTGAACATGTTGCTTAGCAGAGGTGAGTCTCTTGCCTTCCCATGTTCACGCATACCAAAAGTAATCAAAGTTGCCTTTCTATTAATTTTGTTTTGTGTGTCAGCCTAAAAGAATTCTGAGGTGTAATTTACAGCATGGCTCCTGTGCTCCACTCCATTCTGAAATAATTAGGAGATTATTTTGGTCAATATGACTGAACTATGATTTAATGCTTTTCAATGGCTAGTTGCATTAGTGACTCTTTAAGCATTAGAAGCTTAATGAAATGCACACATCGGGACAGTGATTTAATCTTTTTCTCATAAAAATCTTCACAACAAGATAATAAACCATAGGAGTAAAAATGACTTTGACAAACCTGTCTAGCTTTTGGGCTGTGTGAAGTCTGAGATAATTACCTGTGGGCCAGTTCTGATATACTGGGGATTACCGAAAGGGCAACTTGCAGCAAAGGTGTGAGGTTCCTCCGTAGGAAAGAAGAGCAAGAAATCTCCCTTCCTTGCATACGAAGAGATGTATCCTCAAATATATCAGTGTGTGTTTGCCAACGTGTCACTCTAAATTTCCTAGTGTTTATTTTTTTTAAAAAAATTATTGTGTATCGTACTGGAAGGAGTCATGAATCAACTAGGTTTCAACCCGTTTTCAGAACCTGGTGTAACAGCTAAGCATTAGCAACTTGACTGGTCTGGTAACTTTTTTGTCTTTTGAAACTGTATTGTCTCATTCCTGTCGGTCAAACAAAATCTCTCTTTGGATTATCAATCTAAGCTTCTCCAAGGCTGATGGAGAAGTGGCAAGTTTAATTCGGTAGCTGTGCAGTCACCTGTGTGAAACCAGTTTGGTGTTTCCACCCAGTCTGCAGTAGATGGGCGGGTCCTGTGTACGTGTTGTCTTCTACTTCACACCTGTCCAGGGAGCCCTTTTTCCTTCTCCCCGTGAACTGAGAGACACAGGCAACCAATCGAGGCCAGTCCTCTTGTAACCAGTCCTGTTCTGTGCGACCTGTTAACTCCTGGTGCTTCTTGAAAGTAATTTCTGAATGCTGGCAGAGAAGGGATTTATGCCACAAAAATAGAAATAAGAAAAGAGTTTAGAATTGCTCATATCTATAATTTGTACAACTGTTCCAAACTCAGGCTAGAGCTCTAGTGGTGATCTACTGTGAGATGTGCTGTCACACCTTTTTTTTTTTTTTTTTTTTTTTTTTCCCTTTTCCTCCCCCCTTGGCTCTACTGTAGTCAGTGCAGGTGGAGTCAGGTGCTGCTAGATTTGGTCTCCCATCTCTACTGAGAAAGATACCACAAGCCCAGACTTTTTTTCAGATAAGGAAATAAATGGAGATGTTGCATTGGAGACATTGCATGTAGGCAGAGATGTGTTTACTCTTGGGCTTCGAAGCCTAGAAGAAAAATGTATTCAAACAGAAAGGCAAATGCTACATTGTGAATGGCATACTGGAACTTTTTAAGTAGCAATTCTTCCATTATTTAAAAAATACTTTAAAAATAGAAGAATAAGGTGGCTGAAATCTATTTCTCATTAAACCTTATTCTGGCCTTTG
Source organism: Falco naumanni (assembly GCF_017639655.2). Taxonomy (NCBI): domain Eukaryota; kingdom Metazoa; phylum Chordata; class Aves; order Falconiformes; family Falconidae; genus Falco; species Falco naumanni. Next base: position 34,972,689 of record NC_054063.1, on the reverse strand, counting down.
TACGTTGTTCTTTCCTTCCTTTGAGAGCTTTCTGTAGAAGCAATTGAATTGTTTTGGAAATGGTTATAAAATGGAAAGTGCCCTTTAAATCCTGTGGTTTGCCTGAAATTATATCCACCAACTGTTTAGGGAGAGCGCAGTAAGCTTTTATATTTTAATATCTTTCAGCAGCCTCTTGTTCTTTTTTTTTTTTTTTTTTTTTTTTTTGTGCAGCTCTAAAACACTGGGAAGGCTGGGGATGGAAGGGGGAAGCAGCATCTCTTTCTTGTTAGATTTATGTAACTGTTTGGGGAGAACTGGCATAGGGGAAATCTCATTTACCATTGGCACTAATTCTATACTTGGACTTCTAAGACAGATGTGAGGAGGATGAATAAGACTCCAGGGAGGCTGAAATGTACTTTCTTAGGGATAATGGCAAGACTTCCTAGAGAAGTCTGTCTTGTTTCTGTAGACTGGATGCCCTTAAGCTGCTATCCTGACACCTCTCTCCCTATTTCTGTCTTCCTGGTAATCAAAACTGAAATGCTTCTCAGAATTACCACGTTTAAAAGAGCTGCTCTCTGGTACTGTGGTTCAGTGATGACATCTTTTTTTAAGACAGTAATTTTGAGGTTGAAGTCTATTCTGAACTTGAGTGTAATACAGAACATACAATAATCTACTGGTTATTCAAGTAAACTCTTGTTCATTATTTGAAAATTTATTTGACTTTGTGATATTGTGGTTAAAACTAAGATAGTTTTTCAAAACTGATTTAGAAAAGATGAAATATCTTTCAGTATCATTTGAAAGCAGACAGGATCTGAATAGATGCCTTTTATCAGGGATCTGTACCCAAGCAAAAGCCTTGGGAGCTGTTTTTTTGACTCTGCTGCCATAAAAAGGAAATGCTGCTCTTTGTTTAATCTTTCCTTACTAATGAACTAATTGACTGAGCCCAAATGTCACCTGGGTCTATGAATGTGCTTGATTTATAATCAACTTAGTCTGAGGAGCTGTACTACTGCTGCTTTTTTTTTTTTTTTTTGTTGCTTACTTTTGAGGTGAGGATGTGATGCTTGAAATGGTTCTTTTTATCTTTGCGATGCTACTGGCAACTCTGCATGCTTTGCTAACTAGATTAGCAAGCTGCACTGCCCCTTCCTTTGTTTGCTCATCGGCAGTCCTTCCAGTTTGATGATTATAATAAAGCAGCTAATTCTGAGGAGTATTTTGAGGACAAAGTCATTTTTTGGATGGGAATTGAAGGGTTCCATGGACAAGAACTGAAGGGCAGGCAGGGAACTTCAGTGATGCCGTATGGCCTGGAAAAGGTAGGGAGTGGAGGAAAGGAGAACACTGTCTTGTTTGCTTTCATAAAACAGGGTATGTAGTATAATAAGTAGCCAAATGAACCTGCTAGTAATGAGGAAAATACAGCTATGGGAAAGTCATGAGCTTAATGTATCCTTGGTGGAATGGTATGCAGGGGTGGGCATGGCCTCGCTCTCGCGTTTCTTGAGAAGGGACTAATGACAAACGGAAATCAATCCATCCTCAGTATATCTGGAAATAAAAGCTATTCCCTTCTCAGAAGTCTAGCAACCCCAGAAATCAGAAGATGAAAACACAGAGCTGTGAAGGATCTTAAGAGAGTAGTACCTGCCGCAGACAGGCTGCACTGGAAATCATTTCAAGTTTGGTAGCAGGTGAGGAGGCAAGGTGGAACTGTGCCTCTGTGTGTAGGAGAGTCTATTTAAAGAGAGCAGCAGCACACAGCTCATTAAGGTGTGTGCTGCAGGATAGACCAGTCTGTGGCATTAATAATGTGAATTCACAGGTGACTGCTAGCAGAAAGCAACTTGGTGTGCTTCAGAACTGCAACAGAAGCCAAAAACATGTGCAAGGCTTATGCATAGGCAGCAGGTATTTAATAAACTGAAGGTGCTCAGGCTCCCCAGGGGAGTTTCCAGTGTGATAAGGTTTTCATTCTTATCTTCCACCCACCTGTTGAAATTTCAAGTGGCCCAGTGTTATAAATGCCTCAAAACTGGATGCGTGAAAATGCGAAGAGTTTTGGCTTTTACAAACTCGTGCAAATAATCTGGAAGTGAGAAGAAAACAAAGGAGTTTTGCCTTGAAAAAACGGTGAACTCCTGTGAAGCAATGGGGAAAGTTATTCATAAAGTGTTGGTATACGGGCTTCCCTTGTTGAAATGAAGTAACACACTTCCAGCACTGCAGTGCAAAATTAAATACCCTGGTGAACATAGAACTGGCCACGCATGCTGACAGGGGATAAGCCACGAGCTGGTCCCTGTCGAGAGGACAGTGGAGTGAGAAAAGAAATAAATTGCCGAGTCTAATGATCCTGGGCCAACAACAGAGTCTAGCTGCAAGAAACTAAAACTACATTTGGGGAAAGCTTTACAAATAGGTGGTAGCCAAATGCCAGGGCTCTAGGAACACTTGACTTTCAGCTGGCCATTTATAAAAGAGGTTTCCTGTATTTAGCAAACTTTGTGGTTGAGATACATGTCCATACGGGGGGTTCAAGCCAAAAATACTAAGAGGCAGGACTACTGCATATCTTCAGAGAGAGTGCTAAGCAACTTAAACATGTCTGAAAATGAGGACAGCATCTTAGCAGAACAATTTTCTGAATGGACCAGCACAGATGATTGATAGACATGACTGGCATATAGAGATTCTAAAATTATTATGGATGAAGTCTCCTGATTCGGTGGTTAGTCTGTTCTGTAAACTTGTGATTCAGTGCTGGCGCTATGCGTTATTGTCTGTGTGGCTGCAGGAACAAAACTGACAGGTTAACACTTCACGTGTGCCCTACTGGACAAGGTATCATCAAGGTTAAATGCTATAAATAAGGAGGCTTTTCCCAGGGGAAGCCTGGAGCTTTCTGAGGCAAGGAACATATGTTGAAAGACACATTTTGCAGTGAGGATTGACAGGCTTTCCATACTGAGAGAAGGGAATCTGAACATTTGTCAGTGTTGGAAAAGGTGGTTTAAAGATGACAACAAACATATTCTTGCTCCTTTTCCTCCTGGAGCCAGATGTGAAACACTTGAGGTGGGGGAAGGATGCACTTGGTAAGAGACCGATGCTTAGCAGACACGTTGCTCTCTGAAGGCGAATGCCCTACAGGCGTGTTAGATGAGCTACACTACTCTTGCAGCTTTCTGCTCTGTTTTCAAAATGCTGAACATCTATCACCTGCTGGGAGGTGGCATGTGCATTCAGCAAAGAGAGGGTTTTCCAAAAGGCTGAAATTCTTAAGGTCCCTGGAACTGTTGTTCTTTGCCAGCATCGAAATAATGCCAGGTAAGATCTCATGTGAAGCAGTTGCCTTTTTCCTTCTGAAAGTATAGGTTATTGGCAAACAGTCTACTATATATCCATCAAGGTCACCACCCACAGAGGAACAGGATTTCTCCAGCTCTAGAAAGAAAATGATTTTTCTTTTGTTTTAATTTATATGTCAGTAATATTTGTTTGGAAAGCTTTTTATTCTTCTGACAGCTCTCGGGTCCAGCTGCAGGGCTTTTAAATGAATGCAAAGGTATGAATGCTTTTCCCTACCAACAACAGACGTTTTCCCTGTGGAGTGCAGAGACCTGAGCAAGCATCAGACCTTTGAATCCACTTTTACTGCAGGAAAAACGTAGGTCGGAAGAGACCTCTGAAGGTGATTGAGTACAAACCCTGTTGCCTAAACCAGGGTCACCTTATGCGTTAGTATGTTGCTGAGGGCCTTATTCCAATTAAGTTTAGGAAATATCTATGAATGGAGATCTCATAATGGTCTTGTGAACCTCTGGCAATTTTTGGCTGCCACTGTGGAATTTTAGTATGTATATATTTATATTTCCCCAACATCTAATTGGACATTCCCCTATTGCAACTTGTGTCCATGACTGCTCCTCGTATCACTGTGCACCTTCCCAGAGTCTGGCTTTAACAGCTGGAGACAATAGAGAAGATGAAGTTCTACCTGAAAGACTCATTAGTTTTGGGTGGAGGTTTATTGCTTTCCTTCCCTAAGAAGGAAAGATGAGTATTGGCAGTTGAAATCAAAGCTGAATCCATGTCTCCTGTTTTTTTTTTTTTAGTTTTGGGTTTGTGTGTTTTCATTTGTGTGTGTGTGTTTTTTTTTAAACAGAAGACTATAGGGACCTAAGTTTTGATAGTAATTTCCAAATTAATTCAGACCAAGATGGGGAGATTCACAAGTCAAGGAGCTGACACTTTGGCAAGCAAACCCACAAATACCTTGCTAAACATGGAGTGTGTGCTCAGAGTTTCAGTGTGAATGAATGTGGCTTTTGGTACTCTTCTTGAGGAGAGAGGACTTCCGTCCTAGTGTTGAAGTGACGACGGTCATAAGTCATTATCCAGATTATGTCATTCTGTGGAAAGATAAGAAAGTTCTAGAGTTTTCTCCTTGAGGTAATGACCATATGAAGGAGGATTAGAGGATGTCTTTGCTGCAAGAAAGGGATTATAGAGTAATAGCAGGTCTGCAGACCAAGAAGTATGTTCTCTCCCTGAGGAGAGACCTTGTAGCTGTGAGGAGGTACTTTTTTATGAGAAAAGGACTCTGTTTAACTTCAAGGCTGCCTATAAATGCAGTAGAATGGATGAGGGAGGGAGATTGACAGTTCTCAGGAGCTTTGCATGCAGTGGGGACTGCTTCTATTTAATCTTTAAGTCAACAGAGTTTCTCTTTGTTTATCATTGAAGTAAACGAAATGGAGAGCTGTGACCCAAAGAGCCGGGAAGGTACGTCCTTTCCTCCATGGCTTGTCATCAGGTCTTTTCCTTCAAGGAGTGGTGAAGGAATTTCCAGGAAGCATATGATCATGATACAGTACTTGGGTTTTGATTGTTTTCTATTTGAAGAGGAAGGTGCTAAAGCAGTCCTGTCTTGTGTGTTTTCTGGGTTTAGGCCACATCAAGACAGCAGGTTATATTGAGAATGACAAGACACTTCCGTAACTTAACAGGATACGTGCCCATCTGCTTTTCCTTGAGGGTGCTCTGGGGCAGTGGGGAGGAAATACGTGGATAACAAAGATCAGCCTCAACAAGTATGTTTTTTTTAAAAAAAGTTTCTTAAAAATGCATGAAAACGTCAAAGTGCTATTTTTTTAAAAAAAACCCACAACCCAACAAACACTACAAAACACCACCAAGCTCAAAATCCTGTGGCCTGTGAAATTAAATAGATGAGATTACAACACCTAAGCAGTGCGAAGGGACCCAAAACGTTAAGATGGCAGCTGCAGCTCCCTCAGCAAGCAGAGGGCTACCATTATGGACCTGTAACGGGGACCTTCAGTGTGGGCCGAGGAGTCGGAGAACATCCGAGATGAGAAGGTGTACAGCTGAAGAGCATAACCAGGTACAGCCTATCTCCAATATTTTTAATATGCTTGGTACGGTATTCCCACAGAAATGACTTGCAGGAGATGATGTTCATGTTTTCCTGTCACCCTGGTACTGGAAATATGGTTGTACTAGGAAGTTGCACGTTATAGTTGTGTAGAGTGTTGCAGTATCCTTCTCACGCTTTGTGTGTATGGCACGTACTCATCGTGGCACACCCTGGTGCGGCTCTGAGCAAATGAAGGCTTTCTCTTCCTTTAGTGCAGTGATTGAAAAAGTTTTGTGCATTGATTGATGTCTCCACTCTGAGATATTGATTTGGTTTGTTGAAAATGGTCAAGTAAAATAAAGTAGTGTTTGCTGCAGACTGAAAAATTCATCTTTTGCAGGCTCTTGGTGAGCTAGGCTTTTTTCTTTGCATATGTTTGGCTCCACTTGGCACTAAAAGCCCTTTTGATGTCTTGGCTGAAAGACCACAGTAACCAGCTCACCTGTGTTTCTGAGAATGTTTGAAACAGAAGAACATCTCCCTGTGCAACACATAAGGATAGATCTGGTGACCTGACCCCTTCCTGATCCCACCTCTAAGAGGTGAGACTGTCTTTCCAAAAACCCCAGATCCCTATATTTTGCTTTTACCTGTGAAGCTGATCACTATCATCACTGGAGACTAGGATTTTGACAAGAATTGCTGAACAGTTAGCTGAATGATAGTAATACCTCTACAACTTATTAAATCCAAGTTGGGGATTTGAAAGAACCCCACAAAACTTGAAGAAGTTTGTCTCCTGACACCGCTGAGGACTCCAGGCATTTTAAACTCGGGCATAGCAAAACTGTTTCTTGCCCAGCCCAATTAGCAGGAAAGTGGACATAACTCTTTCTTAGGAGGAATCTTATGTAGATCTAGCATTTTTGGACCCAGATTCTGGGGTTGTAACCTCTGGGAGAAGCTGGTTGACACACGTGGAACTGAGGGAAGAGGGGTGGTGGCTCGGGGTACACACATGCAGCAGCAAGGCACTTGGAGTATGTTTGCAGAAAGCACCAGGTTAAGGTTGAAGAAGCTCTTGGCTCCTGAAGGGTGCTGCAGGAAAAGGGAGAAATGTAGAATAACTTTTGAGCCCGTGGAGAGTTGCACAGTTGTCAAAGCACTGAGATGAGCTACACTCTGTGCTGCAGAATACTTTTGCCTCTGAAGGGTGAGGGAGTAGGTTTAAGTAACAGTAGCACCGTAGCCAGCTGTGACTTACTGTGCTGGGTGAAGTTTTCCCATGGTAGAGCATACATAGTGCACTAAGCCCTTGAACCCTGGTATTCCCTAGCTTTAAGGCTTTGGAGTGCGTATGATCTACGCGAACTCAGTTGTATTTACAACTGCAAACACAACACATCTTCAGTAGCAAGCACCTTTAACCTTGCATCACCTGATAGTTGCAGGTGATGTTCCTGCAGCTCTAGTTGTGTTTGCTTTATGCCTGCCCATTTGGAACGCAAAGTTATGGTCATTGTGTAAGAAATGAAAGGTGGTGGTTCTTCTGCACTGACAGATAAATGGATCTGCATTGTTTGTTTGCTTCAACGTGCTGCTATTGTAACAGAACATTTTCAGTGGATTAAAGATTTATTTTTAAAGCAGCTGATTTGGCCTTCGCTATAGCACTAAATTATCTTATTCTGTTTTCTGTGAAATAATTTGTTTCCTTTTGTTGTCTCTGTGAGAAGTATTTCAACCACTTGGCAGAAGAATAAACAGACATAGCTTCAAAATAACTTGTACAAAATAGCACAAAGTCTCTTAAAATGAAGAGAGGAACAAACAGGTATGGGGGAAGCTTATGGTTCAACACTGTTACAATAATAAACTGCCCAGTCCCAATGCTATTTTTTATTGCTCTTTTAATGACATAAGTTCATTTCTTGAAGTCACTGGATGAAATTAAAATTGGGTCTTCTTGCAACTCCCATCGTAATCTGTTTCATACCATTTCTTAAGGAACTTTGGTTTAAAGTATTAACATAGGAAAAGCTAAGAGGTTTAAAGCAAGGATATGTATGATTTTGGAAGCTTCTTAATCCTGATGTCTCCTCTGTAAAATACAGCTATTTCTCAGTTGTAAGCATAAATTTCAATGTTCTGTTGTATGGGTTAGCAGTGCATTGTGTAGCCCTAACTCTGTTTTTTGGAAAACAGTAATTTTATGCAGCAATGTTACGCATGTGCTTGAGCTCCTGCGGGTAAAATGTGGAGGGATGTTGATGTAATCCAGACCAAGAGCCTTCTCGGTAAGGGTAGTTACTTAGCTTTGTCATAACAGTAGGAAAACTGGTGAATGCTGGTGTCCTTGGTGCCTTGATTACTGCTCAGATTCAAGAAGCCTGTGGCAAGAGAAAAGGGAGCTGTCAAATCAGAAAAATATTGATGCTGGTGAGCTATTGGGCTGGATGGACTGGAAAATAGTTTTGTGTTCTCCTCTTATGCTCCATCAAGTCACAAAGGATCATAGGGCTGGCAGTGTGATCAGCTGGTGATTCCCAACTCCCCAGCTACAATGTTCCCTTCCCAAAAATTTGGCTCTGAACATCCATAAATGCTGAGATGTTTCCTGAGCAGCTGGTTGGCCTCCTCTCTGCAGTCATGCTTAGATCCTCTCCTAGCTGAGGTGTGGTGTACTAGGAGGCATCCCCCAGTCCAGCTTTTTAAATGTTACTGTTCTGTGTTGCGTTTTTTCTTTTCTTTTTTTTTTTTTTTTTTCATGTCAATGTCTGCAGGAATAGGATGATGATATTGTCACAGCAGCCTATGGGTGAACTAAACCATGTTTGCAGGGTGTGCTTAGTATGACTTCTCTCAGCTTAATTGTGTTTTAACATTTATTGACAGTTTTCATAAGACAGTGTGCAAAGTATGTGAGCTTATACATGGGTTAAGGTCCCTTTGGTGCTACAGGTTTGGACAGAACTTCTCGCTGCGTTTTGGCATTTGCTGCTACTTTGCCTTTCTGATGTGCAAGGTGCAGGTACTGTGTTGGCAGCGCATGAGGAAGCCCTGCAGCAAATGCAACTTGTGCTCTTGAGTGCATTAGTAACTTTATATTATCTAGTAACCCATTTTCTCCTGAATAGTTTGCTTGGTTCCAGATTGTGTAATTAAATGGATTGATGGGTGCCAACAGATTGGACTGTGAAGTCTGCATGTGCTGGCAATACCTGTTCTAAAGAAAAAAGGGGGCGGGGGAAGTGTGTCTTCTGAAAAGCTAGGTGGGAGAGCACTAAATAAGCAATGTGAGTGTCTGTGCTACTCCGGGCTGTTTGAGATAAGATTGTGCTTTGTGCAAGTGTCTCTCTGTATTTTCTCATTGTAGGGTTCTTCAAAGTATCATTAAAGTGCTGTTTCTATGTTATAAATTCCTAGAGTCAAAACCAAGGAAGCAGGCAGAGCCACCTCTCTAAGAGACCCTGTAATTACATTTTTGATGACTCAAGGCTGGTGTTTGTCTTTTTGTTTGATGCTGGCAGGTAACATGTAGCAAAAAGGTTTTTGAAGTTAACACCTAATTAAGATGGATGGAGAAGGTCACAGCCCTGGTAGTGCTATTGGTTCAGGCTGTTGACTGCCTCAGTAAGACATCAGTGAGAAGATTTACAGGGAGCTGTTCTGTGCATCCAGGATGGGAAATGTTATTTAAAAATCAATTGCTAAACAAAAGTCCTGAGTGCTGCACACGGAGATAGCTGTCTGCCAGCTGTGAAAGCTGAGGTATTTACCTTACTTTGCTATATAAAAGTATCCTTGTCTCTGTTCTCTGATTAAACACAATTTAAGAGGGGTTTAGATTCACGTGGGGAACTGGAAATGTTGCTGTTCCATTCGCAGGTGTGTAAAGTAGGCGCCTGCACCCTTTGGTTATCAGTCTCTATCTAGGAGGGGCAGGCAAGTGCTGGCTGCTGCACCCCGCTCCTCACCGTTCTGCAGCCTGTCGCAGGATCTGTGCTGCTGTGCCCAGGGCAGTACAGCACTGGAGCCAAGTACAGCACGCCAGCACGCAAATAAGGGCAGGGACGCATTGTTAAGTACATCTAATCCTGAGCTGATGTTAGTCTTTGAACGCAAGCTACATATGAGCTTTAAGTGAACCCTAGACCATATGGCACAGGAGGAAGGGAAGCACAAGGCAAAGTTTTCGATAACACTAAATAAGTTAACACTTTTCAAAGCCCAGCTCTGTTCATTGTGCAGTGTGGATCTGAGACGCTGAGAAATAAACTGAGATACAGATCAAACAATCTTAAATAACATCAAGTAGATGAGATAGCCAGACTGTTTCCTAAAGGGAAGATGTGTTCTGTGTGCCTAAAGCAGGCGCAGGCTAATGACTACCTGAGCTATGGGAATTCAAGCTGTTAGATTGAATACTGAGAAACAAACTAGATTGTTTTAGTTTGGCTTTCTATATCCACACGGTCTGCTGTGTGCACCCATGAATTTATGGACACCAAAAGTGTACCTGTCGTCTTTCTGAATTGAGTCTCTGCTTGGTTATGTCTGCAGCCTCGCTGCTCTTTGCTTGCTGCTTCTGCTCGGCTAGCCAAAAGCTTCCCAAGCCTTAGATGAGGTGTTACAGATGAACTACAGAAATCTGGCCTTGTGGTGAAGAGCTAGAAGAAAGGTGTTGCCATTGCATAAGCCATACCTGAATTTATTCACACAGACACCAGGGAATGTTTTGCACCACTTCAAAACTCAGGATGACAAGTGAGAGAACACTGGGATAATGGCAGTACAAAAACTAGCTTCATCCTGGGTAGTTCCTTCCAGCTGAAAACAAGGTCTTGTTTGTGCTTTCTGAAGAATACAAGCACTTTTTGGAAGAGCATTGGTAACCCAGATACAAGCCTCCTTTGCACAGGGCCGCTCTGTCACATCAGTGGGATATAACGCGTATCTAGGTCTAGTGGTGGGTGGGAAGGCATTTAGATTAGAGAGAAAACCCCCTAACTTTTCCACCTAACTCTGTTTGTGCTAACTACAACCTTGTTTCTTCATGTCAGTTTGTTGTTGCTGCCTCCTACATGTTCCTTAGCACATTGGCCCTGTCATGGTCTCTCCTGCTGCTTCACATAATTATAAAAATACATACTCGTGCCTGCAGTAAAAGTACACGGTTAAACAGGGGAACTTTGGAGGTGTACTTACGAAGATGTGGAAAGACAGAATGGCTGGTTTAGCTGTTCTTGTGTGAAGGTGTGAGTATTATAACTGGGCTTTACACTGGCTCAGCTACTTGAGAATGGCTGCATTCTGTAGCTATTTTTCAATTCAATTTTATTCTTTTTGCTGTATATGAAAACAGTTACTACAACAAAATGCCAAGATTTGCTTATCATACTATGTTTCTCTCTAAAAGCAAGTAAAGAAGTAATTCAGTAGTATTACCGGGGGGAGGGAGAACCCTTGGAAAAAGGCAGTAATGTAGGTTCAGCATTGTTGTAAGCATGTTACTACTGATTTTGGAGAAATTTCAGCTAGGGTTAAATTAGTCCCTTTGTCCAGCAGCAGCTTGGATTAATTCTGGGGAAGATAAATGGCAATCTTGCCACACTAGAAGAGATTGCTAAATATCTAGATCAGTAGACCACCGTAGCAAATATAATAGTGGAGAATTAAAATCTGAGCATTTGGACATTCATTAGTAGTACATCTTTCTTTAGTTTTTAGAGGTGTTATTCCAGAGTGAAAACTCAGCCCTGAATAGCATGGGAGAAAAGTCCCCAGTCTAAAGATATTAATGGTTTAGTGTGTGTAAAAGTTTACAGGGCAGCGGCAGTTTGTAAACAGACATTGTAAGTAAGTTATTTTCAGCAGATCTGAAGATTTATTCCTATTTAAAGACCTGAAAAGTGGCGATGAGGGTTCCTGTATGTGCATGACTGATTTTTTTGCTGAGCAGACCACCTTTGCATCAGTACTGCAGCTGAGTGGGGGAGGACATGTGTAGGGTCTTCTGCAGTATGTTGTTCTGCGTGTTCAGAATGGGCATGTTACTAGAAGGATAGGGAGGGGGGAGGAGGACCTTTAGGATCATCAACCAGAGATTAAGCTGGTTTTCTGAGAGCTGTTTTGGGGAGTGGATCGTTGTTGCCCATCTGCTACACTGAATGCCCAGCTATTGCCCTGTTTGTTTTTTTTTTTTTCTCCTTCCTTTAACCACAAGTGCTGCCAATTCATTTGCAGAGGAGTGCAACAAGCATGTAGGTGTTTGGAAAAAAAAGTCAGGAATGCTCACACTGAGATTAACATTGGACATTGAGCCTCCCAGGTGAAGCTGCTGGCAACTTGCAGAAGAGTGAAAGCATCCACTCATCCTGCTGCTCCTTTTCCATCCTTCATGGCACATATACTGCCCCTGCGTATGTACCCGGTGCCTTTCTTAGGTCCTTGAATTAATTCCTCTGACCCTTCGGTGTTAATTCATATGGAAAAACTAATCTCAGATGAATGATGGTTAATGGAGGTGGATATTAAATGTTTGGTGATGAACTCTGAAATACTACAGAGAAGAGATGTTGATTTGGGGAGTTGCTGTACTGTAAACTGCATGATGTAAAAATGAGTAAATGCTGAAGTGGTGGAGATTTTGTTTTTGTGTTTTTTTTTTTTTTTTTTTTAATTCTAAGATGAGTCAGGATGTGATAGGGTCAGGCCACCAGAGTAATGTCTGGGGGTGACTGAGAAGATGTAGCAGTAAAAGGCTGTAAAGAAGAAACAGAACAGGAAGAGCAGACTTTTCAAGGGCTAAGGAACAGGAGATTTTCAGGGAGAAGATAGAATGGGGGTTTAAAAGTGTGTGAGGAAGATGAGTGTGTGGTTGGGGGGGGGGGGGTGGAGTCAAACATCGCTAAAGAACTAAAAATAAGGAGGGTTGACTAAAGGAATTAGTACAAAATAAAGCAGTTGTGAGACTGAGGAAGCAGTTACTATAAATACCATGCAAAGACAAGATCTAGCAAGAGGAAGGCTTAGGACCTAGAAAGACATTATTTGGCAAGAATTTTAGGAAGCTTTAATTGTGTGTGTAATATTTCCCATGTGAGTGAAGAATTCTGTGTGTTTCCAGGCTGATGAGTCTCTTGGGGACCTATGTGTTGCCGTCCCTGGTGGGGGATGATGCAGAGCTCTGCACCGCGGCTCCTGGGTGCTTGGCTGTGTGTTGGAGCTTCCCAGGGAAGCCCTGCTGGGGGGGGTGGGGGTGGGCAGGAGGGGCTGGATGGCTGAGGCTGCTTGTGTCCTTTTCTGCTCTTGTGGACTTTGGAGCTGCTGGAGGAAAATGCCCAAAGTTTTCAGACTGCATTAAAAAAAAATTGTATTTTTCACATGGCCTAGCACAGTTGTCCAATGTCCTTGTGTTGAGCAGTAGGACAGCGTGAAGTTGGGGTCATTATTCTTGAGACACTGACCCTGGTCTTCAGGTTGTTGAATGGGTTGTTCGGTCCCATTTTAAACTGCTGTTATTAATCAGGTTATTCCCTGGGGAGAGATGACATTTGCCACCTGTGTGTAGTCCTTTTCTTTGAAGTTTTTATATTTTTAAGCAAAAAATGTTGCTTCTGTATTTGGTCAGAGCACCACATTGTCACTAGCCTCTTTCTAACACCCTTGCAACCAGGCATAGATGAGATCTCCATTGTTAATATTTATTAGTGTGCTACACTACAAAGTACTTCATAGCCTTTCTATCATAGATGTTTCAAATGATTCTACTTCAGCCAAACAAATTGTTCAGGCTTAATTGCTGAGAAATCATTGTCAAAATTGCTGAACCAGTTTAATACTAAAGCACATATTTATACTGAGCTGCACAAATCACACCGCCAAGTAAGATTACAAATGGGAGAGAGAAAAGTTTAATCAGAAATGAGATTAAATTTGAAAACGTAGAGTGTTAGTGATTGCTGCTGGGGCTCAGACAGGGTGTAAAGTCATAGATTTTTCTTAGCAGGACTCAGAATAGCTTGCTTGAGGAAGCTGAAGAGCACATATGCCCTTGTGCTGACAACGGGAGAGTGCGGTGGTGGCCTGAAAACAGGGAGGTTGTTATTTGTAGCAGGCTGCTGCGATGTTGTGTTGTGGATTGGAGTTAAAGTGGGAGGAAGAAAATAATTCAAAAGGCATGTCCTGGTGCCAAGTGGATATGGGGGACAGGGAAGAAATTAATCTGTTTGTGCAGATGCTTTGAAAGGTCTGACCCACCCATCCCAGCACCTCTGAGGTGACCCAGGAGGGCTGTTGGTTTGTCTTGAGCCGTCAGGCAGCCTCTGCATGTCTGAGCAGAAGGACCTGCAAGATGAAGTTAGAGATGAGGTTAGTGAAACAGCACTTCCCAACAGGTGCTGGTGCCTCTGCCAGGCTCTGCCAGGAAAATAATGGCGCAGTGCTTACCGATACCAAGGGTCAAGCTTAAACGCTGCCCTCGCCCAGCCTGATCAGAGAGTTGCCTTTCTGTGTTGTTCCTTATGTCATTACAGCTGAATAGAGTGTCCTTGTTCTTAACTGTTAATTAACAGTCATATAAATGTTGTATTTGTATCCATAGAGCTGTTGTGCTGCACGTCTGAGCACCTGGTTACTCTGTATGAAGGAGCATCAGTCTGATGCATGGAGGAGCGGGAGGAGACAGTACTGAATACAAAATGTTGTCTCAATCTATTTTTCAGTGAAAATGTACACTTGGCAGCGCTTCAGTGTTTCTTGGATATAGCTGTTGATCGTTTCAGCTGTAGGAGGAATTCTGGACCTTGAAATGGGATGTTTTGTCTTTGGGGATTTTTTTTTTTTTTTTTACATTTAAACACTTTTTTGTTGTCTTTCCAAGTCACCTCTTAAACATTGATAAATAAGAAAGAACTGGTACAAACGTGCTGTCATTACCATATTCCCTGAGCTTCATGATGCAAAAATATCCCCTGAACCAAGCAGATCCCTGCCCCCACCCCCGCCCCCCCGTAACAAAGATTACGTGCTGGCTTATAATCACCGCAGGGAGAAGCAAGACATAGCAGCAGAAGCTTCTTTTATTACAGATGAGCCAGGATGTGCTCGGTAATCTCCCAGCTCAGTATTAAATCTGGGAGACCTCTCTTCGAATGGCAGGCCGGTTGGAAGTGCAGCCCAGGAACGCAGTTATCGTCGGTCTGAAGCGTAACTTCGATTACACCAGCCATTGGTGAACTGCTAGTGTTGTCTGCACTCCGAAACACACACCTTCCACACCTTCTGGCCACCGTGGGGGTCTTTATTCTCTTTAGTCTTTGTTAAGAATCAGTGAGATAATCCCTGATCCAAGTCTTGCACTTCTCTGTGACCAGTTATTTCTCAGCTCTATCAGTACTACTTTCTTTTTCCTCTCTTGCAGCTTTTTTGTTTTGCCTTTGCTCTCAAAATTCGTTCATCAGGTAGTTATGTCTTGCTGATGGGTATTTTCAGCATACAGTGGGGTGTAAATTAGAGGTGGTATCTGGGTTTAAGAGGCCATGACCCTCGTTTGAGGAATCTTCTAAGTAGCACCAAGGTACTGCTGCATCTCTTGGCACATACTTTTTGTGAGGATAGAATGGAGAGAGGCAGAGGAGTTTGTTCCTTGGTGGATGATGCATGGAAAGTTAAGCCATAGGACAGTTGCCAGTGGGGACCAAACAGAAATGGCATAAACCCTAGAAAAGACACTGACCGCTTAACTGGGTTAATGCATCAGGTGATGACAGATGCTGAGCATCTAAAGAGCCTTGCAGTGGGCAGCAATGCTGACTGATCCAGTCCTGGGAAAGCCTCTTGCCTTGTTTAAACCTTGGGACTCAAAGTTGTGCTGCTTTTGAGTTATGTCTAAAGCTGCCTGAAGAGATGTTGGGTAAATGTAATTATCCTGGAACACCCTAGGAACTTGAATAAATGCTTTTGTTCCTTTTTTTATACTTGTGTTTAGTATTTTGAAGTATATGGTGTGATTGTCAATGGTGCCACGTTCATAGCTGCAGACTGAATTTCACATTGAGTCACTGCGGCTGTGTTTAGAGAACTAGAAAGTGCGGAGTGTGTGGCCAGGGGCTCGGCAGGCCTGGCTGCTTTGTGCAGAAATGAAGCCCGCAATGGTGTGCAGCTTTGGTTAAGAAAAGATCAGAGCTGTGGTATAATGCAAAAAATCTCAACCCTTCCTTTGCCTACAGGTAGCACAGGCCTTCTGAAACGTCTCTCCTTCTGCAAGTATTGGGTAAGCTGATATTCGTAATAATAAAAAAACAACCCCCAAACCAAGAAACAAACTACACACAGATACCCCCCCCAATTTCCTGACATGCAAACACCTGATTGCCTAACTAATTTTATATTCTAATTTAATTTAGTACAATGCTAGTTAACAATAAACTAGACTGTAGAGATGCTATGAAGAGCAAGTATTGTATCTGGTCCTTGAAACACTGGACAAGCTTTAAAAAAAGCTTTACTGACTTTCAATATAGTAACAGTAAAATCAGCCCAAGGATTATATTGCCACTTCTACCTAATGTAGAATTATTAAAGCATATAAGGAGAGGAGTAGGACTGAAGGCCAATACATCATGCAATAGACTTTGTGTCAGGCTGCTGAGGGAATGAGCCTCATGGAGGCTAGGGCAAAAGTGTTCCTTCACAAGTGAACAAATTGGACAAAGTGGCAGAAATCTGTGCAAACATGAAGGAGTGGTCGCCCATCAGGGAGGAGGGATGGCACCTCAGAGGAGAAGAGGAAGCTGGCAGCCATAGCGTAGCGTAAGCCGTGGGAAGGAAGGGCTGCACTGATGAGGGAAAACCTCAGTGCTGTGGAGAAATCCGTAAGCATCCCAGAGGGACCCATTAGCCAGTAAACACTACATGTGGTCTTGCACTGGAACGGTTGTGAGAAGCAGAGGATGAATAACGTGTGGGGTATTAAGCTGCTTGATAGTATGCCCTAAAGTGTAATGATTGCTACAGTGCTAAAGCGTCCTACATAAATAGGCTCTGATGTACTGTATATATTTTCTCTGTAGCCCTAAAGAGGTGGCATTGTCTGCATGTAACAAGAAAAAGAAAATGTCAAGGAAAATCTGAAGTGCTATTGGTTCCTAGGAAAATCATTAGCTTCGCACTGACTGAAAGGAGAGTTCTTCACCTGCATGTGCATGGATCCTCTTCTTGTTACGCATGCTGTAGTGGTGGCTCCCTGAAGTTATAGTGTAGAAGGGTACAAATTAGTCTGTAACCTGAATCTGAGCTTTTGTACCAGGAGTGGGCCTGACTTCTAAATGTGTAGTGCTGCTATGAATTGGATGGGTTTGAAATACCTGGCATGCACGTGGGTTAACCAAGCCATTAAAAGCGTGGCTTGTTGTTGTGCTACTAGCATCCTATGAAGGACACTTACTCAATTATTTTCTTTTCTTCCGCTGTCCCTAGGAGCATAGACAGAAGATAGACTGAAGAGTAAGACAGTAACTTTGTGGCGTTACAAGGACTCTTACTTTGTTTAGCTCTTTCCTTCTCTCCCCTCGATATTTTGTTTCACTTCTACTTGAAATAAGTCAGCGCTATAGCTCCTTTTCAGAGGATGCCACTGAGATGATGTGAACTGTGTGAGTGAAGTGTAACAATTGGTATGTAGCAAACTGTAAAGGGATGAAAAGCTTTGGCTATGGACACTTACAAAATGTCTTTACAAGAATAAAATTACACTAAGATCTCCAGAGCTTGATCAAGTATTGAAGAAATGATTGTTCTTACTCCGTGCATCTGGTAGCACAGACAACAGCACCCTGACAGCTATAAGGGAGGCTGTGTGTGACCAGTCCAACCCAGTGCTGTAGCCAGGAAACTGTGTGTGTGTGTGCTCATTTGAGGGCCCCAGAGGAACTCATTACAATTTTAGGCTATAAAATGGTACAACATTTTATTATTCTGCCTTAATAGGGAATGGTGCCAAGCAGATCCTGTTGAGATTTGAACTTGTAGCTCCACCAAGGCTGGCTATTTGAAAATTAGACCACTTGACCAAGCAGCTAACACAAGGGCAGCCAATTTGGTGTGTGAGTCACCACCAGTGTGCTAGGAAAGGATGTGCTTTTGTGATGGAAGAGTCTTGCTTGCTTTTGTCAGCCAGCCAGAAATGGATTATTCTGGAGGAACAAGAGACAGACCCTGGGCTTTTGTCAGCCGTGGAGCTGTTTTTCTCTGGTTGGCAGCCAGCAACTTGCTGTGCTACTATCCTGTTCCTCAGCTGGTGCTCCTCAGACAAATGAAACAGCAGTGGTGATGGAGGAAGCAGTGGTGATGGAGGAAGAAGCGGCAGCCACGCTAGGAGATGCCCCTCAGATTCACATTTGCTTAGTGAACCAGAAGATCCTGCAAAGCCTTTGGGGTGGAACTGGCAGTGCTCACCTTTGCTATGACTTGAGACTTTTTTTTTTATTTATTATTTCCCCCCCTTTTCTTTTATGACTGAAATAGGAACTGGGCTACATTCCAGACCTGTAGCCAGTGGCATTGGGCTGAAGAGATAAGAATTCATAGAACTGTAGAGCACCACACAGTGAACAAGAAAAATTGAAATGAAAAAGTTCTTAAAGTAGAACTTCCATAATTGGAAACATTTCAAACTGTTCCATCCTTTCAGATAAATGCAGTCAGCTTTCATGCTCCTTTCTTATCTTCTCCTGCCGTGTATGCAATTATCAAAAATGTTTGTTTAAAAACTTCCCTTGCTTGGGATTTCTGCTCTGTGGAAAATCCTTAGAGCCAAACTGAAAATGTGCATAGGTGCTACTTCCCAGGGGTCTGAGTAGCGTGCCAATGACTTCTGTCTCTCTCAAAAACTGGTTGTATACAGTGGAGCAAGACTTGGGGTTTATGAACACCCACAGGCCAGGTAAGCCATAGTTGTGTATGCACAAAAAATATGCAGTTGTTTGCATGGAAAAACAAGGTCTTGCTTGTTTGCAAATGGCACATGCAGATACTTGCAGATATAAATTATTTTGCTGGCACATTTTTTTGCTAAAGAACTGTTTGGGTGCTGAAATACATCTACTACTTCATTGACGTAGTTTTCTGATAAATGAGGAAGATGAGCTGGGCAAACATCCTTATCATCCTGTTGTGATCCTCCCCCTCCACTCAATCCCCGAGTGTGTTTTTCATTGAGTTGTTCCATTTCCTTCCCCAAAACACTGTCAAGTTGGTACGTGGGACAGAGGAGACCTTAACCCTTCAGATGGGGCCCTAGCCTGAGAGAAGGTGCTGCTTCATTGTGTTACAGGTGTGTGTATGGTACTGTGGTATTCACAGGCGTTATGAGCCAGAACCTGTAGGCTTTTACATTCCTTTAAACTCATTAGTTACTTTCCCTTTGCCAATGGGTAGGTTACTTGGCTTCTTGTGCCCTTAAAAATGGTCTGTCTTCATGTAATTTATTGTAGTTCCAATTAGCATGGCTAATCAACAGGTATCTTTTGTAATGAACCTGGCCAAAGATCAGAAGGGAGGAAGAATGAGTAAGGTACGATCTTAGCCCTGTTGGGATCTGTTGTAACACTTGTTCCTTCCTGCCCTTCCTAGAAAGCAAGGTTCTTGTCCAAGGCCAGCGTTTGGGGATGCCTCGCTGGAACATGCTCAAATTTCTATTGCGTTACTTTTACTGTTGTTTATTACTTTTCCTTTTGATCCTGTGGTGCTGGGTAGGGTTAGAGGAATGGAGAGAGGAGTTCAGGAGTAAGTGTGCCCATTTGTGCATGTGTATGGCTTCCACCCCAAATAATGGTCCTTTGCTAGCAGAAAGAAGAAAAGGGAAGGATAATGTATAAATTTGCTAGATCAGGCTGATCTGATGAATGTCATCAGTCTGACAGAGCTCTTTATGACAATTCAATAGCTGGAATAGATTCAGTAAATTTTCCAAGCCCTGTAGCTCAGAATACATTACACGCTCATCTGCTGCTGGACTCCCGGCATTGTAACTATTGACAGTTGTGTAAAGCAAGAGACCCTGTGCAGTTCTGTAATGTCGTTCCATGGTAGTGTGATTTACATTACCAGGTGTAAGTGGTGCTATCTGTTAGAAATACAATGCAATTTTTTTGCTTTTATATCATAATAGAATAAATCTAATGCCCATAAAGACTTCTTTATTACACATGCTCTGTTTTATATAATATGTGCATACATACTAGCGTGCGCTTTTCCATTGCACTGTGGGACTACACAGGACTGCCTTACTTAAGTCTCCAGCAGTAGAAAAATCATACAATCAGATTAATAACTAGGCAAGGCTGTGGTTTTTTTGGGGGGGGAGGGTAAATGGGAGGAGGAGGAACGGGAGAGTGAAATAACATTGACATTTATTAGTGAGTAGATGGTAATAAATGAATGTTGTAACAAGAGACATAGTGATACTTTTCTCCTCTTACTGACATTCAGTGATGCTTTGAAGACAGCAAGAAGCTTTGCTTTGAATCCTTAGCATATCAAAATTAGATAATTTAAATTTTTTTTTGCCTCCAAATATACCTTATCCTCAAGCAGTTTTTATTAAGGATGCTAATTGCCCAGACCCTGACTAATGCAGGCTGTACTGTGCTGCTGGATTATTCTTCTTTGCATCTTCTGAAGTCAGGCAAGGCAAAAATTAAAGCAGAAGATGTAAGTATTCCTTTAGTGCTTTAATATCGCAAATGCCATTGCAAGTGTAATTTAGCCTGGAGCCATGGCACTGATGGACAGCTTGCATAGTTCTTGTAGCTGTATTCCCTGTTAGTACATATGAACCAACAGTCTTGTGGACATAATATCTTGCATATCAGAGAACTGGCTACAGATTTCTTTGTTCTGTGTCTTTAATGCATATGCATGCTGAATATATGCCAATATAGCTAAGTTATCTCAATTGGGTCACAGTTTGTGTATCATGTGATGTATCAACTTCATTAGTTACACAATTAAATTGTACAGTATTAAGTAGAATAGCCATCCTGCAGTTGCTGCCTGTCTATGAGTGTCCTTCAAATGTGTGTGGGATGCCTCCATTCACATTGCACAGCAAAGGGCTGCTCGGCTGTGCTCATGTGTGTGTCTCTGATAAAAGGGACTTGCAAGTCTAAGTGACAGCCTGCTGCATGCTCTTTCTTTGTTGCTTTAAGGCAGCCTTTGGTTTTTCCTTTTAATTTTCTTGCATTTCTAAATCTAATGTCTTAAAATATCAACACTTTCTAATGAGTGGGGTTTTTTTTCCCTCAAATCAAATCCAATTTCCCTATAACCTTCTAAAAATCCTCATGCTAATTTGGTTTATCTGTTTCAAGTAAATTCAGTGTCTCCTTTAAATAATAAATTAACTGACCATTTTCTTCTATGTTACCTTTGTTGGTAAGGAAAGAGACTATAGACGTTTTCAGGTGAAAATAGTCTATAGGGCAGTGTTGTTTGTGCTGGAGAAGAGCCTGGAAATTTTAACTGCTTTCTTCACAGACTGTAAGCACAACTAGCTTAATGGCTGTTTATGGATTGTATTGAGTTCTAGCTCTTCAGTGGTCTTGATGCTTACTTAGTGGTGTTGTGTGTGGGGTTTTTTTTGTGGGTTTTTTGTTTTCCTAAGGATGCAGGATGGTTCCATAGCATGCACTATATATTTTCATTGTCCTTATAATTTATATTTCAATCTACTTTTGCTCTTATAAGCTCTACCAGTTTAACTGGTGACTTAGCTTGCTGCTTTTTATATGAAGAAACTAATTAAAGATACAGCAGCAAACCAATTCATTGGCTGACTACAGAGCCGTTCTGCTGTGCACCCACAGGATCTCATCTGCATTCCACAGGTTTGTCTCCTTGCTCCTTGGATTTGTTCCAGCATTGCCATTTTTCTACTGCACGCTTTCAAGGTGCATGAAAGGCACGTGTCTCTTACTGCTGACTGTTTCCTTATTAGTTTAAGGGTGACCTGGGAGAAGCAAATTCTTGTGTGTAGTGCCCATTACTGGGTTTCCCAAAGGAACTACTTGATCCAAGAATTACTGTCTTGGAAGGTCCTTGTTTGCCCTCGTCGGAAGGACTGGGTGAATCCATCACTGCAGAGTGTACCACGTTAGCTTCATCTCCAGTGGAAGTTCAGGAAGTCAGCAAAAGTTAGGGTGCCTGTGGCTTATTGAAGAGGAATTGCCCATCTCATCCTTATCTAATCCAATAGCCTACAAAGCATCTTTCAAGTTTCAGCACAACATAAGATGTTTTAAAGAAGTGCCCCTTTTGTTTACCTCATATACAGCTGTGGGTACAAGAAGATTTGAAGCTAGTGCTTTCATTCAAAGAGATGCTTTGCTCTGCATGCTGGGAGTAGCAACCATGTCTGAAATGCAAACTTTCAGAGGAAATGAGATCAGTCATGTACTGAACACGGTGTAGGTTTGCTCCTAGATTCTAAGTCAAGTCTTAATTTGAGTGACTTAAATGGGTAATGGCAAGCAGAACTTCTTGTACCCCTGGTGAGGTGTGGGAGGTAAGATGAGTAGCTATTGAGTATTTATGGGGGACTAAAGAGTTCAGAAATACTTTTTTTAAAAAAAAAAAAGTAAAAAATTCTTTCTTCTTTACTACCCACTTAAGTATATTGTGTTCAAGTCTCTAAGTGGCTGAGCTGCCCCAGGGAGAATTCTCATCTATTTGTCACTAATTTGCCATTTATTTTGACTTGTATATTCTGGAAACTCTTGTAGCATTGCCTGTGATAACAGGCACCTTAAGTTGTGCTTTAGACATGCATTAGAAATACACTTGGGATCTAGAGAGCTCTGCAAACCACCAGTTGGAAATCCCTGTACGTGATACCCTATGGATTCTGTTCATCACTGGTGGATTCCAGCTCCAGTGAAAACATGTGTCCCTACAGGTACAGGCTTGGGTGTGTTTACTCTGTGGTTGAAGTGCCTTTAGGAATTAGAAAAGTCTTGCAGGTCAGCACTGCCATACTATAAACTATTTCTCCAACAATGCAGACTGTAGGATCTTGCCCTGCCATTAATGATTTGCTTATGCCTAGAACTCAGCTTGTGTAACATCACAGTTGAAGGCTGAGAGAAAGGAAGGAATGATTGACCAAAAATTCAGGTAAGAGTACCTTGTAGTCTACTGAAATGTGTTCACAACATTGCAGTAGTCTTCCTCAGTCCTGTTTTGGATAGACAGTTTGGAGAATGAAGGTATGCGAATGTATGTCTCAGTGCTTCATCAGTGCTGGCAGTTTACCTTGACCCTTTCAGATGAAAGATGCTATGAAAGAGTCAAAATACCATGTAAAATAAAAAAGACCTGCTTTGAAGAGACCATGTATATAGACCAGACATAGCATATCAATGTGCTTAGTTGAAGCCTCTAGGACAGCTCCTCGGCTCACAGAAGGCTGCCTTGACTGGGGCTTTGGGGGCAGATGGGCCATGGAAAGCGTAGCTCAGCAGGTGCTTTGTGGCAAGCGTAGGTGAACTTTGAAGTTGAGGAGTAAGCTTTTATGTTGTGATTGCTCTTGATTATTTGTCATTTCTACTGAGTCTTCCCACTGGGTTGGTATTAACTGTATAAAATACATCTTCATGAAGGTGTCGAAATGTGTCATAGTTTCCCTTTTGTTTTGCTTCCTAAAAAGCACTGCATGCTGGGCAAAGTAAGACAAAGTAGTGTGTGTTTACAAACTGCAGGCAGAAAATACACTAACAGGATCATTGTGAATTGTTCTGTATATAATTTTAGCTTCTTAATAGAAAAGCTTGTCCTGAAAACCAGTTTTGTTCATCAAGGAGATACCATACTGTCACTTTTGTGGCAGTTTCAGTAGACCTAACATTGCTAACTTTAGAGCCATACCCATTTCTGTTTCAATGTGCCGTATGTAAGAGTTAAGCTGTCAGTTTGGTTTTCAACTAAATTCTACATCCCTAATGACCATTTCGTACTGCTTCACAAGGTGGGTGTAACTTTTATTAAGGGTGGAAGGGGTTGAAAATAATGTTGCTGGGGTTTTGTGGTTTGTTGTGCTGTGGTTCCCCCTGTGCCCTGCCCCCCTCCCCCCCCCCTCCCCCCCCCCGGTGGTTGGGCAAGCAACAAAAAATGTCAGAGTTCTTAAACTTGTCTGATTTGGCCTTGCAGACATTGCTTCTTGTTATGTTGTTTTCTTGTTACATTAAGAAGCTCTTTAATAGCTGCTATCTTATCCCCAAGATTACACACCTGTAATCAAGTCCCTTTCAATCTTTTCAATAAAAAAACCACTGATCTCTCTTTTAGTATCCATTGTGAAATGCTTTCTCCTCTGGCCTTAAAAGAAATATTCTGATGTTTTTCATGGCATCTTGATTCCGCACCACCCCCCGCCCCGCATCATCCCTGAATGTGAATATGAGCTTCAGCCATTCCAGAAACAGTCTCTGCTCTGCCATATGCAGTGGTAGGAGTAACTGCTGTTCCTGTGTTTCATACATCCTGGAAAGCCTTACTGCTTGAAAATTGCTTGGGTAATTAGTGTTTTATTACTGGTTTAGTCACTGACCAGTGTGATCTGTTAATCCCTCTTGACTTCTCTCCTAACCCAAATCTCCCATTCCAGAAGTTCTCACCCTTTCTAGAACTAGCACTTAGCGTGAAGTTGTACTGACATACTTCTCGTGGGTTTGGATGTGTCTGTTTTGAAGCCCTCCAGACTGCTGGATGTGACTGGCCTTTCTGATCACTTACCAGCAATCAAAACACTTGTAGCCAATGTGTTTGTTTACCCCAGATTATTGATAAACATGATGCTATTTGATGTATTTATTGTCTCTCTCTGGAGAACTCGGGACAAAACTGTCTGATTACAGCTCCTTGATGACAACCGCTGCTTGGAGCAATCAGCTTCCTACTGTTTACTCTGTTACATTTTCCTTATAGTATCAATTAGAGAATCAATATTAGGGAACGATGTGCACCATTAAATCAAAGACCTTGAAATGCTTGAAATATCTCACATCTGTCAAGGTCAACTTTACAAATGGGACTCAAGCCAACTGCCTACAAATTCCTGTCCCGTAATTCTTCTCCAGTTGAATAGTTGGGCCCATTTTTCCTTTTTGCCCAAGACTTAGCCCAGGGCTAACCAGTTTTTGTAAAGCTATTTCACTTGCCTTACTTGGATATTGGTATGATGTTATTTGTCTTCAGAGATGTATTAAAATTAGTACCAGCGTGTCAAACATGTCCCAGGGTGTTTTCCATGAGTTCCTGTTCTTGCCCTTTCTGAGTTGCTCTTGATTGCAGCTGCAGTATGAAGTACTTCATCTTTCTCAAGTGATACAAGCATATCTTCCTGCTTCTTTCAAAATGTAAACCAGAAATATTTACTGAACTTTTGTAGTCATTATTAATAACTTTACCCTTTATATGCAGTAATGGGCCTATGCCAATGATAACAATCTCGTTACACTTTAAAACTACTCCTTTCTATCACACTTAGCCCTTCTGCTGTGGATTTTCCCTACTGTTTTTTGACTTTGCTATCAGTTATTCTACATCTTACAGTTTCTCCATGTATATTGACTGCCCTCTATTAATGAGAATCTTTTTAATTTTGAAACCGATATCTTCAGTTTTTAGCTGAAGCAGGATGGATTTTTAGTCTTCCAGTTTCCCATTTCTTGCCGGGAGGAATGTTGGCTCCTTGATAACCATATCAGAGGTGATAATGATAACCCAGATGGGAATGAAAGATGACAACTGGGCATTGGTGTAACACTGGGTGCAATTGACCTATTTTATGTGTGTCCTGGCGTCATCATCTGGGATGGAGTTAAACACGATAGACAAGTGTTATTTAGTAATTGAAGACTATCTTAGAGCAAATTAACTTTTAAGAAACTTCTTTTTTAGTGTCACCTAAGGGGAATTTTTTTAACTTTCCTGGGATTCATTGGAAACTTAATGCTACCTTTGAGTCTCTCTAAAGTCCCAGCATAATTTCTTTTTTTTTTTTTAAATGTCATGGATGTATGCTTAAGTGCTGTTGATTTTTTTTTTTAATAATTATTTTATTTTTTATGAGAAACTGACTGGTATCACTTTAAGAATTGTAACAATCTGCTCTTGCAAACTATCGCTTTTTGGTGTTGAACAGCCAGTTGTATATCACTTAACCACACTGAGCACAAAATGTGCAAGATGGAACTGGACCATGCTCTAGGCTTGATGTTATGTGCTTCTTGTTTTCAGGGGTGTATTTATTTGGGGGGAAGAGATATTAGATTTTGCAGAGGACCAAAGCTGTACTGGTTTGTGATCGTTGGGAGTACTTAATCTGATGTTATTACTGAGCGAACTGGATTTTTATAAACTTTGTGTTGTGGTTGTGCCCTCAAGTTCAGAGGAAATTGTGTCTGTTTATCTGCAGAGGGAAGTGGAACTGAAGATTTCTGCCTTCCATGAGCTGTTTTGTTGCTGTTACTGTATGACACGGACAGTGAAATTTAATCTTTGGCTTGCCTAGCCTTAAGGCTAAAAATAGTTCACCTGTCATGTAAGGGAAAGTTTGAATATTATTAACTAGTACTTTGGGATAATGTAATGGGGGAGTGTCATGTCAGTGAAAGTGTTGGTCTATATAACCTCTGTTCTATTTTACTTTATTTTTCCTTTTCCCAGTGGCAGGTCTGTTCAGAGACCTAAAAAACAGGAAATCCATCTCTGCTGGCTGAAGCAGCAAGAGCTTGGTGAAATACTTTCTAACTAGAAGCCACTTGTACATGTATTACAACTAGTTAGCAAAATGTTCCCATGTGAGTTTTCTCTGATTATATAGATTTCGGAAGTTGTGCTTTTACAATTTCATTCGTTAAGGCATTGCTTTTACTGCAGACTTAACAGGTTTATTTCTGGCTCCAGCAGAAAGCAATTACTGCAGCTACCAAAATGTTGCATATTGAGCTAGAATATTCAGCTTCATAGTTTCTGAACCACTTTTTTTTTCTCCTGGTAAAGCAGAATTTGGTGGTGTTATACCAAGATTAATTTGATTTGTAGTAGTTTGATTTTTAAAACAAACAAAAAAAACCCAAACCCAAACACTGCAAAAACAAAACCATGGTTTGAGGCTTAATGCATGTCAGGGCGGGTTTTGTTGGCATGGTGTTATGTGGTTGCTTGAATTTTTTTTTGTTAGTGTTTTTTTTGGGGTTCTTTGGTTTATCTAGTATGGTTGGGTTTTTTTTTAAAGATATTTATTTTGGTACAGCAGCATGTCATCTTATCTTTTTTTTTTTTTAATGTATGATGGCTAGCTGGAGACTTTGTGGTAGACTAGTTCTTAAAATCAAAGGGGAGATGAAAGCTCAGGTGAGGGTACTGTTCCCTGTTTTGGTGTCCAATTTGAGTTCACCAAAATCAATGGCAATGCGCCTGTCGGCTTCCTGGGCACACACTACTCTTAGTGGTTCCAACTGTAGTGTGGTCTACGATTACTCACAGGAATAGAAACAGTGCAACAAATGCTGGATGAATTTGCAAATCTTCCTTCCTGAATGCTTTTGTGAAGAGTTCTTGCCTCTGATCTCACTGTTCCATGGGGGTTTCATGGGTTTTCTTGTTTTGTGAGATGTTTAAATCATGTGTGCCTGTTTCAGCATATATGCTTTAATGAAATTCCTGCTCAGTGTTAATAGAAACCACGTTTTGGCACTCCAACCTGTTACACAGCCCAACTCTGCCAACTGCAGGCACCGGGTGGTCTGTGTGGTTTGAAGTCCACCACCAGCAGTAGCAGGAACTCAAAGTACCAAACCCTTGCAACAAGCTGTTTTCAGAAGGTGGTGGGGCTGCTGTATGCATCCATTGCTCTATCAAATGAGTCAATTGTGTGGGAAGTCTATCTGCAGCTGGTTTAAACAAATAATTGAAACATTTTCATCTATTTTTACTGAAAGCTGGGCTTCTAGGAAGAAGCTCTGATGTTTTGCTATGTTTTCAGTTCTTGGATTTTTGTTTGACTGCTGTGGGCCATAAGAACACTGATAACACTGTAATAATCACAGGTTTTAATCCTAGTTCTGCTATGTACCTCTTCAGTGTGTTGTGACAAGTTGACCTCCCTGTCTGTTTTCCCTCTCTAAAATGGAGATAACGATGACACTGTTAAGCGGGGTTATTATAAGGGTAGGTACTTGAATGCATATAAGGATGCTAGCTGAAAACAAAGCTTAAAAAAAGTTTAGGTATGCCTATGTGTTATGTATATAACCAGAAGAATCTGTGCTCTTGGTTTAAGAGTGGGAGTATGATAGCCACAGTGTCATAGCAGGAGGGCTGAGAATGAGGTTAGATGAGTTTAGAGAGAACTCTGTACAATTCTGTTTTCTATTGGGTGATAAAGCTGATGCTTTTTGGCTACGGAGATCCTTGCCATGTTCCCGGTAGGGGACTGATTCTTCACACATCTCTGAGTGCATAGCCACTTAGTAAATTCCTAGGCTAAAATGTTTTCTACCATCAAAAGCTTAGAGCTTTTGCATTCTTAGTTGTTTTTTAGTTGTTTTTTTTTTTATAGACCCTTTGTAAGTGAGCTGGAAATATCACCAGTAGCTGTGATTCAAGTGAAATTCCTGCTGCTAATTACACAGGCTTTTTGCTAAAGGTAGTAAATAGAAATCATTCATGGGTCCTTAGAGGCCTGAAAATCATTCAGTATTCATGGTAAATATATCAGGGAGCTTCATAAGAGAATCATTTTAAAACAAAGCCTGGTCAGCTGTTTAATAATTTACTGATGGTGATAGCAAGGAGAATATCTAATAACTAGCAAGACTGGCTTTCAAGTAGAAAATAAATTAGTGTTAGAGGAATGTTTTTTTCAAAGAATCATAATTACTATTAGGGAAACATTTGGTTATCGTGTCAGTTCTTGATTGCTTTACAAGCACTTACTAAGGCAAAGACACTTTATTTGATGATTTAGGAAGCTGCAAAGCCAGACTTAGTCACATGACACTTATCTGAAATGGGCAGCTCTCAAGAGTTTTATAACAGTCTAGTCTCAAAATATAAAAAATGTACTATTGGACTGGGTGCATTATCTAATGGCAGTCCATATTCACTGGTCTGCTATGTGAAGGGATGTGCCTTGACTTTGCCTAGCTGTATACAGCTATTTAGCTCTATTTTTAAAAGCTAATTTAGAATAGATACAGGAATTCAGTGGGAACTAGATACCTTCCTGGGAAGGCAAGTCCTTGCTGTAGGATATCTTGCATCTGCTGGTGGCACTGACTGTGGGGAAACCCAGATTACAGCCTGCAGAAGAACGTTGAGGAGAAAAATAAGTGAGAACAGTCCTTGCCTGTGTCCTTCAAGTCTTGGGGGTCTATTTTCGTCCAAGTGGCCAGAGTTGGCCACCAAGGCAGCAAGGCCACCAGGGTGTTTTAGTAAATGTGGTTGTTATGGAGAGTTTCAGCCCCCTGGATGGGGGAGCCTAAGAACTGTAATGTGGAAAGTGGAGGGAGACGGGCGCTTGCATCCTTGTACTTGTCTTGAGGGTTCATCTGCAATGGTTGGTTGTGTTCATCTAAACAGCTTTAGATGGATTGTGCCAAGGGGTGGGATGGCCAAAGGAGGAGGCAGAGTTGAACTAAGTAGTGAAGGAGAGGGTGGGAGGAGGTTTTGAGTTTCCTGCAGGTCTTTTGTCTCTAGCACCGTATTGGCATGTAGAAGAAATTGTTCCTTTGTTTCCCAAGCCAATAAAGCTCTGTTGTGTGATACTGTGCTCCTGCCTCTTCTGCTAATGACTGCTAATGACACAGTGCTGTAGCACTGAGAGAAAAATGTAGCCTTAACAAACCCTGATGAATCTGTATGTCTTAGGAAGGGATTAAGTGATACTTTTTGAGGAGGGAAGAGTAAAGACAAAGTAATTCTCTTTGGTTTTTTCTAATGCTGCTCTGTATTTTTCCAAATACTTGGTAAAGTTTGTACTTAAAGGTGGTGCCATAGTAAATTCCTAACAGGAAATATTTTTTTATCATTATGTTGGCTTACAAATTTCTGTAGATTCTATTAGATGAGCTTCATGAACAATCCATTTAAAATCTAGAGTTTTGCTCTAGAATTTGCAAGTTTTCTGTGTAGTTTTCTCTACACTGCTTTCCTGAATGAGTGTGTAATGGATGTGACTAGTCACAATTCATTGGCATGTTGCTGGGGCTGGCATTTAGCATGCTGAGCAGGATGAAAAGCTTACACCACCTGCTTTCTTCACATGGGCTCAAATCCCTCAGGTGCAACTCATGAGAATAAGTGAATGTTTTATGGTTAACTGTGAGCTAACACACATTGTCATAATTTTCTTATTTTTAAAATAATTTCTACCTTTCACTAATGTTTTAGGCCTTTTTCTCCTCCTAGACAAATCCTTATATTGATCACTTCTGGGGTTCATGCACATAGTGACAGATGCTGCTTTTATCTGCAAAATGGGAGTGAAAAACGTGCTGTAAGTTCACATGCATGCAGTGCTGAAAGTTTCTTGCTTTTCTTTTTTGACAAACTCTGCTTTTGTAAACTTGGCAAGTTAGAGCTGTTGAGAGCACTCTTTGCTGAACTCTGTTCTTTGCTGATTAACTTAAATGGCCTTTACTGGTGTGTTTATATATATATATTTATTTAACTTTGCTTTAATCTCAGTTGGGAACTTGCGAAACGTGCTTTGACAAATCTTAACTTCCAAATTAGGATTCTACAATTTCTTGGAGGGAAGACAGAGTGAGGTAGTGAAAGAAGTGGCGGTGTTTTTTCATACAGAGTTTGATGTATTGGGAGGAAAAAAAAAAGACTTTCAGATGTGTTAGCAAGAGTTGAACTTGCCATAGTTGTTCATTCTTCCTTCTACCTCTGAAAACGAAGGGAAGATAAGGAGGAAAAGATACCGTAGAAGCAGAATTTGTATGAAGATATCTGGAAAATATACGTGTACACTGAAGATCAACAATTCCTTCAGTCACAAGTTAAACTGATAGTAAGCCAAGTAGTCTTACGATCATGCTTCATATTTCTGCCTGAGCCTCTCTTGCTTCCAAATAAGCTTTGGCTGCAAAAGTACATAATAATATTCTTACTAATCGATTACTTGGCTTGTAAAGAGGAGCTTTTTGGCATTATTGGTGTGGCAAGGTGTGACATAGGCCTGCTAAAGTGAATGCCCAGTAAATTGGGGACATAAGAGCCTTATGTTGGTAATGCTGCCCTGTCACCTTCTGACAGGCTTCACTGTTTAATTATTCATCACATTGATTATAGTAATTTCTGATGGTCCTGTTGCTCTAGGCATCGTATATGTGGGGTCTCTGTGCCCAAGAGGTTTCAATTTTCAGGGCAGGTGCGTGTAACGGGTGTTGTGATTTGGTTTAACCCAGCCGATCTCCCCATGCCTAACTCGGATGTCATCAGGAGACTGAAACTCCAAGGTTCCATGTGCAGTTGGTAAAGAGAGGGAGAGGCTCTTCCATGGGACAAATCGGTTGGCTCTAAGATCAAAATCATACCCTGTGGGTACTTCTATTTTCACCACCTCTCCAGTTAGTATGGAGCAACAAGGCTCTTAATTCAGTTGCTTACACTGGGGTGAGCCCTGGTAAGAGTGAACTGTAAGATAGCAATAAGTAGGTGAGAGTTCCCTTATTTTAAATGAATTGGCTTGAGATAAGGAAAAAAGGAGGGGGGAGAGGAGGTTGGAGAAGGCAGAAGAACATGTATTGAAATGGTGTGGAGGAGTAAAGGAAGAGAAATGAAAGGAACAGAGTTGGGGAAAAGAAATTGCGTTGAAATTCTAGAAAGGGCTCCAAATAATTGAGGCTTTTTGTTTGTTTTCTGAGTTACCTCTGCTGAATTCTCTTCTTTGAATTGGGTATTTGTGGTCTCTAACAGTTAAGTGTGTGAGCATGGCTTATTCTTCCCTTTATTTATAGGCAGAACACACTGGTAGAGGGATGACTTCTTCCCATGTTTAAATGTGAAGCCAAAGCAAAAAGTCTGGGCTGAGTTTCTACTTTCCTCAAAAAGATTCTTGACATGAGATAAATAATATATGGGGTGGGGAACACTGGATGACATGGATGGAAGGGGAGGAATGACTTTCATCTAGAGGTGCTAGCCCAGTCACCCTGGTTCCATCACTTCCTTCTGTTGCCACAGTAAGTGTGCTCTGTCATTATGCCTGGAGGTGGGGGAAAGTACCAAAAGCTGTGAAAGTTGCATTTGGAATTCTTTGTTTTCCTGAGTGTAAGTGACCCTGAAGTCTTGACCACAATTTTTTAGAAATATTCATTAAAGTAGAGCTCTTGCTAATGCCTGCCCCAGAAACTGGGCTTGGAGTGGTCTAAGTGGAATGCAACTGTAACTTGGCCTCCCTTTACAGCTGACAGATTAGATGGCTATTTCTGAATCCCAATAGATTGACATCTACAATGATATAATATCACTTTTAGAAGTTTTTCTGAGGTCTCCTATTGCAATCGGAATATGTGAGTTCCCTGAGGTAGATGGCAACAAATTTACGTCCCCTACCTGGCTGAGCTGTCGTTGTTTCTTGTGACTAATGAAAAGGCGTCTGCTTCCCTATTTAATGGCAGCATCCTCCGTGTAGCTGTGCAGAACATGTGTAACCACCTGCTTGATAATACATATGTAATCCACAGCCCCATTTTGTAGTGTTAAATCAAGAAAACTTTATTCTGAGCAAAATTTCACAGAAGCCTTTAATAAGGAAAGCGAGCAGTGTCAAGGACTAGTGCTTGGGGTTTATTATGATACACAAAAGTGATGAAACCCAGGTAAAACATACTTTTATACCTGTTTGGTGCTTTGGAAACAGCTAAAAATAATAGAATGAGAGGAAAAACATTCCATGCAGAAGATGCACTCAAGGTACTACTGAGTCAGAAGATGGTAGTGATGACACAAACATTCCTTGCCTTTTGTTTTTTACCTTGAAAAATAAGTTCCAGGTAGCACTGTCAGAATGGGAACTTTCTAAAATAGTTAAAAGGCTAATTTATAAAATAAAAAAATTAAAAGGAAAATACTGAATAAAAACTCAAAAGTTGGCTAAGCAAGTCTTCCCCTGCCCACTCTTGTTCTAGGGTCAGCCTTGTCGTTCAGGCTTGCTTTCATCAAGCAATGCAGTGGCTTCCCGCAAAGGCTGCAGCATCTGTTCTTGGGTGCTTAGGAAAAGCCTCTCTGTTCCCTCCAAGGCCTGGCTGTGTATCTGTTCCTGCTCTGTGCAGTCTCCCTAGCTGTGCTGCTGATCCCTTTTAGCTGGATCTGATTCCCCAGCCCCCCCCATCCAACCCACCCCCATGTCATCTCAACCTGCATATGAGGAGCTTTCTCCCCTGAGCATGTTCAGGTGTTTTCCGAAGGGAATATCACCTCTCCCAGTACAGGGTTTCAACCACCTTGAGCCAGCAGCCAGCATGAAGAGCCAGCTGCTGCCTCTTCTGCTGTTCAGCTTTTTGAAAGAAGTACAGTGTACAGTAGGGCACAGACAGGTAAACTTTATGTTGTGTATTACAGCTGTGTCTGCGGTTTCATTAATTTTTATCTATAAATTGCGTTACAACTGTGAGAAATAGTGTTTTATTTTAGGAAGGCATTTACCAGAGTTCTCTGACCCTTATTCTATTATGTAGGAACTCAAAGAGTTTAAGTTCAAAATTCACTGCTAACAGAGAAGAATTGTTGGGCTGTTTGACATTTTTGGACTACTTCAATGTTGTCACCTTGCTGTACCTTCCTACTTGCTTGCGTCTGCCCATGGTATTAATATATTGCTTTTTCATGATACAGCGTTGTTGAGATAAGCTGCTAGATCCAGGCCTTTTTGGCGTTTCCTGGGAAGTGTCATTGTGTTCGTGTATAAAGGTGAACTTGTATTTCTGAAATAATTGATGGCTGGTAGTTAGTGGTGTTTTTTTTATCTTCAGAATGGAAGAAACTTATTAAGGAGGATGATGCATGAGAGATCAATGCCAATGTGTCTGACATCAATTAATGATTTCATCATGTAACCAGATTAAAAGCAGCAGCTGGTATCTGTATTTGCACACATAGTTATCTGCAAATGTGCTGATAACTTGGTGGGAGTGGAAAAAGAGACAAGTTGGCACTTAAAGGGTACAGGCAACTAGGCAGAGGTCTTCTCCCTGATGTTCACTGAGCTGGCCCGCTATTAACCCCGCAGTATTTAAGATGATGCCCAGCTGTGGTATTGGTTTCTTTTTTCCTGTAGGGATGGAGTGTCTGTACGTATATGTGTACATATGTAAATACGGGTGAACCTGTGCCTATATGGAGAACTGAAGCCAATGCTGGAGACATGTTTTTATTTTTTAATAATAAAAATTGGAACTGGGAAGACAAATTGGTGGAGTTGCAAGTGATATCAGGAGAACGGCACAATGTGTTAAGTTTCTTTAACCCCCCTCTGCCCACCAGTGACAACTAGAACTTAACAGATCACATTCTAGACCCAAATTCACAGTGCACAATATAAGTAAGTAGACTTAATCCAACCTTTGAACTTTTCCTGAAGCTTTCACTCACAAATGCTGCTGACTAATTTGCAGGAAAGATAATGCATAATAGGTAGTTCTGCAGTGAAAGCTGCATTTGTTTTTTGTGTTTATTTGTAAGCATATACATACTGCTTGCTTTTGGAGACCAAAATAGTTTACCGTATTGGATCGGACTGATCTTCATGTGTTCTGAACTTGTCAAAGATGAGGTTCTTTTTACGGACCCATGGGTCCGTGCACATGGAATAAAGTCTCTCCTGTATCTCTAAGAACTTGTCTATGCCCAGAGAGCTGAGTGGCAGTCCTGTTTTGGTGACCTCTGTACCACCAAAGCAGTCCATAGAACTGCAAAAAGATGTTTTCTCATCCTTTAAAAAAGTGCACGTGTTGCGGAGTATTCATCTTACTCTTAGGAAGAACTGTGTTGTCTGTAGGAGCAGTAGTAGCCTGGCTACTGCCTGTGAGCTGCGTTCTGCTGGAGGTATGACAGACGTATGCATTTAAAGTAGATTGGATGAGTTCCATGTTTCTATGCTGGCCTGGTAGCAGGCTTGGATATTTACAGACTAACTTGCTTGTTAAATACTTCAAAACCATACATATTGATTCAAGTCCATGAGTTGACTTTTTTTTAAAAAAATTTATATGTAGTCTTTGTTAAATGCATCTATTTGCTTTCAGTTGTTTAGTTCTTTGTTTTCCAGGGGCAAGCTGTATCATTTGTGGGTAAGAATTAAATTTTCTTCCCTCATCTGACACAGTGAAGGAGCAGTTTTATGGAGTCAAGAAGCCTCAAGCAACAGGCTCAAGGAGATTCAGAACTTAGGTTAATGCTTTTTTTGTTTTTTTTTTTAAGCCACTTGAGACCTTGCTTGAGTTATTAGTAACAGCAAAACAAGCTATGATTATATACAATAGGATGGGATCAGACTTAGAACTTAGCTTTTGCCATTTTTACAAAATGTTGTACAGGACACACTAGCCCAGAAAAGTATGGATCTAGCAAGACCATTTTGTAGGGGTTTTAGTTCTTTGTGCTAGCTCAAAAGCTGCAGATTATACAAAAGCATAGTCATGTGTGTTATTCCTTGGTTAATATCAGGATTTTGGAGCATAGCTTCTCCCTGTCTTGCTCGATGGTTTATGACTGGACCGGTATCATGGCCTTGTTTGAGTTTCGGTGGTTCCCTTGGCTGTTGGCATCCCCGATGGCATCCCTGTTTTGTTTTTAACTTGCACATTCCTGATCTGCAGCATGTTTTCTCATTGCTGCTCTTCAGTGATAAACTTATTTTTAATAGTTGGATTACATCCTACCACTATACACCCAGGCCTCAAAAACAATGTTGCTGTCTGACAGACTGTTTCAGTCCTCTTGTGTTGCAGATATCTATTGACTTTGTCATCAGTATATTCCATTAATAACCACTGGCTGGCTTCTAATGTAAAAATTAAACTTTAACAGGACTTTCCTGCCTGTTAACCTCATGTGCCTGTGATCTCTGCTTGAAGCCCAGTCTTGTTGCCTTTCTCTTTCAAGTCTGTTCCTTGTGGCATGTATTTTCTGTAATACTGTTTATTCTCCTATGTGCTGTTCAACTGGATGTTCTGGTAAAACAGTGATAGACGTGACCTGATCATATTTGTTTCATTTACAAAATTACCTGTGTCATGGGGTTCTGTTTTTATTTTTTTTTTTAAAGGTTGGATCTGCCTAATTTCCATTTGAATATC
This sequence comes from Falco naumanni, assembly GCF_017639655.2. Lineage (NCBI taxonomy): Eukaryota > Metazoa > Chordata > Aves > Falconiformes > Falconidae > Falco > Falco naumanni. The sequence goes on along the minus strand of NC_054063.1, from coordinate 34,936,935 downwards.
CATGTTATATCTTAAACTATTTTTTTTGTTTAGCTCTACAACTGTATTTCTTCATAGTTGTTTCTACCAAAGATCTTGTACACTGTGGAAAAATAAGAGGCTCCAGTGTTGATACTGTGCTTGTTGTTCAGCAGTTGGATTATTACCAGCTCAGTGTTGCCATTGTTAGACCTTCGCTTCAGGGTTTGGGTTTTTTGTGCTATTATTTGCCCAACTTTAGTTTATCCTGTCCTCACTGCAGTCATCCTGCTTCTTCTCTTGTTCTTTGTTTTCCTTAAAGTTTTTAAGTTCAGACAATTCTTTATACCGTTTTAGCTGATTTAGTTCAGCCTAATGTTTCACTTTACACTGTTTGATGCCTAAGACATAGTTGTCTCTTCTGATCAGTCCTTTTTCCAGATTCTTGTAGATAGTTTATTTCTAACCTCTTTTTGCTTTATCAAGTTAGAGGTAAGGATCTTCTCTCTTCTACCCTTCTTCACCTTGCTTATGATGCAGATTTTTTTTCCTTAGGTTGGCACCTTCACTTGAAGTATTAAGCTTTTCTGCTTTCCACTGCTTAAGCTCCTAGGACCTCAGTAAATCACTTAGTTTATCAGATCTTTGTCACTCTGAACACAAATGCTAGACTTGCTCATTTCTTCCCTTTAATTTATTTGAAAACAACAGGTGATCATTTGATTTAGGGTTTTTTTTATTTTTACAGCTTGTTGTTTGCTACAGTTTTCTTCACTTCTTACCAGAACCATCTCTGTTTCAAGACTCCCTGCTCTTTTTGTCCAAGCAACTTGCATCGATACAAGAATTATTCCAGCAGTTTCTGACTATGCCTACTGTGCTGATTGGATGCTTTCTACTACCCAGCAAACTACTTAGTGACGTTTTCTTTCTTCTTGCTGTTCTGTTCTCTGCTTTCCCTTTTATCTCCAATTGTATACTTGTTTATGATTGTCCTTATACTTGACAAAAGACAGTGGCATGCCATGCTGCTTGAAGTGATGCTGATGACCATACTTCGTTGGTTGGGGAAGGCTATTTTTGGAGACTCTGTGTGTGGGGTTTGGTGTTCTTTTCCTTTCATTTATTTTTTTGCAAGTCTCTCAAACTCAGCTCTGGGTAGGGATGCTGAATACTGCTTTGGGAAGAGTATCAGCTGCAAATTGATATTGTCTCTGTTGGCTAGCAGGGTAGCACTCTCACTTGACCAGACAAGTGTAGCAATGTGAAATTCTTCAACAGTGACTTCAAAATGTCAGGCTTTGGCCTTTCAGTGTTAAAACCACAGGCCTGCCTGACAAACACCACAACTTCTTTGGTGTTTTCTCTTCGTTGAAGATGAGATGGTTGGGGGCAGCGAGGCCTGTGCCCTGTGTTTGCAAGCAAGCAGCCTGCTGCTGCTCCCAGCACCGTGGGACGCAGGGCCCACTGCAGGGCCTGCCTCTGCCCCTAGGGCCCATGGCAAGGCCTTGCCTGCCCCCCGCATGGCCTGTCCCTGCTCTCGGGGCTCATGGCTCAGCCTCGCCTGCCCACACAGGGCTCCCCGCATGGCCTGCCACGGCTCACAGGGCCTGCGGCCCAGCCTCGCCTGCCAACTCGGGGCACGCTGCAGGGCCTGCCATGGCTCACGGGCCTGTGGCATGGCCTCACCTGCCCACTCACCACCCAGGAGCCTTTGCAAGGGCCACAGTCTGTCCCAGGCAGGACAGTGTGTCAGGATGGTGCCAGAGGACATCCATGGCCTTAAAGGAAAATCATCTTTGTGGGTGACTTCTAAGTCTCTGGAGCTCTCAAGTATTTCACACGAACTACAAAACAAGTTGTAAACGCAAGCTGGTGTCAATGGTGGTGTTTCTCCTCTGGTTTAGTGCAGGGCCGAGGCAACAGAACGGCAGCACGGGCGAGAGCTCTTGCTGCCGCTAAGGAGCTGGTGCGGGCCCGGGTCCCTGCGAGCGCTTTCGGGCCGTGCCAGGGCCCTCTGCGGGCGCGGGGCAGCGCAGCCGCAGCCGGTGCAATACCGCCCCCTAGGGGCGGAGCCGCCGCTGGCACCGCCGGGCCGGGGCGGGGGGCGCACGGCGGCGTTGGGGGGTCTAGCGGGGGCGCCGGCTGCTCTCGCACAGCGCCGCAGTGCCGGCGTGCCCGGCGCCGCCGGGGCGGCTTCGGAAAGTTGGGCGGGTGCCTGGGGTGCCCCCGTCGTGCTGGCCGTTAAGCCGGCGCTTTGTGCGGGTGGGCAGCGCTTTGCTTTCCCTGTGCAAATTGCAGCTGGGGTGGCTGGTCGCTGTCCGGATGTCTCCTTGTTTCGCGCCTTTTTTTTTTTTTTTTTTCCTTCCCCCAATTCGCTTGAAAGGCACGCTTTTTCGGTAGAGAAGTTGCCAGTGGAAAGCAATTTTTAGAATTTTGTTCAGGATTGTGTCTCTGCCTGTGTATGCAGCCCGCGAGCGCAGCAGTGCGATTCGGCATTTAGCAGTTAACTCTCTCGAAAATAAAGTGAATAATCGTGAAAAAATACAAATTTTTCAGCCGCAAATGCCTGCGCGCTGTGTGTAAGAGCCGCTGTAACAAGGGACCCTGGGCGAGCCGCGGTTCACAGCTCGCCCAGCCCGGAGCTTAGCGCACCGCGCTGCGTGTGCCCTCCGTCCGCTGGAGCCGGGCAGGGGCGGGAGAGGCGGCTCGGCTGCCGCGGTGCTGCGCTCCAGCCGCTACCGGTAGCAGATCGGCGTGTGTGCGCAGCTAGGCTGGCAGAGGGATTACAAATACATAAAAAAAAATAAAAAATAAAACAACCCCAAACCCCAACGCACAGCCCCCAGCCCAGCCCCCACCCCGCTGAGGAAGCCGCCCGCTCCGTGGGAGGGGGGACGCGGGGGGCTGCCCCCCGCCGCGGCGGGGCAGCGGGGCCGGCTCTGCGCGGGCGCGGCCGGCGCTGGGCTCGGGGGGAGCCTCCCGCCCGCCCCCCGCCCGCTCCCCGAGCCGCCCGCCGCCACTTCGGCGGCTCCTCCGAGCAGCACCGCGGCTCCGGCTGCCGGGGCCGCCGCCGCGCCGAGCCACCAATGCAGGGGATACCGGCAGGGAGGCAGCGGCACCGCGGCAGCGGGGAGGGCAGGTGAACTCCGGGGAAGGATGCTCGGCGTCGCCGCGATCGTCTTTCTCCTGCAGCTCTTGCCCAAGGCGGAGGGACAGGTCTTCGCAGGTGAGTGCCGCCCGCAGCCCGCCGCTCCCCGCAGCGCGGCTCTCCGCGCCCGCCGCTTCCCTCCCCGGCCCCCCGGGCGTGCCCCTGCAGCGGGGCGGCGAGCCCCGGGGCAGGCAGACCCCCCCCAACACCCCTTTTCCAGCCCCTCGGCCTCGCTCCCCGTGCGAAACCCGGGAGCGGGCAGGGATGGAGGCGTCCCCGGGAAGGCGGCTGCTCGGCGGGGGAAGAGCAGTTTTATTAAAAGTCGTTTTTTTCCGGCGAGGTGGGCGCGGGGCCGAGCCCCGGTGCTGCCGCGGTGCCCGCGCTGGGCTGGGGGAGGCTTTACCGTGGGCCCGCAGCCCTCTGCCCGCGCTGCCTTTCGGACCGGGGAGGCTCGCTCCTCGGAAAGTTGCGTGCGGTAGGAGATGAAAGCATCGCCTTTATTCTTAGATTCACGACATTTGAGCCCTTTCTGTAGTACGAGCCTCTCCGGGCGCAGGGCAGGAGCTGGCTGGGGAGCCGCCTGTCTCCCCCAGCCGGGCGAGGGGCGCTGGGTTGTGCCCAGGAGCCTGGGGCAGCCCGCTCGCCCCGCGGGTCTCGCAGCTCCGGGAACTTTCTGGGGGGGGGGGGGGGGGGGGGGCAGCTACTCGTACTGGCTCCTTCCCAGTTGTCACTCTCTCTGTCGCTCAGATGTTAAGGAATACTTTGCTCCCTGGCATGTGTACAGTAATAGCAGCCAGCTATTCCCCCCAAGTTCCTTCGGGCATAGTTTGAATTACTTGAAGATGACAGGTGCTTATAGAGCTGGGAGAAAGCTTTCTCCTCTTGCGCTATTTCATAGGTAAACTAAAGGTATGTGTGGTCCTGTTTTTCTCTTGGATCTCATAATACCACACTAATTGTCTCACAGCAGTTTTTCTTTATACTAAAAAACGAAACATTTGTAACTTTCTTCTTGCCTGACTTCATGTAGCTTTCTAAGTCGGTGGATTTGTAAAATAATTTCTTCACCTATCTGTATACTTAAAACAAGCAAAAAATCCCTATGCAGCATTGCTTACTGTAGGGATAAATCCCAGTGCTTGGGACTTAGTTTCGTACCTCCAACACGCCTGAGTTTAGTTCATCTCGAACAGTGGAAGGTCCTTCCTAGGTAAGACCTAGAGCCTGAAAGACTTTGTCTCGCCCCTTGACAGTGGGCATAGCGCAGGGTGGGGGGATGCGGGGCGGTGTGGGTGCTGACTGGACCTTCAGCTGCCCGGGGCAGGGTGCTTGGCAAGGAGTTTGGGTGCCAAGGGCCAGGCGGGCACAGCAGAGCCCGGTCAGCTCCCTCAAGTAGATGTTGTCATCAGTCCCGCACGGTTTGACACCACCGTGGTATCTTGTTTACATTGCTAGGCAACTGCACACATCTGCAGATTTATTAGAAAGGCTGGGAAATCTAACCTAGTTAAATAGCTTCTTCATTGAGTTAGAAATATGTGGAGCTATTTTTTTTGTTTTGTTTTCTTTTTCTTCTCTCTTCCAACAGTGTTTTTGTGTTCTTGACACTTGTCGTATGTATCAGTTGAGATCTTGGCTTTTGATGAATCATTTTAGCCAGATGCTTAGAAAGAAGAGTGTTCTGTGAAAATAGCAAACTTTGAAGGGGGAAGAAAGCACTTGGTATTTGAAGGAAATAACAATGTAACTTGAGCTACATACGTGCAAATTTAGGGATTAGCCAGATGTGTGGTTTTTTTTTTTTAATAAAGCCATGAAATGCTTTGTTTTAATCATCAGTTCAGTGGGAATAGTGACCATGACACTTTCTAATAATTAGCGTCACCTTTCACCTCCTATTTTAGTATGCTTCTTCGCATTCAAAGCAAGAGGAGTTGACTTTAATACACGATGTTTTCTGAGCTGCTTCTGTTATGGAAGTTAAAAGAGAAGTTTTCTCCCCTTAGACTGCATGTCTGGCGTGAAGTGTGGGGGGCTGGACTATGTCCATGTAGCTGACATTTTTATGGGAAAAAAGCAAAGTTTTTTTCAGGTGCACTTTGTCTCTAAAAATGTCGGGGGGTTGGGGAGCCTCCTGTTGACGCCATCGGTGCGTTTTCGCATCTTCCATCAGGTGGTGCTGTCTCCATAACTATTAGGATGCAAATACCTTCTGTCTTTTTCCGATTCGATTATTTTTCCAAGCCTAATGTGTTTATTCAGCAGGCTTTTGTTAAACATCCCCAAAAATTACTGTGCAAGAAGTTGGCTGAGTTTTTTTTTAATTTTATTTACTTTTCTTATGTGATAGTTGGGATCAGGAGTAGGAAAGACACATGTCAAGACAAAATGGTATTCAATTCCCAGCCAACTTGCACAGCTGCTGCTGTTTCTTCGCATAATCCACAACATATAAAATTAAGAATACTACAAAGCAACAGCAGAATGCTGATGGCTTCTTCTTGGAATACGTAGTTTCATATTGGAGGAGCTGGTTAACACTTATTTTCCTTATGTAATTTCTGTATTGCTCTATTTATAACTCTTCTCCTTGGCAATTACTTTCAGTTGCCTGCAGTCTCCGTATTTATTTATAATTGGAGATATGCTTTTGGGGTTCTAAACTTTTTTTTTGTTATCTTTAGGGTCAGCTAGTAATTTAATTCCTCTACTTTCCCATAGAAGAGATGGAAGTAACACCAGGTAATTCTAGGAATTGCCAGTTCTTTGAGGATTTCAGAAATTAAGGAACTTAGCTTATGGGGAAGTTTTGTTTCCTTTAAAGCGTGTGTTTGACTCTTATCCCACCAAATATGTGGAGTGTTCTTGCAGTTGCTGTGCACTTTGCTATGGTCTTTTTCGTGTGCATTTTTAGCAGAACCGAGTGGAGAATAAAGAGATTAAAGTTACTTGCAGCTGTGAAAAAGTATTTAGGGGGAAAGTAGGACAGTGGGTTTACATTGGGACCACTCACCTGAACACTAGATTGCCTTGACACTTGTTTTTCTTCTGATGTCAGTGTTTGCTTTATTTTTTTTCCCTCTAGTGCTCCTTGTTTTGCTATGGCAGAGCTCCCAAATGTTTCTATGTGTAGCTGGCTGCTTTCAAAGACTGCTGCTACATCATAAAAGTTAAGACAACCGATAGTTTATTACTCATGGTTTGTCCAGGGAAGATGAAATGAGGGGAGGGGGCAAGGAAGGAAATGCAAGGAATATTTTTGGGAAGATTAATTAATTTACTAGGAGTTAATTTACTCACAGATTTTGCTGTCAGTAAATTGGCAATGAAAAACGGATCTTTGAGCAAGCTACTCTGTGTGGCAATTGTTAACAATGCAGCCATTTAACTCAATAATCACTTTTCACTCCCTCTGGGGAGCTGTTAGCTCTACAATTCAACTTTATTTTTCATTCCTAGCTGGCTTGTTTTCTAATACATAAACAATTAATATTAAAAAGGTGATGCTGTAAAACTGCCTGTGGTGACGAAAGGTCACTCTGTGTATAAAGGCATTTGTGAATCTGAGTGATAATCCTTCTCTTTTACAAATGCAGAGCCCTTTTTTACCAGCCAGCCTTTTCAAAAGTCCCTCAGCTCTGCTTTTCTTATTTAATTGTACTGTTTTAGTCTGTTATGCTTTATGTGCAGCCCACGTGCTCTAGTTTTCATTAATATTATGGGAATGATTTGGGACACTTACTGTAGAATATTATATTTTTTTAGAAGGCACTGTCATCTGTTACCATGGAAACCTGAATACTGGTAAAGATGTAGGTCTGAGGTTCTGAGCCTCGAAAGATATGGACAAGGGTTGTTTCTTATAGGAACAATTACTTTTGTATATAAAACCCAGTTAAGTGGAGAGAAGAAAGGGAAATAAATTGATCTGTTCAGCATTGCACTGGCAATCCTTCTTTAGAGTAAGATTCGGCGTAGAAGGATCAGTGTGTTCAATTCTTTCTCTGTATGTGTATAGGGTTTTTAAAGCTTGTTATTTATCACAATAGTTGTTTTATGTTTCTGGTAATTTTCACTGTAATTTTATAAATGAGGTAAACAAATGTGTATTGGCAGGTATTGTTCTTTGCTTGAATGTAAAGTGCTGAATGTAGAATGGAGAGGTGTGCAGTGTTAGCACTGGAGCTTAAATATTTTGGTAACGAGCAAATCTGCGACTAACGTGGCCCTAATTAAAAAAAAAAGGCAATGTCATTGGAAATCCACCTACCAAAGTCTGATAGAGGTATGTATGGGTTTGCTCACTAATGTAAGTTATAAGAGCAGTAATGCTTATCTGTTTTGCCATAGAAATACTGAAGCCTAGTTAACATTCATAAAAACTCTTCTGATGTTTGGGTGACGAGCAGCAGGGGTGCGTGTGTGTATTGCTATATAAAGCATATGTCCTTTAGAGAGAGATTTCTTAATTTTTTATGGAAACTGCTTCAGTCTGTTTCCTCCGTGTCTTGTAATGCATAGATAAAATATGCAATGAAGCTTTGAAAATGTGCTTGTAGGTGCATTCATTGATGAGGCTTTCCTCGCAGGTATTTTGAACAGTGGCAGCATATAGAGGTCACCTGTTGTTACAAACTGACCCAAGCTGTAGTCCAGGTTTCCTGCTGTGATGCAAGAAACCTCCTGTGCCTCCCACTGCCTTGGTACCAGAGGGCTCCACTGCCACAAAGAACGGCTTGTGTGTTGACATTTCTTGGCTGTGTGTTCTCATTCTTGAGAAGAATATGGTATACTCAGCCTTCATGGTATTTCTTGAACATCTTATGGAGCAGTATTATTTTACTCATTTAAGCCAACAGTCGCTTTTTCTGGTACCGCTCTTGTTTCCTAGCTCTCTAATTTTTTCTCTGATGGTGCTCTCCAAGTTTGGGCTAGCTAGCACTACTCAGTATCATCTAAATGCAATGATACACGCTTTTTTGGGGAAGTCCTTGCCCATCTCATGACCTGTTGCCTTCCTGGCCCTATGTTGCCTCTTTCCAACGCTGCTTGCCTCCTACCACCCTGCTCTTTCCAGGCAAACCCAGAGGAAAAAAGCAATCCTACACGCCCCAAAGCAGACACATAATAAAGGTGAATATTGTTGATGGCATCGGTAAGGGCTTCTTACAGCCTGGCCTTGTCTTACTGTACACTTGTAATTAGGTAATGAGCAATTGCTTCTAGCGTTTGTTACTGCAAGCTCCTAAAGATCATATATCTTCATGGTAGAGGTGACAATTACTATATGTCTTAATCAGACTATACATCACGTAATTGGACTCACTTGTTTTTTCTAATATCAGATAAATACATCTCATCTATCATACCACAGTTCAGCGATGTCAGGTGCTTTGCAAGCTGGGTGGCAGGGCATTGCATGTTCCGGAAGAAAATGGTGATAAGTCAGTTAAGGACAAAAAAGGACCTTTCTCCAAAGATGACTGACTTGTAAGTGTTGTTTAATGCCACAGTTAAAGGTGATGTGATTCTGGGAAATGGAAGCATATCCACCTGTGAACCAAGACCTGGTAAATGGGACACGAAACACCAGGAACAGGGAACCTACTTAGTGCTTGGTCTCCTCTGGGTTTCTTGTTTTCTTTTAACTACTGCTTGTAGATCAATCCCAGGCCAGCTGCTTGATTTCTTCTTTTCTCCAGCTAAATCTCTGGGACTGCAGGCCTGGGGATTCGAGCTAACCTGATGAGTCTTGCTGTGGTTTGAATTGGTGCAGCTCATGTAGTTCAAGAATGATTGAGGTGCTTATGAATTTTGAAAGGATGGGACCTGGCTTTCATTGCTTGATATTTTTGAGTTCATCTTGCAGAAAGGCTGTGGCGTTTGACAGCTGATGATGTTGTGTGGGCACAGATCAGTGCTGCAGCCTGAGCAACCTGCAGTTATGCAAACCTCTTTACTCGGCTCTGCTGTTTCCTTTGTACTGGAAATGCTCAAAGTATCCCGTATCTCAGTTTTTTAGCTGAAATGTCTTCTGATCTGACGTAACAGAGGAAATGGCTATTACCACATTATTATTTTTTTTTTTTTCACCTACATCCTTATCAATCTCAGCTTTGTTCCTGGGTAGTGACTATGTTAAATCACTGGGAAGCAGCTCTTGGCTGCTAATTGAGCTGTACGTTGAGCAAAGGGGGACTGTTTCACTACTTGCCCTCTGCAATGTTGTAAAGAACAACAATATCAAGAGTATTACAACTTAATCCAGAGTTTATCCATTTCTGTGTTGGGGATCAATCCTTCTCTCTTTGAATTGAGGGAAATATCATTATCTGCTGGAGCAGGAGTAGGGCTTCGAGCTGTACCGGGGGGTGATATTCTTGAGGTGTTGTGCTTTTGACCTCAGCACTACTGAATTTGTTGCTGTTACTGGAACAGCCTTAATCTGTGTGTGCATCAACCTTCATTCCCTTAGTATCTACTCAAAGGTGTCAGCCCCTCAGTAACAGTGTATGTGGGAAGGCCTCAACAGGCAAATACAACAATTGCATGCAGTGTGCTTTCAGTTTTTTTTTTTTTTTAATGAAAAGGAATGGGGTTGAGAATGGTATTGGTGCTATGTGGTTTTCTTTATTTAAGATGATAATGAAGATTCGTAGAACTATTGCTTGGCAGAAAGCATGTGTGGTTGTGACCACCTGGTGGGGCATGAAGATGAAGCGGCTGAGGAAGAAGGGAATTAAAGCATTTTGACTGCTATATAGATGGGTCGGTCTTCCTGTAGAAATACACTTACTGGAAATTGCAGCTGCATTTGCTGGATAAGCAGAAGAGCACTTCTGTCAGCAAGATGGGAAGCTGCTGCGCTTGATGGTTCATTTCTCCAGAATAGGTATTTTCTGTCAGTGCATACCCATTTATCTGCTGGCAGTCCAAATTTTATTCTCCATTTCTAGGTGTGAATTCAGTGCTTTAATAGAAACGGTTGTTGATGACACTGTAAAGTGTAACGTATTTCCATCACAATCAGTTCTCATGGAAATATTTCACGTTTAGATATTTTGAGGTGTGTGGCTGAAAGAGGTATATAAAACAAACAAAAAATCCCTGAACAAAACCCCAAACCCACAAAACTAAGCCCAAGAGGCTGTGTATACATAATTCCGTATTTGACTGCATTGGGTTGGCGTCAAGGATTTTTACTGCCTTGTTCTCTGTCTTCCGAAGAACTGAAAGGCCCCAATATAAACATTCAAAGCTGTATCTAGTGTCTTCTGTGCAAGCCTACACGTTTGCAAGAGGTGTGTGTACCTGCGCTTGTGTTCTAGCAGGTGACCTGCTTGCTCCAGGCTTTAGCTTGCGTGTGCTTGTAAGCTGGCTGAGCAGAAGAGCTTGTTACCTCCCTTCTTGTTTTGGACTTGATACTGTTACAAACTGACAATTGCCTATTAAGTCCTCTCTCCTAGTGAGCATCTTTAATAGAGAGTCCCTTTTTTCCTCTTTATTTATTAAACCTGATGCGATTGCTTTATTGTATAGTAACTTTGAAACATCTGAAGAGTCAACTGTGTTAAACGCTTCAGAGGCACAAATGACTCATTCTCGTACCCTGAAGAACATTTTCATCTTGCAGTTGTACAAGAGAGAAACAATAGAAGAAACGGGAGCAGCGTCACAGCCAAGCAGCAAGGGTGGCAGCTGACAAGATGCTGGTGTGTTTGGGTGGGGGGGTTAGTTATGGAGAAGGGGATGGGAAGGCAAGTATGATGAGATGATAGGAGTAGGAAGAGGAAAGGAGCAAGTATGAAAAGAAACATGAAAGGTAAGAGGAGCTCGACAAGCTGGAAACAGTGAGGAAGCAGACATAAAATAAAGCTCAGAAACTGGCTGCTGCTCCTGATGCTTGCTTGCAGGCTGGGAGGATGGCTGGCACTGCCAGCGTCTCCATCTCCCGTCCTGTGAGTTAACTGTCCTGTGAGTTGCTAGGTAGCTCGTTGCTGGAGACTTTGGTCCTTAAGCGAAAACATGGGCTGCAGCACCTTGTTATTGTCCTCCTTTAATTCTACAGTGACGTTTTCTCAGAGTGGTTGAACATATCTCTTCACAAACCAGATGGGTATGACTATTTCAATTTTACGAACAGCCCTTTCTAGGTTTGCTTAGAAAAGCATGAGAGACTTCTATGTTAAATTTGCTGGTCACTAATATTTTAAGAGCCTAAAACTTGGTAGAAGCAGTTTTCCCACCTGTTGTTCTAGCTCAACGGGTATTTCAGAGATCTGTTCCCATGTTTGTACTAGAGTTCCACACTGTTTTTTTCAGTAATGAAAAAGAATAAGCATGCAAAAGGAAAAGACTCCGATACGTTTGCCTTCTGAAAGACCCCGCTCTCCATCCCGGAGTGGCTCATCAGGATGGCAGCTATGTCTGGGTCCCTTAGAGCATCGCTGGGGCTGGTTCAGAGCCTGTGTTAGGCAGCCCAGATGTGATGCACAGTTGTGTGCAGCGGCCAAACAGAATTAAAAGTCAAGCAGTCATTTTGTCTGTCAGCAAGCTAAAGCAAATTGCTCATCTTTGCTTCTTCAAAAAAAAAAATTGACCTTCGATGTCTGTTTGAGGCGGACCTCTTCTTGTTGCACTGCTGGCTCTGGCTCAACATGACTTAACCTGATAAATTTGACTTTCAGATTGTGGCTTCCAGCTCCCTGCTCCTGTGGTCTGGCTGTTCCTTGCCAGCACTGACTCATTGCCTCTAGGGCAAGTGGATCTCTGAGGCACGCCGAAGAGGCTGGGATGGCTGGCTTGCTGGCCACCGATCCAGACAGTTCTTTTATGTCACTCCTGCATGCAAACACGTGCATATAGTTATTGCCAGGGATGCTGCTGCTGACAGTTTGGATGCTGCCGAGTTGAATTGGATCTGTTATTTAATTTCTTGCGGGCGCGGGGGATGAAAAAAACCCCACTCCACCAGCTTTCACTAAGTCTAGGATCTGTTGAAAAGTTTCCACAAATGTAATCTAAAAATTGATTTGTAGGAAAACAGCTGTTCTAAAGCAAGCAGTTCCCCTGCAGTTCTTGAGATTCAAACAATTCCAGCATGAACTGGGGGGGGGGGGGGGGGGAACCCCCCATCACTGTATAATCTAGTACAAAATAATAGGTTTCAATAAAGTCTTGTAGGGGAGACTTAGGTGTACTTCTTAAAGAGATTTCTACTATGAAAATGATGGTCAAAACACTGCTCCAGCTTCCTGAATAAATTATTTTTGTTAGCAATAAGGTCTCCTAGACAAACAGTAAAAATAGATTTTTATGATTAAAAAATGGGAGCCATGGTGTATGTGCTAACAGATATCAGTGCATGGTAGCAATAATCAGAGAAGTGGAAAGCTTGGAAATAAACACGCTGTCTCTGTTGGCACAGGGATAACCCTGGAGACTGCCAAGGCCAGAGCCTGCAAAAATAAGAAAGTATAATTGTCCTTAAATGAACCTACCAAGCAAAAATAACCCTTTTAAAGTAAACTTGCAACTTTGCATCTCTTATTATAAAGCTTTTCCATGTGCCAAAGTTTTTAATGTTCTATAATGTGCTTGTTAACACTTCTGTGCGTGTTTAGCGTAAAGAATTAGCATACGGAGTATAGCTGCGTTGGACATCTGTTTTGCTTTTGCACTTTGATGCTTTTCTAGCAATAACACAAAATTATTTCTCAAAATGGCTGAGAAGTAATGTTTTGGAACAAAGTCTTGGTGGTGTTTGAAGGTCACTTGGCAGCTGTCTAAATTAAATCACTCCTGGTTATTTTTTGTGTGGGTTTAGTTGTGTGGTTGTTTGTTTTCTTGTGTGTGTGTTCTTTTTTTTGTAAAGGGGCTTTCTTGTCCTTCCAGTGGTTCCTATGCCCTTGTTGGTATAAAGAGCTCTCAAGGCAAGAAAGCAGAAGAGTGTTATTTCCTTCCACCTTCCCCAAAAGCTCTCTGCTGATGAGCTTTTATTGCTAACAGAATGTGAAAAAAATGAGAAAGGTTCATGGAAAGTGGTGCGAAATTTCCTTGGTGTAAATCCCTGCGGTTACTGACTTCAGGGCGACTTGCAGACGTTGGAAACCAGCACATGCAGGAAGCAACAGAAGCATTATCGATACGGGAGATGGGTCTGGGGTGCATTCTGCTCGCCAAGTGTAATTCGTGTCAAAATTTCTAAGGTAGTACAGAATGAGTGCTTGGTTTATATACTGTACATAACAATTTATCCATAACGTGCTTCCTCATAGTATAGGGGGTGGCAGAAAGATGACTCTGCAGGATCTGACTTCAGATACAATTTTCATTGAAGCTTGGGAGAAACTTAGTAGTTGTTCCTTTGTAAGTTTGTCTTGGTGCAGGTGAACTTTAAAGAATGGCAAATTGGAGAGATAATGTCAGAGTTAAGAATCGCAGGCAGAAATTTAGCCCCAGTCTTGGGAAGTATTGCCATATAGTTCCAGAGTAAATGTATACAAAGTTATTTTGAGTGGATGGGAGAAACTGGAGTGATTAATGTTGAGATTTTGAGAGGACTGACAATTGACAGCATATTTGCATGCAGCTGAATATGAAATTGAAAAGAAGCAAGTACAGTGAAGGCAGAATATGCCACCTGCTGTGTATGTAGTTTTTAAAAAAGTATATGTCTAGGTTGGTTTTTTTTGTCTGGAATATTCCTCTCAGCCCTGAACATCATCTTAGTCCTGAGAGTGACAAATTAAAGTATTGAGAATATCTACAGGTGACAGCAGTTTCTTCACTTTTGAACAAAGATTTACAATCTCTAAACACATTTGGCTTCTGCACCTGTAACAGAATGGAGCTGTGAAAGGAGGAGCCACCTCAGGAGGAAGGGGGGGGGGGGGGGGGGGGGGGGGAAGAAGGGAGACATACTTAATGTGTGCTAAGGATAATACAATGAGGTTAAAAAAGAGGATAATTTACTTTGAGCATTAGGAAAATCTGATTGCAGATCCATGAGGTTATAGAGTTGTGTCCCAAAGGGAATGGTGGAAACCCTCTTGATGGAGTCATTTAGATGGGACAAAATAATTGGCTAATCTGTAGAGGGGAAAGAAGTACTGCACTGCAGGAAAAAACAAATGGAATAATCCACTGCCGGCTTTTTTTCTCTAATTTTTTAACTTTCTTATAATGCTGTTGAAGAGGGGAAAAGAGGAGGAGGTAGAGTGAGAAAAACAAGAGGATGCTGGGAAAGCTTAGCTTGGATATCAGGAAACATCCTTCACAGCAAGGGTGGCCAAGCACTGGCACAGGCTGCCCAGGGAGGTGGTGGAGTCACCATCCCTGGAGGTGTAGATGTGACACTTGGGGACATGGGCTTGGCAGTGCTGGGGTAACGGATATCTGACCTTAGAGTTCTCTTCCAACCTAAACAGTTCTGTGATTCAGTATATAACGAGTGTAAGTGATGTTAATAAATACTAATGCTTCTCAGCGGTGTTCTTGATTCATCTAATTATCTGTTAAACAGGAGCAGTGTTATGGTGAGGCCAGGGCTGTGTGGTTGCCTTATGTCCCCCTCCAAATCTGTATTCAGACTTGATCTAACTGGGGGCAAGTAGGAAGTGCAGTATTTAAAAAGAAAAAAAACAAACCAAACCTCACTATAAAACCCTGAAACAAAACAGAACAAACAACCAAACACCCAACTGTAAGTGCCATGTTTGATTTGTAGGCACTAAAGCAGCACATAATATGGGAGAGAGGAGTAATGTTAAACAAGTGATGTCTTATTTCTGCATCAAAGTTCCCAAATGATTCTGGGCGAGTTGTTGAAGCCAAGTTTTGGCAGGTGAGCACTACAGTTACCCTGGGGGGACTGAGCTGAGGCCAAAGGGCTGAAAAGGGCTTTTGGAACTCACATCTGCAGCTTATGTTGGTGCTGCTGTGTTTCAGTGTGGGATTGATGCAGATTTCTGAGGACCCTGAAAATCCCTGGGGGCTTCAAATGTGGAACATGGAGTTAACATGGGTGTCTTCCTTTAATCTGCCTTCAAGTCCCTAATACGGGAAGGTTTGAATGCAGTGCTCGGGGTGGTGTGTGCATCTGTGAATGTTTGTGAAGGAACAGAAATTCTACAGCTGTGGAGAAATCTGAGAGGAAATTAATAATTCTCTCTGTGGAGATCAGTTTGCATAGCACGCAATTAATAATGCATGGGGGCATGGAGCTAACAATAAGAATAAAACAAAATATTGAATAGCTGCTCATTCAGTAAGTACCATCCATCTCTTGCATAGAACAACAAAAGATCCTGTGGCAGAAAAGAGAACGTGATCAGGTAATGTTTTTGTAAAGTCAAATCTAGAAGAGGATTGATAGAGGGTTTTGTGGACAACTTTCTGCTAGGGTCATTAATAGCCTTCAGAAAGCTTGACATGTACTGATGCTAACAATACTACTTTTTCTGTAGTCTCCCTTTGTGATAGGGAAGCCCATCACCAGTAAGAGCTGGGCAGTAGTTTGGGGGCTTCTCTTTTTGACTGCCTCAGTGTCCTAGAGGGGGCTTCTGCTGCTTTGCAGTCATGAGCTGGTCTGTGTGTAACTGTGCAATGTGTAATACCCTGCCTTTTCTCTTTTTCTTTTTTTTTTTTTGTTTTGTTTTGGTACAGTCTCACGCAGAATTGATAAGTAAGCATACAAGCAAAAGTTTGGATCCTTGGGCAGTGAGCTGCGCAAACAACTCCTCTGTTGGGTGATTGTGGAGGGCTGTGAGGAATTGTGTCGTGGCTTAGGCTTGACCTGCAAGCAGACAGTTGGACTATAATGAATTGGATTTTGAGGTTTTATGATGGTTTATAAATGTTTACTACCTGATGCTTTATGGTGCACTTCTACTTGTTTGAATGAAAATCAGCACCATGCATGCAATTAAGGTCATCCTGTGCTTTGTTCGCTTTAACTGCAGTAGGAGACAGCTGGGTGGGGAAACCAGTACTGTTGCAATTAAATTGAATAATGATTTGAATCCCATTAAAGAAAAAAGGAGGTGAGAAAATAGACTTATTTATCAGTCAACTTGAAGGAATTCATGTCTTCTGAAAACTAACCTCAATTCTATTCTTTTGTTACTGTTTTTGGTATTTACATTATTGTAGTGTTAAAGAGAACAAATAATGAGTTTCTTCCAAACTTTCTCCTCCTCCTTTATACCCTCAGGCTTCCAATTAATTTTCCTTACTCTGTTCTTTCCTTTTACAAGCTGTATATAGTGGCTGTTTGTTCCTCCTCTGGCTAGTGTCTCCTGTACTGTTCATCGGTTCGGGTTAGGTGATGTTCTAGGAATTTATTGTGGTGCAACAGGGTGTGTGCTCACAACGTATGCTTAATAAATATACAGATTGGCTCTTGTTCTGAGGCTTTAAAGGTGAATGGATTTATTTAGGAATCCTCTCCTCTTCACTGCAACAACCCTGCTAAGATGAGTAAAAATAGTAAGAAAAAGTCATCGATTAAAAATGTTTTAGCAGAGCTTTTCCCAAGAGAAATTTTCTTACAGTCTTCTGTCTTGAAAGTTAAATGTCACATGTGTTTGATAGAGAGAAGACAGCACTGTGGTGACTTTATGCCATGCTCTCGGTGTGAGGAGGGAAGCCCTAGCAAAGGGCATCTTCTAGTGGTGTTGGGATCTTCTGGTGTCACTGAGCTGCTGTCAGCTCTTGGGTTTTGTTTTCCCAAGGCTGGTTCTTAAGCTCATCCCAATTAGGCATGAGTGCATCACCGGCCTGCCAGCTACTGCTGCATGTTAAAGTACCTTCTGCAGAGAACACACACCCATTGGTGTATTGGAATACCTAAAAATATCAGAGATAACGTGGCCAGCAGGGCCAGGGCAGTGCCCGTCCTCTGTGCTCGGCACTGGTGAGGCTGCACTGTGAACCCTGTGTGCAGGATTGGGCCCCTTAAGAGAGGGCAGACACTGAGGGGCTGGAGCATGTCCAGAGCTGGGCGAAGGGGCTGGGGCACAAGGCTGATGGGGGGCGGCTGGGGGAGCTGGGGGTGGGGTTGGACCTTATTGCTCCCTGCAACCACCTGAAAGGGGCTGTGGGCAGGGGGTCTGTCTCCAGTCCCAGGTAACGAGTGACAAGATGAGAGGACACGGCCTCAGGTTGCTCCAGAGGAGGCTTAGATAGGGAGAAGTTTCACCAAAAGGGTGGCCGAGCACTGGCACAGGCTGCCCAGGGAGGTGGTGGAGCCCCCATCCCCCTAGCAGTGCCTGGGGACATGGGTCAGCGGTGGGCTTGGCAGTGCTGGGGTAATGGCTGGACTTGATGATCTCAAGGGTCTTTTCCAACCTGAATGATTCTATGATTCTATGTTCTGGAATAAGCTTGTAACAGGTCACAAAAACTTGGGAGAAGCATGGTGCGATTAATAATTATTTTTTACTGTCACAGATTTCAGTTCTGCTGGCATCCAATTCACACAGGAGGGAAAGGTGGTAGTTTTTTAGAATCTGTCCATGTCAGAACGGTGACTTAATTGTTCACAAATAGATGGCTCTTAACAGTTTTTCTTTTATGGGAACTCAGGACAAAATAGAAGCCTGGAAACTGAAACTACAGGTTTTTGATAGTTGGTGTCCACAGAACACAGTAAGGAATGGCAGAAGGTAATGGTAGCACAAATCACATCTTCAAGATGATACTTATGTAGGGCTTGACTGTGACTGTTTCTGCTCCCTTCCTTCCACTTTAATGTTTTTAAAAGAAAGTAAATACAGTTGTGGAATTATTTGTTGTATTGAATACTGTTCCCCCGGATACCTCTTCTCAGATAATTTTGATTCCAAAGATATTAAAAAGGAGGAGAATGTTTATGTTGCCATTTTATAGCAAGATGAATGGAGTACAAGAACATTATCTGTAATATACATATAATTCCCCAAGGAAAAGGATTTAAAAAAATGTATTCTAAGATGAACACGAATCAAGGTCTTTCCCTCCCCCAGTCCTTTGCGATACCTCACTGTTAATTCTTCTGGAAGTCAGTACGTGGCAGCCCTCTGCGCTCTCTGCTACTGGTTTTCCAGGAGAATCGAAAGCTCTGACTCACCATCCTTGTGTTTTGTTATCTCACAGGTGAAAATAAAACCTTGCCATTTTTAGCTATCTTCAGCTTTCCTTGCTGACAAAGCAGCTTATTGAATATTGTACTGAAATTGTACAAATTGTATTAGAAGCGTGCTCCCTGCATAGCACATCTTACACGTGCAGGAATTTCTGCATTGTGGGACACTCGGGCAGTGACTGGATGGATATTTTGTAGTGTGCTGCTTGCATCAGGGAGCTCGAGGCTCAATCTTCTGTTCCAAGCTCTGTCCCCATCTTGTTCTATGACCGTGGGCAAGTTTAATTTTTCCATGTCTCTATTAAGTCTACTGTAAATAGCATATGTGTTTCTTTTCTATCTACCAGGAGTCTGGGGAAACTTAATTAACACCTGAGATCTTGAAGTATTTCACCTGATGAAAGGCAGTATGAGTGCAGCGTGTTTTCAGGCTGGCTTCCCTTTCACTCCCAGTGTTATCAAACAGTACCTTCTCTGGAAGGTTTGATAAGATCTTGACTGTCATCCACGAACATGCTTTGAATGAAATCACTAGAGCTACTTATTTTTTACCTTCTAAAATTCTCTTATGAACACGGAGTGTTGTGCAGATCGTCCTTACAGGAAGTGATACCAGTCCTCTACTAACCAGGTGAAATGAGAACTGGTGGTCTCACTGCTGTCTGGAAAGAAAAAACACATTTTTTTTAAAAAAAAAAATCTGTCAGAACTTGTATACTGGGCCTTATGTCTTCCAGAATTTGTTCTAGAGCGTGGCAGTTCTGTACCTTTAGGCACAAAAGGCAAAAGAGTTTGAGGTCAGGGTTAGAAGTGAAGCGGTGCTTTCTTTGTGGAGACCTGTGTGGGAGATAAGTCAGATTTTATGGTTTAACTTGGGATTGTTGGGAGAGGATGGTTATCATTATCTCTGGGGAGCTCCGTTAGGTTGTGCGTGGCCCCTTTAACAAAAGGAATTGAAGAGGTTTACTGGATGATATGGATGTCTCGCTCCCCTAGAATGAGTTTTGTGCTTCCTCGGGGAAAAGCCAAGTCCCCTCACCCAAGTGCATGCCCATGTCTATGCTCATGCTGCTTTTCTCCTTCCAGTGAGTCAGACTCGTGTTGTAAATGGCCTTGTAGTAGTAGAGTAGTGCCTGAAATGAATGGTGGAGCACGGTCGTGTTGCTTCAAGGCAGGTGCTTGAGGATGTCTCCATCGTAAGTGGATTCTGGAACCTGGCTTTTCAGAAGGGGCTGTGGCAGCTGACAGATGTGTTGAGGCAGGGCAGACATTGATTTTCACGCAGCTGACAAATATTTTTTTAATCAGTGTTTTTTTAAAAGACTGATAGTAAATACACAAATGCTGGGAAGTGAAAGAGGTTTTGTTTTTCATTTGAGAGGTCGTTAGGAATGGATTTTGAGATGAGACCATCTTTTTCATTTGTGACTGATTTAAGTCTGTGTTGTGGTAAAGGGAAAGTTTAATGCGTTTCTTTTGGACTTTGGGGGCACTTGTAATGGACCCCAGGTCATTCTTTTCAATTTTATCATGTAGTGACACATTTGTGAGTGGTGAAGCACAAAGGTATTCAGATATGCTGTTGGTTTTTCCTCCTCAGTAAACAAAGCATTTAATCTGACTTCCGAACCTCTCTCTCCACCTCCCTCCCCACCCCCCGACCCGAAATCAGCAATTTGTGGTTCCTCATGCCTTTATCATGTGTGTTTTATGTGAACAGTGCAGATAACCTCCAGTTTAAAATCTTTTAAATTCCCCCCTCCTTGATCTGTAGTTGCTCAAGTATACGTAGAGACCTGTGCAATTTATGTTAAATGGCACTGGTACTGGACCTGCATTGTGAACGGGACGTCTGGAGATGGTCTGGTCTGACCCCCTGCTTGGCACAGGATCACCACCTCCAGCAGGTTGCTCAGAGCCGAGTCCAGATGGGTTTTGACTATGTCTAAAGATGGAGACCCACAGCCTGTCTGGGCAACCTGCTCCAGTGCTTGACCGCCTTCATGGTGGAACAGCATTTTATTTTCTTATTTAAATGGATTTTCTTGTATTTCAAGTCATTCCCTCTGCCTCCTGTCCTTTCACTGGGTGCCACTGAGAGGAGTCTGGGTCAGTCTTCTTTAGTCCTTCCCATCAGGTATTTATAGACACTGAAAGATCCACAGGAGCCTTCTCAAGGCTGAGCTATCCCAGCTCCTCATGTGTCAGATGCTCCAAGTCCCTTAAGAATCTTCATGGCCCTTTGCTGGGTACATCTGGTACTTTGCACCAGTACATCTGTGTCTGTCCTGTAACACTTGCATCTGCGTGTGCACACACACAGGTGCATGTTTTAACCCTCGGCACAGATCAATGCAACTAATGCAAAACCTGTTTGGATTTACGCCTTTTGTCTGTCTGTGTCTTTTTACACATACGTTTTAGGATTTCTTTTGGAGATAGCTGGATGCATAGGGCAGGATTTCCCAGGTGGTTCGTGTTTGATCAAATTTCAGTGTGTGCTTCATCAAATATTTGGCTTTGCTGAATAAATCGGTATGTTATGTTAGCTCATCTTGATTTCACTGTCACAGTGCTGTCCACTAGGTACAGAAAGGTAATAATCAGCGTGTCAGTGCCGCTGTATTTTCATTTAAGGGAAAACATACTAATTTTTTTCAGACAAATATACAAGAGGGGAGAGATTTGTTGGCGAAATACTAATTTATCTAGAATGCTTTTGCTAGAAGCTGTGACTTATTAAAAGACTATTTGGTTCTTTTGGAGACCTTGAAAGGCTTCTAGTGCTTGGACCTCCTTAGGGGATGGAGGTATCCCTGCTGTCCAGCTGGCTTGGCTTTGCAGGACTAAACTTAGAGTGTGTTGGAATTCTGTAAATTGAAAAAAACCCGAAGTTAATTTATTCTCTCTTATGGTGTGTTGAATGAGTTGGGCTTGTTCATGGGTTAACTTATTCACTAAACCCTTTTACCGCAAGTGGTGCTACAAAGTGTAGTGTTGCATATTTGATATCTCCAAAATCCTTTTTCTGCCAACACTGTATTTTAAACTTATTTTTGCATTTGTTCACATCTTAAAATAGCATAGCAGTCTTTGTAGGAAAAAGAGGAGGGCATTTTCATTGATGGATTTAAACTTGACTAAAGAAAACTCTGTGGAAGTAGATTTTTGCTTTGTACTGTGCATATGGGCTCAAGCCCCGTCTCGGTGTAACTCAGCCTGCAGTGGTTCACTCCGACATGTTTGTGCATGGCTCCAGTGGCACTTGTGGTTCCCATTACAGGATTATCAATCTGTGCTGCTGCTCTGCCCGATCTCATTAAATTTAATGATTTGCAAAATATGGCTCTGACTACCTGCTTGCAGTAGTCTGTAAACTGCAAGCACTACAAGTAGTCTTGGAAACACATTTAATAGTATTTTAAATGCATGTATTAAGCATGTAAGAGAAAGCCCCTCAGGGCAGGGCAAACCTCTGCTCCCAGCTCTCGCTGCTTTAGAGAGGAAAGACACAGGTGTTTATGTAGACTGGTATGTGTAACACAAGATTAATAGTGCGACTTCATTTTTTTAAAAAAAATTCTTTTTCTTTTTTTTTTTTTTCCCACCCCTGAGTCTGAATGAACTCCTGGTTGAGGGTTATTCTTCTCTGGATCAGCTGATTGCCAAGGTTGTATGGGCTCTCTGGCTGTGGGGAGGCTTTGGTTACTATCTGAGTGCTCACAAGGTCACAGACACCACCAGAGCAGAGTCACCTTCAGTGGTGCCTTTGGCAGGTGTGAGTCTTCCCAAGTGATGGATGTTCCCTGGTAATATTGTCCCATTTTTTAATCAAAACTGGAGAGCTCCACACAGTCAGTCCCAACCCTGGGGACTTCCTACCACCCTGGCAGAGAAGGGAACAAACCTCCCGTGTCAGTGTGATCCTGGCTAGCGTCAGGTCTGTAAATGTGCCTACACCTTGCTCCTTCCTCGTGGCCCACCGCACACCTATCTCGGGAAGCAGGTAGCCCATCCATATAGGACTACTGGCGCGGGCAGCACGCCTCGTGCCTGAAGCCTGGGTGGCTTTTATAGCACCGATCTTTGGCAGGGTGATAGCTGAACATGCTTGTGCTTGAGCCTGGTGGCACGGCGGAGGGCAGGGTGTTCAGCTGGCCGTCGGCACCAGAGAGCTGGCTGTGTTGCAAAATCCGGAGCTGGGCAGCCTGCTAACATACATGTAGCACTTCAGACATGACTCATGGATGGAGTGACCTGTCTTTGGTTCGGGCTGTAGGCTGAGTGAGTTTCCTTTTGTGTAAGAAAAACCTGCAAATGTGTTGTAATGTTTTCCTCGCATCAAATTACTGGTGATATTGGCCATTAGTCTTGTTCGAGGAGTGATGAAAGGGAAGGAGAGCAGCAAAGAAGTACACATTGTGAAGTGCGAAGGAACATGAGAAGCTCAGGAGGAGGAAGGAGCGAGCAAAGTGAGTGGCGGGAGAGAAACAGGCTGTGCTGAGCTTGGGCGCTGTTGCAAGGGGGTGTAAAAAAGGGGCCACGTGCCTCCTTCAGAGCATCCTCTGCTTCCTTCCTCAAAGACCTTGTTACCAGCTGGAGGAAGGCGAGGATTTCTTAATCCCTAAGAAACCATGGGAGGACCTGGGCTGCCGTTGGTCTGCCTGGTGACTTGCTGTTCCTCAGATGATTTAAGCGTTCCGCCTGCAAAGATTTACACTGCAAGAAGCAATTTTTTCCAGACTTGAAAGAATATTCCTTTCCTCCGTGGCAGCTGGGAGGGGAAGCAAAGGTAGTGCTGAGTAGGTCTCTTTTCTGAATGCGTGTTGGAAGCTGCCCTGGTTCTGTACCTTCTGTTTTGAGCACGGCCCGAGACTGAATTACCTTGTAAAGCCACTTCAGGGAGCCCTTAAATCTGATGGCTGTAAGGGGAAGGAAGCAGAAAGAAAACTTGGGGGGTTGTAAAAATGACAGGAGTGGGATACAAATGAGAGGAAAACAGAGTGTGGGGGATGTTTTGGGCTAGCCAAGAACTGGTAATTTTTATTCCTGCCTCTTCTGTGATTCTGGGTGTTCTGAGTTATTTGAAGTGAGCCCAGTTCCCTTGGCCTCTATTCACAGGGCAAGTGCTCCAGACCTGACCATCCTGAGGGCCCTCTGCTGGGCTCGTTTCCCCCGGTCCTCTGGTCCATCCCTGTAACCTCCGACCTAGTTAGGATGGGTCCTTGTCAGGATGGTGAATCTGCTGGCTTCTCTTGCCTGCTCTGTCAGATGGATGCAGGCTCTTGCTCGTGGTCCTCAGCCCTTGGAGGGTCTTGGGGCATAAGAGCCAAAGCTCTGCCTGGGACATCAGCCGTGCAGCTGTGTTATATGCAACCTCAGCCATGCAACTATTTCTGCCCAGTGAGATGAAGGAATCTCATTCTGACAGTATTCTTGAAAGCTAGCACTTAAAAGGAGCTGTAATTACAAAAGGCTGTAATTTGTTTTCTCCTGAGTTGGTGTTTCGGGGTTCTAATTGCAAACCCCCTTAAAATGCTTTTATTTTTTGTCTTTTTAATAAGGAATCCGGAGGTGCATTGCCTTGTTTAATGCCTCTATTGTAATTTCCCACTACTGAATTTTTAACTAAGTATATTTTAAAAATGACTGTTAAATAAGCACATTCTTCTTTTTTTTTTCTTGTCTGTTTTGAAGAATCTTAACAGCTGACCAGCAGCTCTTGGTCAGAACTGTATTTGCTTAGACATGTGGTTATAGGGATGATAAAGTTAATAAACTAATAACTTTTTGGAGGGTCTGGGAAGATGGGAAAAACTGATAGCTTTCACTGTGTACTTGGAGCATTGTTTGATTTTCTTGTTGGAAACTTTTTTCATATTATCGGATGTTGAAATTGAAATTGAGTTTGTTTTACTGATGAGAAAAAATCTTGATCAATCCTCAATAAATATTTCTTGAAGAGCTTAGTGGAAACTTTTTGCTTTAATTCAGAACAAAATGTTACTCTGCACTGAACAATTAAAATCTATTGATTTTTAACTTGGAGGTGTTAAAGTAAGGAAACAGGTGTTAAAGTAAGGAAATTAATGTCAGCTTCTAAATTGCTTTCTCTTAGTCCTGTTTTGCCAACTACTTTTTTTTTTTTTGTCCCCCAGCACCTTCCTCCTAATCTCAAAATGTCTATGCTTAGCTGTAGATATGCAGGGACTGCATGTCAGAGTTACTGATGGGCGTCTGTTTGCATATGCAGAAATATTTCTGAATTTGATAGTAAGAGAAGTGCTTTTGTGAAGGTCTGCTGGCTTTGGGAATCTGATGAACTTTGAAAGTCAGTTTTGTCGTGTTTCTCTGCTCCATATGCATCCTGTCCCTGCCATGTGTATTTTCTACTGTGGTGAAAAGTACAAAGTTGTAAACTTTTTCCTAAATCAGAGGTTGTGTCAAATGATGCTCTTGGGGTTTCTCTCTGAATTAAAGGATATTAATCTGTACAAAACCTCTCCACACAAGTTAGTGATCCCTGCTGAGCGAACCAAGCTGGGAACAAACCCCTGTTCCCATGCAGCCATGTAGTCTATGCAAATATGTGTTTTTACTACCTGAAAATAAGAAACTATTTTTGAGCAAGTTTTTGGGTTTGGGGTTGATTTTCATGTTTCCCCCCCTATTTTTAGGGTTTGAAACTTAAAATAATGTAGCTGTTGGTAGTTCAAACAGTCTGCACTCTTGTATTTTTACTCTTAACACTGCAGGGGTTTCTGTATCTTCATTTTGCAACTGGAAAGGTTCCAAGGTGTGTGTATATACATTCATACACATAGCCCAATGCAGAAGAGGGGACAGACGCTTCTGGAGAGGTCTTGAAAAGAGTTCTGTTAATTCTAAAGAAGCTGGAAAGTTAATTAGCAATCTCGTAGGTAAATGCTGTGACTTTGTTTTGAATTGCTTTGCTATTAATTATTAAAGGTTAAGTACAGTGCTAAACAGTCTGTGGAAAGATTGTAGTTTGGATATGTGGGCCAAAGTGTCTTTTCAGGTAATTTCCAGTAAATCATGGTAGTTTCCAGTAAAGCAAGAAGGATGCTAAGAAAAGGCTTTGGGGTGGAAGAGTTGGTAAATGAATTTTTAGATTTTTTTTTTTTGAAAAAAAAGTATCTGTGTTTCTGATCTTTCTTGCTTTCATCGATGCTGCTCACAGATAAAACATAAGCAGCTGAATTTTGGATGACTTCAGCCATATAGAGGAGACATGAAGGCATTCTTTGAATTTATTTAAAGGTTTGCGTACTAACAACTGAGCTGCTGTGCTCAAGGGTCTGCTTCCACGCCCATCAAGATATGTGGGAAAGCTCCTGTTAACTTGTTGGAGCCGACCCACAACCATTCCCTGCTTGCATGAAACAGATGAGTCCCAGCAATTTTAAGCCATTTTCTTGTGAACGTCTCTTGTAAGCATCTCTCTGCTGGAGCACCGCATCCAGCTCTGGGGTCCTCAGTGCAAGACAGACACAGAGCTGTTGGGGCAGATCCAGAGGAGGGCCAAGGAAACTGTCAGAGGGATGTAGCATGTTTCCTATGGAGACAACCTGGGAGGGTTGGGGTTGCTCAGCCTGGAGAAGAGAAGGCTCCAGGGAGACCTTACAGCACCTCCCACTGCCCAATGGGGTCTTATAAGGACAGCAAGAGACTTTGTACCAAGGCCTGTAGTGGCAGAACAAGGGGAAATGGTTTTAAACTGAAAGACGGTTGGTTTAGATTGGACATCAGGAGGAAATCCTTCACTAAGGGGGTGGTAAGGAGTGGGACCAGTTTGCCCAGAGCAGCTGTGGTTGCCCCATCCCTGGCAGTGCCCAAGGTCAGGCTGGACGGGGCTTGGGGCAACCTGGTCTGGTAGAAGATGCCTCTGCCCATGGCTGGTTGTTGGAACTAGGTGATCTTAGAAGGTCTCTTCCAAACCATTTTGTGACCGTTATTACCAACAGTTCAGCTGTCAGACCAAGCACTTCTGGGAGGTGAAGGTGCTTAGCTCAAGTCCCAGCAGGGACAGAGGCCTCGTGCTGCTTCGATTGCGAATCCTCACACTGTCAATATTTGGTGGTTCTACTTCTCATCTGTTGGAATATTGCCCTTCTGAGAAAAGCAAACATTTGCTCTTCCCTTGTTTCAATATTGGGCTGTGAGAGAAAGGTGGTGATTACTGCTTCATACCAAGTGCCCAAAATGCATCTAACTGCTGTGTTGTGTCTTTTTTTTTTTTTTTTTTTTTTTTTTTAATGCCAACTTGTTTTTCTGCTTGGATTGCTGAAAACAATGCATGTGTGTAACTACTCTGTTACATATGCAGATGGAGGCCCTGACTAACTGTGAGGTTTCGGGAGTAGCTTGGCCCGGTAATAAAAGGATTAATCATATATGTGAAGTTAGGCACGCAGTTCCACTTTTGCCAAATGTAAAGCTTATCTGGCACCTACAGTATCATATTTGGGCCGATGTCCAAAAACAAAAAATGGTCAATAACGATTGCCAGCTACTCTGGCAAGGAACCAATTATCCCATTCTGTTTCCATCCCTCTGTGCACATGTCAATAAATAATCACTGGGCTGTGATCCTAATCAACTCTCTCTAATAAAACATATGTGTCCTGAAAGCTTCTAAACTGAAAGTGGTAACAAACATCAGAATGACTTTACTCATTTGTATTCTTTTTCGATCTGTTAAAATACTTATTGAGGCCTTAAGTTGTTTGATTACACTTAAAGTAGACTGTGGAAAATCAGTTACACATCGTGTGGACCGACCCGTATTGACGCAAAAATGCCCATGCACTGTGTGAACCACGTAACAGCGGTGGGAGAGTGCCTCTGTACTGAGTAACGGGGTGTTGTGCTGCAAGTAACTCCGTTTCTGGCTGGTTTAAATCTGTTCAACTTTGAAAGTTGTACAAAGTGACTTTGTAGTTGTCCTTGTTTGTGAAAAGATTTATAATAAGCTGTTCTGCGTGCAAATTATGCATCCTAAGATTAAAAGAATTAGTTTATAAACAGTAGACACATGAGTAGTAGATGCTGATAGACACGAGTGACTTTTCAAGACTGTGGGGTGGTTTTAGTGGTGGTTGTGAAGGCAGCCTGTTCCCAGCATTGCCTGTAGATTTACCCAGCCCACAACGACCTTAATTTTGTTATTTCAAATATTTCAAGCTTTGCTTGAAAACAATGATTGCTTCAGCACTTTGGTCCGTATCGGAGCTTCAACAGGCAGCATCAAACTGCTGCTTGGGCTCTGAAAAAGAGAGCAGCTGTGGCTGTGTGACTTTGAAACAAAGGTGGTGTTTGTGTTTCTCTGTGTCCGTGCACTGTACCGCAGGAAAAAAGGAGTTGTAGAGAAAACTGTGGTGACAACAGTGAGGGTGTTTCTAGAGTCCCCTTGCACGACTAGTGTGCTCACCACCGCTGTAGATCTTGTGTTATGACAGCAAGCATTGTGCGATGCATCTAATTTTGATGGCACATTTTCCGTTGAGTGTTCAAGAGCAGATGTCCTTTCAGTTTAGGAGTTTAACATGTGGATGTTGGAAGAGCTGCTGGATTAAGAGGCTGAAGCTTTGTAGGCTGAGTATGAAGTTTGCCAGAAGCACAGATTAATGTTAAATGTAAACGGAGGGCTGCAGATGGCATCCTCAGGTTTTAAGTATGTGAATTCAAGCTGCTGCTGAGATCATTTTGAATTGTCTTCCAATGTGGAAAAGCTGAAGCTGCACGAATTGGACCTTGGGTTTTCCTTTGTGTTGAGGAGAACAGATTGCTCATTTTATAACTGACAGCATTTTACACTGAAAAAACCCCAAGTTCTCAGAAAGTTACAGGTGCACGGTGCCTATGCTACGACAGATTTCTCCTGTCTTACTGCTTTGTTTACCTGATTCCAGCAATGTTGTATTTCATGCTTCAGTAATCATTTAATTTGTAACAATCCTTCACTTCCATGAACCCTCTGTGCCCAATTTTCTACCAAATAAAATTTGTTTCTAAAAACAAGAAAGTGCTGCTTTCTCTTGACTCTCCCAGGGAGGGAGAGCTGAACAGTGTTATTGTACCAATTTGCATTTAGTTCTTTCAGGTGGATCTGTCTGGGTTTTCTTTCAGTCCTTGCTCCAAATTGATGCTGAGCAGTGTTAGTGACTGGCTCACCACTGTCCACCTGCATTTTAGTGCAGTGTAACACCTTCAATTTTATAAACCTCTTCTTGGGGTGAATAAAAAAAATTAAATACAAAAGTTACGATATTGTAATTTGACAGTGACTTGAATCTAGTAAAATCCTTTTCTGTGCTGCACTACAACCTTAGCTGTCAGTGTTTATTCTGCAGTGTTTCTGTTGCTTATCTAAATCAGGTACATCCATGTAAATAAACTATTAGAGATTCTGTAACATAGTAATTACCATGGTTTAAAAATGAAGGGGGGGGGCAGGGGGAGGGGAAGAGGTTTCTATTGCAGACTTTCTAGCCTAACACCCTTGCATCTACATTGTACTATTGTTTCAGAGATCATTTGCTCTGCTGTATAGCTGTGTTTCGATCCTGATCTCAATTTTAAGGTAGTTTAGCTTGTAATAAGATCAGCCTGCTTGACTTTAACAGGAATGAACTTGAATATATGAATTCTAGGCAAAGAAAGTAGTATTTAGCAAATGGTTCATTCATTCATCTGGAGCTCCTGCCTGTGGAAGAATTTGAGGTTATTTGGGCATAATCTGGCTATTTACAGGTGCTTTGCAGACTGGCCAGATCGTTAGCTTTCACTGAGTTGCAAGACGTTTTGATCATACGTATTATACACACAAAACGAGTGTTACCTAGAGCTTGGTGATGTTAAACGTGAGGCAAAGGTGCTGTTTGAGTCTCGTGCCCGTGCACAGCCCACACAGTGTACTTGTGGTGCTTTGGCCGTACTGTTTGTGCATGGCACAGCCTGGGTCAGGGCATATTTGCCCCACTCTTCTGTGAGCTGCATAACACTGGCTTCCAGAAAACCTGTGCTACTGTTGCCAGGAGAGTTTTGCAAGGGGCCGTACTTCCAGTGTCTTTGTGCAGTCAAGGCAGAGCTGAATTCTGTCAAGGAAGAAAGAACGCATTAAAATACACTTTTCTAAGGAATAATGCATTTTTGGTGCCTGAGAACTGGTGTATAAGCTCAACTGCATCACAGTGCACAGTTTCCCCTCTTGTATAAGGGATGTGTAAGGGCACTGATGTTGCATTACAAGTATTAATTCATTAATACATTAAGAACCTATTTAATTACTGCTGTGGCACTTCTATAGTCAATAACTTCTATATAATAAAATTTCATAACAATAATTTCTATAATAATTCTTATGTGTAAGTAGTTCTTGTGGAAGAAGCTAGAGGGGGGAGTGGTTTTTGTTTATGTCCCTGAAAATAGCTGAGCAGTTTAACAAGAGTTGTTTTCAAATTGAGGTTGTCTTTGGTTAAGCAAGATGTGTACGTGGTTCTCAAAGCTGTCTCTGGGCTTTGTAAAAGCATGAAGTGCCCTCGTATTGGTCTTTCAGATCCTGGAATGTGCATGCTAGCTACTCCTTGCTGTGCTTGGGACGGGGCTCACTGGCCGCCCTATGAGCTTGGGGAAATCTTGTCAACTGCAGCGGTTTGTCCAGCCCAAATGGGCAGAGGCCGCGCTAAGAGTGTGTGTGTGTGGGAATGTGGGTGTTCCAGAGGTTTGTGCACAGAATATTCAAGAAGTTTGACTTCTTTTACTTTGAGGCAAGTTAATAGCAGCTGTACACTGAACATGGAAAACTGCATAATGTGAACATACTCTGTGCCAAAGGAAACTTGATGGTGCTGTAGATGACGTGCTCAATAGAAAAAGAAATATGAACAGATCAATAGTTTCAGATGGCTCTTCTGATTCAGAGAGAGGCACAGCATTGATTTGTAAAATAAGAGTATGGATGCAGCAGTTAAAATACGATGCATTAGATAATAAAATAATGTGAAAAGCCCTCAGCCTCAATCAAAGGCAGATAGTAAATCATTGAACAGTAGCATGTGTCCTGTCTGAAGCAGGAGGCTATGAAGCGTGCAAAGGAGCACTGGAGCCATGCAGAATGATGTGTCTATGAGAGAGAGAAAATAAAATCCAAAGATACGATATTCATCCATTAGGAAGATGCACGGTCCTTACTCCACATTGTACAGTTGTCCTGCACGATGCCATGGGAGAATTAAAAGTGCTAAAGGATCATAGCAAAGCAAAAAGCAGCATCTGATTTGGTTTGTGACTGTGGACATCTTAAACTTTAGCAAGCAAATTCAGACAACTGTTTTGGGAACTGTGTCAATATATTAATCGGGAAAATTCAGCTTTCTCTCCTCATGTATCCCGCTTCTTGCCAACATAGATACACAGAGAGAAGAGCTGACTTTAACTGGGACTCATTGACGTGCCAGAATTTTGTCTGTTCTGTTCTTAGACTTGATTCTGTTTACAGCTAGGCGGTGCACCCTTTCCTAGCCTCTGCTCCCTAGATGGGTACCAGTTTATGGGGACAGATGTTGCATATGATCCCACTGTTAGCAGCGTATGAACTGGGGAAGTCTAAAAGGACTGCAGGAATAGGTAAGGCATAAATAACATGCCTGTAGTGAACAGCAGCAAACCTCTGTGTCTGGATGAGAACAAGATGTTGGCATTAACTAATGTTAGTCTTAGAAGAACTGTAGTATTAAAAAAAATAACCCCCTGCCTGTGTTCTCTGGCACTTCAGTGACCCTTCCTCGCATCCTTGTACCACTGTAACTTCAGCCATTGCTATGTTAGTAGGTAAGCATATCTGTTTTAACATGTCATAGGTTACACTGCTTCAGGTTTGGGTACAGCTCAAGCTAAACTAGACGGGGTTCGTGTGATGTGGGTTAACATGTGCAAAGGTAAGTTATGAACTGCCTTTATAAATTTCCTGCTTTGAACACACAACTGAAATTGGGGTATGGCACGCTGCAGGATTGCTCAGAATTTAATATTGATCTGCAGGAGTTCTGGCAGTTTTAATTTCAGGTGGGCAGCGATAACTAACAACTAAGAACCATACAAGTTCATCTAAGTTGTGATGTGTAGTCTTAAAGTTTTTTTTTGTCTTTCATTTGTGGTTTTGGAGAATGGGGGTTTCTCATCCTGACTAGTCATCTGGTTTCTGAGCTGGACGTGTTCTTCACTTGCTTTTGGGAAACTTTATAATATTGGTGAGATTTAAAAACTGCAACTTTCTAATTGTCAGATGTCTTTGTGACGGTGGAGAGAATGACTGGCCTTTAAAGGGCAGATTTCAGGAGGTTTTTATTTTGTCAGAAAAGGTACAAGGTGAGCTGGGCAATGCCTGCAGGCGTGTACGCCACGCCAGGAGTATGTTCTGGTACATCTGTGTATTAGAGGGAGGGGAAAAAACCAACTCCAGACGCCACAATCACATGGGGACAATTTTTCTTGTCTGTGTAAGACCAGCCCATATTTAGGTTTGGAAGTGGTACAAGGTGTAAACACTGTCATGGTTATCAGTTAAGTAGATAAGCCCCAGGTTGGACTGCTTGATGGGCTCCCTGGGCATCAAAGGAGGCTTCCAAACACCTCGGGAAGGTGGTAACAGCCTATTGCTGCAGCCTGGGCACGGCAAACACCTGGGGGAATCCGTCAGACTGACCTGAGGAGAAACTGTTCTTGAGGGTTTGGAACCCTCTATGCCTGTGTTGATATGATTGGGAAAGTTATAAAAATAATCCCTCCAAAACAATTTCCAAGATAAGCAGCTTTAGTAATTCAGCCTTGCTTTTCATCAAAATGTTACGTTGTCAAAGACAATGTTGTAGATAGATGCTGAAGTATTATAAAAATGTTATTGAATTAAGATGCAAGCAAGATCCAGCCCAAGCCGTTTTATAAATAACTTATTATGAAAGGCTCAGAGATGTTTCTCTTAGCAAATTTAAAATAATCATTAGAATCCTTCAGCAGATTGCTGTTAATTGGATTGAGAATTAAACAGCTTTGTATGAGTGCAAAGTTAATTAATAGCTCATTACTTTTTAATAAGGCAAATACATTTGGAAATAAAAGATGCCATGGAGTTTACCACAGATTTGATATGAGATTGGTACTATTAGTCGTTCTTTTTGTGGGAGAAAAGATTTATAATTAAGCTGCAAAGGTTGGCAGGTGGCGAGGGAAATGGAAAGGAATAAAATTGACTTCCAAGCCCTCGAAAGGCTCGAGCCCCTGAGGTCCCGATGTGTGCAGGGTGCTGCCGTGGGGCAGCCGGTTCTGCCTCCTGACCCCACTCTGCTGCTCCAGGGCTCGGTGCTCTGGAAAGGTGGGACACTGGGAGCAGCAATGGGAATCTAAGAAGCCCCAAAGTGTCGGATAGTTTAAATTAAATTTGGAAAAGAAGAAAACATCCTTTTTCAAAAGTGTCCTACATATTGAAATGTTTGTGGCTTTTTTCCTTTCCTTGGCGAGTGCTTACCTTTCCCAAGCTCTTTACCAGAACTAGCTCATGTTTCTTCCTCCTTCATCTCCTGCATCCTCTGCCTGCTCCCATCTGCAGCCAGCTCTTGCTTCTATGACTTTCCTAGTCCGTTAAGTTGTCCATAGATCTCCAATGCCTTAAACATGCTGGTTTAGCTTCGCCAGCAAAGTGGGGCAAAAGGAGCTGCACCTCAGTCTTAGCTGTCTCCAGCTACTTTTATTTACAACTTATTAACTGTACCAAGGAAATGTTGTGTGCCGGTGATCCTGAAGGAGGCCTGCAAAGCATCCAGGCTGGCTCTGGCTCCTAAATTTCAGAGATTAAGAGGGTATCTTCACCACGCAGTAGGTCTGGGGACGGTGCACCACCGGTTCTGGCTTGGTCGGTGTGCGCCGTGTTCTCATGGCAGGCTACTTACTGGAGCCAGGTGTCAGATCGTGCCAGGTGAAATGCAGTCTGAAGTATCTGTCACCACTTACCCTTACTGGTATTTAGTAAGTTTTTATGGAAGAGATCATGTTAATCTGTCAAGGCCTTGTATTTCAATGAACGTGGGTTTATGGATTAATTTTATTAGTTTTCTTTAGTTGTTTAATTGACCAGCTGATACAGAATTCAATTAATATTTTACCTGGGACTGATGCCAAGCTGACAAGTCTATACTTGTTCAGGTCATTTAATTTGTCCTTTAAAAACATATCAATAAAAAAAACCTTTCCACTGCACATCTCCTCTAGGCAAGTCATAGTTTTTGCTTTTTACTCGGTACATAAATCACACCATTTCTTTTTCTCTCCCCCCAGAAACACACAAGGGGTATTTCTGAACTTCATGTGTTCTAGAGCTAAGCTGCTTCTGTTTCCCCATTTGCAGGGGTGATGGTAAGCAGTAGGTATCCTCCTGTGCAGGGAAAGGATTTTGAACGTGTCACCTTTATGCATGTATAAATCCAGAATCTGTTTCCTTTCATGTTCCTCTTTATTTTCTTCTTTGGCTGCAGTTAGCAAAGTGCTTTCCAGTCATGTTGAAATATGATTAACACTTTGTACCATTTATTAAACCTGCTTGTTCTTAAAAATCACTTTTTTCCCCTCCCAGCTGAAGTCAGAATATGACCACCATCTGCTTTCCTCCCTTCCACCCCTTCTCTCCTCTATAAAATAAAACTGATGTAAAACTTGGCCAAGTGAAAAATCTATTATGATGGCTATAAAGAAATCTTTATTGTTTCTTGATACATTTGAGGGGAAGGAAATCCCCTTTGTGTTACCTTGCCATAGCTGGTCCTCCTGAGCAGGATCTGGCCATGCAGCAGGGCCAGCCAGTCGGTTAACAAGATGTTTTTACAAGCAATAGCTGGAAATTAATGAAAAGTGCAAGTTTGTTAATTTTATGTTTCTTGAACTCTGACTTTTGGGAAGAGGCAGATTTGACCTGGATTAAAAAAACAACCCAAAGATAGTACCAACTCTGAAAGGGGGTTGAGGGGCTCACCTGATACCTTCAGGAAGTGTTAAAACTCCTGAAAAAAGCTGAGCATTCGCAGTAGCTATTTTTAGAGTAAGAACGAGGGAAGTAATTTAAATATTAAGAACAGTTTTGTTCCTGAATCAAATAAAACCTCATTAGAATCCCCCTGTGAACCGGTGTGTCAGTTAAGGCGTTCTACAAACGGATAAAATGCCTGACGGAGCGTTTTTGCCTGCCTCTGTCACTTCTGGTCCTCGGGACTCGCTGTGCCGTGGGGATGTACCTTGCAGATGGACCCATCTGTGCACTGACATTGGAGGTCTCCAGTCATCAGTGTTTGTCATCTGAAATCTCTTCTTAAAAAAATTTTTCAGAGAGCACTTAAAGACACTTACCATCCCACCCCTCCTTTTATCTGTTAATAATGTTTTGAGAAGCTTTATCAAAATCACTGGGTTAGAAATGTAGTTAAGAATCTCCAGTATTACCTGGAGAGAGGGGAGGGGGGAAATACCCCAACCCCCTCGAGGCTCATTTAGAAATAATTAGGTCAGAACAAATGCCTGAACCATGCAGCTGATTTTTTTTCAGCTGTTTCTAGGTTATGTGGACTTATTTCCAGGACGGAGCACCCTGTTCCTCGGAGTCCCTGGACTGATTTGCAGCGCGCAGGTAAAGCGACGGTCACTGTGTCAGTGAGCCCAGCCAAAACTGTGTGTTATCAAATGCTTTGGACGGAGCAGTTCTCTAATTGAACCTGCATCGTTGTAGGCAGCTTGTCAACCTGACCTGGATGGCAGCAGGACTGGGGGTTTTGCTTTTAATACGGGGATTTCACCAGCCTGTGCTCGATCTTTGTTTACTCACTGGGGTAAATACTGTTTGCCTTTTTCATTTAGCACTCGGCAGTACTCATCACTGCCCTCTTTACAGCCAGAAGAGTTGTGATAAATCCTGAGGCGGTAATCCACAGATCTGTAATTGCCATCCAACACAGTCACTTTTTACCTGTTAACCTATTGTTTTGGTTCAGTGGCAGGGAGGGATGGCAGCTCAAAGATCTGGGATGCACCTTGAGGTATGGCTGTCCAATTAGCGTAGGAAGGAGTTGAGGGGTTGTACCTTGGGATGAAGAAAGCAAATGTGACCCCAATTAGTCCTTCAGGCAGTGGCTGTGCAGGCACAGAGAAGTTTGTTAATGCAGCTCTTATGATGTAAAAATAAAAAGACACTGGCTGGGCATCAGTATCACTTTTGTGTTCTCTGAGGCATCAAACCTGGGCTTCCTCTAAGCTTTTTTTTTTTTTGTTTGTTTCAAGATATGTTAAAATAAGCTGAAGATGAACTAATGCTTTTAATTTGGAGACTACATTCCAAACTTCAGTGAAGGAGCGGATTTAAAAGAGCTTGAAATAAGAACGTTTCTATTGTTACATAGCAAACAAAATCACTGGGTCTTTAAGTGTACTGGAACAGTGGCCTGAAAGAGCCAGGAAACTTGCTTGATCTAAGAAAACTATTTATTAAATAAAAATCCAGGAAACTATTAATTTCTGAAGCCATTTATTATATTTTTTCTTTCTGACTAGTCACAAATAAATCTCTTCTGACCATGAAGCCACTGCAGAGCCTACCTTGTGAATAAAAGGGCTAACAGGGTGGTTATTCTCTGTTCTTCTCTGGGTCACATATGAATGGCCTTAAATACCATAGGCATTCCCAAATTTTGGCTGATTTTGTGTAGATGCAGTTTAGAGGAGATTTTTGTGGCTGTTAGTGTGCTTTGTGCCATTTCAAGCACTTGCTGCATCCTGGCTGCTTTTTGGAGCACCTTCTCCACCAAGCGTGCCCTAGGGGAGCGGCGTGAGGGCCGGGGATGCTGCAGACTTCGTCGCCTTGTGGCTGAAATTTTAGGACATTCCTAAACGTCCTAAAAGATCTTATAGACTCACTCTGGGGAAGCGATCTTTAATTGAGAATTGGCAAAATAGTCATGGATCTCGGCATTTTCTCTATTAACATAGCAGGTTCAAGATAACCATAAACCTGCTCTTTTCTGGGGTCTGCTTGCTCCTCCTTGGGTGCTCTCGCTGCTGCTGGGTGGCTGTAGCCAGCAGGTCAAGCTCTCTAGGGGTTTGCAGGGCAGCAGGCATCTAGCTAGGACTGCCAGAAGCATCACCACACCTAACCAACTTGGGTGTAAATGGAACAGTCATAGGGGCCATAGTGAGCCTGCTGGCTCTATTGCCGCCTTTTTTTTTTTTTGAGAGAAGGTGGTGATGGTTTGGTCTGGGCTTTGGTTTGTGCTCTATGAGACCTAGAGGGAAAAGCAGCAAAAGCCTGCTTGCTGCCTCTGCTTTAGACAAGACTTAATTTTGTGTGATCATCATGAATGGTGAAAAGCAGACATACAGGTGTGCAATAGTCTGCTCCTCTGCGTTGTCTTTGGCAGAACGATCTGTGATTTAAAAAAAAAATCTGGGTTACCATCCAGATTATCTCTCAATTTTGAGGGTCAACAAGATGCTTTCCTTGGTGATGGGTGTAAAAACCCAAGTGACCAAAATGAGTTGTTTCCTCTCCATACATGTAGAAAATCTAGTATTTGCTGTAGTTTGCTCAAAGATCTTTTTCATTTCTTTTGTGGTTTTGTGATTTGTGATAAATATTAAGGTAATGATAAATTTGGCTCATCTTTGCTTCTCAGTTTCTTCATTGCAGCTCCTACTAATTTTAGGAGGAACTTAATCCATGCAAGCTCTCTGAAGAAACTGAGTTGCAAGTATTGTTGTAAACTAGAATGCTGATCATCCTACAAGCAAATGAATAGGAACTGAAATAGCAGAAGTTTCTGGCAAGGCTATGGAAGCAGATAGTTGAAAGCTGATTTGTTGGTTTTTTGCCTTTTTTTTTTTTTAAAAAAAAAAGCTCCTGTCATGTTTTGCTTTTTACTTTTTAAATACATACACAAGCCACGAGGTGCACGTGTAACATGTATTCTGCATTGGTGTACAGATAGCAACACTGCTTTTATTTACTTTGGTTTTGGAAAATGAAATACTCTCAATGTTTTTCAAGAGGAATCAGTAACAAATTTGTAATATGTCTCTTTGCCCAAAGCAAGTGTCTTTTAAGGTGATGAATAGCTGGAAAGATGAAATTTGTGCCTTCTGCAGACTGTTTTCCACCACTTACCTCCAGACGTGTATAAATCTTCCAATATTTTCCCCTCCAGCATTGCTGTGAGATGTCTCAGTCTTTTATCTGGCACTTCCATTATGTTTCAGGAATGTTCGAGAGCAATTGTATTTTATTTCGGTGAATGTAGCTAGAAGACGGGCTTGGTCACTGGTTTCCTCCGAGGTTAGCCTTGTCTGTCTGTCTTTCTGATCTTTTTTCATAAAATGCCAGCTTTTATTCATTTTGGGGCGTTTAAATCTGTATTAAGGAAAACTGGTTTTCATAGATTCACATGTCACAGCCTTATGCTTGTATTGTGCGTGGTTGCTCCAAAAGTGGTATACCGGCTGCAACACCCCGTTATCCCTGGGGAGATGAAGGTGACGCTGGGTGTCAGCTTGACATGTCTGTAGTTTTGGTGGGTTTTGTATCATGGTGCCCACGATGCATTTTGTTTCCTACCCCTTCTTTTTCAGCTTAAGGGAAAGAATAATTAGTGATAGTAACGATTGAAGTTGGCAGCCAATATGAATTGGAAAATAGGAGTTCAAAGGCATAAATGACTCTTCTGCACTATAGGAACCTCGCAGGCAAAGGGAAGTCCACTCTGGCCGTAAGCTGTCGCCTTCCCGTTGGAGCTAAGCAAGTGACCGCAGACACCGCGTGGCTGTACCCAGCCGGCAGCGCCTATAAATTCTGTGCTGTTTCCTGGACTGAGCCACAAGGCGATGTGTAGGGCAAGGCTGAGGAGCGGCGTGGAGTCAGGAAGTTAAATGAGTACTACTTCAGATCTGTTCTGGCTTATCAAACCTCCCTTCCAAAATGGGCAAATAAGATGAATGCTGCTTTCAAAGAGAATGATGGTACCGGGGAAGAGAGTTTTGCCTCAAGGAAATACATTTGAATAGGTGCTAGCTTAAACTACTGAATAATTTATTTTCAGAATAAGGCATAATTTTGTCTATTACAAGTGTATAATTTTAGTCCTTTTCTTATTTACTTGAATAATAATCATAAATCCCTTGGATTTTTTTTAAAGAATTAAAGGAAACGTTAGGGTTTTATCCATGTCAGGTAATGCAGTTCTGGCTCTGCTAAAAGGCTTAATTTATTTCTCTTGCATATTTATTAGCCAAGCTTGTTTTCAGACACGGGCATTCAAGGAAGGAAGCATAGCACGGGCACCTACACACGGTGTCAGACTTCAGTCCCTGGTGTAACCATTTGGCCCAGCTGACGTGACCTCCCAGGCTGGGTTGGGTGGCTGAGGGCTCTCCAGCCACGCATGCATCCAAAAGTCATCGTGGGCTGTTCTCCCACTGCAGCGGCTCCGGCGGGTGCTTGGCTGCCCTGGGAATCTGCTTCTGGGGGAGACGGGCTCTGTGTGTGGCTGTTGATATTAGTAGCCTTAAGGATAGTGGTGGTGTTTTTTTCTGGTTTGAGACACTTCTGTGTCAAACACTTGTGTGGAATCTTGGTGTGGTTTTTGTTTGTTTTTTTTTAAAATGTGCTTTTAAATACAGTAGTATTTTTCCTGTCATTTTTTGTTGGTGGTGGTGTATTTGGGAGGGGCAGAGTGCAGGTCATCTGAAAGCTGCACCCAAAGCCAGAGCAGCAGAATCCAGGCAGCTAGTCAGATTTAAAATTGCTGTTTCCTGGAATGAATTCTCCTGCGCTCTGGGATTTTTGGGTGGTGCACAGTCAGTGTTTGTGGTTAGCTTTTGTAGGATGGGAGGTGTTTAACTCCCAAACTAAATAGCTTTCTGAACCAATTTTTGTGCAGGTAAGTGTCTTTTGTGATCTTTGTAACTGCTGCTTGTGCGTTTGGTCTGCAGCAGGAACAGAGTCAGGTTCTGGGGGAGAATTCTAGGTGGAAATGAACTTTGATTGTGGAGTTTCCCCTCTGCTGCACGGTGGCTGCTCGGCTGAGCAGGGCTTCTCGTGCTTGGCTCTGGAACGTGAGCTGAGCGGCAGCTGTGAGATGGGGATGCTTCAGATGGAGCAGCTGTCACTTTTTTTTTTTTTAAAAAATTATTATTTTGCTGGGCAGGGCAGATCATTGGGTGATTCATGGAATAGAAATGTTGCTTGGAATTTTTAAAGCAGAAATAATGGGAGTAAAGGGGTTTATTAAATTTAGCACCCTTATTGAGTAGAGATACAAATTTCTTGTAAACTGTAACTAAGCAGTTGCTTTTGTAAAATAAGGGTTTGCACTCAAAACGTGCAAGGATGAAACAAGCGATGTTGCCCAGGTTGTGAAGGATCACCAGCCCTTTCCTGTCTGAGATGTCCGGAATGTGTGCTGCCTGAATTTGCACCCCCTGCCTTTCAGTCTTGGTGTCCTCTGCCTTTGTGACTTTTTTTTTTTTAAGATGCATTTAGGTGTTCAAAGCTGAGAACAAAGCAGATGCTGATTTATCCCATCTGGAAGGGGAGCTGCCTCACTCCTCCTTCTCCCTCATTGAGCTCCCCACAGTGCTGTCTCTGCCTGAATGAACATGTCCATTTATACCTATTTAGCACCACTGACAAGATACTAACCTGCGTTTGATGGATTCTTGGCAATCCCCGCTTCACAGCACCTTATTTCTTCTCTGTTGAAGCCTTCAGTGGTCTAAGGATTTGATCTACCTTTTCTTTCCATGTAGAGCAATTACATTGCAATTCAAAGCAGGCACAGCTGATGCTCTCTGTGGCCTTGCAAATAGGAATGATGGTGCCAAATGCCTCAACTAAGCCAGCTGATGCAAGGCATGGGTGGCTGTGGTGGGTCATATTTGGTAAGAACATCTTCAGAAACACTACTCTGTAATAGCAGGTTGGATGATCTTGTAGTGTTTAAGCAGACTGTCTTGGGCATGCTGCTGCTAGGAATCCTCTGGTGTGAGCTTTGTAGCTCCCTTGGGGAGGGGAGGAGAATCCCTTGCTGTAACCCTTTGCCAGCCCTGACTTTGCTCTGCACCCCCCCACAAGCCTTGTGCTGTCTGCCAGACATCACCAAGAGGAGTTGCTGGTTCCTCTCCAGTGGGTGAAGTGGAGGAAAGGAGACCTGCAAGCTGAGCAGGACCTTCAGGAGGGAGGCTCTGGTGTGCATGGGTGAGCAGGTTGGGACAGATGGATGGAGTTTCTGGTTTCAGCTGCTCAGGGGCAAAGACTGCTCCCCTTTCTATCCCAGCCTTTAATTATTGTTGGGAGTAGAACAAAAGCTCTGCCAGAAGAAACATCACATCACTACTTGCTATGGATAACTCGGGAGGGATACTCTGCTGAGTGGGCTTGTAATGTTCCTTCCCAAATGCCATTTAGTGGGTTTGCTTGCTCTTGGTAAAAGAACCATGAAAAGATTTTAATGTAGAAAGCTGGATGGTATGTATTGGGGGTGGGGATTAAATTAATGATCCCAAATTTAAGGATGCTACTTATCTTTCTGCTTCTATTGCAGTCTTCAAATAAATGAAATTCATGAGGTTTATTGGCTTGTAGTTATAAAGCATCAATAATGTTCTCCTTGGCAGGATTTTATATGTGTGTCTGAGTGAGTGTGTGTGTGTGGTGAATAGAGGGAAATGTAATCTCCAAGTTATCAAACTGTTTTACAGTGTTCTTCTGAACTGCAGGAACCCTTGGGAATATTTATGCCTCTCCTGGGTCTTATTACCACAAAAATTATATGTGTATTTTATGGGATAAGAAATATATTGTATTCCTTTCTGATAATAAACAAAACAGAAATATGAGCTCTTCCCCCCCAAAAAAATAAAATAAATAAAAATTAGTGGATGCTTTTGGGCTTGTTTCAGTTGTTACATTTCCTTAATCATGTTTTACCCTTGATTCTTGATACTGCCACCCCTGAGACTGTTCTTGGGTTCATTTCTTTCTTCCCTTTGGTTGCGTTGTGTGAGATGGATGCTCCTGCTCATCACAGCTCCTCATTTGTCATTAGAGCTGCTCGCAGGCTGTGCAAGGGCAGGCAGCTGCCCAGGACCCTCAAAGGAAACTAATGGGTGAAGGGATAGACAGGGCTGGATGCTGACTTCAGGTTTTTCCCCCCGGATAAAATGGTACAGCAGCATGAGAAGAGTCTGCAGATTGCATAGACTTGAAGTGAATAGTTCATTGCATTGCAAGAGCAAGCACTTCTGTCGTGTGTTTTTGCTCTGGGCTCTTCCCTGGGTTGTGTGTATCCTGCCTCTGTGTATGGAGAGGATGTTTAATGATGTGAGGCTGAACTGTGGACCAGGTTCACTTGCCTTTTCTTCACAAGCTTGTTGCCTGATCTTGGATAACAGAAGACTCTTAGAGCTGTCAGTAATGCCTGCAAAGGCTCTCTGTGTTTAGGGACCTGCTTATGTTGACAAATCTGAGCTGTGGTTCCTGTGATTCATTTACAGGTGTACTATCGGAATAAAAGTTCTTTTGTGTCCAAGGATCTAATGTAATTAATAAAAAGACTTGGATGTGTACAGATGCTATGGTCGTGGGGGACTACATAATTAATGTAGATGTAACTTGCTGTCGGTAAGTGGCTATACACCAGGTAATACATGTGTTTCCTACCCCAGACAGTATCCAGTCTGAGGCGACTCTGAGGACTGGTGTTTGGAAGTTTCAGTGATGTCAGTATCTTTGAATACTCATGTGACAGTGTTAAATCAGGTGCAAGGAGTAAGGGTGGTGTGGAATAAACCTGCTCAAGTGATTCCTCTCAATTTGCCTATGGGCCATCTTAGGTGTGTGACCTAAAAAGCAGTTTGCTCAAATACATGAGCGTGTGAAAGGAGCGTTCAAAACCAGTATTCTCTTTTTTCATTCTATCCGACAGAAAATCTGCCTTTAATGGAACTTACAGAAATGCTTTCTGTTAACTTAAGATCATAATTATCACTTGCTTTCAAGACTGTTACACTTGCCTGGAGGTTAGGAGGAAGAGGAAACGTCCTCTGCTAGACTACTACTGTCTGCAAGGCAGAGGTGGAGGAGTGTGAAGTGTTAGCTCTGTACGTGCATGAGTGTGGGCTCTTGTGTTTTGCTTATATATGCAATGCCTGACTTATGAAGAAACTCCAAAAAATCAAAAGTGAGAGTGCACTGTCCTTTAAAAATGTAAAGCTGCTACAGAGCAGACCAGGGAATACAGCATATTTATCTGCCAGGTGTGCTGGTGAGTAAGTCTTACTACTGCACCAAAGGCTATGCTCACTTCTGTTGATGTTTTTTCCAACAGACTCTGTCTTTTTAATTTTTTTTTTTTTTTTTTTTTTTTTTTTTTGGTGTGTGTGTATGCTGAAATCAAAAGGGGAAAAAAAGCCAAGCCAAAGAAAATTCCTTACCGGAACAGCTGAGGGGATGACCTTCTAGTCTGGCCTGTGGCCCTGAGGTCCACTGGTAACACACATGCACCGTGTGCTGGCTGTGGTGATGCTTGTGGGGAAGCTGGGATGAGCCCCTGTCAGAGGAGCCAAACTGGCTTTAGAGAAACCATTTAATAAGAAGTTTACTTAATTTCTGCTATAATCGGAATACATCACAACATTGGAGCTATACTATCATAAGGACTTAAAGGGACTGCTCAGGCAATAGGGGCTGCTCCTTTTTTTTTCCCTTATCACAGTTTCTCTATAAATATTGTTCAAAGTCCTTTCTTTCCAAAAGACCTGGATTATTTTTAGGAATTGCTCAGTATTTTCTGCACTACCTTTACCGTGGAAGTGCGGCTACCCAGAGAGTGAAATGAGGTTCTTGCTCTGTCGGTACAGAGCTGCTCAGCTTTGGTACTTGTTCCCGCTGGCTTCAGGCTGGTAAGCCAGCAGCTCTGGGTTGTTCCTTCTGATGTTGGAAGGTATTGCGTTAGCAAACCTAATTAGGAGTGCCGTGAACCACAGTTAAGAACAGAGCAGCTAACTAGGACAAACAAATGTGCAAGTGACAGCGTAATTGAAACTGCAGGGGAGTGTCGCAGGAATAGTTTGCAAATGTCAATGAGAAACTCCACAAGGGCATTGGGGAAAACTATTACTCTTAAAATTTGCCGTAGGAGTGTTCTCAATGACCATAGGCAGTCCGGACCTCTGCTGAGTCCTTCATCCATTTTTAATTAGCTGTTCCCTTCTGATTGATGCCTGCCTCTTGTAACGCTCTGTCCATGCCGGCTGCCGCATGTCGGCTGAACAGGGCTCTGGTGTCCCCAGCTGTCCCACGGCTGCTCTCCCACAGGTGCCGTTCCTGCATGGTCTCGCAGTCCGTGTGGCCCATACGTAGTTGTTAGTGTGGGTAAGGTGGATGGAAGTTCTGGAGTTTGGTACTAATTAAGTTCCTGGACACGAACTGCTTCACAAACTCCACTTAGAGGATTTGTCTAATTGACTGAGGAAATAGTTTGAAGTGGAAGAACGTTTCTTTCCATTAATGTTCAAATGAACTGCAAATTACAGAACTTTGAAGCCTCCATATTTCCTTAAGATAAAAGCTTTTTAAAAAATGGAAATAGAAATTTGTTTTAAATCAGAAAGATGCATTTATATGTGGTGAGGGGAGGGGTTTTAAGTAATTTTCTGCATGAATAATTTGAAAGCTGTTGATGACTAGTGAAGGTGGGCTGTTACATT
The DNA here is from genome assembly GCF_017639655.2 of Falco naumanni. Taxonomy (NCBI): domain Eukaryota; kingdom Metazoa; phylum Chordata; class Aves; order Falconiformes; family Falconidae; genus Falco; species Falco naumanni. Next base: position 34,892,893 of record NC_054063.1, on the reverse strand, counting down.
TCTCAGTCTTAGACTGGGGAATATATCTAATATTTTTCTTTTTATAGAATGGGAACTGATGAAAGAAAAGAAATTCCCTAGGCTTAGCAAATGCCTCAGCATCTGGGTTGACTCTAGTGTGGAGTTGTTCCCTTAATGCAATTGCAGATAGGAACTGCATCCAGGATCTACCTTGCTATCACAATATAGCAGCAGAATTAAAGCGTGGTTCGTAGAACATGGATGTGTTTCTTATGTGAAGAAATATTGGAAGGGCGGGGGTACGTGGAGGGGGAGCTGCTAAACTCAAGATGGGAAGGAAGGGGTATGGCTACCAGGGGGCTGCCTGCTTTCGTCACTCTTTGGAGCAGTGTAGCAGATCTCCAAAAGTCATCTACAGTCTGTGCAGTTAATTTGAGGTCTGATACCTGTTCAGTTAGTGTGTGCTGGCTGTGGGGGTTGACTCGTAGCAAATCCAGGATGCTGCGGTATGTCTGTCCCATGGCAGACCCTTAAGCCAGGCTGTATCAATCTGCTTGCTGGGAGTGGAGAGCGTTCACGCGCATCGCTACTGTGTGGCAGCCAGGTAAGGCAACAGCCACCCAGAAAGGGCGGTGGGTGATTCTCCCCCTTCACTTCCTGCACATCTTCCCTCTGCTAATGTAGACTAATACAAAGAATAGTAAACTGGCAAGTGTCCTGAATATTAATACTAGCTCTTTTGCTTTTGGGCTATGTTGTGTCCGCTCTGCAGTGACGGCATGGCCATGGGTAAGAGGTAGGTAGTGTTCTAACCTAGTTTGCATATTTTAACCTACTTTTCTTAGGATTCTGCCATTACACACAGCTGGCTGTTTGTCTACAGTGTGTATGTGTTGCAATACGGCTAAACATTGTTAGGCAAGAAAATACGTATTTCACTTAATAGGTTGTCCTGTTAAATTGTGTTGTCCTGCATATTCACGAGCAACGGACTTTGTAACAGTGATTCCACTACACCAGCTATAACAAAGAAAAAAGAGCTTCGGATCAAAGGATCTATATAAACATATACATGCCTGCAGTAAAAAAATAAAAAAGTGCAGTCAGTACATTAAGATGGCAATTTTTATAGAAGTACAATTTACACTGACCTTAAGCTGTAGATTAAACTTCTGAAATAGTGTTTTGTTTTGTACATTTTATATTTCACGCTGACAGAAATTAGGCAATAGCTTTAATATGTCAGAACCTTCTTCTCTGTGGAGAACTAAGTCTTGCTTGTAGAGGTGGGTGGTGGCTGTTTTTTTGGCTCCTGGGGACTAGATTTTTACCAATATTGATTGCAACAGTTGGGTGGTAGAACCTTGAAACAGAGGACTGAGCAGAAGGCATATGTTTTTGTGGCAGAGGGGATGTTGGAAATCACCTTGAGGACAAAACAAATATTTGTTTTTAAGAGCATCTGTGATTAACGCATCTGATGATGAAAGAGGTTGAAGGACATGTGGATATCTCTCCTATGATAAGCTAGGAGCTGAAGAGGGAATGGTGCTTCGGTTTAAGCATTTGGCATGAAAGAACCAAGGCAGGCAGGGGCATCAGTCCGAGGCTGCGCTTCTGCAGCAAGAGAGGCTGCCATCAGAACGGGCACATCTCTCCATTTCATGACCCTGTTGTACAGTGATGGAGTAACTCTTGGAAAAAGGCCACAAAAACTACTGGTAGTTTACTGTATTCCCTTTTCCTTTTCATCCATGTTGGATACAGAATGTTTTGAGTGTAAATGCTGCTGCGGTTTTATTGTAAAGGATACTTAAGATCTATTCCATGTCACTTTTAAATTTCTAGAACCTGCAGTATACTTCTACAGCTCACTCCCTACCTTTGTGTAACTATATAAGGAACGGAACTGTTCTATGTAATACGGGTTTGTCCTAAAAATATCCTTCTACTGTTTTTTCCCCATCTGTTCCGCAGCCGTTATGTTTCTGTACAGAGTCGTATATAAGGAATAGAGTCTTTATCCGCAGCTAATATGGATACTCTCAGGGGATATAAATATCATGACACCTTTTCTGGAAAGGGTAACAGATGGCACCTAGCCACATGCATGCTTTGATTTTCTGTAAGCTGTTTTTGATGCTGTTCTGTGTGGGTTTTTTTTGTTGTTTGTTTTTTGGTTTTTTGTTTTTTTTTTTTAGGGGTGGTGGTGGTGGGGGAAGTTTAGCATGCTGCCCTCAGCAGCCAGAAGCCTTGAGTGAGCTGACCTCTGGTGAGCAACGCCAGAGTGGTGGGCAAAGATGACAGGGAAATCTTTGCACATGCTTTTATTTTATGGAAAGAGGATGCCCTCGGAGTTCTAGTTCTCGGATGTAAAAGGCTGATGGGTTCTCACAACTACATCAGCTCACCCACATCCTTAAAACAAAGATGAAAGTTGTTTCCTAGGGAGAACAATGATGCAGTATTTGCTCAGAGATAGAAAGGCAGATAAAATAAACCACTTTGTTCTTTCCCTACACTCTGTGATGCTGCTTTGTCTTGAAGAATGTTCAAGGAAACTAGCTGTTCAAAACAAAACCTAAACGGGTGAAAGAAAAGATAATAGGGCTTGACTTTCATGAGGCTTATTTAGCTTCATAGCTCTGCTCTTTTTACTATGGAGAAATGATCCCTGGTCTGCACTAAAGTAATGTAGATCTATACTGTGTTAGCTTAATTCTGATCTATAGCACGTGTTTTATCCGTCTTTCAAAGCATTTCAGTTCTCTAACCTTTAGGGACTTAGCTTTGTGATACTAGTTTAGATTTATAAATTGATTTTAACCCTGGGTCTGGATGTGATGATTTGACCTAAGAGCACTGCTGGTGTGAGCTGTCACAGCTCTGCTGGTGCCAGTGGAATTGAATGCCTGTGTACCATCACTCGGGGAGATTATTGGGTTTACAGGGAAATACAGGCTGTGAGTGTGCATACATAAATTGTGTTGCACGTATTAAAGAAATTCTGCATGCACTAAAGAAATTCAGTCTTTTGGAATATATTTTGAGCATTCTAAGCATCAAGAAGTAATTCCAGGTAACTGCCATTATTAAAGTTAATTCTCTCTTTCTGTTTCAGTACCCTTTTGACCATTTCCTACGGCAGGCTCTGCCTTCATGCTCGAGACAAGCTCCCTTCAGTTATGCAGCAATTACAGTTTTTTTGGAAGCCTTTGCTAGACTCTGTAATTAGAACCTGGGATCTCAGAGCCACAGGAGAAGCCCATCTTCACAACAGCACAGGTTTACTATGGTTAGATATTACGTATATTGTGTTTAGCAGGCATAGTTTTAGAGGCTTTTATCATTTGTCAAGGAAGAGTTAGGGGGCAAAAATGAAAACAAGTGGGTATTTTTCGATATTGTTAGATACTTCTCTGACTCTGTGTTGGTGAAGAGTATACACGCAGTGTTCCTGACAGCATAGGTTAAACACTTCCTGCAACGTTTTTCCAGAATTAAGTGGTGGTCTGAGAGATGTGTGTTATTGGCTGTAGGCCATGAGCTGTGGGTGAGCATTGCCTGGTCAGACAGAGCTTCTGAACAGATCCTGGATCGTACGCTGGGATCTACGGAGATGATGCTGCCAGCTTAAGGTGCTGGGGCTGTGCTCTAGTAGCACCCTGTGCTCCAGCAGCTGCGTTGTGTGTTTCAAGTCAGTGGTTCCTTAATCTAAACTGGTATCTAACTTTGCTGAAGGCTTTGAGTTATGATTTTTACCTGTTTGTATTATTGAGGTTTTCTACCAATGCTGCTTTCCTGTCTTTGTAAGAGTGTTACTTGGAGGAGAATGGATTGCCAATTTTTTTGGTGGTATGAGCTGTGAGTGAAACCCCTTTTGTGGCTGGGATTTGCAAAGTTGGTTGCGGTGTTTATCGGAGAGAGGAGGGAAGATGCAGGAGCCAGCAGCAGGCAGCTTCAGCTTGAGGAAGGGATCCTGCCTTTGCATTCTGGGTTGTGGCCAAAGCAGAGTATGGCTGAAACCCTCAGTGGCGTCAGACCTGGCCCTTGTCAGGGATGGAGAATATCCATCAACAGGGTGAGATGCCACCAGCTCTGGTGTGGAAACTTCTCTTGAAGGCTTTTGGGCAGTTTGTACAGCTCCAGAGATAAGCCATCCAGCTGTAACGTAATCTATAGGTAGCATCCTATAGAAAAAAGTTTTCTTCGTGTCTAACATCTTCAGTTCATTCATCTGTTGAAAGGAAATTATTATAATAATAGCTCTAAATGCCTTTAAGAGACTCTTCTTAGTTCCTGTGTGGTCACACACATCTCATTTTCTCCTCAAGGCTGCTAAGGAAAAGCCTAAATGATAAAACTGCAGAGACATCTAATGGAAATTATATTGATTGTTCTTTCCAAGTGTTAACTTTCTTATATGAGTGACCTGTGTGTCAGTTGATCATATTCAGGTTGGGCATTTATTTTTTTTTTTTAATTTTTGCACGTGTTCTGTTACGGGGCCCTGAGGATGTTTGCTGTAATGGCAGGTGGTGCAGGGGGTTGGTGGGAGCTTGTTTAAGTTCTCTGTTTCTGAGAAATAGCAGGTGATGTCCAACTCCTGAGTGTGCCATTTCTACCTGTTAAGTACCCTCGGTGTAAGGGCTTTTTCTAGCCCTAGGAGGACAACTGTTAGCACTCTTTATTTCAGCTTTTTATGTTGATGGAAGGATTGGTAGTCTTTCAGGTTGGAAAAGACCCTTAAGAGGCAGTTCCCTCTGTGCCCTGGGGTGGATCCCATCTGGCTCCATGGGCTTGTGTGTGTCTAAGTGGTGCAGCAGGTCACCAGCCACTTCCCTTTGGATTATGGGGGCTTCATTCTGCTCCCTGTCCCTGTCTTCCAGCTTCTGTGCCTTTAGATTCCCTTCTTGAAGAATGCCCAGCCTTCCTGGTCCCCTTGGCCCTTTGTGCCTATCCCCAAGGACTTTGTCAGCCGGGCTCCTGAACCGGCCAAGGTCAACCCTCTGGAAGTCCAAGGTGGTGGTTCTGCTGACCCCTCTCCTAACTTCTCTGAGAATCAAAAACTCTATCGACTCATGGTCATTGTGCCCAAGATGGCCTCCAGCCGTCACAGCACTCACCAGTCCTTCCCTGCTCCAAACGAGGTCCCATGGGCGCCTTCCCTCGCTGGCTCCCTCCCCAGCTGTGTCAGACGTTCCCTTACACACACACCAGGGACCTCCCGGACTGGTCCCTCTCTGCCTGTTGTGTTTCCAGTGGACATCCACTAAGCTGAAGTCCCCCATGAGAACAAGGGCTAACGAACGTTTTACTGATGAGCGCCACATACCTGCGGACGCTCCTGCAGGGACCAAGGCAATCCCTATCCGTACAGTATAACTGCGATATAGATTCTGCTGATAAAGCTGCAGGTTTTTTTCATATGGTTGAGCCCAGTAGGGTGGAGCACCAAGTCCTCATGCGCAATTTAGCCTTTACCCCTGTGGCACAGTCCTCGGTGTGCACAACTGGTGTCCAGGACAATTGAAAAAGCTGGAAATTAGGCTCTAACGATGGCAAATTTCTGGCTGGCTTATTTGTTTAAGGAACGAAAATATGAGCATATTATGCCTTTAAAAAACACTGGATCTCTCCTTAGTTGGGATTTTCCAGCTCACACAGCCAGCTTACAATGCCACCTCTAGCAACTATGACAAGCAAAGGGGTACATTTCTGATGACAGTAAGCAGCTGAGGTTGACCTCAAGCCTGACTTGTTTGCAGTAATATTGAGAAGATTGTAGCACCATCGCATTGCCCTTACAGCCTCTCCTGAGTGTCTGTAAACCAGTTAGGTATTGCCTTTTTCTAAATTTGTATTCAGCACCCTTGATCTACTTTGGATGCAACCACAATACCAGTAGTAAATGACCCTCTGCTATCTTTTTGTTGCTGCCAATGTTACCAGAAAATTCCTGCTTTTTCTCAGCCCTTTATCATACAGCTTTCTAAACGGTTCAAGAAAACATTGTGCTATTGCACAATTAGCAAAAATGAATATAGATCTCCCGAATATAAATGCAACATCTTCTTTCAATGGAATAAAAATGATTAAGTTTGTTTGTCATGGGCTGCCCGGAAGAATAAATCTCTTACTGGAATTCCTGAGAAGAGACTGAGTAGCACTTTTTTTGTCTCCTTGAAATGTCATCTTTAAAAAGTACTGTCCCATAACTCTGGATGATGTGCTGCATAGCCACTAACATGGAAAATTCAGTACTTTTTTCAATCTCAGATACTATCTAGAACATATGTTGTGAGACGGGTAGAAAAAGCCATTGCAGAGAAGACCCAGTGGAGGCTGTTCAGGGTGGGCTGAAGATGTCATCTTGGATTCACATTTGAAACTGTCAGTTAGTGTAGAAATAAAAATATTTGGTTATGGGGTTTTGAGGGGTTTCCCCCCTTCAAATCTTTTTCACTGTGTTTTTTTGTGAAATTGTCTACTGATGTCATTACATTTGGCATCCTGAACCCTAAGGTTTCTAAAACAGAATTTTCAAGCGTACAATTGCTTTCTCTTCAGTAAAGCAGGCTCTTTGATGTTGTAAGATCTTTAGGGCAGGTACAGCTGTGTTTGCATGCTGCCTAGTACAGGGAGCAACTGCAGCCTTTTCTCAACTACCACAATATAAATATACCACCACCAGATTATTTTGAAGGGGGAAAAATACCCCAACCAAAACTAAAAGAAAATCAGTCCGATCTCCTGGCTTCTGATGCACTTGACCTCTGCAGCAGCAGCTTAATCTCTGAGTTTCAGCTTTTTCTTATACTTTGAGATATGGAGTCTCTGTTTATGCTGCCATATGCAGCAGTCAAGGGGAGGCTCAGGATCTGCATTTGCAGCAGCTCTGGGTGTCTGGGTCCCTGTTCTTGTACTGGAGACATTCCCTGTGTGCTGGAATAGCCCACAGCACTCGGTGTGGGTAGCTGAGCGGGGTGGGGAAATGACCTGTGTGACTGATATCTATAACCTGCACAACTTGTGTGCATGTGTATCTCAGTCTGCTCACTTACAGCAGAAACTCCTATTTAAAGGCATAATAAGTTCCAGGGCAACAAAGCAGTAAATGTTGAATGTTGGTGTTTGGTGTGTGTGTGTTTTTTTTTTTTTTTTTTAATATCAAAGAAAGCATAATTGCTGCAAAATCCAATGTCTTGAGCCCAGGCAATTAAAAGAAAAGGTGTCCTCAAAGAACTGCGGCATGCTGATGCTGCAGTGCGTAACTGCGGCCCGGTAACCTTTAGCCTGCAGTTGTCTGGCTTGGAGCTGAGCCTGGATCGGTGCGAGGTGGGATGCAGGGCGGCCTGAGAGCCCCAGTGTTTCCCGGCCGCGCTGCCCGGACAGTCGCGCTGTGTTTCCAGCTCCGGGCGGTGAATACCGGGATTGTGCGGCACGGCGCTGGCAGGGGTGGTGCGGTGCTGGCAGGGGTGGCGTGGCGCTGGGGTGCCACAGGAAACCCTCCGGGGCTGGGAGGAAGCCTGGGGGGCTCCTTCCAGGCTCGTGCACACAGCCGGAGCTCATTCGGTGCTTCGTGCTCTGCCCCAGGGGCTGCCTGCGCAGTTTCCACGTGCTGTCGTAGGTGTATGTACCCATTCTGATCAGATGCAACATGGGTGTTACAAGGTTTAAATTCACCCTGTGTTTGCTTACGGCCATTTGGCAGGGAGTTGTTTCCTTTCCTCTTGCCTTAAAACCTCCCAACCTTGCTTTTTGTGTTAGTAGTATCAAAAAATCCTCTTTCATACAAAATATAAACATAATAAAGCAATTATAATCTGTTTTTTCCCCGATTATAGATTTGTAAATGTTATGGTAATGGTGCAGAATGTACTTTTAATCTCTTGTTTAAAGTTTGAGTTAATCTTTTATTTATATACGCATAGACTCAACACCCTTAAACTACTTCCAAAACCGTTCTCTATAGCAAGTTCTATTTATACTTCTTTTTGCATGCGGGATGTGTAGCTGCATATCTACATGCTCATCACCACAAGGCAGCTGAATTACTCAAAGGAGATTTTCTATCTCAGAAACGTGGGTTTACCTTGTGTACTAATAAAGAGAGCTCCTGCCAGTCCTTTCAATTTTTTATGGTTTCTCTGTATAACTGTGGTCACTGAATGCAAGCTCAGCATTAAACAGCGTTAAACCAATGACAGCATCAAAATTTGTGCTTTAATTGGTGCCCCTTTGCCTGTGAAGGGCCGGACAGTGTGTGCCATGCCCTTGGGTGAAGGGGCTGCTTCTGCGGTCTGGGCGTTGGGGTGCTGCCCTACCTCCCGCTGCGGGAACACTGTGGTGCTCTTTCAGTTTATTTCTGGGGGGAACTAAAATAAGAAAAGAAACTATATTCAGGATATGCTGAGACAAGGAGGGAAGCTTTGAAAGCCAGGAGAGCTTGCAGGGAGACCAGAAGCCCAAAAGGTTTTCTCTGGGATCTTGGCTGTGAGCAGAAGAGTACACCGTTGTGTGGCTGTACCCTCTGTTTGCTCCTCGGTGGAGCTCCAGGAGAACCGGCGAGTGGGGCAGCTGGGGGTGGTTTCTTTCTAGCTGACTCATGCAGTCCCTGGTTTTACACCTGGGAAATTCGGGAACTGTGAAAGAGCTGTGAAAAAGAGGAATTCATAGCTGAGGCTTGAGCTCATGAACAGTTAATCTTGTATGCTTTTAAGCTTGAACTTTATTATGGTCTGTTTCCATCTTAATGTTGAGATTGGGCTCTGCTGAGTTTGTAGCCAAAGTAACTTAGTGACGTAGTACTTTTGTGCTCCCTCACCACTGCCCTCATTCGCAGAACACTACAAGTGCTTGTTTTGATTCTTCTTTCAGAATCAAAGACAACCATATGGGGAGGCAGTATGAAGTCCTCATAATAAACAACCGCTAAAAGATGACATAAAGTCATTTTCTTTAGTAAGAAAAGTCAAGGTCTGTAGCAACCTTGTGACAAAAGCAAAGCTAGCATCAGCTATTCAATTTAGCATCAGCCAGCAAACTGGAAATGGGTAATAGAAAAAGGTGCAGGAGCAAAAGGAATAAAGGGGAAGCGTTATGGATCGCTGTATCGACAAGCACGTGGCGACCCCCGTGTCCCCTGGGGGCTGCCTGGGGCAGAGCAGCCTGACTTTGCCCTCAGGTTGCTGTGGAAAGTGATGTTTTCCAAAACTGAGCGTTGGGCCATGGCCAGGATCCGCTTCTGGTGGGTCAGCAAGTTGGAGGAGGAGAAGGGGGTGAGGAAGGCTGCTCCTCAGGGTTACTCAGCAGAGAGCATTCCAGGAACTGGGATTTTCCCAGATACAGCAAGGCATCTCCTGGCTGAGATAGGGGATGGAATGGAAGTAAATACTTTTGAAGGAGAAAATCTTTCTGTTTTAGGGGAATTTTATAAAGAGATTTCTCCGCTGTAATCAGGTTATTAACATTCCACAGATCCTGACACATCAAAGGGATTTGTGTTGTCTGAATGTGTCTTGTTGGGAAGCAAAGCTGTTCTGGGGAGAGCTCGGAAGGGGGAACAAACCCTGGTCACCTCTCACAAGGCGGGTGGGTGAACTACGGTGTTTCCAGTTGAGTCCTGGGCTTGGATTTTAAGAGTTCCATCTCTCCCGTTCAGCTCCCAGCAATGCTGTCACAAGAGGATAAGTCTGTAATACTACTAATTTCTCCTTAAAAAGTAATCAAGTGATTATGGTCTCCTTTTTTTTTTTTTTTTTTTTTTTTTTTCCTTTTTCTCCCCCTTCTTCCTTTTTCTGGCATGATTGTGGTGGTTCTCTTGGGGGTGGCCTGTGTGGGGGGCATGCCAGGAGGTGCTGAGGCGGAGGCTGCCCCTCACAGCTGCTGTGTCAGGATGGAGCCCACTCTGCAAGCTCTTCCACGAGGGATTCTGTAAGTCTCGGGTGGAAGCACTTTATAAAAATGTTCAGTGACACAAGGGTAGGTGGGCAAGTGGTCGCTTTCCTGGAAGTAGCTCCTTGGCCAGTCCCACACTGCTGGGGAAGGCTTTCCCTGGGGAGCCTGGGGAGTTGGGTGCCAGTGTCTTGCAAAAAAAAAATAATAAAAAAAAATTATGATGACTCTCTGAAGTGGGGAATTGTGGGGAATATCTTGTTTTAAAAATGTTTTTATGGTCTTTAGGATAGAAAAGATAGGGAAGGTTATAGCCCTCGTGTGCCGGGATGGCCACATGGGTGCATTTTTGTTGGCTGTTTTTTCTTGTTTTTAACAGTTGGCATTTCTAGGAAGTAGTAAACAGAAGATAACTTGATCTATTTTTTTTTTCTTCTGAAGCCAGAATCTCATGCCCCATGCAGAACAAGAAGGATGGAGAGAAAGATATAGAAAATTTTTTGTAATATTAATGTCCAATACATCTATTTATTATGCTTCTTACCCAATTTTTGTCAAATGGCAAACACAGTAAAAATTTTTTATCAAGCATTTACAGCATACCTTTAAGTTCTTTAGATCTTGCGAGTACTGTACAGTACCTATAGCAGAGATGCTCTGTAGATCACCGTAAAAAGAATACCTAGAGCTGAGATGGATAGTCATGATCATTTAAGCAGGAAATAATTTTGGTTAGGTAAAATGCCAACTTTTTTTTTTTTCTTTTAAAGACCACTCTAGACAATATTTTGTAAAATAACTTCTGTATAAATTTGGTGGAAAAGATTATCAGTTAATTTGTCTGTGCTTCATACTCAAGCATGCAAAGCTGCTAAAGACTTTTTGCCTTAAACATCCCTGGGCTTTTTTGTCCTAATTTATTCTGTATTTCCAGTTAAGCTGTATGTTGGGAAACGTGGGGGAAGTTTCATGGTTTTCCTTTTTTTTTTTTTTTTTTTCTTTTTCCTTCCTGAAAAATAACTTCCTCTTCTAGTTGAATAAATCCCCAATGGAAGCCTCCTGCAGCCTTTATTGAAGCAAACTTAGAACAGGTTTTCTGTAAGATCAAGTTCTACTCCAAGAGTAAGAAATACAAGATTGCCCTTGCAGAAGCCAGTCACAGATGAAGACAAAGCCCTCATGTGATTATTAGAGCATTTTGGCCTGAAAATTCAAATGGGGAACACTTAAAAAAGGGGATGCATAGGACAATAATGTATTTAGGCTTTATTTAACTTTTTGGAGAGAATTTCACCACCGCTAAGCGAGCTGCATCAGTGGATAGTCATTGCAACCGTGTGGTCGTGATACAGGTTTTCTTCTTGCTGGAAATCGTGCAGAAGCGATGCTTATGTGTTGTAAGGACAGACTGAAGGGTGGGTTTTAGGGCCAGGGTCAGGGCTTGCCCTTGGGTGTGATGCTACTGTGCATTATTTCAGAATTTCAGTTCATTTGTTCATTGTGTGTTGTGGTGTGGGGTTTTTTTTTGTTTTTGTTTTTTTTTTTTTTTTTTTTTTCCTCAACCTGCCATTTACATTGCAAATGTGGGAGCTGAGAAAATCACTTTTGCAATATTTTTATTGCTGATCTCTATAGCTGAAGCGGGTGACTGTAGGAGTTAGTTACACATCTGTATGATGCAGGAGAACTTTGACCTTTGCATTGTTCAAGGTTAGGGGTTAGCGGAGGGGGGGAGAGTAAGGGATGACACTGGGTCTCCAGCAGAAGCAGCGTCATGCTTAAACTGAGTAGGTTTGCAATACCAGGTAATGATATATTACCGTTCCCCTCCGGGTATAGAGCTGCTTTGACTCCCATCGATGGGTATTTCACATAAACCTGTAGCTTTTGGTCCATATCTAGGAATGGTAAAGCCAAAGAAGCTAATATCTTGCAAGGAAGTGGGAAAATGGCCCTTGCTAAGGCAAACCCTGAGCTGGCCCTGGGGTGGGAGGACGCGAGACTGAACCCTGTGCTTCAGGGAGAGCGGCACGGAGCCGTGCCTGGCAGCGGGACTGCTCCCCAGCTTCTGCGTGGCTGCAGCAGAAAGCTGTGGTGATTTCGGTGGTACCACCTGTGCCAGGGTGCAGCGGGTCTGTGGGGAGCTCAGACACAAGTTTCCCAGGATAACCGGTACTTACCTGTGCCTGAGTGCGTGGGTGTTGAGAGGTTATTGGGGATAAAGGCACTGGAAACCCAGGGCTGCCGTTTCAAAGCGTTTGTCAGCTCTAGCAGACTTTTTTCCTAAAGCCTGATCCAAAGACATCTAACAAGGACATTGTATTTCTGCGATCATTTGAGTCTTTAATGTTGTTTTAAGATGTGTGACTGAATATCTTCTTTTTTTTTAATATAGGTAGTAAATACCTTGTGATTTACATAATACTATCAAACATCTGTACGCAAAGCGAAATTAATTACTGCACACAGCACTTACCAGGCAAAGGCAGGGCACTGTCTTGATAATTACAGTATCACTGCAGAGTAAATATATCTGTCTTCAGTTGACAATATAATTAATAACATCTATTGAACCATTTGACTGCTGTACTTAGTTACTGTTACAAGAATGATTTTTGCAGTGGTGCTGAGCAGCTGTGGATCTCGGAGCTGTGACTGGAGCTGTTAGCTCAGTGCCCCTGGAAATCACACCAGCAATACTTACAGTTTATGTACTTATCAGTCTGATTGATGAGCTATTGAATTCCAAGAGTTGGGATTAAAGTAAACTTATTTTTTTGTAAACCTCCTTGCTCAATCTGAGAGAAAGAGGGAGAAATCCAGAAGCAGGAATCTCCCGTGTGAACTCTTGGTGCCAGATTTTTCGACAGTTTAGTCATGGAAGTCGTAAATTGGAACACTGATAAATCCTCTGCTGAGGACACACAATTTTAGCCTTTCTGTTCTGACATGATGTGCTGTGCAGATTAAATTTTAGATGTGTCACTGAAGGAACAAGACTCCCTCCCTCTGTTCTGCTGTCCCACCCTGTGTTTCTGAGGGCAACAGTGGCCAGGTTGGCAGCTCGTGAAGCCTTTACACCCCTGTCTCACTAGTGGCCATTGGCCTTTGGCCACCAGTGTGATGTCAAACGATAACTTGCTTGTTGCTTTTGTGCTTACAGCACAAGAAAGGAGGGAGGCAAAAAAAAAATCCCAAACAAATGGCACCTTGCTGCTGTCTTTGCAGTGGCTCATGTGTCTTTGTGTTGTTGCCTTCATAGAGAAAATCACGAGAATGGCTCGGACAAACTGCCACGTTTCATAATGATGGTGCTTAGAGGGAGTTATTTTGGTTTTCATTTAGCTCTCTGCTTTTATAGAACTCTACCTTTCTGCTCCTGTTTGTCAGGAGTATTGCTTCAAAACAAAACAAACTCTAGAAAAAAGTCCTAAAACACACTTTACCTGCTTTGTTGGCTGGATTTGGGCAATTTTAAAGTCATGGTAGTATTAATTAATACCATTAAGATTATATTGCCTCATCATTTTTAATTTTAAGCCTCAGGTAATAGTTAATGGTGCTGCAAAGCATATTAATAAAATTACTTGTAGTAATTAAGGAAGAAATGAGGGGTATGTGAGGAGCTCGGAGTGGTAGGTTGGGAAGAAATGGGACCGCAGCCCAGGGTGCTTCTGGCTGCTTGGCTGCGCCCTCGGCACCGCGTGTGGCTGCTCGTTGGACATCTGCCTTCCGGAGCTGGGCGACAGCATCCTCTGCCCCTCGCTCCTGTGGCCGGCCGGGCTGGCTTCTACAAAAAGGCACCTGAGCGATGGGCTGACCTGTAAGTGGTAAGTAAGAACAGGATAGATTTAATTCTCTCTTCATTTACTCACAAGAATTAGTCGTGGATCATTTGTGGTGTTTTTGCTGCGGTAGAGAAGCAGTGTAAAGACCTGAGGATTGATTCCCACTGCTGCTTTGTGGGAAGCATCTCAAGCAGTTATATTGCCAAAGTATCCTCCAGCTTTGGACAATGGCTGTTGTCAACAACTTCTGGCGTATAAAGTAAAACATGTATGAACTGAGACATAAAAGCAAATGAGATTTTGAGCAGTGCTGACTTCCACTGGTCTATTTTGCTTAAATTCTTCCTTGTCCTGGTAACTGGGTGCATGTTTACAACTCATCTTTTAAACCAAAGGGGTTTTGGTGCCCGTATAAAGATTGCCCACCTTGCCATTTGTTTTCCAGTAGATGGTTGTAGTTGCTTTGCTTATTGCCAAGCTGATCAGTGTGACTGAAGCATGGGATTTTGCAAAATGGGGATCAAAAGACGCATCTTCTGTGCCCATGTTGCTCCCTCTTAGTAAAGCCCAAAGCATTCATCCCCAGCCCCGTGACCATCTCTGCTTGTTACAAACGTTACTGTGTCTGATCACATCCCCTGCTGTAACAATCGGAGAGAAGAAAAGGTGATCTCTGTGTTTTAATTTTCTTTCCTTGACTTTGAATGTGGTGCTAACCAGCTTCCTTTAGTTAGGTGTTAGGGCACAGGAGCTGCCAGTACTGCCTGCTGGAGCGCAGTGTTCGTCAGTACATCTTCCTTCAAGGGTAATGGATGCTCAGATTAAGAGTGTACTGTTGGGGGTGAAAAGGGACGAAGAAGGTGGTTGCCACAAGAAATAGAAAAATTAAAATATTGCCTTTGGATCTCTGTTTGAGAGAGAGAAGTGGATGGTAGTTAATGGCTGGAGATGCTAGGCAGCCTTTTCTCAATCCCATGCTGTACGTAGCGTTGTGCTAAATACCAAACCCTCAGTGACTGCAGTGTTTCATGTTCATTCTGGAAGCTTCCTCTCTATATCTAAATGAATTTGAGCTTTTCTCCTGATACAATAGAAAAAGTGAAGAAAAGCAGCTCCCCTAGATGTTACATGAATATCTAAGCTTGCTGAATTTTCAAACCCTGTTCTCTCTGTTCTCGCATTGTCTGTTGGTGTTTGTAGCTTCCTCCCATGTTGTTGCTGGCTGCTTCAGAACAGATAGAAAAGGCAAAAAAGGCAATTGGAAGATTAATGACAATTGGAATTAATTGCAGGGAGTGCTTGTGGCCCATTAACCAGTTCCCAGCCCTGAGGGAACACTAAGGGGAGAAGAAGCTGCAATGAACAGTTCAAACATGAGTTAATTTACAGTTTTGCATAAAACCTGTTTGGGAATTATTCATCACAATTTTTTTATGGTAGAAAGTGCAATATCTTAAAAGCCAGTTTCCCTGTCAAAGTTTCAAGACTGGAGCCTTGAACTGAAGCAAGCAACCCTTTCCCTTTCCCCTTTAAAGAAAAGAAAAACAAGAATACTTTTTTCACAGTCAGTACAAAAATACTGGGACTTGGACCAAAGTGTGTGAACTTTTTTCCCCTTGTTTTCCTTTAGAAGAGGAAGAATTGTCTGTAGCTTTATTTTGCTATGAACTCCTGACTGTCTAGGACTTGCGAAGCTGCCAGGAGCTTGGTGTGCAGATAAAAGGCTTGAGCTTCATCTCCTGCAAGACTGTTCTGGACTTCTGCAGGATCCCCGGGGTGCTGGCAGAGAGGTGGCTCTGCCAGCCCGTAAGGAGACCTGAGCTCCGTCTTGTAGTAGGAAAGGAGACCTGAGCTCCGTCTTGTAGTAGGAAAGCATCGCCGGGTATTGGGCTGGCTTGCAGCTTTGAGAACGGAAAGCAGTTTCAGAATTACCAAAATATGTCATTGAAGACATAGGGGAATATCAAAACAGAGTTTGGCAAAGTCCTATTTTAGAGGTTAAAAAAATTAAAATCAACTCCTTACTCTGATTTGGGATGCAAAGAAATGTTTTCATGTTTGAATTTTTCCTGAGCCAGAAATCTTGAATTTACTTCAACTGCTATTACAGCCTGGCAAAAATCTCCTGTATCTTTGATCCTTCTGTTCGTTACAGAGAAATGTTGAATTAAAAAGAGAATTTCATTTTGGTTTATCCAAATGAGAAATTCTTCATTTAATATGGGACTTGGAGCAAACAATCAATGTGAGTGTTTTCCAATATAGATCTATTTCCTCTTTGAAAAAGTAGCAAGACAAAAAAAAAAAAAAAAAAAAAAAAAAATCCAGATTGCATTATTCTTTCACTGGTAGTAGCCTAAAAGAGTATTGTTGTTTAGCAGGCAGAAAAGCACCAGATGGAGAGGCTGTGGGCTGTGTGTTCAGTTGAGTCCTTGTCTGTCTTATGGCTTTTGGGCAAATCGCTTCTTTCTTCATTTATGAAGTGTGAGCAATAGTACTTGACTCCCAAGAATGCTTAATGCACTAATCTCTCGGCAGACATTAGCTTCTATCATAGAAATAGAAAAGATAGTAATGCACAAAGCCAGATTTCATCTTGTTTTCCTTAAGCCTGTCAGTTTAGGGTGGAATTTAAGAAGTACTTGACATGGTCTTAGTTTTTATTCCCCCGTGTAAGCCTGTAGCAGTACTCGTGCCAGCCTCATCGCAACTGGAACTGAACTTTGCTTGTTAAAAATCTCCCACTCCAAGTTTCTCTAGTTACGTAAGAAAAAAAATGGTATTTACTGAGTAAAAAATAGAAACTAGTTGTTTTTTCAGTGTTTCAAGTAGCATTATGTAGTAGTAGATTAAAAAAAAATATTTCCCCAATATTTTGGGTCTGATTTGGGCAGAAAGTAACCGGGGAATGTCGGTGTAGGTCAGGAGATTGCTGTCTGTGCATTTTAGCACCTGATAGAATATTCATTGAACTGGTAGCAACGTTGTACTTCATGCAGTTGATGCACGGTAGATGAGAAAGCTGGCCCAGACAGTTTTCTCCGAGTCCCTGAGTTAACAGGAATTTGTGAGATTTGTACTTGATGAGATCAGCGGAGAGATGGATAAAATGATAGAAGTAGCAACGACTGGGGTGCTCTCTGCTCTGCCTGCACCTTGTGATGCTGCACCTTGCTGGGTATAATAAAGTTTGGGATAAGGCCTTTATTAGGAAGGTTAGAAAAAAATTGCTAATTAGCCCCGTCTCTCCGAAGTGACTGATATGGATCATAAAGAATGTAAATTAAAAGCATGCTGCTGTGCTCCTGCCTCTGCAGCCGCTTTATGGGCGGCATCGCTCCGGATGGGAAGTACAGGCTTTTGTCTCTTAAATTCAAAGTTGCAGTTTTGATCCCAGGCTGGATTGGTAACCTCTGAAAGTCACGGCCATCTGACAGCTCTCTTGTGGCCCATGTGGAAATGATTTATTGACTGCTCTTCTATGCTGCTTTAAAAATAAATGCACCTGTTTAGTGCAGTGCTATTCTGGTTTGCATTCAGTGCAGAGCTGACCTGTGATTTTACCTCTACATATGGGTTCTCTACTTTTTCAAGTATGTGTTCCACCTTAATTTTCTCTTGTTCCTGTTGCTACAGATGGATGGCTGTTTTCAGTCTCGGGCACGCTATGCTTTTTTTAACCTCTTGGAAGTATGTGCCTTGGGTTGCCTTCTGTGCCTGCTGCACAGCAGGTGAAAGTCTATTAAAGCTCTGTCCGGGGAGTTTCAGATGACTTTTTGTTGTTGCTTTTCCTTCAGGTAAAACAGAAGTCAGATCAAGCAGTGAGAAAGGCATTTTTTTTTTTTTTTTTTTTTCCTTCTGTATGGAAACCTAACGCAAGCCAGTAGCCGTGCCCTAACAGCTAGCAGAGATCATCAGTCTCAGGAAAGAAGTCGTAGGCTGAACAAACCCCGTAGCCTGAACTCCGCTGTGCACATAGCTCAAGTGGTGTGAAGCTGAAATATGTCTGCAATGCACTGTAGGAAGCTTCTGGTTGCAATTTTCAGTTTGTAACTTTCCTTATGCATTATTTGGAAGAGGACTCGGCCGGTTGCTTCTACGTGCAGCAATTTCTGAGCTCCCAATTCCCCGCAGGAGAAGAGCCCGGTAGAACCTTGGGCTTCCTTGAGAGTTTTGTCACATGCCGAACTCCCCACTGCGCTCCATCGCCAGCATCTTGCCAGCTGCCATTGTGAAAATTCAAGTTTTGGATACAGGGCATGCCTGCTCTGTATTCTACGTGCAGTTCTAAGAACCTCCCTTTGAATGGCCACCATGGGCATTATCAAGTCCATATGCTTATGTAGACTGGCTAGAAGCTTTTAAAGTTGAGGAGACACTAGTGAGCTAAATTTGGAGCCATTAAACCATGGTTTTTCCCCTGAGAGAAATTTTCCTGAAACAAAAATTATGCTTGATAAAGAAGTTCATGTTTGCAATGTGGCTTTCATTCTCTGGAGGGTTATTTCATTAACATGTGACATTCACTGTGGATTTGCAAAGGTGATATTGAAAATGCAGATATAGAAAAAAAATTAATTTCTGTGGCTATAATGCCCCCATATCTGACAAGAAAGAATTTGGTATCAAAAGGATGGGGTTCTGAGAGATGGAGAGGAGCTTGGGGTTAGAGTGAAAGAGAAGTAGACTTCATATTTGGAGCCTCCTAAGTCTTAAAGGCATCCTGAGTCCATCCTTCTGATTTTGAGAGATTGAGCTGGGGAAAGAGCTGCTTCCTGAGGGGTCTGCAGTCCTCTCCCTTACTTTCCAGGTGGTGTTGAATAACAGAATTGTTGAGGTTAAAAGGTGTTTCTTGAGTTCCTTCAGCCTACCCACCCTCCTCGAAGTAGGGTCGATGAGAACTGCTTGCTCTGTGCCTTGTCTAGTTTTAAGGATCTCCAAAGATGGAAACTCCATAGCTTTTCTGGGCAACTTGTTTTAGTGTTCAATCAACCTTACGATAAAAAGAAAGTAATTATTACGTTTAAGTGGAATTAACACTATTTCATCTTGTCCTTCCACTGGACACCAGTGTGCAGGGTCTGCCTCCATCGTCTTTATTGTATCCTATGTGTGGGTCAGCTGGAGCCGTTGTACCTGGTAACAACACATTCCTGAAGCTGCTCCTTGCTACAGTCCCTTTAGCAGAACATCACGGTGTCTTCATCCCTTCTTGCTGTGCTGCCTAACCCTGTGAATGTGACAACATAACCGGGTTTGGGTTTTTTTTTCCGCTTATCAGGCTTTCTCTTGCCACTAGCTGATCTCTGATTTCTTTTACCCTCTTGTTGGCATGGGGCCGAAAAGGGACTCCTGTATCTCCATTGTGTGTGTTTGCTGCTTTCCTTGGCTCTTTGGCTGCCTGAACCCCCTGAGGGCTGCAGGACCTGTATCACTTTGCACTGGCACACACAGTCTGTAGGGCTGCTCTGGTAGTGTGTCTGTGGGTCAGTAAAATCGCCTAAAACCCTTCATGCTGTGGTGTTCTTGCAGCTTGGTCCTGGTGGTTATTGCCTCAATCCTTGGCTTAATTTTCTGTCTTGCAGACGTGCTGTATAAGCCATGAATTCTGTAAAATTGGTGGTCAAATCTGAAAACAGATTTAGGTAAATGTATGGTAATTGGCATGCTGCTACCAAGTTAGATAGAGTAGGTGTCTGAGGATCACTGTCACACCTAGATGAAAACAGTGAGCCAATTTATAGCGTGAATCAAAGGCTGTTTAAGCATGGTAACAGTAATCAGAGTGGTTGTGATACTAAAGCTCGTGCTTCAGGGAGATAGGAGAAAGTTCCCACGGAACAATGCCTGCTTTATCTTCTCTGCCCTTCCTCAAGATATTTCCTGTGTTTTCTTATTAGCATTTATATAAAATGATTAAAAATGCATTTTAAATAATCAAAATTTAAATCTTTATCTCCTTTAAAAACACTGTCTAAATAAACCTGAGTATTTTAGAGCTGTGATATTACTTACGAGATTTGGGTGCGTTATCTTGGTAACCTTTGAGCTGTTATCAGCAGAGCTGTGCAGATTCCCAGTGATGCAGTTTCAGTTCGTGAGGGGAGACTTAGGATGAGGATGCAAAATCCAACTAATATAAATAAATTAGAGTTCCAACCCCTTAGTCAAAATATGTGGACATATTTAAAGAAGGATTAGTAAGTAAAATAGCTGTTTAGGATTAGTAAGGGGAAAAAAGCTCTCCAATCCCTATTTTCATTACAAGGTGCAAGACAACTGTTTTCTTGCATTTCACAGCATATCCAAAGCATCTGAGAAAGGAGTATTAACTCTTGCTGTCCCTGGCAAGTCAGAGGGCTAGGATTGTTAATTGCAGCAGGTGAAGTTCAGAACTGCAGAAGGTTCACTGCTCTGACCTGCCAGATTTAACCTGAGAAAATGTCCACAAATGACAGAAGCAACACGCGTCTTTGGATCCCTGGCTGTGCATTATACAGCTGCTTCCTGCAAAGTCAGCTTCTGGTCTCCTGTCCTTCACTGGGATAGATAAGTTGGTGGCAGCATCATCTTTATTGACCAGATGTGCCCGAACAGCTGGAGTGCCTTGCTGCTGCTATGTCCATATTTTTCCTACTGCTTCCCCCCCGCTTTATTTCCATCGTGGTGTATTTTTAGCTTAATTAGTGATGGCAGTGCTAATCTTCTGCCTATTTTTTTTTTCCTCTCCTCTCTCCTGGCTTGCCATTTAGAGGCTGTAGTACAGATACGGGAAAAGTAATGGGTCCCTTACTTCAGTACAGTTGGCTGTAGATTATACCAACCATTTTGATGAAGTCTGGTAAAATGGGAATCTTCAAGAATCTCAGAATAACATGATGGAAGAAAAAAAAATAATATCCAAAATAAGTTTGAATGTTATATTGAAATCTAAAGTATCAGTAATTCAGGGCATATTTCCACTGCAGAAAAACATTCATATTTTATATGGATACTAAAGAAACATTGAAGCTGTGACTCTGTAAACCATGCCCATTGCCTGTTGTCTTAATATTTTCCAGGCACTGTCTCAGCTGTACCTAACCTATATGCTTCTAGAGTCTAGAACAGCAAAGTCAGCAGAGTCTAGCTTTGGTAAAATAGGTGTAAATCGAAGACAGTGTATTTGCCATAATGGTTTATAGCAGTTATCTGTCATCTTTAGTGTCTTGTTTCCAGCCATGTCCAACACTTGATCCTTAAGAGAAAGGCAGTGCTCCCAACGAACAAGGTAATTGTTTAGGTAAAATAATTCTGTCGTCATCTGCTTCCTCCAAGAGCGAATGTGAGTGTGATTCTGTACTTTCCTGTCTATATGCTGGGGGGAGGATGATATTTATATCATTCTACTTTGTCATAGCATGAGATGCAACCAATTATTTCAGCTGATGGATCCACTTATCCTCTAGAAGCTATAGTTAGCTCTCTGATGTCTAGTGAAAGTATTTGCCACTTTCAGTCCTTTATATCTTCAGAGTTCTGTATAAACATTTAATTTAATACAAAACCCACTAGTGCTGTTAAATGAATGAAGTATATACAGACTTTCACTTACAGCACTAAAAGGCCTTCTCCAGAATTGATGGGAAGTTACGCTTGCTTTGCACGGCACGTTATGTCTGCAGGCCTGGCTTGTCCCTTGCAGGGGATATACAGGTACATCTTCCTTGGTCAGATAAGCACCAACTAAAACACCTTCCCCCCTCCTTGGCATTATTTACATCCATTCCTTTTATCACTGTAAAAGACCAGACTTGTTCCCCTATCCAATAAAGTGGATATTCTAGGAAGGGAGTTTGTTGTCCGTAAGCTGTCAGCTGAACCAAGTGAAAGCCAGAGCTTCATCTCTAAAAGTGTTACTGCAGATGTGCTACCCTGCTTCAGTGTCCTGACTGCTGTCACCTGTGGTGTGACAGTGTTTCTGGCTCACAATGTATGTGTCTTGTTACCGTGCTGAAGGGATCTAGTGAAAGGTCTTAGAAAGAGCCTGCGACTTAATTCCAGTGGATTCCCAGCGTAGAACAAATAGTTTTTCAGAGAGAACCTTAGATGTGAGTGCAAGTCCAGGTATCTCTAAAAAGTTGCTTCTTCCTATGCTTAATTGCCAACCCTTTGTGTTACGCCAGTGTCGTGAGCCTTTCCTCAACACCAAGTCAGATCTGCCCACAGAAGTGTCTTGATTTCAGCTGCTGCAGTCGTAACCGAAGCTTCCCAGCTTCCCAGACACACTCCTGCGCAGGGCTGCGGTTGGAGCAGGCTTAGGTGTGGGATGCACAGTGCTGCGGGAGTGTGCGGTCGGGCTCACGCAGGCAGCAGGGGCAGCTACGCGTTGGTTACAGTCCTGCTGTGCTAATTGCTGCCGATCGAAATGCTGGGTTCGTCTCTGCCACTGCTGCCACCCACTGCTGTGCTGAGTGTTTTGGTGGCAGCGGATCAGTTGCAAAGCCTGGTAAAACGGAGTGTGGTCAGTGAGCTCCGTAAGTGATAGGAACAACTGCTCATTTCCAGCCAGTCATCTGGAAGTGTTTGACTTACAGAAGTCACACACTGACCAACCGCCAAAGAGTTTCTTTTACCTTAAGCCCACCAGAGATGTGGAGAAAGCAGTCTGTCCTCCAAGGCACAGGATGTCTCTCTGCATGGTGCTCAGCTGTGTTTTACAGCTGATAATTTTGAGAGCTATTTTTCTGCTACAGCTTCTGGTAAATAGATACCTACAGAGACACAGTTCGAGATGAGGCTCTGAAGTGTGGTCAGTGGCTACCGATGCTTTGGCCCAGGTTTTGATGGGGCTGGGCTGCCCGGGAAGGCACCCAGGGTCCTGGGTACTGGAACCTGTCGCAGCACCGTCTGTGCCTGCGGGCAGCATGCTCTGCCAGCTGCCATGCAAATTCAACTTCCAACAATGCAGATGTACTTTAAATCAATGAAAGGGGGTCAAAGCAGGTGACTTTGAGCATGTGCCGAACAGACATGACGCATGGTATTCCGTAACTGTTGCTTTATGACAATAGGTTCTCGGAAGTGTTTCCATTCTCCTGAAAGTGTTAGGTTTGGTGTGGTCTCATAATTAGTGCCTCTGAGTAGCTGTTTCCTTGCACCGTGTTCTGAATTTCTCATGGGTTTGTTAGTAAAAAATCTAACACAAATTACTAATCTATCTTTTGTAAATACCACTGCAAAAGCAGCAATCTTTATACTTATACATCCTTTCATTATGATGGTAATTAATTTCAATTTATAACTAATTAATGCTGTTCTACACCTAACCTGCCCCTTATTAGCAGTAGCAAGAGGGAATCGGCAAGTGTATGAATTGCAGATGCTGGCCTGGGCACTGACAGAGAAGCTACCTGGCAGCAGCCGCTCTGCCAGAGCCAGTCCTGCGACGAGCTGCCGCTTTGAGGCTGTCACACTTCCCTCGCCGAACACCGTGACGGATATGTTGCGCTTTGCATCCCTGTGATGTGTGAGGAGGAAGGTGAGAAGTGGGAATGTCTCGCAATTAAAAGTAGTAATTTAGCCGACTGAGTGATCAGAAATACAAACCTGTCTTGCGGAGCAAAGAGAGGAGGGGAGGGTATACAATAATGCTGTGCACAGATGCTCTTTGATCTTGGCTGTAATTCAGAGCAGTGCAGTCCTGCTGCAGGTGGCATTTTGTCTGGCACTCTGAAGCAATTAACTTTTGCTTGTTTGTAACATGAACGTGACCAGGTGCTCTTCCCCCTCCCCTTCCCAAAAAAGTGTGTTTGAGACATCCCCATCTCCCAGATGGATTAATTATGGTTTCATCTCCCTCCTGGATCAATTACAGAAGTCTGTGCTGCTGGGTTTGCTAAGGGGGTTTCTTGTTCCCTTTCTCTCTCTTCCCTGTTCACCCTTCCAAAAGGTGCTCTTGAACTGGAGTATTTCTTAATAGGTGTAAGGCAGAACATCCAGAAGCTCTGTAACATTAAAGTGAGACCCAGGTAGGTTTAGTTCAAGGGCCAGAAAGTTCCTCATTGGCATTTTGAAGGTGGAGCAGGAACGGGGTGAGATGCAGGTGAGGAGAGTACCTTGGGGAAGGAGAGCTGTTCTTGGGGGCAGAGATGCTGCGTATCCTGCTTCATGATATTTGTTATTTTCCAGACTGTCTTTGCTATAGAATACAAATCTGTGTGGCTGTATTTTGGCTTTGTCCTACCTGTGTGCTAGATGACCCTTACGAGAAATAACAATGTGCATTCGGAGCTGCAGCTGGGCCCATATGGCAGCAGCAGGAGTGGAAAGCTGCTCTGGCTTTGTAGGGCAGGAGAGGCAGGTATGATGCTGCTCCAGAAGGTAAACCTGCAGCCCTGTAGCCCTAGACCAAAGCCTCACCTTAACCGCCAGCTTCTTGCTTGCCATCTGCAGATGCCTGGCACTGGGGCTCAGCTGAGTGCAGCCTCGGAGGTAGCTGAGAGCAGGAGAGGTATGGTGCTTGGTCAGATCAGCTGTTGGAGGCGAGCTCCTGCTGCAACTCAGCAAATGCACATTTCAAATAAACCTCCTTTCTTGGGTGAAGTTATTCATAGGTAAAGAAATGAGATAACTCATTTTAGTTTCTCACCCAGTTCCTATTTTGTACATTTTTCATCTCAAAGAAGATCCAAGGATCCTTCTGTAGCATTCCCTTAGGAAGCATTGAGATTGCATTTCGAGCCATCACTTACCCAAGTCCTTACCCCCAGCAATTAGTCTAACGAATCAGCTTTCTCAAGATCCTCAGCCATTTGCTGCCTTGCAGCGTAATTGTGCGTGACTGTTCCTCATTAGACAGCAATATTTACCTCTAGGGAATAGGGCTTTTAAGCCTAGGATGAATTAAACTTTGGCAAATGTCACTGCTTTTGTCAGGAGTGAAATAAATGAGCTGGCTTTGGGCTCGTGTAACTTTAAGCACCTGGATGTCATGTCACTGGATGCCGTACGCTACTGGGGGAGGTAGCGAAGCTTTGACAAAGCTGCTGCTCTTAAATCCTGCTCCTCTCCCACGGAGCAGGAATACACGACTTGAGCAACATTGGAGTGTGTTTTACTGTGCACATTTGGGTTGCACTGGAGACCAATTGGCAGGGAAGCCTGATTCGCACCAACGCTGCACAGGCTGCCAAACACGTTAGCAGTTGTGTTTTAGGATACACACATCTGTGGTTCTGACTGGGATCCAAACTATTAGCCTGTTTGTGCATGAATGCAAGAGGTGAATTCCGGCTTTAAGCCTGAAGGTCACAGTTCTCCCCTACGTTCCTCTCTGCAGGGGAAGGATGGGAATTCCCCTTTGTTTAGGGTTTTGACGGAAGGGTGTGTATGTGGGGAAGTATGCTTTGCTCCCTTCATCGTGTATGAAAGCAACAAAACAAAATCATAAAATAATACATTTCTGCTCCAGACAGTGGATTCTTATCTCCAGGGTCCAAGCAGAAGAAGCTAATGAACCGTTTGAACTCCCGTAACCACTGATCTCGGTTTGAGCTGAATGATGCAACTGCAGCTGCCCGTGCTCCAGCGATCGGTGCACAAGGGGTAGTGATAGGATGGGGGGGGGGGGGGGGGGGGGGGGGGGGAGGGAAAGGAGGAGTAGGCAAGGTCACAGAAGGGAAGTGGCCTGAGATTTTTACAAATTATTATTTATTTTCTTCTACCAGTAGATCATTCTTTAGGATTGCTGCCTTCCATTGAAGCAGAAAGAAGTAGAACAGGAGGGTGCTGTGTGGGTCCTTTGCCCCTACAAAATGAATTTGTTTCCTTTGGGCTTGGAGTGTATTTATAAATAGATATTAGAATATAGTTGAGGCTGCCTGGTGACTGCTTTTATGTTTTCCCTCGAAACTCTGGCAGTGCCTACATGGATAGGTGAAGGATCTGAGCTCCCCTGCCTCAGCCTGGATGCTCCCTGCCCCTCGGGCACTCCTGGGAATGTCTGGTGTGGTGTCTGGCAAACAGAATCACCATCTTCTGATGCTGTAACTTTTTTTCACAGATTACTGCAATTGTCATCTGCTTTTCACTCATCAAGATTAAACAGTATACAGATTATGCCTTATGGACTATAGGTTTCCAGGCATGAAATAGAGCAGGCAGATATTTTTGTTAGGGTACTAGGTGGCTTGGGCTCTCCTGCCAGTTCAATGAGAAATATTTAAACTGGTATGGTTACAAACTAAGTTCATGTGGGGTTTAATACTTTGTTTAAAAAACCAGCCAAACAGAAAGCACTGAAGCCCACAGGGCGGCTGAACGAAGTGAGTCTGGTCGTGGAAGATCGGAACTGTTCTAAGAATTGAGCTGGTAATTTTAATGCCTTTGTCAAATTTCAGAGGATGGACGGGGTATGTTTGGCTTCTGAACCATGAGACGTGAAGGGTGAGATTCATCTTGCTTACGTTTAGATGTCTGCAATGTAGACAGCTGCACTGGAGTGAGTCTTCAGCTCCCTCTAAAAGAGGCAGTGGAGAGAATAGGTGGTTCTCAAGGATGATACATCTCACCTAGACACCTACATGAGGATGAGATGACATTCAGCATAAAAGTACCAGTTTCCCTTTGCTAACTGTTAAGAGAGCAGAGATGTTACGGGTGTCTGTTATAAACATCTAAAATTTAGATAAATCCCACCTGATGTACTTTCTGTTCCTCTCTGAAGTCGGTAGGATTTGAAAGTATTCAGTTTGATGCAAGGGATGTTCAACATTTACAAAATCAAGCCTGAACTGCCTGTGTGAGATGTGAAAGCTGTTCCACATTCGTCCTAAACTTCTGTGGGCGGTGAATGCGTTGCTTTTTACTCCTAAGGTGGAAAACCATTACTGTTGGGTACTATGACAGCAAGAAAAATATGTATGTATTCTTTTGATCTCTGCAATAACACATAATGTGGAGATCTGGAATGAGCCACTGTCCGGTGATATTTGAGTATAGCTCAGTGTATCAGTTTAAAGCTGAATATATCCAGATATTGAGTATTTTCAAAGACCTTACTTTCTTATACTCATTTTAATGCTTTTCTGGGGCAACATAGTTCATTCTCTTCCTTGCGTTTCACATGCAAAGCATTCGGTTTAAATACAAATTAGTCTGAAAACAATCCTCTTCTTACTTTAAATTTTTAAAGCTTGGATTTAGGTTTTAGGTTCATTAATATTCACAAACACTGCTTAGTTAAGCTTGCTTTAATTTCTCAGTGTGCTTTGTTAACAGGGATTATAGTGATGTTTGCATTTGCATGTGAGACTTTTACTATTGTGTAAATTTTGGTCATTATTATGGAAGAAAGAAATGAAAAAAATGTTGAAAATCTACCTCTGTCCCTCCAGTACTTTCTCTAACTCCCCTTGTGCTTTGTGATAGCTTTGTGAGAATGTTTCTTTCCATATTTATTAGGTGGATTTTTCATCTCTGAAAGATGTGTGAGAGCCTTTGAACCCCAGAGGAGAAGGCAGGCTTTTGGTCTCCAGGCATGCAGCATCAACAAGGGAACATACCCCTTCAAATTTGGAAAGCAAAGACAGCCTTGGGAGAGTCCCACGGTTGTACAGTCTTTCACTCAACTGAGGCGTTGTAGGCGCTAGTTACCAGCCTCCATTGCCCCGGCCAAATGAGCTGGAAAGCTCAGCAGCATTTTCCTAATGATGCTGCAGAGCCACAGTCTGCTCACAGCAAAACACCTGTATGTGCAGCGCGGGCTGGCTGGCTGCGCAGCCCACCAAGTGTTTACAGAGGGATAATCCTGAGCTGCTGCTTTTCCATTTAATTCTAAACGTGTTCAGTGTTCTTGAAAAGGGGCAGGTTAACGACTCTGGAAACTGCAGCCTGCTGCCTGTCCGGAGTGAGTGCCGTGGGGCTGTGCCGTGGGGCAGCCCCGTTGGAGGCAGGGGGCTGGTGGAGCCCTTCAGCCCCAGCCCGTGGGGGCAGCGAGTGTCCAGGCACCGGGTGCTGGAGCACTAGAACGGAGGCTGATGCCACAAGCTGATCTTAGACAAGCAACCGTTACTGCTGCTGAGGTGGGATGGTTGAGATCGTGTTCGGAGAAGTGAGGCGACTTCACCTAATTTCAGTGCTGTGTGGTTGGTTGGTTGGTTTGATGTGTTTTTTTTTTGCTGTTGTTGGGTCCCCCCCCCCCCCCCCCCCCCCCCCCGCCCCGAGTCACAGCTTTAATGTAGAAACTTTGGGATTTTTTTGGTGGTTAGGTATATCTCAGCATTTCCAAAAGAGTCCTATCTATGTTTTCATAGTGCTATTTTGATGCTTAGGGAACTGAAATGGACTTAAAAATTAAGCCAAGTTCTCCTGTTCACTACGTGCCACTGGCACCTTGGTCCTTTGCGCCTGGTGGGGAGGACATCTCGTAAGCGGCTGTTATTTCCTAGGAACTGGATGACGGATAGATGGATGACATTTGAGGCAGTCTTGAAATCTCTATCTACAGGGGGTGTGTTCCACCAGCCCAGGCTGCTGGGTGTGACAACCCCACTGTCTGGGGAAAGCACCAATTTTCTGTTGGTGTTTGGTCTGAGAGTGTCAATCAGTGAGAGGGAGGATGTGTCATACAGAGGGTGTGCAGTCAGGAATAGGTTTGATCTTAAAGGCACAGACTTGCTCTTCTGAATCTTACAAGGCTTCTTGTGTGAATTTTCTTGCATGATAGAGCAGTCTGTAATTTTCTTCCCCCTGTCTCATCAGCCTGACCTATGGAAGTGCTGTGGCATGGCTTTCGTGGTAACTTCCAACCTGTATCTTGTGAAGAAGCAGGGTTTGGTGGCGTTGTCCTGTACCTCCTGTGTTAATGACATTGACAATTCCTTCAGTCTTTGGAGGAGCTCAGGTTATACACCAAGGGAAAGCTTGAGCTGAGCACGTATGTCCTGCCTCTCAGCTCGGTGCTTGGGCTTGGTGCACGTAGCTTTTGGCAAGCGCAGAAGGGTTGGGGGAAGGAGGAGAGAATAAATGGCTACGCCATACAGGCAGCTTCCCTTGCAGGTGAAGAGTGGGCAGGATGCAGGTCAACGTGCGATGCCGTGGATGATGAAGGGGAGCAGTTCCTCGGTGTGTGTAACTGAGGAGTACTCGGCAGAGGGGCCTGCTGGAGTGTGCCAGGAGATAAGCTTCAAACGTTACTGGTGCCTGTCTGAACCCTGGAGTCTGTGTGGGAGCTCACAGTGAGTATTCCCTTTCCTCCTCTCCTTCCCTAAAATCTCCCAACTCAAATCAGCAGCTGAAGGGAATTAATTCATCTAGGAAGTTCCCATGCAAAGAGACAAATTCCTTTTCCCTGGTTGTTGTGAACATTTATATATTGTGCCTTCCTTTGGCATCTATGACAATATGTCGCCTCTAGTCTGTAATTTCATGTATCCCTGTAATTTATCACTCATACAGTTTTGGTTTATATAGTGAGAGATGCAGCAGAATCTATAAATGGGATAAAAAATTGCTGTGCCTGAATAATAAGTAGTACCTATACTTAATTTAATTTTTTTTTTAAAGGCTTTTGGATGTTTTTTTTGATGGGGTGGGGCTGTTGAGGGGGAAAAAACTACAATGGAATTTTCTTTTCCATTTGGATTTGACAGGGAATAATTTGCTGAGTACTTCTTCCAGACCAAGGGTCTGCCCAGTCTGCTTGTTTTCTCCTGAGAATATCTGTCATGGGGTGCATCGCAGGAGTCGTCATCATGTAACTCCTAGGGATGCTCTCTTTCCTACTTCAGCTAGAAAGAGGCAGACAGTTAATATGCCTTAGCTAAGATTTGTTTGCTTATTTGTTGACGTTCAGTTTGGTGGGATTAGGGCTTTTCCAGTACCCATGGTTGGTACCTAATCCTCTGATGAATCGGTAGCAGGGTGTTGCCTCCAATTTAATAAATCATGGGAAAGGTTGGGGAGGGGAGATAATAGTTTCTGTATCTTTTTGCATTAGTGTGTTTCATTCAAAGAGTCATTAAGCTAATCTGTCCTGCTCAAAAAGAGGTGAGAACCTGAAGGTGGCTTTAGATTAAAATCTAAGATAAAAAGCAAATAATCCCTTTATTTATTGCATGTACGAATTAAAACTTAGGTGGCATGACAGTTCCATATGTAGCTTTGGGTGCCTTTCTGCATTTGTGAGGATGTGCCTATGTTTTTCTTGCTCATGCCTTTTCGACTGCTTTATAAAGTCAAGTTGTGATTGCTGTTACTGTGGAGTCTTATAAATTTGTGTAATATCTGTCCACATAAGTGAAGATTGTAGGCTTGGGAAGTGTCACTTGAAAGCAATATTATCAGTTGTTCTCTGTTAAATTTCTTCACAAAGATTCATTTTCTACTTCTATTCCATAAAATCACTGTCACTTTTTTTCACAGCTGTTACTGCTGTACCCTGACCCCCAACACGAGTCACAGACGTGTTGCATTAGGTCATGCAGAGCCCCGTTGAATGTTTGTGCCTCGTGGGATGGGTTTGGGGTTGGGATTTGTGTATTTCAGAGAATAAACAGATACAACACCTGGTTCTCTTGTAGTTCAAAATGTCAGAAATTTTGGGGATAATATTGCACTAAAAATCAATGTTGGCTTTGGCATTTGTGGTAGAGGTTTTGGCTTTCTGATACTGATTAAGTTGGCGTTTTTGTTTAGTTTTGTTATTTGAGTAGGCTCTAGCAGAGAGCAGTGTTGTGAGAGGTAAAACCCTTTATCCTGTCAAACACACACAGGCATTGCTTGACTCCTGATTCAGAACAGTGCTTTCAATTACATAAATGAATATCAGTATAATTTTAAAGATTTGGAATTAAACCACAGATTTTGCCGTAGTTCACAGAATTGATCACTCCAAGGTAAAGCAGAGCTGCCAGAAAATGATGAATTTTTGCGACTTAGTTCTAAAGTTTAGGAAAATAATGTTGTTAGAACTGCAAAGTCATACAGGATCACAAGCATGGGAGTAATGGAAGAGGCAGAATCACGAGATCTTCCACAATTTGCTTTGCACCGAGCACTGCTGTGCTGTATCCCACTGAAATGAAGGCGGTTCAGAGAAGGAGACGTTGAGGCTCTAAAGGGACCCTGTTCAGACGTGCTTCCTTCGCTCTCACTGTGCCTCTATCAAAACTGTTGATCTATCTTACCTGAATAGAAATTAATCACTAAATAGTTGACAGTAATTCAAACTATCGTTTATCTAGGTGCAACTAGCCTTTACTGTGTATAGTTTTTGTTGTGGTATTTTGGGGTGAAAAAAAATAATTGTCCTAATATTAAGGGATTAATTACCTGAAACTTTACTGCTACAAATATTTTGTTTTGATTTAAGCGTGTAATTTGTATTAAGGCTTCAAGATTATTATTTGCATCCGTAACATCTGAGCATGTGAATGACTTTGAGCCTGAAGCTTAAGGTGTGTTTGTGCTTCTGTGTGAAGCTTCATGTAGCATCAAGTTTTAAGGATTTTTGTGTATGTGACAAGTTATTGTGAAAGAACAGAAGGAATATATGAAAAGGGAATTGACTAGAGATCCTGTAAGAGCCGTGAAAACATCCAGTTGCACAGAGCCATGAACTGTGAAGCTTAGCACTGGAAAGACAAGGTTGTTTCTGAAAGCATGCTGAAATAATGCATTCTTTGCTTTTGAGACCACAGTAAGTCCCTTCATGCACGTTCCCATTTTAAGAGATGAAGACTGCTAAGCAACAGAGTATTTTAGCTGTGTACTAGGAAGATTTTTCTGATTGCGTAGGAAGGTAATTGCAAAATCACTTTTTTCTTTAAAGAAATAACAGTAAAACATGCTTCTAAACCAAAATCACCATTTTCCTGTACTTAATAATAAAAAAGTTCCAAAGTATTTGTCGAAATAAACCTGAAATAGTTCTCTCTAGCCAAATGTTTTCATTCATGTTTTTTTAATATCTTCAAATGTATAGTGCCCTGTGCAGGGATCAGTGTTGCCAGGTGTGTTTTTCTGAACTTAGTGCAGCTGTGCCTACAAGCTGGTTTTCTCAAGGAAGCCCGGGCAGGTGGGCTGGGTTAGAAATACCAGCCTGCAAGGCTGGGGGAATTGGAGGTGAGACTCTTGTCCTGGGTGGTGGTGAAGCCAGTGCTCCAAGGTGGAAATGGTTCTCTTCCCCATCACCCACCCACACCCTCAGCTTTTGGCTGAGTGAAGTCCTTACAGCTCAGGATATTTGAACTGCTGTACAGAAGACGGAGCAGATTATCTAGTTTATTGAATCCTTTTTGCTTTCATGCTCAAGCCATAGCAGCTACTTTTGTTTGAAACAAAGGAATAGTTCAAACTCAAGCTATGGCTTATTGTGCTATGATAAGAAAATGTTTGTTAAGAAAGAAAGAATTATGTTATCTGAAATAAGACTATTCTAACATCCTGTGGCTCGGTAGGCTTGAAATCTCAAGTTATTGCCTTAAGATTCTCTCTCACAAAATTCATAAGATCACTAAAAATTGGGTCTTGTTTCAGCGCTCTCAAAAGTGGATGCTCTTTTGGTCCGCTGAAGCATGTCACCATCCCGAGGAGACCCTTGTGAAGTACATTACGGATAACGCGACGTCAAACATTTTGGACCTGACGTTTCTAGGGGGGTATCCGTCCAGCTGTTACAAATCCATGCCGCCAGATTTGTACTTACTGTTTGTTTTAGTGGGGTGGTGGTGGGATATTTTCAGCTTTGTCACCTGCACGTTTCCCTTCCTCACTTCTCCCTTTTGTCCTGTGTACGTGTATTCTTTGCCCCGGGACGAATTCAGCACTAGAGCTCATGAGTGGATCTACCCTGAAAATACAAAATAACAGTAAATTGGGCATCTCTGATAAGAGTATGAAAGAGTTTCCCCAGCATCACAGGTTTTATGTGGGTGTATCTGAAATTACTGTTGTGTTTTTGTTTTGTGTTGTTTATTTTTTAAATTCTCTATTAACTTTTTCAGTCCTGTGAAAAACTGCATCTAGGTCACAGACCTGGAGAGAATATTGTTGTTAACACCTGTTTTTTCCAGCTGACTTTTCTTGGAAACTTTGACCGTACTCCAGAGGTAGAGCATCCTTTTTGTCAGCTCTGGCCATTGTTCCAAGGCTATCTCTTCTTGCTCCTGCAGTTATGTCGCTGTTACTCCAATAGTACAAAGGAAGTAACAGGAGCAGCAATGTGATGGAATCGATAGGGTTTTGGGTAGTTTTCCTCTAGAAAAAAACCCCAGTATGCTAGCACATAAATAATAATATTATAAATGTTTTGCCTAGATTACTCCCAACAATGGCTGTATTTATTCTCGGTAGTAAGGTTATGTCTTCAGGAGCGACTTCGCTAGAAGATCTTTTTAAGCCTGCTTGTTACATCTTTGGGATTTCCCTTTTACCTGTTTCTTTAAATCAGAGTTGGGATTTTTCCCCATTATACTAATCTGAAGAATTACTAGTCTGCGTCTTGCTCCTTTCCTTTGCTCTACTGCTTGCTTGTTAATTTTTACTGAGCTTCTGCCTTGAATTTTAAAACTCTTCATGTAACCAATAGACTTCATAAGTATCTTCCTGTATGAGTGACTGCCTTGATTTTTATTGAAGGTCTTTCCCAGGCTGTTTGGCTTCTCCATTTTCAGCAAGACAGCAAACTTACTACTTGCTTCCAGTCTGCTATTTTTAACCCAAGGGAGTTTACGTTAGGATTATGAGTAGGATTACCCAAGGACTTCTTGGTCTCAGCAGTTTCTTTTTGTTCTGTTGAGGTATAGAAAGTTCAGATGTTTGCAAAATCATGTGCAAGAACAGTCAGTAAAACTGAGGTTCACAGGAATTAGGCACAGGTGGGACCAGCTATTAGTACCACATCTTCTTTTAGTCAGGCTATTTTCTCTCCCCTGGAGCCAAGGAATGAGCTGTAACTGTTACCAAAGCATACCTTATATTTTGGCTTACGTGTCTTTTGGAAACTTTTAATCTCAAATACCAAGGTGTGGAGGATACAGCCTGTCCCTTTGCAGTTTACAGTAGTGGTTAATCACCCTTACTGTTAAAAATGTGTCCCTTGTTTCTAATTTGAGATTTTCTGAAATTCCATGGAACAGCAGCTGTGAATCTGACAGAGCAGTGTTTCATGATCTTTCCCTGAAGTGATCTAATAGCATTTAACATCTGTGGACTACTCGGGTTGCCAAGATTTTACAAGCCTGCAAGGAGAGAGTTTGTATTATAAAGGACAGCCCACTTTTTGTACTGGTTTCATACATGCAACTTTGACTTTTTTTAAGAAATGGGCTAAAGTCTTGGTATCCAGGTAGGTACGCAGTAGATTTATTGTGCTTTAGGGTATTATTGTAAGTGTGCATTTGCTGCGTTCTTCACCTTCCATCCCTGTATCCACTCTGACCGTGCGTTCTGTGTGCTCTCCTAGAGAGACAGGGGAAAAAATTCCTTGGACAGAAATAGCAATAAGATTTGGGCAAATGTTGCAAGCATTTGCTGATCCTAGAAAATAGAAGTACTGGCTTGTGCTTCAACTCAAGGCTGCTGTTTTATTTTTTTGTTGGGTTTTTTGTTGTTTGTTTTGTTTGGGTTTTTTAAAAACTATCTTTTGTTACTCTCAAATTTGCTTCATGTATGTTTGTGCTGCTCTATATTGCTTTTCATAAATAAGAGTTTTGGTGGCACTCAAAGAGCTTGTTATTTACTGAGACACATGTATTTGGAGGCAGAATAGAGGATTTGTGCCCAAAGGTTACGTGTTGTCTCTCCCTGGGTTTGTGAGATGCCCAAAAGAGCCTCTGGTGCAGCAAAGCCGCTTCTAGAGGAGAGCGGCTGAGTAGCTTTGGGGTGGTTATGAGAGATGTGAACAGTGTCTGAACTTGTCAGGAGGAAAAAAAAAAAAAAAAGTGAGCCCCAGAGGTCTGTCAGCGGTGTGACTGCTTGGAAAAAAACCAAGGGGGAGAGCAGAAGGGGGTGAGGGGACATGAGTCCGGAGCTGGTGCAAAGGCAAGACACAGCTTTTTGTCTGCAGATGTGTTAACCATTGTGGTGCTTAGTTCTACTTTTGCAAAGTGTTAGATACTAAGGGGTTTGTGTTTTGTTGTTGGGTTATTGTGGTTTATTTATTTTTTAATGGGAGCACAGACTGCTTCAGCACAGCCTAAACCCGGTGAAAGGACAGTGTCGCTGGCACTGCAGGCTCCTTAGGGCAAGCGCTGTGCTCTCCACTTGCCTGTCAACACCGTGCTGAGGTACTCGAGGTGGTGGTGCAGTCATTTGGCGAAGAGGGTCCCCCGTGGAGCGTCGGCCAAGTCACGACAATCACACCAACATGGCTAAATGCCGTGCTCCCTTTATTAAACAAACAGGTCATACTTATAACTTAAACCGACGGCTCACACGACTTTACACACAGGTGATCGGATAAAGGTCTCTGGTCACGCGGGCGCCTGTGCCGCTGAGTGGTGGGCACGCTGCAGGCGCCCGATCAGAGTGTGCCGATGAGAGTGTGTTGGTTTCGCGGCTCCCAGGACTTGCTCTGTACCTGGCTTCTTGTTTGTGCATAGCTTGTTTTCTTTCTCACCCTGCTTGTTCCAGGGACAATTTAAAGTTGCTCTGCAGCTTCAACTAACAGGCCTGGGTTGTCCAACCCAGACAATGGTAACGCATGTCCTCTGTCCTTTAACAATCCTTCTACAATTTGGGTCTGTTCTGATGAGTGTAGAAACATGCTGAGAAACTGAAATACGGTTCTGGTCCCAGAATTGTACTGCTTGCGAAATAGTGCCTTTGCTACTCTTATGTTTTCTACTTCAAATTAATTTCTTCTTAAGCTAACCTCTGCACACTTCTTCAGAGCTTTTGGTTCAGCGGCACAGAGATGCTGAGTGTTTGTACCAGGACACTAGTGCGTGCTCAGTTGTTGGATCGCTCTTGTCCAGTTGGGTGTTGAAGTTACAATCCAGCGCTCACCACCTTTTGCCTTCTCCAGGCTTTCTGGGAGAAGAACAAAAGACCTGGTGGCAGGTAGATATGGGAGCCTGGATGTTGGGTATCTGGATTCAGTTCTTTGATGTCCTCCAGAGGTTTTGTGCAAACTTTATTGAAATTTCAAAGGTGTTAAGGAAACGGAGGGTATGTAGGAGCTTAATGCCGGTTGTAGAAAGGTGTTAAGTTATTAGTTCCCACTGGTTTTCAACAGGAGTTATATGCTTGGCTGTGCTGCTGCTTTTAAACTGGCTAATGACCATCTTATAGCTTTAGGTACATTACTACATCTAAAAGCATGTCCTGTGGTCTTTATATCACAGCTTCTCACTCATACAATAGGGATAATGTTTCTTCGTTTCACAATAACGAAAAGGGTGAGTGTGTGAAGAATTGTTAGGCTCTTGAGTTCTGTGGAATCATGGACTATACACTTAAACTAATCCTCTGAACAGCACTTGATCATAAGCAGTTCAGTGCTCATAACTTTAGGCACTTGGTTTTCTCAGCAACACCAGAAAGATTTTTGTCTTTTATTTGAAAGCTGAGTTTTGTACGAAAAACCAAAGTTTTGTCTTCCTTGCCTCTGGAGCAATGTCCTGTAAGCCTAAAACACTGGGGCAGAGGACGTTCCAGAGAACTACAGTTGACACAGAGGAAATAGGGAGGGGAGGGAATGCTTGAATTAATTTCATTTTGTTACAGGGTACTTAACAAACTGTGTTCTGCATCACTGTAATCTCACTGTGCTTCCCGTAGCTTTGGAAAGGATGGGATTAGAGGAATAGCGATTAACTTTATCCCTTCTTTTTAATGCTTATGTTATATCTATATTGGAATAGTCACTGATTATCTGTGTATGCTGAGTCTGATTTCGTGTTGTCCTCCTAAGATCATGGAGCAGGTGTGTGGCTTTTATGCAAACACATTGTGAGTGTCGGAGAAACTCAATATTGGTTATGAGCTGAGAGGAACTTTCTTTAGGCATTGGTGTGAGATGCAATCTATTTGCATTTTGCTTTTACATGAAAGATCTACCTCTGGCATTGAAACAAAATATTTTTGTCTTTTCAGATTTGGAAGTGCTGTTTTATTGGATACCAGTCCATAATGCGTTTAACTTCAAATTATGTTATATTAAAGTTCAGTGAAGCTGAATCTCTGTTTTTATTTTTCTGCCAGTCAAATCAATATCCTTCATCTGTTTGCCAATGGGAGGCAGAAAAAAAAGACTGTTTTGTGTAGGTGGCAGTGGCTTGATAGGCAACGTGATAGGAACAACTAAGAGGAGATATGTTGTTTTTTTCTTTTAGTGTTTCTTTGTTTTCAGAGTTCCGGGTATTCCAGTAGGGACTTAAGCAGTGCTGAAAATGATGCAATTTCCTCTTCCAAGGAACACGTGGCCTGTCAATGTGTAATTTGCTGTCACTACAACAGCTCTTCTCTAGTGAAATCACTTAGGACAGTTGCTTGTGCAGGTGTCAGTCTTCCTCATAGCATCCCAGCCAGACACAGCTGATTTCCCTGGTG
This sequence comes from Falco naumanni, assembly GCF_017639655.2. Taxonomy (NCBI): domain Eukaryota; kingdom Metazoa; phylum Chordata; class Aves; order Falconiformes; family Falconidae; genus Falco; species Falco naumanni. The sequence continues at coordinate 34,855,712 of NC_054063.1, read as the reverse complement.
ACACCTGGATACACACTAAAAAGATAAACCTGCTTGGAAAGGAAAGCATGAATATGACCAACTACTTAAATCTGTTCCTGCTTATAAGTCATGTAAGAAAGTGTCTTCAATTCTTGAAATGGTAGAGTTGCAGCATTTTATTATTGCTCTTTTTGTGTCAATTAAAGCTGAAATACCACTTTGATAGGCGGTGGAACAGAGGATAGAAACTGGGATAAAACTGTAGCATGCTTGGTGACTGCAGGCAGGCATAGGACTGGGTGGCAATACTAGTGGGGGTTAAGATCTTCAAAATCATGCTCCGCAGTGCCCTGGGTTTACTGCTGTCAGGGTGGGTGGTGAAAGTCTCCCTGGCATCATTTAGAGCGAACGTAAGCTAGCGAAGAATACTCTAGCAACTCCACGCTGCAAGGGTTGGCCGTGGTAAAACTGCAGCAGGGTGCTCTTCAAACCTGTCATGTCTAAAGTGCTTGGGCTCAACCAGCACTGGAGTGGTGTGATCTTTACATTTTAATTTAACGCTGCAATTTGTAATCGCAATTGTAAACTGGCAAGCAGGATGCTTTGCTTTTTGACCTGGTTATTCTCCCAGGTAAGATTATCAATGGATGGTAAATCCATTTAAAGGTTAATGCGGGATATGTTCTTAGAGCTGAGGTTTTCAGGTTTTCTACTGCAATGTAGATATAAGCACTTATTTAAGCAGGTTTAGAAATTAACATGGTTATGGGTCCTTGGTTTTCTGTGTGGGTCTGTCAGTGGCTGAATTGTGTGTTGTTTTCGTTATGTTTGGTTGTTACTTTCGATTTGTCTATGTGTATCTGAATTTAAATTGGCAAAAAAGAATGGTGTTTCAAGACTATTAGATACATAAAATTCTTAAACATACTGTCTGCAGAAGAAGAAAATAAGTTTCTAATAATGATTTACATGACAATTGATTTATTAAAGTAACTATTAATATAAAGTTGAAATAGATGTAATAGGAGCCACGCAGAGACTTCACTTAAATTTGAGTATGACTTACAAGAAACGAGGAGGCTGCTCGCACGGTGGCTTTGACCTGGAAGAGGGGGCAGGAAGGGCAAGGCATGCAGAAATAGGTGAGCAGGGGGCTGAGGATTCCTGTGCTAGTGACAGTCCTGCCCAAATGGGTGCAAATCATTACTCTGAGTTGAGGAATTCTATCATGCCCTAAGATCCAGGGCTATTTGCCTTTCAAATTCTTTGACAAGTTAGTAATCTTTTCCCTAGCAAGCTGTAATACTTTACTAGGCATCTTTAAAACATTCTTTTGGATGAATCCACACTCCAAATTTTTACTTAATTCCCATATTTTTTCACTTCTGCTGGCCTCCTGATCGCCACAAATCCTCTTTATCCTAGTGAATTGTGAATATGTAAAACTTCTTTTAAATAATGCTCTCTATGAGCACAAGATAATTATGTTTATCTATTTCACGCAAACCCAGCTTTCACACCACATTAAGTCTGAGAAGTCAAGCAGTATTACAGCTGAGCAGCAAATCTATGTGCTGTTTTTATAGCCACTTCAGACAGCTGCTTCTGCCAGCTCCTTACCTTGTTTCTCCCTGTGATTTTGGTCGGCTTATCTCAAAGGGCTGTCCTTGAAGACAGCATTTCTTCTGTTTCCCCACTTGTCCCTTTCCAGTGCCGCAGAGTGTCTTTTGTAGGGCAGAAAGCAGTGACCTCTGTAGCTGGTGCCCACCGAGCAAATGGGAACCGATTGCTGGCAGGAGGAGCTGATCCCGCATCTCGGGGAGCTCATTCCTGCACGCTTGGGATGAAAACTGCTAACTCTCTGCTAGCAGTAGCAAAGTTGGATTTCTTTTACTTCAATGCTTGGGAAGGTTGAAAAGTGGCTCTTCACATTAGTTGATGGATTTACCTGTTGGGACTTTTTAAGAGCTGAGGAGTGGGGCTTGTGAGCAGTTTCCAAATACATATTTCTGTCTGACTTACAGTTTTTATTTCGTTCTGGATAAGTGTAGAGCTTCAGCACACTTTCAAATAAAACAAAAGTCATCTATTGGTGAACTCTGCTTCTGGTCAGGAACTGAATTTATGTGCCTTCTTTTTTTATTTTAAATACAAAGACTTAGGATTGCAGATGCTTTCCCATAAATTTTAAGCAAGGCTGCTGAAGTGGAGTATTTTATACTTTGCGAAACTGCATAGAATGCAAGCACTTAGTGAGTTTGGAGCCTGTAGAGACATCTGACAGCCGCTTTATAAAGCTGGTGTGCATACACTGAAGGAAAAATAGTATGTGAAGGCCAGCCGTGTTTTTCAGACAGGTACATCGCTATCACTATCAATTCACAGACACGGGTATCTTCACGTTTGTGATGAGCATCTGGCACAGGTGTAGCTGCGCATGGCAAGGAGCAGAGGAGTTCTGCCCTTTCATTGACAAATAGGTAGTTAATAACTCAGGCTTACTTACAGGTTCCAGAAATCAATCATAAGGCTTCTTTACCCAGCCCTTCGGTAACTTCCTGCTGTTTAATGAACAGGACAGCTGTCCTCTAATGCCAGGACCGTACATCTGGATGAGCATCCTTCCGTAACAGTGGTTGGAAAAGTAAATCTTGATGTGCGGAATACAAACATGAAGATGATCTGTGCCCTGCGGTGTTCAGAGCAGAAATGCATAGCCGGAGAGCATGTTGGCTGTAGATGGTGTCATGAACTGGTGCTGCTTTTGTGTTACCTCAGAGGGAGGAGCACAAGGGCAGAGGCACTGGGTTGCCATCAACAGGTTAAGGTTCTCCTGTTGTCAAGCAAATGCTCTTCTGTGTTGATGTGCCCTCATCAACTGATGCTGTGTGTTTGTGTACAAGAATTCTCTGCAAGCTGTAACTTCGCTACGGATGGGGCAAAAATTTCTGCCTTAGAAGTTTTCCCCTGTTTTGTACAAATGTTCTTTTACCTGTTGGTAGTTACTGTGCCAGGTTTACTGTCAATTGCAATGAGAACTGCAGGGCTGCTTGTCACGATTGAATATGTGATTGCTTGCTGCGTAGGATATATTTTCCCTTGGAGGAGACCTGTACAGTATCGGACAGTTTTACTGCACAGTAAGCTTCAAACCTGTGCTGGCAGAAGGGCAAAACCCCAATTCCAAGGGAGTTCTCATACTTCCCTTAAAAGATGTGTTCACTGGGGAGGACAGGCTGTTTGTAGCTGTGCAGTATTTATATTCTCTGCCTTGCTGCTGCTTTGTGACTGAAATGTTAGTGTGCTGGCTGACTTTCTCCGACTTGTTCTGGAAATAGTTATTCTGTTGTCGACTGCATCTATAGTGGTATCAGTCGAAGATGACTCAAATGGTGTGGGCAGAATTGTCTTGTCTATGAGCTCTCTTGCTGCGATCACTCTTTAACCAATTTCTTATGAAGTTTGGCGCATCAAGTGAAATACTATGTTTGCATACTAGAAAGGAATGAGTGAGATGACAGACAGTTATGTTTGGTTTTCTCAACCTTTTCCTTTTTTGTCCTGATGGTTTTTAGATATCCTGGTCAACTGAACCATTTGAAAGCGATTTTTAAATTCTGTTGCGGTGGAAGAGTAGAAGCCTTTTTTTTTTGTTTGTTTGTTTTGTTTTTTTTTTTTTTTGTTTGTTTTTTTTGTTAGCTCAAGTACTGTTGGTCAGTAGCTGGGAGAAGAGAGACTGAAATTTGTGGGTAGCTGCAAGAAAATGTAATGTTGAGCAGTTCTGTACTAGGTGGCTGCTGCCTGGCCACTCCATCTGTGCAGAGCTGCAGGCTAACCCCATATACCCTCTGCTGCAGGGCACAGGGCAGGGATGGGAGTTATTGAGGAGGATGGGGTGGTAAACAGAGCTGGTGAAACCCAGCTTTCGTTACAGCCTCTGCAAGTTGTTTGGTGCTGCCTTTACACACCTTTCTCTCCCAAAGTACTAAAACCTCACGGTTTACAATTCTACCAATGAATAAATAAATAAATAAAGGCAGTGACAAAAGTATTTCAGGAATCAGGCAGAACTTCTCTTCATTGAATAACCAGCCACACTTTAAAAGCAGCACTGTGCAAGAGTGGCAGCTGCTGACCTAATCCTGAGAGCAGTAACGCTGCAGAGCTCTGCTGCGTTGAGTTTATCCAGATCGCATCAGCTGAGGCTGTGGCTCTGCCTTCTGCTCTTTGCTCTCTAGCAGGGAGGTGTTCCAGGGAGCTTTAGATTTGTGGCTTTGGGAACTGTAGGCCCTGGGGAGACAGGGGACATCCAGGTGGTGTCTTGTTTTAGCAAGAAAACCCCTTCTGATTATTATGGGCATGGGAGGATCGCTGCCGACAGCATGCATTGGAGCCAAATCTTGTTCTGAAATGCGTTAGTACAGATGTAGAATCACTGCTTAAAAAAATAAATGAAGACATCTGGATCTGTGCTGCTGTAACAAAGCAGAATGGTGTCCTCTGGGGTACAGTTTCTATGCGCTGAACAGATAGAGGCTCAAACATTTTAAATATTGAAATGTTATGGTTTTTTTCCAAAGTACTCATTTAGCAAAAACTAACCGGGAAAATACAGAAGGTAGCTGCTGCCTTTTCATGTTCCTCCAAGGAGAGAATCCATCCTCATGCGAGGAGAGCACTTAACAGCTCACCTGGAGACTTAAGAGCAGTCTACTACAGCGTGTCCATGTCCTTTCCCATGGCTGTATCACACAATGCGGGAAAGGAGTTCCTCTGGACCGGTGGCGTTTTTCTAACTCATGCTCTTTGAGCCCCAGGCCTAGGGACTGAGCTGTCGGTGTTTCTGTAACCTGAAGTCTGGCCTCACATTTTGGTTTGATCTGATGCACTTGCTTATCTTCTCCTCACACATATTGCATTATCAACAAGATCAGTAGAGTAGAGTTTGCATAAGTGTTCTTTGTTTGTCTGCTGGTGGCCTTATTGGAATTCATAATCTAAATTGTGTGTTAAAAATAATGGTAAATGTTGACACAGCGTCTCCCTTTCTTAATTTCCTGCCTCTTCCCAGCAACCTCAGCATCAAATAGTTGTTTTTTCAGCTACTGCCACATCAGATTTGACCTGAAGACTACTCCAAATGATGTCCTCTCTGTCCTGCCAAGTCAATATTTTGTTTGCTGTTCTGTGCATACCTCACGTTAAGTCCCTTTCCTTTATTATACCTCAGTGTGCCCTATCTCCCAGGACACAGGGCAAATATTTGCCCCTCTAGGATTGCAGTGAGACTCAAATACTAAGAGATACCACCTAAGTGATTTTCTCCTTGTGCCTAATTAAGGTGGATATTTGCATCTCTTTTTTTTTTTTTTTTTTTAAAAAATGCCTTATTAGCTGTACCATTCTGTGCTACTTAAGTCATCTTCTGTTTAATTACATAGCTCGTTCCTTTGCTGGTGTAAAGTGTCCTGTTTGCCAGTGCATTTTTTCATGTCTATTTGGTGATATGTGCTACTTGGTCATGTCTGAGTATTTCAGAAGTATGCCAACTCTAGAGGTAGCGCTTTGTCTCTGTTTTTGAGAACATATATTTTGTGTAGCATTCTTGAGGGCATATTCCTGTCCTAAAGACGCTGTGAGGATCAGCCCATTCCAGGTCTTGTTTTATTTACTGGAAACAGAAGAGAGTAGGAAAACAATGGAGACATGGCTGGGTAGTGAACCTGTGATAATGAAATTCATCCTCCCTGTATCCTTGGTCTGCAGTCTCACCTCTGCTTCCCAACATAAAGTAATAAGAAGGAAATGAAATACTTGACGTCTTTAAAATTTTAATGGTATTAAAATCGCAGCTCTAGATTTAGAGGAGACTTAAGTGGGTCGTCTCATTCGGAGTGGCTTGCTATCAGGATACTGAGAAAAAACCTGCATCTTCACTAGACACTGTTAAGAGTGATTGGATCAGGCATATCTTGCATTATGTGACCTACCTCGTTATCTCAAAGATCATATAAAATAAACCATTGCATTTTTTATCTATCTTGGGCATGTGATGTTGTGTGTTTTTTTTTTTTTCCCCTGTTACTTTCCAAAATCCAGGTATCCTCCTGGGGACGTGTTGTGTGTTTGCCTTGATAGCAAAGTCTACTTCTCCCATTTTGTCAAGGGAGTCAGAGGTGTAGTCCTTTGCTTTCTCTGCCTTTCTTCCGTTATTTTCTGGATATCTGTATCTAAAGGAATGAAGGGCCAAGATAACATGAAATGATTGGTTTGTTATTTGTGTCTTGATTTGTCACCTGCAACAAAGGGCTTTTCACACTGGGAAAAGCAGGAGCTCAGTATTTTAAGAGGAACAAACAGCCACTGCTGCTTGCAGCTTCCCCGTGACGCTGAGATGTCTGGGGACTTGAAACTGAAGTTTATATATCAGTTAAAAGAAAATCACTGTCCTGATTGGGAAGGATGTGGAAGACTGGTTTATGGATGATGATGATGTCGGTTTAGTTTTCTACAAGTAGTTACTATGTAAACTCAATTTTAGGGTGTGTTTTGTTCCGGTAAACGCAGGAGACTTTTTCTGCCTATTTGAGAATTTGAAACATCAAGTCTGAGTGAAGCACCTTAATGTGATACTGTGTCTAGGAGTACAGTAAACTTTCTTCAGTAGTTGCTGACCTATATTTAGACGAAGATTTAGATGAAGACTTACTGGCTTCAGCCACTTTATATAGTGGTTCTTTATTTGCCTGTTTTCATCCTTTGCCCAGCAAAAATACTGACCGACTTTTTTTCAGTTTATTTTGCTGAAAGCAGATGATCTACTAAATGTAGTACTAAAAGCTTGAATAATAATGTAAGCGTTTAAAAGTGCCTTGATTAACCACATCACCCTTCTGCAATTTGGAATGGAATAGAAAAAAATAAATTCTAGGCCTTTTGTAATGGGAATTTTAATTATTCCTGTGTTTTTGGGGCGATACTGAATTGAAGATTTTTCTTTCTGGGTCATATTCGTGGGAGTGGAGGGGTTGTGTTGAGTGAATGCTTCCCCCTTCCCTTCACTATTGCTCTATCAAATTAATCTGTTCTTTTAAGCTGACTGACCGAGAGCGAAGTATTTGCTCTGTCTGATGACCCTACAGAAGTGATACTTCCACGTTAAATTGCAAATAAATCTCTTTGAATGTCGACACTCCAATGACGGAACAAGGGAGGAAGAAGTTAACTTTCAAACTTTTGCACTGTAGTTTGGAACAGGATTCAAAGTCAAAGATGCAGTATTTGGTAATTAGGAATAAATATTGCATAGTACCTTTGTGCAAAAGTAATTTGCTGTGGAGGATGCATGTGCATTGGGCAAGAAGTTGCTTGACTCTGGTTTCAGTGCACAGATGAGGGTATTAAATGTGAAAATGAACTCATGGCTATTCTCTAAAGTGTGCTGTATCTAAAATGTGCTCAAAAGGAATTATTAATGTCTATGTTGAGTGGGAGGACTATTCTTTTTTTAAAAACACCATTGCTATTATCCCTTTTTGAAAAGCTCAATGTAACTTGAACAGGTCAAGATTAAAATTCCAGCAGCAGAAAGACAAGGTATTTCCTATGCTGCCTGCAGGTGTGGGGGCTCTTCCCTGCTGGCTGCCAAGGCTGGAAAAGCTGCAGTCATTAAGTAAATGTCTTCATTTTATTTGACGTGTAGAGCATGAGCTAAGATGAGAGAAGCTTTTTCATATGAATAAAGTTGTTGTCTTCCATTTCTATATGTAGTTTGTGAAAACTAGAACTCAGACTGTGTTTTTCCTCATATTTCTCAGCCTGTATCAGTATGTCTGTTGGTAAGGTTAGTTTGATTAAGTTTGTTCGCTTTGGTTTGATTTGAAACAATTTGGGTTATAGGCCTGAACGGTGTATATATGCACCTTGGTGGTATCCTAAAGCAGAGAGGTTCTGAGAAGATCTAGGTGGTCAGAGCGATGCAGGATTTCCCTCATGTCCATGACGTGGAGCTGGGGTCAGGCAGCTAGCTTGGAAAAGGAACATGATTTTTCACTAAGTATTCAGTTGACTTTTAAAAAGACTGTGGACATTCTAAGATTTCCTGTAGATTTTTATTTCTCTTTAAGTGGCAGACAGTGCACCCATGACAATGTAGCAGACATGAGGCGGCTGAGAGGAGGAAAGCAAAGTGTGTTCGTGTCACATTGAATCGGCACAGAGAGAAAAGAACTGCAGGGGAGTTGTGCCGTGCCTTTGTGTTATGGGGGACAAGAGGCTGACAAAAGCAAGGTGGATGTGGAGAATTGCTAATGAATGAAATGTCCCCTATGAAAAGTTGTCATCATCCTCTTCCTTCTCTCTGTATCAAAGAACCCACGGAAGTGTTGGATGGATAGCAACACTCCCATTAAGTGGAGTAGGGAATATGGAGGGTTTGTCCTGGCCTTTGAGTTATACACAAGACACACAAGTTGTATCATTACTGCTAACTAAAGAAAAGCTTGCGGTTTTTTGGTGGTGGTTGGTTTTTTCTCCTTGATCTTTTTCCAGGGAGATCGCACAACTCTGTGACTCGCAGGTCGATTCTCTTACCTTTTGCTTTTGACTCGCAATTATCTCTTTCTTGCCTGGGCCTGTTGTTGCCATTCTTTTATTACAAATTCCTTGAATTCGATATTCTGTGAGTTTAAAACGCGGAAGACACTGTATATCTTTGAGATACCCATCCTATTTATAGTTACCATTACTCTCGCTGGTTTTTCCCCTTGCTTGAGTCCTCTGCATTAGCTGCGGGTGTAAATGCAGCAATAGACCAGAGCAGCCTGAGCCAGCGCGGGGTTTGTTTGTGGTCTGCTCCTCGATGCTGAGGTTGAGTTAACTTGAGCAAAGGGACTTCTGATCTTTTACTGTAACAGTCTTGCATTAAAATGGGCATCGTTCACCTTCTTTAGCTCTCTTCTATAAAAGCAAAATACTGTCCTGCGTGTAATGCAGTCCAAGGAGAAGAAGAAAACCCAAAGCTCAAGGGACAGATGTTCATCACAACATCCTACTGGAAACTCGGCACTGATGAGGCTGGCGAAGGACCCGCCACTGCCAGGTCACCTCTGTGCACAGGGGTGTGGATGGTGTCAGTGGGGTGGCTCTAGGCTCACACTGATGTTGCTGAGCCCCAAACCATGCCCTTAGTCACATTTTAAGTCTTGCAAACTGAAAACATTTCTTCTCACTGATTGCAGTTGCAACATTTAAAGTAAAATCAGAAGCTTTATTACCCCCGCTGCTCTGCCTGCCCCATCCTTTCAGGTTCCCAGGGACCTGAGGGGGCACCTTTCATCTCCTAATTGAGGTAAAGGGGGATTCTTTTTCTGCTGAATTCTGGTTTTGCTGGCTTAAAAGCAATTCCTCCAGGCAAAGTTCTGTGCACCACTCCTTTAACACCAAGTGACAGGGTTTTTCTCCTCCTTCACTTGGGAGGAATCACAGAAGAAAGGGAATTAGTGACTTCTGTAAAACTCTGGAAGTGGATGATAACTTTTCCATTTTCTTCTAAGCACAGTGTGCGTGTATGAATTTCAGAAAAGTGGATATTTCTTCCCCAAGTTGTGGAGCATGTAACAGGAGAAAATAGAAGAGATTGAGTTAAATCAATCCTTAAAATTTTAGTGGGGTGCACCACTGAGTCAACTTTTAAGCTCCTTTGCAAATCTTCCTCTTAAACCTTTGGGATTTACATACCTCACAAAGAACGCAGGATGCACTTAACAGCTTCTTTGGGATAAACTGTCTTCCTCTAAAATCTCTGCTGTTCAGCGAAAGGTTGCTGCACTCGTACAGCTAAATTGCGACATGCTTATATCGAATACATGTTGTGTCTGCGTTTATGCAACCAATGGTCATCAGCTGCTGGGGGAGAACAACTTCTTCCCCGCAGCCCCTCCTGCCCTGTTCAAGCAGACGGATCATCAGGGCTCAGCCTGTGCAG